>NC_090939.1:255080294-255705294 GCF_040938575.1 Ambystoma mexicanum
GTTGGCGACTCGCACTTTCAGTTTCGGGTCCTGCCGTTCGGATTGACTTCCGTCCCGAGGGTCTTCACCAAGCTCATGGTGGTGGTGGCAGCGTATCTCAGGAAAAGGGGGGATTCACGTCTACCCCTACCGGGACGATTGGTTGATCAGGGCGCTCTCTCCCGAGCAAGTCCTGGATCATCTGTCAGTCACCTGCCACTCCCTTCACAACTTGAAGTCTCACTTGACACCTACCCAGCACTGCTCCAGTACATCGGAGCAGTGCTCGACACGTCCCTGGGGCTGTGTTTTCCGCCCCAAGTGAGGGCTCATCACATTCTGCAGATGGTGAACAGGTTTCAACATGCCTAGAGTCTCCCGGCGTTCGGGTTCTTGAGGTTGCTCGGACTCATGGCATCCTGCATTCTCCTGGTGCTAGAAGCCAGGCTGCGGATGAGATTTCTGCAGTGTTCACAGTCCTCCGGCAGGATGTTGGATACCGTTCAGGTGCCGCCCTCGGTTGCCCAGGATCTTCTGTGGTGGGCCGTCGAATGCAATCTGATGAAGGGGGGCTCCCGTTTGGCTACCCTGGCCGGAGGTGACGATCGTGACGGACCCATCTCTCACGGGATGGGGAGCTCATGCCAACGAGTTGAGTCAGCAGTCGTTGGTCTCCGCCGGAGTCCAGAGTCCATATCAGTCGATTGGAGCTGAGGGCTGTCAGGCTAGCCCTGAAGGCTTTTCTGCCGTCTGTGCGTGGGAAGACTGTCCTGATTCTGATGGACAATGCAGTGGCCATGCACTACCTCAACAAAAAGGAGGGGCAGGGTCTCTCCCTCTTTGCAGATAGGTGATGCAGCTCTGGTTCTGGGCCATCCAGCAGAAAGTTTTGATCTTGGCAGTTCATCTGGCCGGAGACGAAAACGCGGCGGCAGACGCTCTGAGCAGGCAGAGCACGGTCTCTCACGAGTGGGAGCTGGCTCAGGAGTTTCTCCTGGGGATCTTTGCCCTTTTGGGGACCCCACAAGTGGATCTCTTTGCCACCAATGTCAACCGGAAGTGCGAAAGGTTCTGCTCGCGGGAATTTCCTCCAAGAGGAGCTTTGGAGGACGTGTTCATAGTGGAGTGGTCTATCCCACTGCTGGACGCATTTCCTCCAGTCCCCGTCATCCCGCAAATGCTGCGGAGGTTACGGAGGTTCGGTTCCTAAATGATCCTCTTTGCTCCGGTATGGGGCAGGAGAACGTGGTACCCGGACCTTCTCGACTTGTCAATCTGCCCTCCACGCCGTCTTCCCTACCAAGATGATCTGCTCTCACAGGAGGGGGTGGGGGTGAGGTTCTCCATGCAGAGGTCAAGTCCCTCAACCTTCATGCTTGGCTTGTGAAAGATTGAGGTATAAGGATTGGGATCTCCCTGAAGACGTGATGGAGGTGTTGCTTTCAGCCAGAAGACCGGCAACAAAGTCCCTGTACCGTTGCCGTTGGAGAAAGTTCTGCGACTGGTGCAGGGTTAAGAATGTGGATCCTTTTTCATGTGCCATTCCTGTGGTTGTGTTTTTTTGCTTTCGTTAGCCCACAAAGGTCTGCAAGCGGGTACCATTACGGGTTACCTGGCGGCGCTGTCCATATTTAACCGCTCGTCTGAGGAGTGTTCTTATTTTAAAATTCCTTTGATTTCTCAGTTTCTGAAAGGGCTCACTAATGTGTTCCCACCGTCCCCTTTCCAGGTTCCCGGTTGGGATTTGAACCTGGTTCTAAAATTCCTCATGGGAGCTCCGTTTGAGCCTTTACATTCTTGCCCTTTGAGACGGTTGACCTTGAAAACTGTTTTTAGTTGCGGTTACTTCCGCTCGCAGAGTGAGTTGCAGGCACTTTCCATTAAGCCACCCTTCACTGTGTTCTGTAAGGGCAGGGTTGTCCTTAGGGTTCGTCCTTCTTTTCTTCCGAAATTTGTGTCAGAATTTCATTTAAGCCAGAAGGTCAGTCTTCCGGCGTTCTATCCTCCTCCGCATCCTGATAAGGAAGAGGAGAGGCTCCATAGGTTGGATCCTAGGAGAGCTTTACGTTTCTACATCTCACGCATGTCCCGGGTCAGAGTGGAAGATCAACTCTTTGTAGGATACGCTGGAAGGCCTTTGGGACCAGCGGTTACTAAACAGACTTTGTCTAGATGGATTATCTTGACAATTTCTGCATGTTACCGCTTGGCTGGTAAGGACCCTCCGGTAGTCTTATGGGCCCATTCTACTAGACGTGTGGCTGCCTCTACTGCCCTGCAGAGGGGTGTTTCCATTCGTAACATTTGTGAAGCAGCCACATGGGCCTCTGTCCATACCTATGTTAAACACTACTCCTTGGATTCTATCCATGGGCAAGATTTGGCCTTTGGCAAGGCGGTCCTCTATTCTGCAATTTAATTGGGCATTCTAAAATTCAAAATTCTTTTCCCACCTCCTAACGTTGGTACTGCTTTGAGATTCTGTCATAGATGTTGAATACGTTGGAGAAACCAATCCCTTCGAAGAACAAGTTACTTTCTTACCTGTTAACGTTCTTTTGATGGGATGTTCCGACGACTTATTCCACATCGCTCCCTCCCTATCTGCCTCTCTACAGAATTTCTTATGCGATTGCAGCTTTCATTTCCGCAAGGCTTTCTGTAGGCCTTCTGGCAGAAGATTGGTGCCACACGTTCTGGGGAAAAAACTACAACTGATGCTACGGGCGTCGTGCGTCCTACATATAACATCGGGTGACGTCAGCCGCCGGAGGAGGTCCTCGAAGGGGCGTATCGACGTCATCGATGCAGGACGCAGATGCCGAAAATTTTCCGAAGCAGCACAGCTGTGGTAATTACCTGTCATAGATGTGGAATACGTCGTCGGAACATCCCATCAAAAGGACTTTACCAGGTAAGAAACTAACTTGTTCTTCTCACCGAACAAAGGATAGGATCCAAGTATCCTGCAACTATGAAGCTGAGCCGAGGAACCGCTGGTGACCCGCTGGAAGGTTTGGCACCCTGAGCCCGGTGTCATCCCGTGGGACCCCTCTGCATCTGTCGTCTTAGAAGGTCTGAAAAGACGCTTCGACCCTTTGGAATAGTGGGACCAACTTTTCTCGCCACCTTCACCACAAGCTGTAAGTAAGCTTTTTCGGAAGTGTCCCTGGGCCAACCAGTGGGCTGACCAGTTTACGCAGGACCTTTGCTCTGTCTCTGCCGTTGTTTCGAGGAGGCCCTCAAAACTTGGTATGCTGCTAACTCTGTGTCCACGGCACCCTCACACCGAATTTCGTACACTTGGCATTCCCAGGTCTGAAGTGAGACGAGTGCGCCCGGACTGGAGTAAATGCGGTTATCCGGTTGCCCTGCTGCAGCAACGTCCTTTGCAAGTCCGCTGCATTTGTGACCCTCTTGCCCCTGAAGCCTGCTGCAGTGAAACTGGAGCGATTCATCCCCCGCAGCAGAGAAATCGCCACTGTCCCGTTGGGGAATCTCTGCTGGATCTCAGGAACTAAAAGGTGCCGAAATGTCCTTTTTGCCGGCGTCAAACTTGCAACCGAATTGGACTAACCTGCCAAAGTTTGGGTCTCCTTGGCTCAGAGACCGGTGAGTCATCATTACCCCAACCGGTGGCCCCTAGTGCCAGAGCCCAACTTTACGCAAGAGTGGCCCCTGGGGGCCCCTCTCGTCCACTGCTATTGCGAAATAGCGACTCCATCCCGAACTCTTGAACTGCCTCTGCCTTCAAGTGGAGGTCCTTCTTGAATAGTGGGAACTTATTCTTCATCGCCACCTTCCCTAGCTGCTAGAGACCCCTAAGGTGACCCTGCTTTGTCAGTTGGAAAAACCGCGTGCCTTGGCACACATGTACTATTGAGCAGAAGGCTCCACTCTTCTTAGGGCTTGGACTGCCTCTTAGGTGAATAACTGATGTTGAATTGGGTCTAAAGATTAACTGCACTGCCTGTTTTCGCCCCTCTAGGTTGTGAACATATTTCGTGCAGTCATCCATTTTGACCCTCCAGGTCTTGTATATATATTGTATGGAGTGTGATGTATTGGTGTACTTAGTGTTACTGTGATTCTTTGCTATAGTCTGTGTTACAAAGGCCTTGTAATAAATGTGTCTATTTTTAATATAACACCTGTCTGAAGTAGTTTGCATGTGTCCTTGCTCTGTGTGCTCATTGAGGTCCTTCAGTCACCCTCGCCCTCCTGAGACTTGATCTTGACCGCCTGCCATAGCTACCTTGATTGGTCTGGCTTGTCCAGAGGTTACCCTGTTCCAAGAAACTAGGCTGGCCTTCTGAACCTCTTCCCCTCCTGGACAGAGTTCAGAAATCCTTAACTGCTGCATTTTAAAATGTACTGCATATTATGCCATTTCTAGCCTTGAATGCCACGTTGTAAAATATAAGTAGCAAGTTTTATCTGGGAATCGTTTTGCTTCAAAACTGTCAGCAGAACCGCATGTTTGTAAACAAACTAATGGATTCAAACCAGCATTTGGGAGGAGGGGGGGGCTCTTCTCAATTCATGGACACGTCTAATGCTACACCTTTTGATTTAAAAAGTGTTACAGTAAAGCCAGGGTAGTGTTAAAATATGGGACCTCATTGTGGGGTTATGCAAATGTTGGTGATCTTCAAGTTGGGAATTTTTTTTTTTTCAACTCTTTGGCCTGCCACAGTCTGTGCCAAAATATGGGACTCATGTGGTGCTTGTCCTTATTTATTTAAATGATGATTTATCCAGCATGGGATCTAACATGGCTTCACATGCTCATGAATATTCCCTGTCGTCTGGAAATCCTCTGTAAAAGAGAAGTGTCACATTCACTTACTGTTTTTCTCCTCTAAACCAATCACTGAGCTCTAGGTCATACTGCCCTCTCCCTAAGCCCATCCTCTGGCAGCCATCTTCAGATTTTTACTGCATGTTCAAGTGTTTGGAGTCCTCATGTTTTGCTCAGCTTTTCGTGCTTTTTCGATTAAAAGTTCCTATTTTTGTCAAATAGAGCTTGTCTGCTCTTTCGCTCCTTTGCCCGGCAAGCAGGGATCTGTTTCTCAGCGTCTTTCAACGCCCCTCAAGGGCAAGAATCATCAAGAGTTTAATTGAAGATTCCAGAAGGCCATTGGGCCTACACTGCACGCCAGACCATGTCACAGGAGAAGGAGGGAGGCTCCCTCTTCAAGCTCTGCTCCAGCTGCGGAATGAGGAACTGGTTTGTGGAGGACAAACGTTCCCAGTGCCTGTCTCCATCAGGACCACAGGGAAGCGGATTGGGAAATCTGCCTTGGGTTCTCTGAGTGCACTGTCAAGGATCGTCACAGTAGGTTGGCGGTGTGGCTCAATGTCAAAGCATCTACCCCATGCTGCAAACAGGGGCATGCCTCACCTAGGACCGGCCGGTCTGAGGAACAGGCTTCTAAGCCCTTCGAGGGGACTCCATCTGTGGGGGCCCAAGACCAGGCCAATTACCTCAAGGCCTTTTCCGTCGGAGTCGTCGCGCAAGCGGGCCCCGCAACGGGCAAGACATGCTCATCTTCACACTGTGCCTCCATCTCCAGTCATCGCTCCAGCTCCTCCTCGAAGAGGGAAAAGGCAAACCCAGGGAAGCTGCGGGAGAAGCCGGAGAAGACAAAAGCGCAGGGAAAGGTGTCCGAACTGCCCCGGAAGGCCCAGGTGGTCCAGGCGAAGTCCTCCTCGATGATCAAGCTGGTGGCGGTGACCCTCTCAAAGGTGAAAGGGGCTGACCCGGTCCAGGGGCCCCCGGCAGCACCCAAAGTGGCTCTCCCCCGAGGCGGGAGGCCTCACCCAAGCGGGTGTAGAAAAAACTGGAGAAGAGGATGCCATCCCTAAGCCCGAGACCAACCCCTCAGTACACAAAAAAGGGGGATGGGGGAGCAGAGGCCTCAACCGTGCTCCGGGGCACAGATATTTATTCCTCGGATGATGACCAGGTGTCCGTTCACATGGTCCGAGATGTGAAAGAAAAAACGGAACCCTGCGCCGCCTCATCCGCCACAAATGCCTCCCCCCACACCACCCAAAACCCCCTCCTCCTAGGGATACTGGGATGGACACGGCGGCTAGGGACACAGACAGCGTTCCTCTGCTGCCAAGGGCTTCTCCCCCAGATAAGGTGGTGGTGTTCCACACCATGGTCGCCCAGATGTCTGAGCTCTTCCAGCTGACGCCTGAAGAGACCAAGAAGGAAGGTTTCCTTTTACCAACGACGTTGCCAAGAGGAAGATCATTCAGGCAGTGCCTCTCCAGGACGACATTTGGGATGAGGTCCTGGTGCTGATGAGAAACCTGGCCTCTACCCCGGCGAAGAGGGACAGTCTGAAAAAGTACCGGTTGCCGGAGTCCGCACCCAAGTGCCTACGGTTGCAGCCCTCCCCGTTCTCTGTGGTCTCGGTGGCTGCGAGGAAGTCTTCCAATCCCTCATCTTCAGCCTCCATTCCCCCGACAGCGAAGGGAGAGGGGGGGTGGAGTTGGACAGCATGGGTAGGAAAGTGGTGATCTCAGCGGCGACGACATTCAAGGCAGCAAATGCGCTTGTAATCGTGGCCAGATAGGAAAGGCAGCTGTGGTACAAGATGGCTCTGCTACTGGAATTTTTTCCCAACGACAAACTGGTCGAGGCACTCCAGATCCTCCAGGAGGGCAAGGTGCCATCGGACCATGCCATCACTGTGGCCCTGGACATCGCGGACACAGGATTCGGACAGATGGGGAACAGTGTCTGCCTCCGTCATTGTGGCTTGTTGAAGGGCACCAACTTCGGCAAGAGGTCTGGACGAGGGTACTGGACATGCCCTTCGGGACAACCTCTTTGGGAAAGCCATCGAATCGTTGCAGGCCATTAAGACGAAGACGGCCAGTGCCCTGGGCACTCTTCAGCAGCATCGTCCATCCTTTCTTGCCTCCGGGGGAAAATCTGGCAGATCGTAGAAGGGTTTCGTGGGAGGGTCCTCTTTGTGCCGTCAGCCCTCCTGGTCTATGGCCCAAGAAGCATACAGGGGCTGTTCCAAGGCTTTCGGCAGAGGTGGCTGATGTCGTCGCACCCAAGGCAGCACACAGGCCCGATGCAAGATTGAACCGGCCAGTATGTCGGGCCCCCACCCATGCACACCGGTGGGAGGCTGCCTGGCAGACTTAGTCAGCAAGTGGGAAAAGATCTCCAACGATCGATTTGCGCTGGACGCTCTCGCCCAGGGACACAGTTCCAGCAGAAGGGTCTGCGTATCCCACTGATGGCCAGGCAGGAACAGCACATCCCTCAGCTCTTGCAGGAGGTACGGGCCATGCTAAAATAAGAGGTGATAGTTTGTTCCAAAGCGGCTCTGGGGCTCGAGTCTACTCCAGGTACTTCTTGGTAAAGACCACCTGCGGCGTCTAAACACCAAGTCCCAGAAATTCAGGATGGTCACGTTGCAGTACGTGCTCAGCCAACTGGAGGAAGGAGACTACTTGACGTCGCTGGATTTGGAGGACGCGTACATCCACATCCCCAATCACGTGAAGCATCAAGGCCCTTCTCTTTGTACTGAAGTCAATGACCTGGGGGTTTCACGAATTGCCTGGCACCAGTGACGGCCCATCTGCGCCTACAAGGCATACATGTGTACCTGCACCTCGATGACTTGCTCCTCCAGGCCAAGTCAAGGGATGCAGCTGTCGCAACACACGAAGAGCACTGTCCGGCTGCTGACGGATCTAGGATTCTCTGTGAACTATCCAAAGTCCTGCTGGATTCCATCGCAGAAAGCGCTGTTCCTGGGGGCCAGCTCAGCAGTCTCCTGCCTGGCGGCTCCCTCAGAGAAGGATAGCAGCCGTGCTGGGCAATGTGCAACGGCTGATGTCACTAAGGACCGCCACGGTGCGGACAGGTCGCTGCTCGGCATGTCGTCGTGCATTTACCTGATACGACTCTGCAAGTTTCGGATGCAACCCCTTTAGGAATTATTGCATGTTCGGTGGATCCAGCTGTCCGGAAGCTTCGCAGACACTTGTGTTTTCAACAAGGAGTTCTGTTGAGCGATAAGGTGAGGGGGTGGGGGCGTTCGCTCAACATTTCCGGGGAAATTAACTACCAGAGCCTCCCGTACCAGGAGATGGTCACCACGGACGCTTACTTAGAGGGCTGGGAAGCCAACACCATAGGTTTCCATGCAGGCTGCCTGTGGCTGCCTAGAGTAGAGGCAGCTCCACATCAATGTCCTGGAGCTGCGGGCAGTCTTCTGGGCCCTCGAGTCATTCCTCCTATCCCTTGAGGGCAAGGGGGTGAGGGTCTTCACGGACAATACCACCACAATGTTCTCCATCAGGAAGCAGGGTGCACCAGATCCCCAGCGCTTTCCAGAGAGGCGCAGGACTTGTGGCACTGGGCCGTCGCCCAAGTGATGTTCCCGATTCCTTTTCACCTGGCAGGAGTCAAGAACACCATCGCGACTCCCTCTGCAGGGAGCAACGCTCTTGCAACGAGTGGGAACTTCGACAGGATCAAGTGGGCAACCTCTTCCTCAGATGGGGCAGACTCCAGATCGATCTGTTTGCAACAATG
Organism: Ambystoma mexicanum; assembly: GCF_040938575.1. Classification (NCBI taxonomy): domain Eukaryota; kingdom Metazoa; phylum Chordata; class Amphibia; order Caudata; family Ambystomatidae; genus Ambystoma; species Ambystoma mexicanum. The sequence continues at coordinate 255,088,852 of NC_090939.1, forward strand.
ATGAATGCCAAGTGCCGGAAATTCGCCAGCAGGCGCAACCAGTCAAGGAACATGGGAGTCGTGTTTTCCTTCACGTAGCATGGCCTGTTCCTGTACGCTTTTCTTCAGTTGCCTCTCCTGCTGCGAGTCATCAATCAACTCATACTTTGCCGATGCAGGATAATCCTCATCGCCTCGGCTTGACCGAGGCAGATTTGATATCCGGATCTTCTCAGCCTGTCAACGTTGCCCCTCCCCAGTCAAGCTGCTGGTGGTCACGGATCTGCTTGCCAGAGAAGGATGCGCAATTCTACATCACGACCCAGGGTTTCTGAACCTGAAGGCTTGGCTGCTGCAGCCTTAGAGTTTGGAAGGTACGAGCTGCCGGCGGATTGTAGGGAGGTCCTTGCTAGAGCATTGTCAACTCTTCAGTGCTATGGGCACAAGTGGAAACATTTCGCAACATGGTGCCAGATGCAGAAGATCAACCCTCTGAGGGTTACGGCCCCGCAGATTCTTCCTAATTGTTGTCCTTGGCCAAGACGTAGCTGGCGCACACCTCTATCAAACTGCATCTACTGGCTATCTCCCACAACACCAGGTATCCAGGACGGTCTTCTCTTTGGTCCCACCATCATGTCAATGATTTCCTCAAAGGACTGTTGCGATCGCTCCCGCCGGTGAAGGCACCTCCCACGGGGTGGGAAATCAACATGGTGCTGACAAGGCTCATTGGTGGGGGGGGGGCCTTCGAGCCTATGCATCAGGCCTCTCTCAAGTTCCTCTAATGGAAGACTGCTTTCCTTGTGACCATCACCTCTGCCATGAGGTTAGGTGGTATCCAGGCCCTATCCTGTAAACAGCCTTATCTGACTTTTCACGACACACTGGTGGTGCTGCGGACGCACCACTCCTTCATGCCAAAGGATCTGTCAGAATTTCATCTCTACGAGACATTGGCGTTACCTGTGTTCTTTCTGAAACCTTAATCGCCGGCTGAGAGGGCTTTGCACATGTAGATGTGGCTTGTACGAAGAGTTTCAGGAAGAAGTCTCAACTGTTTGTGAACTTTGGTCCTGTGAACCATGGGAAGGCCTTGTCCAAGGCTTTCATCTCCAGTTGGCTCTCTGGCTGTATCACACACTGTCATCGGTTGGCAAACCGACCGCTGCCCGGTCCTCCGAGAGCCCATTCCACCAGAGCAATCGCTGCGACGACGACATTCCTGTCTGGTGTGCCCCTGCTGGACATCTGCAGGGCTGCCACATGGAGGTCCACGCACACCTTCACAAGATTCTACTGCATCGACCTGAATCCCAGAGAGGAGTCCAGGGTCGGCCAAACAGTGCTACGCGACCTGTTTGCTTGAAGGTGAGCCTGTTCCGGAGGTAGGAGTAATTGCTTCTGTTGAGCCTTTCCACCGCCCCATGTTTGTGAAATGTTGTACTGCTATATATTCTTTATTCATGAGCATGTGTATCCATACCAGAACCCATGCTGGAGAATGAATAAGTTACTTACCTGTAACTATTGTTCTCCACCATGGGTCTGGTGTGGATTCACATGCAAACCCTCCCGCTGTCCCCTCTGCGTCTCTTCTTGGTCATACTGCCACTTTACATGCTGAAGATGGCTGCCAGAGGAGGGGTTTCGGGAGAGGGCAGTCTGTGGGATATATTGACCTACTCAACAGCATTTCCCTACATAACCAAGCTACATTTGCGCAGAAACAGACTGTGAGCGCCATGGCTCAAAACTGCATTTTGCAACAACCAAAAATGGCTGCACCGTTCTGCCAAAGAACACATCGGCAGGATGGAACACGGGGGGGCCCATTGAAGGAGATTGCCAGCGGGTGCCGACATTAACAAAAATGAAGGAAGTGGAAAAAGCAGCGTTGCTTTGCAGCAAAAGCCAAAATCTCCATTGAAAAGAAACCCTTTTTCCCCTTAGAAAATGCTGCTGTGACGCTAATTCCCTCTGTTACTTAAAGCCACTGTGATTAATAAGCCCTACCAAGCTCTGTGTGTCGCACTGTGCCTCAGCAAAACCAGGCATGATTCTGAGTTGACAAGTCCTGTCAAACCCACTCTAAAAAAAAAAAAATCAACCAGGAACTTGTACACCTGCATTGGTTAGAAGGGTCAACCCAAGAATAGAGGAGCTTTTTAGCCCCTGACCTTCGGATCTCTCATATATTAGGAGTCACTCCATACCTGATTCTATGGTAGCAACCACCACGAGGAAAAGGGTGGGGGTTCCGCTATCTACTAGTGAAGGACCCCCAGACGAAGAGGGGAAGAAGCTTTATGCCTTGGGGAAAAAGGATTATATCCTCGGCAGCTTTTTCCACGCAGATTGCCAACAACACAACTTTGTTGGCAAGCTATGCTGATGCCCAATGGGGGCTGTTGCGCGAAGGCCTACAGGTAGCCCCTGAGCCCTTGCGAACCTGCTTGTTGGCCATTGTGACAGAAGGTACTCGAGTAAACCAAAGCATCGTTAAGAACACCTTAGATGCTGCGGAAACGGCTGGCCGGTCACTAGTCCAGGGTGTACTTAAGCGTCATGCTTGGCTCAGAAACTCTGGTTTCAAGCCAGAAACACAGGCGTCCCTCATTAACAAACCCAAACTTGTTTGGCAAGGCAGTGGATGATGCACTGGAAACACATAAGAAGGAACACCAAACTCTAAAGACTCTGGACCAAATCACAAGACCACCTAATAAGCAAGGTTACGGCACCAGGCGCTTTTTTTTGTGGCCAACGATAAAATCATCATATCATCATCATCATCATCATCATCAACAATACTCAGCCGGAAACTGGTCCTCCCCTCAGGGAACCAGTGGACATTATTCTCAGAGAGGACAACGTCGTGGCAAGGGAAGAGGTTGGGGCTCCACTCCCATAGGCCCCCCCCGGCTACCAACACCAAATGATCCGAAAGTTCGGGTCCCCTCCCATGCATCTCCGGTCAGGGGCCGGTTAACATGATTCCTACAAGCATGGGAGGCAATTACCAGAGACCGCTGGGTACTGTCAACAATAGCCCACGGTTACTGTACCGAATTCAGTCTGTCCCCTACATTTAGATCCCCAGGGGGAAGACGCCTATCACCGGAACACCTCTCCATCCTTCTTCAGGAAGTCGAACTGCTGCTGGAAAAAGGAGCAATAGAGGTTGTGCCTCTATCTAAGGTAAAGGAGGATATTTATTCAGTGTAATTCCTTGTACCCAAAAAGTACTTAACCATGCACCCTGTACTAGATCTGTGCCCAGCGAACAAATTTGTAAAACCTCAGAAATTTTGTATGGTGACTTTGCAGGAGGTAATCCCCCTGCTCACACAGGGAGATTACATGGCAACACTGGACATTAAAGATGCACAGTTACATATTTGTTGCCAGCGCACAGGAAATACTCAGGTTTATGATAGAAGGCAAACACTATCAGTTCAAAGTGCTACCCTTCGGCATAGCTTCAGCGCCAAGGGTATTCACGAAGGTACTGGCAGTGGCACACCTGCGCAGATTGTCCATTCCAGTCTACCCTTACCTCGACGAGTGGCTTATAACAGGGGATTCTTACGAAACATGCTTCTCAAATACCCAAAAGACTGTAGACCTTTTGTTCCACCTGGGCTTCTCCATCAACAGAAAGAAGTCCAGTCTAGACCCCAGCCAAATTGAGCAATTCCTAGGGGCTCTAATTCGAACAAAGGACGGCCTCGTCTTCCCCTCCGATAGGGTCCAAAACATGCGGTTTCAGATCCCTCAATATGTAGCCAGTCGGGAGGTGACGGGACGCAAGGCTATGCGATTGCTCGAAATGATGGCGTCATGTATTTATTTGGTACCTCACGCACGCCTGTGCATGCACCCAATGCAAGAGTGGCTCAACAGCCAGTGGTGTCAGGCCAGCGGACAATGGGATGATCTAGTGGTGGTCTCGCAGGCCTTGGTTCTCTCGCTGCAATGGTGCTCGAAGGAAAACCTTGTGTTGGGGAAACCTTTCGCAACCCCCGCAGTGGAAGCCACTCTAACCACAGACGCATCCCTCACAGGATGGGGGGGCTCACCTATCCCATTAGACTGCACACAGAGTTTGGACTCGGAGTGTGGCGTCCAAACACATAAACTTGCTGGAACTACTGGCGGTCTTCAAAGCACTGAAGGCTTTCCAGACACACCTACAAGGGAGAACAGTGCTGGTCCTCACAGACAGCACCACAGCCATGTATTACCTGAACAAGCAAGGAGGCACTCACTCTCCAGGACTGTCCAAGCTGTCCCAGAACATCTGGAAGTGGGCTCTCAAACACATGTTCCTGTTATCTCAACATGTACCAGAGGATCTCAATCTTCTGGCAGACTAACTCAGCAGGGACCTCTCTGCCCGCAGAGTGCGAATGGCGACTACACAAAAACATTGTCTCCAATGTTTTCGCAGAATGGGGCTTCCCAGAGATCGACCTGTTCGCAACTCTGGAGAACACCCAATGCCAAGATTACGCCTCCAGGTACCCCCAGAACCGCTCCAAGAGGAATGGTCTCTGGATAACATGGTCAGGGAAATTTGTCTACGCTCCCGACACCGCTTCTCAACAAGATAGTGCACAAGATGCAACAGGAACCAGTTAGCATGATACTGGTGGCCCCCATGTGGGCCCGCCAACCCTGGTTCGCTCATCTGATGGAGATGTCACTGTCTCCTCCAGTGAAACTACCCTGCCCGTTGAACATGTTGTCACAGGACAGGAGCCAAACGCTGCACCCATGCCCACAGACCCTTAACTTGGCAGCCTGGCTCCTGAGGTCCTAGAATTTGGTCATTTGCAGCTCCCTCAGAGATGCATTGACATTCTCAGAGAAGCAAGGAAACCGAACACTCGTTACTGCTACTCTAGCAATTGGAGACGGTTCGTCATCTGGTGTAAGTCAAAGAGCATCAACCCTGTTGACTGCTCTCCCACACAGATTGTTCTATACCTGACTGACTTGTTGGACTCAGGTTTAGTCTTTAATTCTATTAAAGTTCACCTAGCTGCACTCTCCGCCTACACTACATCTCAACATAAGGTGTCATGGTGGAAAGTTCCAGTTATTAAAGCTTTCATGGAGGGAGTGAAAAGGATTCACCCTCCTATATCTAACCCAGCTCCCGGATCGGACCTGAATGTTGTACTAACCAATTTAATGGGCTCCCCCTTCGAACCCATGCATAAAGCAACCCTTAAGGATCTCACTCTTAACACTGCTTTCTTGATAGCTATCACCTCCATTAGCAGAGTGAGTGAACTACAAGCGCGCTCTATACTAGTTCACAACGATAAGGTGGTTCTACGCACACACCCTAGGTTTGCACCGAAGTTCATTTCAAGATTCCATGTCAACCAGTCTATAGAACTAGCAACATTCTTTCAGAACCCATCAAACTTGGGAGAAAAGAGCCTACACACACTTGATATGCGCAGAGCGGTCATGTTTTATATGGAAAGAACTAGACCACTGAGAAAGACTAATCAGTTCTTCGTCTGTGGCGGCAGGAATAGAAGGAGATGCAGTTTCCAAATCCACTATATCTAGATGGATTGTCCAATGCATCACCCTGTTAGACTCTTGCTAAGAGAGAACTGTCCTTCAAGCCTGGAGCACATTCTACTCGAGGCACTGGGGCATCCATAGCATTCATTGCAAATGTTCCCCTTGAGTCCATTTGCAAGGGGGCAACCTGGAGTTCTGTACACACCTTTACAAAACAATATTGTCTAGATGCCCATTCTAGATCTGATTCCCAGGTGGGACAAGCAGTACTAAGACATCTTTTCTCTACTGTTCCTTCTCACAACCCACCTCCATCTCTGGGTGCTGCTCGCTAGTCTATGCACAGCATGTGATTCTAAGCAGATTAATAAACATCAGAAGACATGCATTACTTACCGTAAAAGCATTTCGAGGGGATTGGGTCCTCCGACGTATTCCATATCTATGACAGTAATCACCACAGCTGTGCTGCTTTGCAAAATTATTGGCGTCTGCGTCGATGCGCCGTCCTCGAGGACCTCCTCTGACGGCTGACGTCACTGGATGTTATAAGTAGGACGCACGACGCCCGTAGCCTCAGTTCTGTTTTTTCCGTGAACGTGTTTGCTTCGTGAATCTAGGTACGCCTCGACTCTTTGGAGTTTCTGTTGTTCATCTCGGTTCTTCAAACCTGTTCGTTTGTGAAGTTATTCTTCGTGAAGATGTCTACCTCGTCTTCCACACCGCGTCCGGGGTTTAAGAAGTGCGGGTACTGTGGGTCCAAGATGTCTGTCACAGACTCGCATGACGCCTGCCTCTGGTGGGCCCATGACACGGATGACTGTCGACTGCCATTCGCTCATGTAGAAAGCCTTGCAGGAGCGCAAGAAGTTATCGGTAGGTAAGGTGTCCAAGCCCCGGAAGTCGAGGTCTGCGGGGCTTTTGACGGACGACTCGAGGGGCGACTCTCCGCGTCGTCGGAAGTCCAGTGGGTCTCGGTCTCGCCACTCCTCTGCCTCTTCGAGGCACTCCCGGAAGCGCTGTCATCGGTCGCCTTCCTCATCCGAGGACTACGCCCGTCGGCGGGTCGCTTACCCCACCAAGCATGCGACACCGGAGGAATGGGCTTCCTTCGGGAAGAAAATGTTGGCGATTCTTGAATCGCAGGGCACTGGTCCGTCAGCGCCTCCGAGTGGGGTCGGTCGTGATCAGCCGAGAGACGCCGCTCTCACGCCTTCGGGCTCGGGTGGTCGTTGCGATTCGCGGGAAAGGTCCCGTTCGGACAAGGGGTATCGTTCTCGGCATGCACGGTCTAGGTCCCGGTCCTCGACGCGCTCCGCCTTCGAGGACTGTGTCGATGCTGTCAGCGCCACGTCTGTCGACACCGATTCTCTCGGCGCTGATTCACTCGATGCCTTTCGGGGCTGTGTCAACGGGGATACCCCGTGGCTCTGGGGGAACCACCTAGAAAGGCTCTGGCCAAGGTCAAGCATGGCTTTGGTTCCAGTTCTGTACCTTCTTACTGCCATCTGGAATTCATTTCAGAGGTGGATGAAGGCTCTGATGATGGCATGGTGCCAGACACGGTGCCTGACGAGATTCTCTCGGGCCATAGCCAGTTTGAGGACCTGAGGCAGTCCCTGCATGATGCTAGTGGGCTGGACACCTCTCCGGAAGTGGAGTTTTGTAGGCCTGAGCCTGGCACTCATGCCGATTCTTCGTACTGGCGCCTTATGTCACGGGTCACTGAGTACTTGGGATGGTCTGCTCCCCCAGGGGAGTTTGTTCAGGATGACCTTACGGATATCCTCGACATTGGTCCACCAACTGACCCGGTACTGCAATTCCATATGGCTCTGCAAAGAAGGGTGGCAGCGGCTTGGACTGCTCCGGAGAGTCTCCCGGCAGTGAGCAAGTCTTTGCTGTGAAAATACCGCCCAGCCAGTAGTGACCCCTGCTACTTGTCCAAGCACCCTACTCCGGAGAGTTTGGTGGTGCAGGCGGCTACGGCCCCGTGAAAGCAGGTGTCGTACCCTACCATCCCCCCTGATGGGGACGACAAGCGTTTTTACGGCTGGGCGAAGAAAGTGTTTTCTGCAGGGGGTATGACGCTTCAGGCTTTCACCCAAAACATACTAGAAAAAACTTAACTTTCGGACAATTCTTGCGTATGAAGCGTAATAGCAGTACTAAAGGTGATTTTGTGAAAGAAGCTGACAATATGAAACAAAACCTGATCCAGAAGGGTTATCCTAAGAAAATTGTTAAAACAGCATATAAAAGAGCGTCAAACAGAGACGCTATCTTGGAATATAGAGAGAAGAAACCGAAAAATGATAACTTTGTGTTTGTAAGCACATACAACCCTCTATCTAACGATATATCAAAGATAGTGAGGAATAATTGGCATATACTAGAAAAAGGAGACTGCCCTTTGTCGACACCCAAATGTGCCTTCCGCAGGAGCAAAAACCTGAAGGAATTAGTCACTAGAAATGATGTAGCCCCAAGATCTAGTGTTCAACCCATACTAATTGAAAATTACAGGACATAGCCTGTGTGGCCATTGCAACTGTTGTGCACAAATCAGCAGATCAAAGGATGTTGATCTAGGTCTCAAACGATGGGAACAGAGAGTCTTGACAAATTGTAACTCAATGATGGTAGTGTACGCCATCTGGTCCCTTGCAATAGATTGTACATTGGTAAAACCGAGAGAAAAGTCAAGATTAGGATATGCGAACACAAAAGCTGTATTAGAAATAATACCATTAACGCACCATTAGTGGGACACTTCACAAGCTTGGGACACAAACCCGAAGAACTTAGATGGACAGTAGTCATGAAAGTTGAACAAACCCAAGATTCCAACACAGACAGACGTTGAGCGTACAAGAACAGAAAATGATTTTTTTGACAGTTACCCGCACGGACTAAACGAGAACATTGACTGGAGTGTATTTATTAAATAAACACATCAAATTATATCTCCATTAATGACTGCCAATTAGTATGGTATTTTAGGATTAATCGCGACCTGTTAGTCCCTATAATTAATTTTGACAGAACATTTCAACATCAGGCTGCGGCTACTGTAAGTGCCCTCTTTATTTTTTAATAAAATCCTACAGTTTTCAACACCTTTTTCTGATTATACCATTCATGATTTACCACTAACATTGCCATTGCTTATATTGTCTAATGGCACGACAAAAGATGCACCTTCACTCCAGGAGTGGCCCCTCTAGCACAGCATTCGATACGCTTGCCCTACCCTAACAAACGCCCTAGGGCCAGACTTGTATCCACTGACCGTTGAATATATGTTGCACCTTACAGCCATTATGCTTCTGGCATGGCTTCTCCTCGAGACTTGGATCCCGACGACTATGTGAATCATAATTTAACTTTGGTTGGCGTTAAGATGTCGGGACTCCCTCTCTCCTGCGCACCTGCTTGTTGCTTGTTAGATCTACCAGCAGCCTTAATCCTGGTTTGTCTAGGGACCAACTCCAAGGTTCCTGTTTGGTTAAAAGCTTTGTAGGGATGACAAATCCGTGGATTGGTTTGGCGCTGGTTGGATATGTTAGTCCATAGTGTCAGTTTGTGCGAGTTGGTTAAATCAATGATCACGTCTATTGTTTTGTCATTACAAAGGTTATTTATTTCTTGGTTGGCACCAAAAAGAACATCATTGTATTAATGAATGACAATTTTTTGACATGGTGAAAAACAACACAGCCGACGCGCGTTTCAACCTTAGTCTTTTTCAAGGCCAATTAAGTTTGAAAGGTGAATTCCGGAAACTCGGCACCGTCTGGCTATCCAGCCCCCCTGACTCCCTTACCTGGGAGGATCAGCCCACAACTTTCCGGAATCTTTTTGGCAGCAAGGCTGACTAGAGCCTTGAGAGGTTGCAGACCTCCAAAGCTGCAGTGAAGTCGTTGGGCGCTGCAGTTCGACAACCTCCGTCTTTTCATCCTAGGGGACAGTGTTGGGGAGAATTCTCTCTTTAGGCTGAATTTCCTAACCTAGTGAGTCCCCCAGCAGCTTTGCTGGATTTCTGGAGTTTGTTTTTTTTCCTCCCATTCTTGGGCATGATTTATGGTGTTCCTTTGACTGTTAATGTGTTTTATGGGCTATGGGGTCCTTTACTCCATAGGGTCTCATGTGTTTTTACTATGTGTTACACAGCACCCTCCATGCAGTGACACAGGGGTGTCATAGTGACACCCCACCATAGACTCCATACCCTGTGACTGACTACTCCCAGGGCATGTAAAGTCACCATTGGCTTTACTAGTCCCAAATTATTAATAGAAACCAGTACAAACCATCATATTGTGGATGCACTGGTCGGGGCAATTCGATTGCCCCGGGTTCTGTTAGTCGAGGGGGCACGTCTCCGTCCCCCCTGATCGAGGTTTGGCTGGTGGCAGTGGATACTACTTTTTGTATTCGACCGTGAATATATCCCTATGGGATTTTCCCATTGTTCGAGGCTACCGACTTTAATTATTTAATTCTCATAGCTTCGAACATACCGCCGGTTTATTTAATTAATATTAATTCGCCGGTTGGTATTTTTTGCCAGGACTCGATTCTAAAATGGCGTTTGTGTTCTCTTCCGTGACTCCAACCCGAGTCGAGCCCCTTGTTCCACTTTTTGGCGGGCTTCTCCACAGAAGCCTCCAAAAGTGGTGCCACTCTCTCTGGGTACCACAGGGGGTATGGGAGGGGGTTTAGGCACCCTGGACTGAGTTACCTTGGTAACTCAAGTCGCACTCTTGTGTGATTGGCCCAAGTGGTTAGCCGGCCGGCTCACCACTTAGTATGTTTGATTGACAGCTAGGCTGAGTGAATGGGGGTGTGCTGCATAAAAGCAGGGCTTTGGGGACTGGAACTTCATAAGTCGCCACAGGACATAAGAATCCGACGAGGGAGAAGCTGAGCTGACCTACCACGACGACACCACCGGTGGAGCCCTGCGGAACTGACTCGCCACTTCCCGACGACAGAAGATTTCCCGGCTGGAGATGCTTCTTCCCCTGACTGGTGGGCACAACCAGTTTACCTTCTTCTCTTCGCACCCCAAACCGGCTTGTGGTCGAATTGCCCGTGCCAAGCACCCCGGCAACCGGATAGCCACTTACCACTGGACCGCGAATCAAAGGACCGCTCCTTTTACCTGAGAAACTCCGCGGCTGGTTTCTTCCCTGGCAGTGCAACGGACTCCTGTCTTCCTCCCCGACGAGATCCTCTCTCCCCCCCGGACGAAGCACCGACTTGCATCCGCTGCCAGGAACAACTGCCCCCGCTGGAGTATTCTCACCACTTTAAGGTACCGTGTCCGCCAGGCCTCCCTTTCTAAAGATTGCTACAAGGTAATAATAACCCCTTAACCTTCTGTACTGGGCTGGCCGCCTTGACCTTCTAACTGGTCCCTTTCTTTGGTCCAACTATTTTTGAACCTTTTCAAGACTTTTGTGCACTGCAACCGTGTGACCTTGGACACATTTCTTTTGATCCTTTTAAAGTGGATCCAGCCTACTGAACTCTAACTTCACGGTTTTACTTTGCCTTCTTCTCTTGTTGTGTTCTTGTAAAAGTGTTGGGACCTGTTTCAATTTATTCTGTTTTTCTCTCCCTTTTAAAACTAATTATTAGAGTACCATCTGTGTTTAGCGCTCACCGCTGTCTGAAAATAAGTGGGGCTTTACTTAAGACTTGTCTAATATTCTTCTAAGGGAGTGTATATCTTTTAGTGACCGTGTTTTTGAATTGCTTACTATTAGTGCCTGTGTGTTTTTCTAGATGTGGTTTTAAATAAATAATTATCTCTTTTACACCAAGCCCTGGTCAGTGTTTACTTGTTCTACTGTGTTCTTTTGACCTATTGTGAATACTCTGTATACTGCCTAACTCTTCTTGAGGGAAGTCTGACTGCTCAGCCACAGCTACCAAGTGAATCTGTGTGGTACAGACTGCAACCAAGTGGGTTTACTGCCAAACACCTGTAGCTGCCAGTCAAAGGGGCCACCGTGGGAGTGCCAGAGGTGGAAAACAAGGTACTCGAGGTGCCAAGGCCCCTTGGGCTGTTGCCTCTTTACCCTCGGGCAGCAGCTTCAGCTCAGTCATGAGGCCATGTCCCATGGTTTGCTGGTTGGGGGAAGGCTGGCGCAGCATCTTTCAGAATGGTGCGCCATTACTTCAGATGTGTGGGTTCTGGAGATCATAACCCATGGCTACTGTGTTCCTTTCCGGCGGAGGCCTCAAGACAATCCACCGGGGAATCTCTCTTTGAAGAGTCCGGATCCGCTCGTTGCGCAGGAAATTCAATCCCTGCTGGAGAAAGGCACCATAGAACTGGTGCCTGTAGCAGAGAGGAACAAGGGATGGTATTCCCCTTATTTTTTCATTTCCAAGAAAGACGGGGGGATTGAGACCCATCATGGACTTGCGCGGTTTGAAAAAACTCCTCAGGAAGGACAAGTTCAAGATGGTTATTCTCTCTCAAGTCTTTCAGGCCCTTCAACTTCAGGACTGGTTGGTGTCTCTCGACCTCAAGGACGCTTATTTTCATGTGCCGATCCATCCAAAGCACAAGAAGTACCTGAGGTTTGCGGTTGGAGACTCGCACTTTCAGTTTCGGCTCATGGTAGTGGTGGCAGCGCACCTCAGGAAAGGGGGGATTCACGTATACCCCTACCTGGATGATTGGTTGATCAGGGCGCTCTCTCCCGAGCAAGTCCTGGATCATCTGTCAGTCACCTGTCACTCCCTTCAAAAGCTGGGCTTCTCCCTCAACTTAAAGAAGTCCCATTTGACACCAACTCAGAGGCTCCAGTACATCGGAGCAGTGCTCAACACGTCCCTGGGGCATTGTTTTCCTCCCCAGGTGAGGGCTCATCAAATTCAGCAGATGGTGCACAAGTTTCAACTTGCCCAGACTCTCCCAGCGTTCGAGTTCTTGAGACTGCTCGGCCTCATGGCATCCTGCATTCTTCTGGTGCCAGAGGCCAGGTTGCGGATGAGATGTTTGCAATGGGCACTCAAGCTACAGTGGTCTCAGTCCTCCGGCAGGATGTCGGACCCTGTTCAGATGCTGTCTTCGGTCGCACAGGACCTTCTGTGGCGGGCCGACGAAGGCAATCTGATGAGGGGGGGCTCCATTTTAGCTGCCCTGGCCGGAGGTGACGATCGTGACGGACGCATCCCTCACGGGATGGGGAGCTCATGCCAACGAGTTGACAGTCGGCGGTTGTCGGTCTCCGTCGGGGTCCAGACTCCATATCAATCTGTTGGAGCTGAGGGCCGTCAGGCTAGCCCTGAAAGCTTTTCTGCCGACTGTGTGAGGAAAGAATGTCCTGATCCTGACGGACAACACTGTGGCCATGCACTACCTCAACAAAAAGGGGGGGGGGCAGGGTCACTTCCTCTGTGCAGGGAGGCGATGCAGCTCTGGTTCTGGGCAATCCATCAGGAAGTTTCGATCTCGGCAGTTCATCTGGCAGGAGACGAAAACGAGATGGCGGACGCTCTGAGCAGGCAGAGCCCGATCTCTCACGAGTGGGAGTTGGCTCGGGAGATTCTCCTGGAGATCTTCGCCCTTTGGGGGACCCCTCAAGTGGATCTCTTCGCTTCCAGTGTCAACCGGAAGTGCGAGAGGTTCTGCTCGCGGGAATTTCCTCCAAACGGAGCCTTAGGAGACGCTTTCGTGGTGGAGTGGTCCTTCCCACTGCTGTATGCGTTTCCTCCAGTCCCTGTCATCCCGCAAGTACTGCGGAGGTTACGGAGGTTCGGTTCCCAGATGATCCTTCTTGCCCCGGCGTGGGCCCGGAGGACGTGGTACCCGGACCTTCTCGACTTGTCCATCTGCCCTCCACGTTGTCTTCCCTACCGAGACGATTTGCTCTCACGGGAGGGGGGGGTCAGGTTCTCCATCCAGAGGTCAGGTCCCTCAACCTTCACGCTTGGTTTCTGAAAGGTTGAGGTATAAGGATTGGGACCTCACTGAAGACGTGATGGAGGTGTTGCTTTCGGCCAGAAGGCCCGCAACAAAGTCCCTGTACCGTTGCCGTTGGAGAAATTTCTGCAACTGGTGCAGGGTTAAGAATGTGGATCCTTTTGCATGTGAAATTCCCATGGTTCTGTCTTTTTTGCTTTCTTTGGCCCACAGTGGCCTTCAAGTGGGTACCATTAAAGGTTACCTGGTGGCGCTGTCCATATTTAAGCGCTCGTCTGAAGAGTGATCCTATTTTAAAATTCCTTTAATGTCTCAGTTTCTGAAAAGGCTCACGAATGTGTTCCCTCCGTCACCTTTCCAGGTGCCCAGTTGGGATTTGAACCTTGTTCTTAAGTTTCTGATGGGTGCTCCGTCTGAGCCTTTGCATTCATGCCCTTTGAGACTGTTAACTCTGAAAACTGTATTTTTAGTTGCGGTCACTTCCACTCGCAGAGTGAGTGAGTTACAGGCACTTTCAGTTAAGCCACCCTTCACTGTGTTTCATAAGGACAGGGTTGTCCTTGGAGTTCGTCCTTCTTTTCTTCCGAAGGTGGTGTCGGAATTTCATTTAGGCCAGAAGGTTGTTCTTCCGACATTTTATCCTCCTCCACATCCTGGTAAGGAAGAGGAGAGGCTCCATAGGCTTGGTCTTAGGAGAGTGTTAAGCTTTTATATTTCACGCATGTCCCGGGTCAGAGGGGACGATCAGCTCTTTATTGGTTACGCTGGAAAGCGTTTGGGACAGACTTTGACGAAACAGACTTTGTCTCGCTGGATTATTTTGGCTATCTCTGAGTGTTGCCGCTTGGCGGGTAAGGACCCACCGGTCAGCTTACGGGCCCATTCTACCAGAGGTATGGCTGCCTCTACTGTCCTACAGAGGGGTGTTCCTATTCGCAACATCTGTGATGCAGCCACCTGGGCTTCGGTACATACTTTTGTACGTCACTATTCCCTCTATTCTGTCCGGGGGCAGGATCTGGCCTTTGCCAAGGCAGTCCTTTACTCCGCAATTTGATTGGGCATGCTAAATTTCTGTTTTCTAAATTCTTTTACCACCTCCTTGCATTGGTACTGCTTTGGGAGTCTGTCATAGATATGGAATACGTCGGAGTACCCAATCCCCTCGAAGAAAAAGTTACTCTCTTACCTTGTAACGTTCTTACAATGGGATGGTCCGACGTATTCCATATCGCTCCTTCCCTGCTACAGAATTTCTTATGCGATTGCAGCTTACGTTTCCGCAAGGCTTTGTGTGTCAGACTGGCAGAAGACTGGTGGCACATGTTCTGGGAAAAAACTACAACTGAGGCTACGGGTGTCGTGCGTCCTGCTTATAACATCCAGTGACTTCGGCCGTCGGAGGAGGTCCTCGGACGGTGCATCGACGTCATCGACGCAGACGCCGAAAATTTTCTGAAGCAGCACAGCTGTGGTGATTACTGTCATAGATATGGAATACGTCGTCGGACCATCCCATCGAAAGAACGTTACCAGGTAAGAGTAACTTGTTCTTCTGATGGTTGTATCTGCTTAGATTCACATGCGCCCACCCTTCCTCCCTGCTCGGATGGAAGGAACATAGACGTCTTATTACTTTCTCTCTTCTGTACTCTCACGTTAGTCATAAGGCTCCCTCATGGCAGAAAAAATACAAACGTAGAGACCTTGATTTTGGGTACACTACACGTCACTATAGGGATAGTATTACAGACATGCCTATGTCGATGTCCCCTTTTCGACTTTCGAAAAACAAGATGCAATACTCCGCAATGACCACTGGATGTCGGACTATGCACAGCAAGTGAATCTAAGCAGATATAACCATCAGAAATGCTTTTACGGTAAGTAATGCATGTCATTTCCCCCGTTTTTATTAAAAACTGTTTGGGTAATTTAGGCAGGAATTGCAAAAGTGTAAATTTTAAACGCATTGTTTGACTGCATCTGTTTTAAACTTTCAACTCATTTCTGAACTGGATTCTTTTGGTAATCCATCCTTTGTGATTGTTAATCTGTGCACTGTTGCTTTAGTAAGGAATCTTATTTGCTTCCATGTTTTTAACGCACATCCATTATTGATATATCCAATTATTGAGTCATTTCACCACATTGCTGCAAGGGGTTTAAAATCCGTTTTCTCTCTTATTTGGGGAGGGAAGGTCAGATTTTAGGTTCCGTTTTAAGTTTCTTATTCCAGAGTACCTGCTGCTTCTTTGTATCCAGAATTAATTATTGTTGGGTTGCGGGAACGTTGCAGGGGAAATTCTAATTTGGGTGCTATCTGTTCTAAATCAAAAAGTGCTCCTATTCTGCTGTGCTGTGTATGCTCTGCTAAAAAGTCAAACCCAGTGCATTGCTCACATTCTCATTTTAACCATCACCCCATTGGTGATTGCTGCCCCATATTAAAGTGTTTTTTCTTTTGAATTTTAAATAAATATTGCATTTGACCAACCAGCCTGGTTCATGGTCCATTGTGACCCGGGATATTTGAAAAGGGGGTGTGATATGAGTGGTGTATCATCCCAAAATTGAATCCTCATGAATACTGAGAAAAGCACTAGGCTGAGACCAAGGTGTGCGTGTCGCCTGATTGAAATCCTTAAACCATTGGCTGGGGGTATTATGGCTCAGAGCTCAGTGTTTGGTTTAGAGGCGAAAGACATTTTGTAAGTGCAAGTAAGTTTTTTCTTTTACCAATGATTCCCTGCCTGACTGGGAATATTCATGAGCATATGAATCCATGCCAGACCCAATTATTTTATTTGAACCTTTTTATTTTTGACATGCCATTAGTATCTGTTAAATCACACGTGAGCGATAGGACATGGTATAGCCCCAAGCAATAGGCATACAACTAGAACAACGCCATGTATTTACAGTCTCTTGCCTTGTGATGACCCCCATAATGCCCCCCCACATCAAACTTAAGGGAGACGGGATGACAACAATATCAACTTGCAGGACACACAACGTCCGTATTTGCACTAATCTCATATACGTCGATACCTATACTATAAAGTGGAGGTGCCCTTAAGCAGAACGGGTCTGTGATACTGTTCTTTATTCTGAACAAACTCATGAAAGGGGTGCCAAACATTGAGTTTCTGCTAGTTTGCTGATGCCAGCGCATCTACCTTTTACATGGCCAGAACCCCCATACCTTCACCCACCACCATGCCATTACGGTGCCCTCTGTTTTCCATGCTTGTGCCAGCGCCATGCGTGCTGCAGCCAACAGATGCGTGATAAGCATAGCTCTTGATCCACTGGCTGCTTAGACATTTTCTACTGTCGCCCCACACAATAACACCACTGGAGCGTTGGGCAACTCCACACCTGTAATCTTTTATAGGACCCAGGATCACTTTTCAGTAGAACTTAGTTTTTGGGCACGACCACCACATATGGCCAAGATCTCCCAGACACCCACAGGGGAGATGGCTCTGGCGTCATTTTGTTTTGGCGCTGGGGGTTTTAGTACCATCTGTTATATTTTATTTGTATTGCGCTCTTAAACAAGTGTTTAAAAGCGCGACTAGGCAAGGGAGGGGAGCAGGGGAGAACACAACAGCAATCTTACTAGGCCCAGTGACATTGAGAACGCGCAAGTGCATGGGAAAGGGAACAAGTGTATGGAAGGGGGAGAGTGGAAAGTGCGGAGCAGAGGAGAGCAGAATAAATAGAGCATTGAGACAATTAACAGTGATAGTGTAGCCAGCAGGTGGCAAGTGCTGTGTTTAAGGCAGCAGACTAAGTAGTCTGATAAGTGCAGAAAAAGAAGAAAAACTGGGGTGGAGGGAGGGGGCTTTATGGGTACAGGTACAGTCCCTAGTGCAAGGGGTGGGCGGGAGGCAGTGCAGAAGGGTGGCAGGGTGAGCAGGTACCTGGGCCCAGGGGACAGTGGGTGGCCAGGTGCACAGTGCCAAGAGAGCAGATCAGCAGGGGAGAGGGGGAGCAAAGGCAGAAGCAAAGAGGAAGGTCTTGAGGTGCATCCGGAACCTGAGATGGTTCTCCTAAAGTTTGAGAGTGGCAGGGAGGCTGTTCCAGAGGGAGGGCCCAGCCCAAGATGGAGATCTACCCCCAGCATGTTTCTTTGAAAAACGATTGACCTGGAGGGAGTTGGCGTTAGAGGAGCGAAGAGCTCGAGAGGGGATGTATTTGCAGAGGGATAGCTGAACTTATTTTGGACCTAGGCCCCAGAAACCCTTGTAGACTATGCAGAGGGCTTTGAATTTAATCCTTGCATCCACTGTGAGCCAATGGAGTGATTTCAGAGCTGGAGAGATACGATCCCAGGGCTTGAAGCCAAGGACAAGTCTCGCAGTCCTGTTCTGGATTAGTTGCAGAGGGCAGAGAGTAGAGGCAGGTAGATTTAATAAGAGGCTGTTAAAATAGTCCAAGCTAGAGAGAACCAAAGCTTGAGATACCATGTGCTTCTGGGGGAAGGAGAGGAAAGGCAGAGTACCTCTGAGGAGGTGCAGTCGGAAATTTGACTTTTTAGAGACCTCAGAGATGTCGGCAGAGAAGGAAATTGTGGAGTCGAAGGTGACCCTCAGGTTCTTAGCCTCACAGGTAGGGGTAGGAGGAGGGCCAAGGGAGGCCGGCCAGAGAGTGAGGGAAAAGGATGGGGATGGTGTGCTGATGAGGATCTCAGTCTTGCTGGCCTTCAGACAAAGGTCATTTGCGGCACACCAATCTTGAACGTCAGTTAGGCAGTCAGAGATGAGAGAGGGTGAGGAGGTGGCTGAGGGCAGTCGAAAAATGAGTTGTGTCCTCAGCGTAGCACTGGAAATTTGAGCAGAAAAAGGAAATGCAGTGGGCGAGAGTTTCCAGGTATTGAAGAGCCAGGGTGAGAGATTAGACCCATGGGGGAACCCCACAGGTGGGGAGGAAGATAGATTATAGGAAGGACCCCAGTTGGACCTGGGAGGGCCGATCAGAGAGGAAAGAGGTCAGCCAGGCCAGAGTCTGATCAGTGATACCCAGGTTGTCACGAAGACGGTTGAGCAGGATGATGTGGTTCACTGTGTCGAAGGCAGATGAGAGATCAAGAAGGATGAAGACAGAGGGAATTTTAGAGTCCAGGTTGGAGAGCAGATGTTCAGGAGAGCAGTTTCAGTGCTTCTGGCTGCTCTGAAGCCAGACTGGTGGTCCTGAAGGCAGCCAACAGAATATGATTGAAGGTTAAGCTGAGAGATGGCCAGGTTTTCCAGGAGTTTGCCCAGAAAGGGGGTAATGGAAATTGGGCGGTAATTTGTCGAACAGGAAGGATCAGCTGTGGGTTTCTTGAGAAGAGGATGCACAAGGGAGTGCTTCAGAGGGGAGGGGGGAAGGATCCTGAGGCAAAGGAGTGGTTGCAAAAATCAGCAAGGGCCGGGGCGAGGGTGTCAATGTGGTCCTTGATGGTTTTGGAGGAGGGATGAACCTGGTTTGATGAGGCTTTCACAGATCGGACTTGTATAGCGACCTCATCAGGGGAGAAAATAGGAAAGGAAGAGAAGCACGGTGGGTGGAGGTGGTTAGGGGGGGGGGGTCTGCAAGCACAGACTGAGAGGGAATGGGAGGGGCAGGGGAGGAGAGGGTGGACAGGATGTCCTGGGTTTTTGAGATGGTGTGAGGCAAAGGCATTGCAGAGAGCCTGGGAGGCAAGAGGAGGGGTGGAGACTGCCACAGGGTTGGCAAGCTTCTTGCCGATTTTAAAGAGTTTGGCCAAGTTGTTATATGCCGCAGAGACACGGGCTTGAATGTGGGCTCTCTTCTTAGTGCGGACAGAGAGTCTGTATTGCCTTGCAGCAGGCGACGGGCCATTTTGTCAGAGGATGAGTAAGAAGCCCTCCATGTCCTCTCAGCCACCCTACACTTATGTTTAAGTCTAGCTAGGTCAGAGTCATACCAGGAATTACACTTGGCTTTTGACTTCAAGCGGATCCTCATGGCAGGGGCAAGAGCATCAAGAGTATCAGAGATAGAAGTTTAGAGAAGGGACAGGGTTTCGTCGGGGTGTGTGTCAGCCAGAGGAGGAGAGAAGGTAGCAGCGAAAGCCTCAGCTGAAACACGCTTAATTGGTCGGATGTCCGAGAAAGCAAGTGGCAGTGTTGGGGTGGGGTTGGCTTGGGGGGGAAGAGAGTGAGATATGGGAGGAGAAGGCAGTGGTCACTCCAGAAGAAAGAAGTGGTGAGGGGCCGGCCAGGGAGATGAATACCTCAAGTGTGTGTCCTGCAGAGTGCGTTGGGCCAGAGGGGAGGATAGCGAGGGAGAGGGAATCAGTGGTTGCGAAAGAGCAGAGATGAGGGACGGGAACAATAGAGGTGGATGTTGAGGTCACCAAGGAGGAGAAGTTGAGTGGTTGAGGCCAGGAGGGAGGAGGAGAGGTCAGCCCACTCAGAGAAAAGAGGTGATTTGCCCTGGGGGCTGGAAGAGAGTAGCAACAGTAAGAGAGTGGCTAGGAGAGATTGAGAGCCTGCAGACAAGGCATTCAAAAGAGGAGTACATTTGAATGGGAATGATGGTGGCAGGAATCCACTTTGGAAAGATCAGGGCTATTCCCCCTCCAGGTCGAGTGGACCTGGGTGCGGAGAGGATCTTGTAGCCCTCAGGGAGTAATGTCAAAGCTTGTGACAAAGCTGGCCGTGAACCATGTCTCGGTAAGACTGAGGACATCAAGGTCCAGTTCTTCAAGGCGGTGGCAGATGTCAGATGAGTGTTTGACAGCAGAGTGAGTGTTGAGAGTGGCAAGATGAAGAAGGTTGCCGGCCTTAAAGATCTTCCGGGGAGGGGTACAAATCAGAGGTACGCCCTGCAAAGTTCTGGAGGTAGCCTGCAGAGTGTCAGAGGAGGAGTTAAAAGTGGAGGAGGAACAAGTGGGTAAGGTAGCCAAGGAGTGAGGATGGGACAGCTGGAGATGAGAGAAAGTTGATGAGGCGAGGGAAATGCTTATCGAAGAGGAGGAGATTGGCCTGAGGACCTTGGACCATGACACTGCCATTTAGGTAGACATTAAGGATGACTCTGGAGGAGTCGAAAGAAGCCATTAAGACATCCCAGCGAGTGCCACCATTAATGGGTGGGGAAGAGATGGGACAAAGCACAGAGATCATATGGGGGTCCACAGATCCAGCAAAGGAACAACAAAGAGGATGTCAGTGAGGGTCTGTCTGGAAGAGGAGCTGGTATAGGTATCGGCGATAGGGAGACGAGTGTTGGAGGCCAAGATATCCTTTTTAAATTTCTTTTTTCCAGACTTGGTGAGAAGGGAAGGCTAGTTGATAGAGAAGCAGCTGGAGTAGATGGGAGAAAAAGAACGAGCCATGAGTGGAAAAGACGAGGCGGCAGAGGGAGGAGTAAGCAAGTAAAGCAGTATTGAACAGTCACTGGGCTAGCAGGTTAGTCAATGGCCAACGTTATATGCAAAAATACACCCAAGTTTGATTTTCATGTAAATGCAAAAATACACCCAAGTTTGACTTGTTAGATGGTAGAGGTGAGTATAGATAAAGCTTTAAATGAGTGCGTAACAGTGGCGGGGGGGGGGGGGTTTCGAGTACCCTCGGAGAAGGAAGTACAGGTAAATCAAGAAGGAAGTAACTAACCCAGAATATGGTAAGAGAGTTGTGGCAGTCCGATTGTCCAGGGGTAGCAGCCTCAGTGAGGATTTGGCTGTTGCAGATATCTCATGTTGCAGCCCCTAAAGCAGACCGGGAAGCTGACAGGGCCTTAGAAATGGGCCTTGGAATGACTGGGCCGGCTAAAACAAATATATCTATAACAAATATTATACGACTACTCCTTAATGGCAGTACATCTAGAGGCCCTGTGCGCCCGATCCCAGATCTGTCCCCATACCTCGTCTGATATATTCGTATCCCTCATCCCTCCCGCCCGTCCATGTATGTTTGTTTTTATTGTTTGTAATGCGCACCTAACCCAAGGGTAGAGAATTCCAATGTTGTGCTGCTTTGACGGGAAAGCTACTAACCCCCGCCCCCCTGGTCGTAATGTGTTTGAATCTCGGCACCAAAAGGAGGTTCGAGTTGACCTTTCTGGAGGGGCGGCAGGAAGCTTGTCAGGTAAAGAGGGGCAGAATGGTGGAGACATTTGTGGATCAACGAGACTAATTTGAGGAA
Organism: Ambystoma mexicanum; assembly: GCF_040938575.1. Lineage (NCBI taxonomy): Eukaryota > Metazoa > Chordata > Amphibia > Caudata > Ambystomatidae > Ambystoma > Ambystoma mexicanum. The sequence goes on from NC_090939.1 coordinate 255,110,491, forward strand.
GATCTTGTCTGTCGTGGAGACCCAGTTGACAGATCTTCTAATATCTGAAATGTGGGCTTTCTTTGGGAGACTGAGGGCTGCTCTTAAGGCATTATTTTGCAAGATTTAAATCTTGTTTTTGATGTATTTGTTACTGCCTACGTATAGGGCATTACAATAGTCCAACTTGGACAGGATCAAAGCTTTAGCTAAGGTAATGCAATTCTTGGAGGAGAGGAAAGGTTTGGCTGCTCTGATGAGTTTGCAAGTATAGGATGTGGCGAAAGCCATAGCGTTTACTTGTTTTTTGAATGTTAGTGTGGAGTCTAAATGGAAACCAAGGGTTTTTATCTCCTTAGCCACAGCAATGGTATTATTGTCAATTTTGAATGAAGAGTAGTTTTGGCCAAGTTTGTTAATGTTAGCTGTTGTGCCCAAGATGAGGAGTTCCGTTTTATCATTCAGGCATAGACCATGGGAGGTCATCCATGCCTGGATGATGAGGTACACTCTGTTTACAAAGGCCAAATCCTTGTCATAATCCCCCGTCAACGAGATGATGATCTGGGTATCATCGGCATAGTTCGTGTAGGTAATGCCCAGACCATCAAGATCATCGAACAGGGGCTTTGTAAAGATGTTGTACATAGTGGGCGAGATGCAGGAGCCCTGTGGCACACCGCAAGTTATAGGTATTGGATCCGCAGCTGCTAACGGGGAAAAGACTCGCATTGTTCTGTTATTGAGAAAGGACTGAATCCAGTCGATTGCCTCTTGCGAGGAATGGGCTGCCGTCTCTAGGTGCTTGCAGAGTATCTCATGGTCGACCAAATCGAATGCTGCTGAGAGATCAAGGAGCAGCAGTAGTGCCGTCTTGCCCTCGTCTCTCAACTCATCAGTTTGTGCCTTAAAGGGAGGGTCTAGTAAACATTTTTATTTAAAAAATAGATAGGCAACATAAAAAAAAATACTAGCATTCTCCGTTTTAAAACTTCCTATGTACAATTATGAGCTATTCAAGCTCAGAATTCGCAAAAGCAAGCACATGGGTGCATCCATTTTGTGAAATGGAGGCCCTCCTGTGCTGGCTTTTGCGGCACTAATGAAGGAAAAGCCAGCCAGCTGTAGTAAACAAAGGCTACCGCTGGGTGGCTTTCCCTTCATTAGTGCTGTAGACGGAGGACGGGGACCGGAGACCAGAGCAGGAAAGCTGCAGCTGAATCTCGGTAAGTGCTATTTATTTTTTTAAAAAAAATAAGCACTAGCTGCGTTTTTGTTTTTTTTTGAGTATTCCGGGCTGGAGGAGCCCGGAAAACTTAGAAATAAAACCGCAGCTTTAAAAACATTGTATTTATGTTTGTGGTCGCTTTTGAAGCGACTGCAAACATAAATACAACGTTATTGTGTTGGAGGAGCCTGAGAAACTCGGAAAGAAAAACCGCAGCGTTTTCCAACACAACCACGTTGTGTTTCTGCCTGAATCTGCATTTCCATTTGGGGCTATCAGGCTACCCGTGGAGAGCCCGAGAGCCCCAAATGGTAAAGCAGATTCAGGCAGAAACAACGCGGCATTGGGGAAAACAACCGCGTTGCTTCTGCCTGAATCTGCTTTTCCATTTGGGGCTCTCAGGCTCCCCACGGGGAGACTGAGAGCCCCAAATGGAAAAGCAGATTTAGGCAGACAACGCAGCATTTAGCATTTCCTATTTGGGTCCCACGGGGAGCCCGAGAGCCCCAAATGGGAAATCAGCTCCAGGTAGAAACACTACGCGGCATGTAAACACAACCTCGTGTGTTTCTGCCTGCTGTGGCTTTCACTTTGGGTCTCCGGTGCTCCCGAGCCGGAGGAGCCTGAGAAACTTGGAAAGAAAAACCGCAGCGTTTTCCAACACAATAACGTTCAAAAGCGACCGCAAACATAAATACAACGTTTTTAAAGCTGCGGTTTTATTTCTAAGTTTTCTAACTCCAGCCCGGAAAACTTAGAAAAAAAAACGCAGCTAGTGCTTATTTTTTTAAAAAAAATAAATGGCACTTACCGAGATTCAGCTGCAGCCTTCCTGCTCTGGTCTCCGGTCCCCGTCCTCCGCCTACAGCACTAATGAAGGGAAAGCCACCCAGCGGTAGCCTTTGTTTACTACAGCTGGCTGGCTTTTCCTTCATTAGTGCCGCAAAAGCCAGCACAGGAGGGCCTCCATTTCACAAAATGGATGCACCCATGTGCTTGCTTTTGCGAATTTTGAGCTTGAATAGCTCAAAAGTTTACATAGGAAGTTTTAAAACGGAGAATGCTAGTATTTTTTTTTATGTTGCCTATCTATTTTTTAAATAAACATTTTTACTAGACCATCCCTTTAAGGTCTGCAATCGCGGTATCAGTTCCATGTTGGGGTCTGAAACCAGACTGTCGGACTCCTAGGAGGTTTTTGTATTCAAGGTAGTGTTGGATTTGTAAGTATTCTATTTTATCAAGGATTTTAAGTAAGAATGGCACTGTGGTGATAGGACGGTAGTTGGTGTGGATGGACGGGTCTAAATTTTGTTTTTTGAGGAGTGCAGGGACCCAGGATTATTTCAGGTTATTTGGTATGATACCTGAGGTGAAGGCTGCATTATAAGTTTGGTAATGAAAGAGGAGAGTTCACAAGCTGCATCTTTTGAGTTGCGCTGGGCATAAGTCACCATGGCAGTTTGAGGGTTTAAGAGTAAGGATGACTTTTTCAACCGCTATAGTGGATACTTTGCAAAAGTTAAAGTGGGGGAATGGTTGCATAGGGTGGAGTCGAGATTGGTAACAGTGCTGTTGTATTAGTGTTGCTCGATTTCAAGGTGGTAAGATTCTTTTTTGTTATTGATCTTAGTTTGTAAGGTTGTAATTTCATTGGCCAGAGCATTTTGTATGCCCGTGCACCAGTTTTTGTCCTTGAGGCAGGAGTCTGGAATTTGGATGGGGGATTCTACCTCTTTCAGAATAGCAAAGAGCTCTTTGGTGTTGGACTTATCTTGGGAGATGCAGAGGTTGTAGGAAGTTTGTTTAGCAAGGATAATGTCTTTTTTATAGAAGGTAGCTTGTTTGCTCAAGTTATTCTTATTAGTCTCAGATGGATCTAGTCTCCATATTCTTTTGCAACAACATTTCTCTTGTCTAATTGCCTTTGGTTGTGGAGTGAAACAGGTATTCACGTGTTTGCAAGGTTTGCTCTTTCTCATTTTTAATGGTGCTATGATATCAAGGGATGAGAACATCGCTTTGTTGTACATATCTACCATAGTGAAGGGATCAGTGTGGTCTGAGATAGAGTTGAGAGTGGGTAATATCAAAGGCAAGAGGTTTTCTGGAGTAATATTTATTTTGTTTCTAGTGGGGACCGCTGGTGCTATACTGTCGATAAGCAATGGAACTGATGCCTCTAGTGAGAACATAATCAGATGATGGTCGGACCAAGACTGGGGCATTATGGATGTGACTAGGATTGGGCAGTTGTGCTTGGCAATCCAGTCAAGGGTTCTGCCTTTGGTGTGGGGTGGGGTCTCTGATCTTTTGGGTAAAACCTAATTCTTCTAAGGAGTTGTTGATTAAGGTTGCATTAGGGTCTAGAGTGTCACAGAAGCCAAAGTTAAAATCTCCTAGTATGATGCTTTGAGAGGGGTTTTTAAGGTTGTTGGACAAGATGTTTGTTAGGTCCTCTTTGAAGGATCGTAGAGGGCCTGGAGGTTGGTATATAAGGTGGATGGATACTGACTGCGTATTGGATATGGCTAACTTGGTGGTTAGAAATTCACAAGAGTCAGTGTTGTGGGTTGGAGAGAGTCTCAGTGTAAGGTTGGTTTTTAGCTATTATGGCGAGGCCTCCACCGCGCAAAGTGGTACGATCTAGTGTTAGCAAGGTGTAGTCGTCTGGGATGGCTAACATAATTGCTGGACTAGCTGCGGGGTGGAGCCAGGATTCAGTGATCGCTAGGGAGTGCATATTTTCTTTTTGTATTAGATCGGCTATATCTGTTGCGTGGTGAACCATAGAGCGGGCATTTATAAGAGCACCCTTAATCCCAGACTGTGCTGGTTGGGGCAGTGATGGCTGTATCTTGAGATTGCATTTCGGGGCAGGAATGGGCTCTCGGAAAAGTCTGCTGTTCAGTTGGAGGGGGTGCTGTGAATGGTTATTTTTGTAAGGGCTAGTAGTAGCATTGCTTGATGCTTTTTTAGGTAGAGGGTCGTACAGTCTTGGGAGTCTCGCGCGTAATTTGAGGTTCCTCTGTAATAGGGTACAAGGTCTAGATATCATGTCACTCTGCGTAGGGAAGTTGTGCGCGGACGCTAGTGGAGGTGTGTAGTGTAACATAGTGAGGTCTTGCAGGGTGATTATGTGGAGGAGTGTCCTTAGTAGGACCGTGTAAGATGGTGGAAGGTACATATCGTAATCGTGTGCATAGGGCTGGTTGCAGCGTGGACCAGGGATAGATGTACTGTGTGGGTAACTATGAAGGCAAAGTTCATAAATGGGACCACAGGTCTATAATTTGGCAGCATGTGGCTCAAGCAATAGGTATAACGTGTAGAGCTACTGTCTATTTGCAAACAAGGTAGAGTAGATCTAACAGGGCTAGCATAATACATGTGCTAAGGACCTAGGGCTAAACAATAGGTTGGATGCGCATATGGCGTAAATAAGCTGGTATGAGACTAGTATACTAGGTAACACAATAGGAGGCATACAATCATAGGCAATATTGCTTGAATAGTACTGGGTTAAATACAGTATAACATACTAGTATCTATGGAACTATTGGCAAACACAGTGCATTGGTTGTTCCCCTAGCATTGATGGCGGTTCAGATAGCAATGCACTAACCGGCTATATACAGCTATCAAATTACGATGTAGTGTGTATGGAAGCCTGTTCTCAATCTGCACCCTCTCTAACGGTAAAGCCGAGATTCCTTTTTTTGCCCCTTCCTCTGTCGGTTCCACTCCTGTTCATGGACGCCTTCTGGCTTTTTACATCGCTTTGAGATAATGATGCCTAATCTGTATTTTTTTGTAAACTTTTTTTATTGACATTGCACAGATTGTACAATACATTTCAGTTTCGTCATAATCAATATTGCAACGTTATTTCTGTAATGAAAGTCCAACAAAGAACAAACAATAACTGCCTTCATTTTGCAAGTGTAATCACATTGACGGTTCTGTTATTGCAGGGGTGATATAACAGTCTACCTTTTAGAAGCCTGGATGATGACGACGTAGACGGTCTAGTATCCTGTTTTTCCCTTGGCATTAGCCAGTGTATGTTCATTAGCATTCAAGCGCTCAGGGAGGCGTATCGTCAGACGGAAGGAACATATCTCTCATTAGGGCTTAACATGCTTCGAATGTGGCACTGATACCCTCATTGTTTCCAACCATCCCCGCACCCCACCCCTCTGTTTCAGCTGCAGCCCATCTCTCTATTTCTTTCTTCCATCTATCATATTGTGGGCCCATCTTAGATTTCCATGCCATTGCCCGCTTTGCCAGTATACACACCATACACGTGATTTTTACTATGTGCTTGAATTTGCTTAGTTTGGGGTAAATTCCCAATAGGCATTCCTTTGGGGACCATTCATACCTGGTAACTCCAGCATTCACACACACGTTTTGCTTAATTTGTTCCCCAAAAAAGTTTTATGTACCCCCAGAACATGTGCACTAAGTCAGGCTCTTCATTGCCACGCCATGGGCATGCCGCTCTGGCGTGTTTGCTGAAGCTTTCTACTCTCATAGGGGTCATGTATGTTCTGTATAGGATGTTCATCTGTACTAATCTGATCCTAGCATTCCTAGACACTTCTTTAGGGTGAATCAGTGCCCTCTCCCATTCTTTCTCTAATATCCACGCCTAGGTCCTTCTCCCATTGTGCCTTCAGTGCTGCAGGGGTTAGGTCTTTCATTCAGTTGGGCATAGTCTCAATACTGGTCTTCACCCATCACTCAGGTTGTACAATTCCGTCATTAGCGGGTTCGCTTCTGGTTCTTCCGGCAATTCATCCCAATTTGACTTAACTGCATGTTTCAGCCTCTGGTACCATAAAAATTGCCCTCTTGATAGCCCCTCTTTCTCCAGCATTGGATCTTTCATGGATTCACATGCTTTGAATATTCCCCGTCGTCAGGCTGGGAATCCCCGGTACATTATATAGACCCTTTCCCGTAGGAAAACTTTTTCGACGCTTATGCGTCCTATCCACCTCGTTTTGTATCATGCGTGCCCGTACCGTCGGGACGTCATGATATAAATCCAGGCCCCGCCCCCGCGCTCCCTCAGATTTCAACCGTCTTTCAAAGTAGTGGGATCCTCGTGTTTTACTACTAGTGAAAACTAGGTTGTTTTGTCTGTTTCGCTTCGGCGAAGTTCAAATTCTGGAGAATTATGTCTGGAAAAGCGTTATTTCGCCCGTGTGCAACCTGTGGCCTCAAGAAGGTTTATGAAGGAGACGGCCACATGGACTGTATCTACTGTCTCCACCCGCACCACACGGCGGATACATGTGAGATATGCCAGGGTTTCTCCCAAAAAACCCTTAAGGACCGAAAAAGAAGGCTGGTCGACTGGCTTAATGACGGAGCGGGTGCCTACCCGGCTTCGGAAGTTGGCTCCACGGCTTCCAGGAGCAAGTCGGAACCTCCATCGAAGAAGGTACGGCCAGTAGAAATTCGCGCTGAGGACAAGCATAAGAGGAAACAGGCTGGATCTTCCTCATCACATAAAAAGTCCTCCTCCTCCTCATCATCTAAGACGGAGAGGCTAGCGCTGTCAAAATCCTCCTCAGGGGACCGTCCCAGGTCTTCCATGAGTCGGGAAACCTCAGCCGGGAAGTCGGCATCCAAATCGACGACGAAGTCTAAGGGCTCGACGACGACGACTTGCTCGTCGACCTCGGTGTCATTGACGATGCCTATTACCGTTCAAGCAGCAGCGGTTGGGATTCCATCGTCGACGGAGACTGTCTATGGCTTGGCTGCCTGAGGTCTATGACCCGATCCCCCCTGAGGTCTTACTGCAGCCAGACACGGCCTGCTCGGCGGAAGGAGAAGGTGACATGGTTCTGCAGCCATCGGATTTAGGCTTACGGCCTTCCACGTCGATGACGACGAGTGCGAGCGGGGGTATGGTACCGATATCATCCACGTTACTGACCCCCCAGACGGTTTTGTCTCTGGATGTGCTTAATACTCTTCAGAAGCTCCTGCAGCAGCTGGATACGCAGTTCCCTCAACCTGGGACGTCATCGTCATTTTTGTCTGTACCTTCCGTTGACGAGCAAACTTGTACGGCTCGCTCGACGACGAAACACCCATCGGCTCCCCAGGCGGCGAAAGATCGTCCTCGAGCTCAGGAGGAGGGCGAGTTGTCGGAGTCCGACTCTATACTAGAGGACTCGGGGTCAGACGTCTCCCTGTCACCGTCGAGGGACCCAACATGGAATTCGGATGTAGAGTTAGAGTCTACGAGGAGCCAGACACAACCATCCCCCCCTGATGATGTGGGAGCCTTCCATGCAAAGATGGGAAAAGCTTGTTCCGAATTCGGCTTGATTCCTGAGGAGCAGAAAAAAAAAAGACTGTTTCCTTTTTGACCATATGGGTCAAAGGAGAAAATCGGTATTTGCCATCCCAATCCTGAGTCCACTCCAAAATGTCTAACATCACAGCCTCTGTCCGACTCGGTGGTGTCGGCGGCAGCGGCTAGGAAGGCCAGGGTCCAGCAAAAATGTTCAACGCCACCGGAAAGCGAGGCTAGGAGGCAGGACGCCTTTGGAAAGAAGGTGCTCTCGGTCGGAGCGACGACAGTAAGAGCAGCCAATTCCTTAGCTATCGTGTCACAATATGATAGGGAAATGTGGCACAAACTAGCCCCTATCCTAGAACACCTGCCAGACGAACACCGGAAAGCAGCTATGTTACTGGTGCGGGATGGCGAAGAGGCCTCGAACCACGCTATTAATATCGCAGTTGACCTAGCAGAGTCTGGTTTCAAACAAATCAACCATGGAGTAGTGCTTCGTCGACAAGCGTGGCTCAAATGTACTACTTTCCGTCCTGAAGTACAGTACAAAGTCCTGGACATGCCATGTGAGGGGGAACACCTGTTTGGCGAAAAGGTTGATGAAGCGCTGAAAGGGATGAAAGAAGACACGGATACTGCTAGGTCCCTCGGCGCCCTTCAAACGGGTAGAAATTTTCGCTCTTTTCGCCCCTTCAGGGGTGCTTCTGGAAACTCCCGCTTTGGAGCCTCGAGGGACCGTGGATTTAACGGGCCCTCGTACTCTTCACAAGGGTTCAGACGAGCGTCCCAGTCGGCACGTAGAAGCAGGGACTATCAAGCTTCCAGGCGGCGAGGTTCAGGTCCGTCGTCAACTAAGAACAAGCAAACCAGCAACCAATGACGGCCTTCGGAACGTCCTGGGGGGGTCGAGTCTCATCACTTCGACCGATGGAAATGCATCACCACAGATCGATGGGTCCTAGACACGATTCGCATGGGTCATGCGCTGCAATTCAAAGACAAGCCTCCGCGTCTTCCTCCTTTATTCTCGACACAGCCCCACCTCCGAATCCTACGACAAGAGGCAGCGCTTATGTTGCGAAAAGGGGCGGTAGAGAGAGTTCCTGTGGCACAGGAAGGACAAGGAGTTTATTCCAGGTTCTTTGTTGTCAAAAAGCCAAACGGCAAATGGAGGCCCAATCTCGACCTGAGGGTACTCAACAAGTGGCTAAAGAGCCTAAAATTCAAAATGCTAAAGCTCCAAGAGGTTATCAGGTCGGTGCAACCCATGGATTATCTATCATCACTAGACCTTCAAGATGCTTATTTTCACATTCCAATACGCCCACGACACAGGAGATATTTAAGATTCGTCGTCGGGAGAAAGCATTTTCAGTTCAAGGTCCTCCCGTTCGGGCTCAAGTCCTCCCCCAGGACGTTCACCAAGTGCTTGGCCCCTATAGCAGCCCATTTAAGGAAGGATGGTCATCATGTCTATCCATATCTAGACGACTGGCTGGTCAGAGGTTCATCCAAGGAACAAACACGAGACAGTCTACGAGCCACAATGTCCCTCTTACAGGAACTGAGCTTCGCAATAAACTTCAACAAGTCCCCCGTAGAGCCTTTGAGGACCTTGGTCTTTCTAGGAGCGGAGTTTCATACACACACAAGCCTGGTGAGACCATCCAGCGAAAGAATTCAGAAACTTCAAAACAAGGCGTCGGAATGGAGAGGTGGTACCAAGGTCTCGGTGCGCAAGTACATGTCCCTGCCAGGGACCATGTCGTCCTGCATTCCGTTGATAAACAACTGCCGTCTGTTTATGAGACCTTGCCAGGAATTTCTAGCGGACCGTTGTGCGCAGAGCCGAGGTCGCTGGTCCGACAGACTGGTCGTCGACGAACAACTAGTTCAAGCACTCGGCTGGTGGAGAGTGTCTACTCATCTAACGAAAGGGATGCCTCTACTGGAACCAGAGTTCCAAAAGACGGTGGTGACGGATGCATCGCTGAGCGGATGGGGAGCTCATCTGGATACGTTACAGGTTCAAGGCCGGTGGTCCTTGCAGGAGTCCTCCCTGCATATCAACCTGCTAGAACTGAGAGCAGTGCGATGGGCTCTAAAATCTTTTCTTCCGCAACTGAGGGACTCTGTGGTGCGTGTCATGACGGACAACACCACTATGATGTTCTACTTGAGGAAACAAGGAGGGACACGTTCCAGGTCCCTATCGATGGAGGCACAGAAAATCTGGCATTGGGCCCTGCAACACAACATGCAAATCTTAGCGTTCCACCTACCAGGCGTGAGAAACGTGGAAGCCGATGCCCTCAGCAGAGAAATGAACAAAGTTCACGAATGGGTGCTGAACGACCAACAACTACAACAAGTATTCAAGAAATGGGGACACCCGTCCATAGACCTGTTTGCAACGAAGAACAACAAAAATGCCATCAGTACGCAAGCAGATGGCCTCAGCAGGGCTCACTGGGGGATGCGTTCTCCTTCCCATGGACGAACAAATTCATGTACGCATTCCCTCCATTTCCCCTGGTCCGGAGGATGTTGCAATGGATCCTCAGGTACCCATGTCTGGTAATTCTGGTGGCCCCATACTGGGCCAGACAGGTGTGGTTTTCAGACCTGCTACACTTAGCGGCGGCGGAACCGATGAGATTCCAGAAGACCCCCGACCTTCTGTCTCGACAGGAGGGTGTCGTTTGGCATCACGACCCGGACAGCCTCAAGTTGACGGCCTGGCTCCTGACTTCGCCGAATTTGGTCGGCTAACGATTCCGGAGGACTGTCGGCGTATCCTACAAGCGGCAAGAGCACCTTCCACAAACGCCTCATACGCGTACAAATGGAAAAGTTTCTGTCAATGGTGTGAGGATCAACCAGGTTTGACCCCGCAATCGATTAAGCCAGAACAGCTCCTTCCATACTTGCTGCTCTTAGCTCAAAAGGGCCTGTCGGTATCGTCAATAAAAGTACACCTAGCAGCCATTTCCAGGTTTACTCGTCGACGGCACTCGGCACCATTGTTCAGCGACCGCCTGGTTAAGCACTTCCTTAAAGGCCTCTTTCGGAGTTTCCCTCCAGAGAAGAAATTTCCGCCGGAATGGAGCCTCAATCTGGTCCTAACGTCTCTTATGAAGCCTCCTTTTGAGCCAATGTCATCATCGTCTCTAAAGTTTCTGTCGTGGAAATTGGCCTTCCTGGTGGCCATCACTTCAGCCCGACGTATTTCAGAAGTTCAGGCTCTAATGGTAGACCCACCATACTTACGATTTTTCAAGACCAAGGTAGTCCTAGCCACTAACCCACAGTTCATACCAAAAGCTCCATTGGTGTTCCATAAACACTCCTCTATTGTGTTGCCTACGTTTTTTCCGGAGCCATGCTCGGGAGCGGAGCGCATGCTACACACATTGGATGTAAAAAGGGCTCTCAAGTTTTATCTTCATCGTACGCAACCGTTCAGAGAAACGAGACAGCTGTTTGTGGCCTATGGTTTGGGTGCTAGAGGAAAAGCCATTTCAAAGCAAGGACTATCAAGATGGGTGTCATCTACCATTTCGTACTGCCATTCCAGGGCAGGGAAGCCTCTTCTACGACGGCCAAGAGCTCATTCAACTAGAGCAGCGGCATCGTCGACGGCACTGTGGGCCGGAGTCCCTCTTGGGGACATCTGCATGGCGGCTACCTGGGCGGCTACACACACCTTTACCCGCCATTACTGCCTGTCGCAGCAACATGCCGAAGACACCCGGATGGGACAGGCGGTGCTTAGACACCTATTCCAATAAGGTAAGCCCCGGCTGAGGGGTTGCATCCTGTGAAATTTATGACTGTATGTGGTTCGTTTTCCTATGTTAACGATTACTGATGTATACATGATCATAGGGAACGAGCTTTGCGAAGAAAGTATATGGGTTTGCATGCACGCCTCCTCTTGGGGATGGTACTGCTATGTAATCTATTCAAAGCATGTGAATCCATGAAAGATCCAATGCTGGAGAAGGGAATAGTTTTTTACCTGTAACTCCATTTCTCCAGCATTGGTATCTTTCATGGATTCACATGCGCCCTCCTGCCTCCCCTGAACATGCAAACCGGTTCCCCCACTACTTTGGGGGCCGAAATCTGAGGGAGCGCGGGGGCGGGGCCTGGATTTATATCATGACGTCCTGACGGTACGGGCACGCATGATACAAAACGAGGTGGATAGGACGCATAAGCGTCAAAAGTTTTCCTACGGGAAAGGGTCTATATAATGTACCGGGGATTCCCAGCCTGACGACGGGGAATATTCAAAGCATGTGAATCCATGAAAGATACCAATGCTGGAGAAATGGAGTTACAGGTAAGAAACTATTCCCTTCTCATGCAGAGATTCCCATCCCCTGAATGATCCCTCCTCATACATGTCTTCCCAGGTATACAAACCCAGCCTTTCCCAATTTATTATGGCGTGGAAGTCCGTGTTTGTTGTTCCTGACTCTGACAGTATCAGCATTTCGGGGGAATAAGGGTGCACCAGGTGCTTTACCAATTTAACCCTGTTCCATACCTGTCTACCTAGTGTTACCAACATGGGGTGTTTCCTTGTGAGGTTTTTTGGGGACCATAGGATTTCCTTTAAGTATACTGGTGCAATCAGATCTCGCAGTAGTTAAGTCGTCCGATAGTCATCTGGTTATATGGCTAAGCTGTGCCGCCAGATGATACCTTTCATAGTCCGGGAGTTGTATGCCCCCTTCCTTACAAGGCAGAGTTAGAGTAGTCAGCGTTATTTCATGACGCGCCTTTCCCCAGAGAAAGTCCCTAGTCATTGCTTCTAGGGTGCGGAAGAAGGCGGGCCTAATATAGTAGCAAATGTTTTGGAAGTAATATAAAAACTTTGGCAGGATAATAATTTTGGCTATTGCTGCCCTCCCCATCATTCATAGCGGTAGTTCTGACCAGAACCTCATGGAGTTACGGAGGCCCTGTGTCACAGCCACAGTGTTTTGCTCATGCCTGAGTTCTGGTGTGCCAAATCTGTAACCCCAGATATTTGGAAGTTTCTGGCTGCCATTGTATTCCCACCTCCGGCAGTTTCTCAGTGTCTACCCCCTTCAGACCTGCAAGCGGGAACATGCAAGACTTTTCTGTTTACTAAAGCATATCCCTAGTACTTCTAGTGTTGTCTGAGCATTGTATTGTGGGTCCCTTAGGTAGAACAGAATGGCATCTGCATACAGGTATATTATATGGTGCTTCCCGCTTATCTGTATCCCGGCATCAAAAAATTGCTTCCGAATGTATATTGCGATGGGTTCCAATCCTAGGATATAAAGCATTGGCGATAGTGGGCATCTTTGTCTAGTACTTCTCTGTATTTCCCAGGCCCCAGACACCAACTTACCAGTCTTAACCCTTGCCACCGTATTTTTATACAGCACCTGGATCCATCTCACAAAACTTGCCCCAAACCCAAATTCCTGTAGTACCTCTATCAGCCATTCCCAGTAAATAGTCAAACTCCTTAATGGCGTCCAGTGACATCACTGCTAAGTGCTCCTGTTCTTGCTGTGTTGTGGCCTGGTACAAAACCGGTTTGATCTTCGTGGATCAGACCCCCTATTACTCTGGACAGGCATTTAGCTAATTTGGGCGTCAATATCTTAGCATCATAATTTAGCATAGCTTAGGGAAGGTACGAGTCACAATCTTCAATTGGTTTGGGTATTGGGACTATTGGTGTTTCCCTCATGCTTTTCGGTAGCGTTCCAACGTCATACGCCACCCTATACACCTCATGAAATATTGCGGTCAGCGTCAATTCATATGCTTTATAAAATTCAGGAGGGAGCCCATCACTACCTGGGGTCTTGCAGGTGGACAGTGATCTGATTGTGTCTGTAATGTCCTCCAGGGTAATTGCCTCATCTAAGGCCTCTAGTTGTGTCTCACCCAATTTCAGAAGTTCCATTTCACTTAACGTGTCGTGTATGTTGGCCAAGGCACTTGGGTGTCATGGGAATATAACTTAGCATAAAAGGTTGCAAAAGTATCATTAATTGATTGCTGTGTATTGTGTATCACCCCATTCTCCCCCCTGAGCGTAGTCACCGGGTGTCTAAGGTGTTCCCGCCTGCACAGCGACGCCTGCAGTCTGCAAGGCTTATCCCCTTTGTGTTCTGGCAGTTTGTGTTATATAGTAAAATTTGGATAATCTCCCCCATGCTTCTTGGCAGGCAGTTCTGGCCTCAGCTAGCTTTGTTTCCTCTCCACTGGTTCCCAGAGTGGCAGATTCTAGCAGTTTTATTCCCTCTTCCCGCTCCTCTAGCTCCCTTCTCAGTAGTCTCCTAATGCCTCCAGCACTCATAATTATCTCCCCCCGCATTACCACTTTCATGGCTTCCCACATCGTACTCCAGTGTTCTACGCTACCTCATTTGGTCTCGATTATATTCCTCAAGTTTGTCTCCAAGGTCCCCCTAAAGGCCCGGCCAGTGAGTGCTTCGGCAGGCATTCGCCATAGCGGTATGGGAGGTCGGGGGCCCATCATCACCCAGTGCATAAGTAGGGGTGAGTGGTCAGAGATCGATCTACCCATATATTGTATTGATTCCACGCGTCAGGTGCATCTTATCCACAAAGAAGTAGTCTATCCTTGTGTACAGGTCGTGTGGCAAGGAGTAGTGCGAGTATGCTCTGATCGCAGGGTAGGATTCCCTTCAAACATCTACCAGATAAAGTTGTTCTAGCATGGAGTTCAGCGCCAGTGGGGCTGCCTCTGTTCTATTTCGTGGCGGCTCAGATCTGTCTAGGTCAATGTCTCTTACACAATTAGTCTCCACCGCAAATGTATAGTCCCGCCCGATGTTGGAGTTTTTTTTAGTGTGGAGCATTTTCAGTTACGCTGGTATTCCATGGTTGGGGACGTATGCGTTCACAATGCAGATCTGTCTGCTCAATGGCTCCCCACAACACTAGGTACCTGCCCACCTTGTCTGTCTCAGAGCACAGCAACTGGAACTGCACCCCTGGGTTAACCCAAGTGAATACTCCCCTTGCATATTTGGAGTAAGTGGCCCCATATCCTTGTCCTCCCCAGCATTCCTTCAGTTTGACCATGGCCTCAGCTGTGAGGTGGGTTTTTTGGAGTAGTGCTGTATCCACTCGTTTTCTGTGTAATTAAGATTTAATTCTATTTCTGAGTAAGTAGGAATCCATCCCACGAACGTTCCACGTCAAGATTTTAAGTTGTGTTGCCATGGTCAGTTTTTGGTTTGTTCAGATTTCGCGTCCCCGCCCCCACCCAGTAATCATGGCAATTACCTCTTCCCGTCCGTCCCATAATGCATCCACCTTGTTGTGTGTGATAAGCTTTGACATTTTTCATGTCCTTTTTACCTTCTTGGACATTGGAACAGTGTAAGATAACAACGATTAAAACAAACCAAACAATCATGCCCAGCGACTGCATTACAACTGCTGTGCTCAGGCGCCCTCGCACTGTTATGCCTCTTCCAGGACATCTCGCGCGAGTGGTGAAGTGCAGACAACCGGTCCGCACTGGTCATTCCGTGGGGGTAACCCTCCGTGTGCAGGTCATTCAGCCAGTCTTGTTATCCAGACATTCAAAAAAAAAGGGCTTCAGTGGTTGCTTCATTGTAGTAGCTTATCTCATCGAGGGTATTCTCGGGTAGCTATCATTTCCAGCGTCACCTCATTTCAGTGTCTACATGTTTTAGGTGACTTTTTCCATGCTATCTGCTAAATTATGTTCTAGCCACATATTGGCTGCCGCTGGTGTCTCTAGCAATATGGCACGCCCTTTATGTATTATTTTTAATCTGGTAGGGTCCAGCAACATGGATTTTATGTTCAGCTGCCTTAGTCTTGCCTTGATTGGGACGTAGGAGTTTCTAGCTCTATCAGCCCACCCTCCCTGGAATGTTTGAGTATGATCTCCCTGTCCTGAAAGTTGAGAATCTTCGCGATCATCGGGCGGGGTTAAGAGCCTGGCGGAGGCTTCCTTTGAAGGGATCTGTGGGATCTCTCCACAGCAAAGCCCTGCGAGAGCTTGCCCGCCCCAATCTCTTGTTGCAATAATGTCTCCACAAATCTAGTCTGGTGCAGGCCCTCTGTTCCTTCTGGAATCCCGAGCAGCCTAATATTGCTGCATCTGGACCTTCCCTCAGCCTCCTCAACGCTTGCTTCCAGTATAGCAACCTTCTTTTCCAATTCTGCTACCTTGGATTTCAGGTCCACTGTGGTTCCCGTTTTCTCCAGTAGCCACGCCTCAGCGGTTGCCACCCTTTGTTAGGTTACTCGCGTCTTTTCTCATTAGCTGCATGTCTGTTTTAACCTCCTCTATTTTGGTTTCACTAAAAGTTCTCAGGACTGCAATGGCCTCAAGCACTTGTTTTCTGTTGTTGGCGTTTTGTCTGGTTCTGTTGGGGTTTTCCCATCTTGTTGCGAGGGGCGCGCTTTAGCCGCCGCAAATGAGTCCATAATATTCGGCTTTGCTTTTTCTTTATCCTTGTTGGAGGGCATGGTAGCTCATGCACTGTGTGCCAGCTGTTCAGTTGTAGCAGGCCACCAGCGTACGTCTTGGCAGGGTTTCCGAAACTGTGCTGCCTACTTGCTCTGGGACCCACGAGGGCAGTGGACTGTTCAATATCAAACGCCCCAATCATTTCCAGAGCTTTTTAATCACCTGTATCAGATCACCTCCTTCATAAGCCCCTAGGTACCAGTGCTCGCTTTAACTCCTTGGAGGTATTCGTGTCGCTGTACCCAGTTCCCTTTTGCATTACACGCGTGCCCCAGTGCTAAGTCACCTCCCTTTTTTGCCTTATTTGCATGCAGTGCTGTGTGACCTCGTCTGTTAGGAAGAAATATGGTTTATTTTGGTAAGCAGTGAGACTAAAGGAGGATATGCGATGTGCCTCCTTTCCACCTCCTCTTACTGCTAGCTGGTGCCTCTGTTCACGTCTACATTTAGGTAAAATGATCCCATAATCTTACTTTGTTGTCACCCCCTTGTGTTTATTGCAGTGCAGCTCAGTGCCACTCAGGTCTGTGTTGCTGGACAGCTTAGTATCTGCGCGATTGTGATTCTTGAGGCGCGGTAGCCCACCTTGTCATGACAGCTGGCCTTTCTGCAGCTTAGTTGAACCCTCAGTTTTACGCCAGTTGCTCATATCTTGCACCCCAGTTCGAGTCTTGATCCTTGCCTCCACATTCACCCAGTGTCTTATCATTGAAGCGTTCTAGGGGTGTGCTAACTGCCATCTTCCATTATATTGCTGTTGCGTCCTTTATTCTTCGATACCGCAGGCCTCTCAACTTATCAGCTTCCCGCGTTTGCTGCAGATTTCGTTGGTTATTGAGTCCGGTGGTCTCAGCCTTCGCTGCTATAGCTGTATCCTCCGTGTCTCTGGGCTGGTCCGGGGCCTCTAGAGACCGCCCTGCAGTTCACCATGCGTGCTTCCTGTTTACAACATCGTGGACCGTAGCCGTTCGCTCGGCACCACCTCACTCCACTATTCACTGGTATTATCATGTGTCCGCTGCTCCTTTTACGCCTCGCCGAGTGGCCAGCGTCTTGCCATGTCTAGCTGCCCCCACACTCTTAGACTGCCTCGCTCCTGCAGAGAGGTGCAACGCCCATCTGAAAATGGGCTATGTCTCCGCAGTGTGTTCCTGTGCACCATCTGTCACCTTCTGCCAATGCTACCCCTTCCTTCCGACTTTAATCCTCGGTTGGGGTGAGGTGTCGTGCCTCCGCCGGTACGTCAAGGTGCTCTTTTCTGCAATAGTTCATTTTGTCAGCTGGCCATCCACGGCGTCAGGCGGCCCTTCGCCCCATCTCTGCTTCCACACGCGGCTTTGACAGCCATCTTGGCCTGCAGGAGGGACGCCCGAAAAAGGTCGGATTCTGTGGCCCCTCGACTCCTATTAAGACTACTTTTTCGCATTAGGTGTGGGGAGTCACTTCTTGTGCCCTCCAGTGTGACTTGGCAGTTGTCTTGCGATCACACCGCTCGTAGAGTATCTGAAACAAGGATCTCTGCTGGAGCTTGGTGTTACTGTGACCTCACGCCATGCATGCCAGGCCACGCCCCATGCCTAATCTGTATGTTTCTGTAATGCTCCCCTGTTAAGGATTTCTAAACTCTGTCCAGGAGGGGCAGAGGTTCAGAAGGCAGTTTCTTGGAACAGGGTAACCTCTGGACAAGCCAGACCAATCAGGGTAGCTATGGCAGGCGGTCAAGACTAAGTCTCAGGAGGGGTGAGGGTGACTGAAGGACCTCCAATGAGCACACAGAGCAAGGACACATGCAAATTACTCCAGACAGGTGTTATATTAAAAATACACATTTATTACAAGGCCTTTGTAACACAGACTATAGCGAAGAATCACGGTAATACTAAGTAAACCAATATATCATACTCACACAATATATATATATATATATATATACAAGACCAGGAGGGTCAAAAGGGATGACTGCACGAAATATGTTGACAACCTAGAGGGGGTGAAAACAGGCAGTGCAGTTAATCTTTAGACCCAATTCAACATCAGTTATTCACCTAACTAAGAGGCATCCCAAGCCCTAAGAAGAATGGAGCCTTGTGCTCAATAGTACATGTGTGCCAATGCATGAGGTTGCTCCAATGGACAAAGCAGGGTCTCTTTCGGGGTCTCTAGCAGCTCTGGAATTTGGATAAGGTGATGAAGAATAAGTTCCCACTATTCAGGAAGGACCTCCACTTGAAGTCAGAGGCAGTTCAAGAGTTCCTGATGTAGTCACTATTTCGCAATAGCAGTGGACTGGAGAGGGGCCCCCAGGGGCCACTCGTGCGTAAAGTTGGGCTCTGGCACTAGGGGGCTCTGGTTAGGGTAATGATTACTCACCAGTCCCTGAGGCAAGGAGACCCAAACTTGGGTAGGTTAGTCCAATTAGGTTGCAGGTTCGACTGCGGCAAAAAGGACGTCTCGGCACCTTTTAGTTCCTGAGCTCCAGCGAGGATTCCCAAATGGGTCAGTGGTGATTTCCCCGCTCCGGGGGGATAAATCGCCCCAGTTTCACTGCAGCAGGCTTCAGGGGCAAGAGGGTCCCAAATGTAGCGGACTTGCAAAGAACGCCGGCGCAGCAGGGCAACACGGTAACCACATTTACTCTGGTTCAAACGCACTCGTCTCACTTCTGACCTGGGAATGCCAAGTGTGCGAAATTCGGTGTGAGGATGCCAAGGACACAGAGCTAGCAGTACACCAAGTTCCGAGGGCCTCCTCGAAATGACAGCAGAGACCAAGTAAACGTCCTGCGTAAGCTGGTCAGGTCACTGGTTGGTCCAGGGACACTTCCAAAAAGGTTACTTGTAGGTTTTGCTGAAGGTACCAAGAATAGTTGGTCCCACTATTCCAATGGGTCGAAGGGTCTTCGCAGACCTTCTAGGATGACCAGATGCAGAGGGGTCCCACGGTACGACAGCGGGCTCAGGGTGCCAAACCTTCCAGCGGGCCACCAACGGTTCCTCGACTCAGCTTCGTAGTTGCAGGATACTTGGATCCTAACCTTTGTTCAGTGAGAACTCTGAAGATCGACCTGGTAGTGGCGTTTCCAGCCTCCTCTTATCCAAAGTTGCCTTCTCGCCAAAATGGAGAGGACGCAATGGGAGATCTGCTCACAAACACTCGCTCCATACGTGGACCAATCACAGACCACGGTGGTCTCAGGCATTCAGGACACTCCAGGCACCCAGGATGTGTATTGGGACCAGACATCCCAGCCCATATCCTGAAGGCACACACACAAGGCATGCAGAAGCCCACAAAAGCATTAGGATTCGTGGGAAAATGCATGACCAACTAAGGACTGGCCCCTGTTGACTCAACCTGGGGAAGGTGAAGAAGCAAGATGGCCAAAGAACCTTGTGGCATGGCCATATTGGAGCCAGGCCACCTATTTGTGCCAAACGCGGTTAACATGGCAGGAAAGGGTTAAAAATAATGCGAAACGATAGCTGGCACCAGTTCTGTCCATGACACACCTGCACAGTTCATAAAAAGTCCAGCGAGAGTATCTAGGGCCTTTGGAAATTACTATAGACCCAAGAGTGCTGTATGGTAAGATACATTGCACACTTGTTACATGTTGCACAAAAGTTGCAACATGAGAAAAGGACTAAGGGAAACAAAGTCTCCCAGTACTGTCTGTCTTAAAGGCATGTCAGTTTCCCCATAAAAAGTGAACGAAAGCTGAGGGCTGTGCTTCTCTGGCAAAGTCAGCCAGTGGGGTCGAAATAGCAGCAAAAAGTTTGGGGGTTGACACATGGAGGGAAAATTACATACACATATGAAATCTTTCCTAACATCCCCCTCTCCCCCATGGAACATAACCTTACAGTCCTTGAAGCGGAGTGGCTCCCTGTCGCAATAAAAAAATCTTATCAGCCTTAAGGTAGTACGACCTCCTCAATTTTCCCAAAACGAGTTACTCCACCACAGGGAGAATTTGCTATTATAGCCCTTTGAACCATAAGCACCAAGGCCTGAGGTCATCACTTTAGCTCACCAAGCTTGATCCAAGCATTGTAAAGTGCTTCCCTCCTGGTTTGAGTCTTTTGTCCCAGGAATGGAGGCATACCCATCGGGATTGTCATGACCCCCTGCTCTATATTAATCCAGCCTTTTCCCTAGTTAGTTTCTGCCCATCTTAACATAAGGGCTAGATGTGCTGCACAAATATACACTTTTAATTTTGGCACTCCTAGCCCAACCATCAGCGGGGTCCGAAATAAAACCGAACTAGGGACTCTCGGTCTCTTTTTCTTCCTAACAAATCCTAGAACCGCAGCCTGTAATGTTTTAACCATCTGGGCATGCGAATGGGGACCGAATTCGCCACATAGTCTGGGCAGCATTGTCAACTTGACCACCATTATTCTAGTGAGCCACGACAATTACTGGTCATCGCACCTATTTAAATAGTCTATTAGT
This sequence comes from Ambystoma mexicanum, assembly GCF_040938575.1. NCBI lineage: Eukaryota > Metazoa > Chordata > Amphibia > Caudata > Ambystomatidae > Ambystoma > Ambystoma mexicanum. Next base: position 255,131,014 of record NC_090939.1, read on the forward strand.
TCCACAAAGGAGGAATATTGGCCCCATATAGCCCGCTGTCATTTTTTGTTAGGGTTATTCCAAGGTGGTCTGTACCCTTGTTCTCCCAAACCAGCTAGAACTCGTTACATAGTTATGTTATAGTATCAGAGCTGTCAGTTACGTTCAGGGCCTTGGATTTACCATAATTCATTGTGAATACGCAAACCTCTGCAATCTCACCTTTACCCTTGGCAGGGTATGTTGTGTCCCTCGTGAATAGCAGGATATCAGCTTAAAACGCAATCTTATGTTCCGCGCATTTGTATATTCATCCTGCAATCCCCTGATTCCGCTTATTTGTCGCCGCCAATGGCTCCATAGCCATTGCAAAGATTAAAGGGGAAAGCAGGTGTCCTTGTCTCGTACCCCGACATAGGTCTACTCGTGACGTGCTTCTCCCATTAACCTAGAATTTCATGGAGGGATTTTGGAAATTGGCCAAAACCATTCGTATGAATGTTGATCCACACCCAAATGCAGCCAGCCTCTGTCTGAGAAAGTTTCATCCATGCTCTCAAAGGTAAGCCTAGCGTCTAGAGCTGCTACCGAGAAGAGATGTCCCGTCCTTACCCCCATAGCAAGAATGTCCACAGCTCGTCTAATGTTATCCTGGGCTTGTCTACCCATAATGAAACCTGATTGCTCCTCATGAATCACGCTTGGCAAAATTCTCCCCAGTCTCCCAGCCAGGATATTTGCATACAGTTTAGCATCGCAATTAAGTAGGCAGATGGGGTGATGGCTGGAACATTCTGCAGGGTCTTTTCCTGGCTTCATTATTAGGGATGTAGTAGATAGACTTATGTTAGTAACCACCCCCTGTTCTCGAATTCTATTTAACAGCCTATTAATGGTCGTATGAGTTGTATCCTAAATGTTTTAGAATACACATTCCCAAATCCATCTGGCCCAGGGGCTTTTCTGTAAAGAATTGATGGAATTACCAACTTCTTACTCTGTGATAGGTTCTTGCAGACATTCCCTATCCTCTGTAATTTGTGGCAAGGATGCCCCTTGGATAAACCCTGCCTGGTGTGATGGGTCCTTATCTTCCTGTAGTAAGTCTCCTGTGGTATGGTATGTTTCAACTGTCGCCAGTTTGTCTTCCTCTGCTCTTCTCAGTTCCCCGGACGCATCGTTTAACTGGGTTATTTAATTACGCGCCCTATGTTTCTGCAATTTGGCCACCAGGAACCGATTGGCCTTCCCTCCCATAACACAGGACTCTTTTAGTGGCAGCAACATTTGGGCTGAGCGATCAGTCGTATGAGCCTCAAGTTGTGCTGACTTTCCGCAGGGCTCGCAGTGCCTTAAGGGAGTGTCTCACTTTATGTTGGGCTTCCTCCTTCAAGCACAATGCGACAGAGGTCACATTCTCTAAAATAAGCAGACCTTTGGGATATAAATTCTCCTCTAATTACTATTTTACTTGCATCCCAGACCACCCGCCAATCCACTTTATTTTCTCAAATAATCACCAATCACCTTCTCCATGTGGGTTTTCAGGGCTATGTGCATGAGAGCTAATTCGTTCGATCTCCATTGTCTCACGGTGTCTCTCTGGGGCCTAGTGAAAACTATTTGGAGAGACACCTGGGTCATGATCCGAGCGGTAACACACCGCTATTTCCACTGTTAAAACTTGGGGGATTAGTGTTGCTGATACTAAGATCATGTCTATCTGTGAAAACCCACGATGCACTGCAGAGTAATGTGTGTAATCCCCTTCCATATCGTGAAAGAAACGCCACGTTTCCATAAGAGCACGATCCCTAAAAAGTGTCCCCAGGGCTTGTCTGTGTTTGTCGCTGTTTGTAGGGGCTAATGTCTTATCTAGTGTGGGGTCCATTACACAATTGAAGTCTCCCCCCACCCCCCAATCACAACTTGGCCTTTACACCAAGCTCCTATTTTCTGGAGTAATAGGGTCATGAATGGGTCTTGTTGGTTCGGGGTGTAGATTGATGCAAATGTGAATATCTGATCCTCTAGGATACCTTTGGGCACCAAATATCTCCCTTCCTGTTCTTTATACCAGAATGTCTTGTGAAACCATAACTCTCTACATAACAAGATTCCTACCCCCCTAGTCTTCGTGCCACTGGATGCAGAATAACTGTTGGGGAACATTTTATGGGTCATAACTTGTTCATCCCTCTAACGGGTGTTTCCTGAAGAAAAAAGAGTGAGACCTGCATTCCTATCAACCGCTGTATAATCGTACGATGCTTCATTGGGGAATTTAGTCCTTAAACATTCAGGGTCACCATACACAATTCAGCCATAGTCCAAATTTGCGCCCCAAAGTCTGCCGCCTCTCATCAATGCCATTCCCCAAAAGAGTTATTCCTTTTCCCCAAACGAAGTCACTGAATCGCTCCCCAAACTTGCCGTCCCAACTTATTTTTTTTAATACTTTATTTTGGAATTTCAACAGTCCAACAAGAACATAGTCCAAATTCCCTCCCCCACCCTAATATACAGTTCTAAATGGACGGAGCTCGAGAGTTAAACATCAGTTTAGGTTCTCAGGAGTCTGATTCTCATCAAAACGTCTCACCACTACATCTCTACTCACGTGTACTGTATACTTGATGTAGCCCCCTGCAACATGAGGTGTGGCTTTGCTAGTTATATACACATCTTTCTGTAACCATGTTTATCCTGCACTTGACTAAGCGTGACTGCAGTGTTAATCCAAATAGGATTAAAGATGAGGTTAGACAATGAGCTGTTTGGAGGTAATCTTCAGAACATCGTAAAACTGAGAAGAATTACTGGAACTGTAAAGCAAGCTTTCAGAAACACTTGGGAAGTGGTAAAGAGCCTTTTGAGGACTATTGCAAAATAATATCCCAAGACAGCCTTCAAGGCTGTGGAAGGTGGGTCAGGAGAAGTCCACACTCACTTTGTTGAATTAGAAGCTAAAGTAAAGGATTGCTGTTAAAGAGATAGACTTAACCAGGAGAAGGGAATCATTCTCCTGGTACTATTAGTCACTTGTATGCTGAACCTTTACTGTAAACTAGTGGTATGTAAGAGTAGGTTTTGGAAAGAGGACGGACACTTTATTTGAATAAACATCTGGACAACAAGCACCCAAGTTATTACTTTAGGTAGGGCTAACCCTTCGGAGATGAGGAGAGGTAGTTTCTTTTCGTCAAATTTTCTTAATAAAGCATTGTTGAAACATGCCACCTCTTTGTCCGACTCATTACTCCACCGCACCACAGTAGTCTGTAAGTGATTTCAATCTGGCACACACCCAAGTCTCGCCCAGCAGGTACTGCACAAATGCAACCCTTATTTATTTTTATCTCTAAGTTCAATATTCTGAACGCGATATACCACTTATATCACTCCCTTCTCCTGAGACAACGACCCCCCCCCCCGCCACCCACGGTCACACAACCAGGAATCAGGCTAGTTTGTAAGGGTAAATATCGAGTTATTTATTTATTCAAATTGTGCATAAATTTAGTATATATATATATATATATATATATATATATATATATATATATATATATATAGCAGCAATCACCCAGAGGGTGACAATACAATTCAGAAATAAGCCAAGCAATTGCATTCACTTATAAGGAGGCAAAATAGAAAACACAGAGAAAAAGTACAGCTTGTTTTGCACACAGATGGCAGTTTGGTTAATGTTCCCCCTGCAAAGTTTAGTTTAAATACAAATGAGCAATCCTACACCAATGTGTGTAGTCAGCAGGTTTTTAGGAATGAAAACCAATGTCTAGAGTTATAGGCAAATCTCCCTCCCAAACAAGAGAAAAAACTTTATTTGGCAAATAACACTTTGAAATGACAGGTGAAAAATGGCTTTGTGAAATACTGCAAAGGTGCAAAATGCTTAAATGGAGACAAGTTCTACAGAGGGCAACACTAATCAAGTCCTAACATACATGAGCGATAATATCAACAACTATACACACTTCAGATCAGGATGGGATGGAAAAAGCACTTTGAAATGGTACAAAGACACGTGTAAATATTTCAACTTTGCAAATTCGCAGCAAACCTTTACTTATGCGACATTGGCGACAAACGGGTCAAATACAGTGTTGCGGAATGTGGTTTTTAATTGAGGATGTTTGGTATCAGTGAGAGGGGAAATTTCGTTTGTATCTTTAAAACTAAAGGATTTATAGAGGTTTTCATGAGAGGCGTTTTTGCAAAAAATGCTCAAATGGAAAACAGAAATTTGGGTTTAAAAATGACAGATAGGTTTTCTCATACTATATTAAGGACTACAAAAAAGAGAATGCCACACAGGAATCAGTTATTCACGGCCGATCATAACTTCATGCGTGATACTCTAGTTTCCGCTTGGTTTGGGAATTACTTTTCTTAATCAAATCAATAAGGAGTTATGGTTTAGTAACGCAGATGAGAGAAGTCAGCGCAAGGATAGTTCTAACAATACTATGGTTCTGAATTAAAGATGGGATGGGTTTGAGATTGGGATCATAAAATGCAGATGTGTTATGGGTCACTGTTCTTCCTATTCATACTTACAGCCCTTTGTATTTAAATTGGAACGTCAGTTCTGGTCATTGGATTGGGCAGGTCTACCGGCAAACAGGCATCTCTGGAGGGATTTGGATCAGGGGCATGGTTCTGGTCAAGTTTGGACTGCACCTCAGAGTGGATTTGGAAGGGCCCCTTCTGGTTACTGGACACGGTAAACAGCCGGATGCAAGTTTTCAGCGGGCAAGCCTAATGGTAGCCAGCCAAGCTGAATCAAAATTAAGTCCCTTCAAGTTTGGGATTTTTGCAATGGGGTCAGGCTAGCAATAATTTTGCAATGCTAGAATCTGGATTCTGCAAAGAAATCTGGATCCTTCAAAGAATTCTGAAGTCCGCTATAATTTGAAAAGGTCTGCAATAAGGTGCTGCGCGGACATCTGGATGGATTCTGGGAGCAGTGTGTTCTGGAAGCAGTGTCTTTGTGTAGTGCCCTTCCTATATTTATCCATTACAAATTTGATGGCGTGGGCAGAACTTCAAAACACCCCCCATGTCTGTGAGTGGCTACAGGTGTGCGCTTTGTTTTGGTTGGCAGCCTAAAGAGACCTGTCATTTTATGACAGGATTTAGGAACTCCCACCTGGATTTTTACCCAAAACATACTTTTGCACAAACGTACATTTCTACCATTATGTACCATTACAAAATTAGACACATTTTTCACATTTGATTGTCTACATTTACATTCAATTTCCATCTTTGTGAGAATTGTATTGGTCATTCTATGGATTTCTATCAATTTTACCCATAACACTTGGAATTAATCATTCCTAATTCAATACACCTCTGGGTGCTGATCAGTGGATCTTGTACATACAATTTTAAGCTTGCAACATTTATAGTTTTGCCACAATCAGTGTTTTGGTGTATCTTTGGTTCCTTATGTAGTAAGAACTCCTACCACATTTTCAACTGTCTAGCATGAGTTCAGATTTATAAGTTTGTATTTTTCACTTGTCTACTTATTTTGGCTGTCATGTTAAATGTCATAAAGTTCTGAGGCCAAAACAAGTAAAAATCCAGTCCAGGTTTTTTTTTCTTACTTCCAAAGTGAGTAGATGGCCAGTCCTTTGAAGTTCACTGAGAAACCTCCTCCACATCCTGCTCCTCCTTGCAGAGGCCAATTCTCAGCATGACCTTTGTTCTTTGGTCAGCCCGCAGACAAATGTTTAATGCAGCCCCATTGAGTGGCTTGCTCGGATTATGCGTGAACCATTAACAGCCATTAGCCTTTCTGTTCTCAAGGGAGTGTCAAACGGAGATGTCAGTTTTCCCAGGCCAGGCACTGTCAGATCAGAATTCACATGTGGATTGGCCCCAGACTGGGCTCTTGGATATTAAAGTATTTTCATTTCAAATATAAAATATAAGCACAGTGTGTAAAGGATTTAAACATTTTAAAAGAATTAACCCTTCACCAACATGCTTGAAATAATGGATTTTGCAATTTTCCAGGACAAAGAAAATACATTTAAGCTGAGTTTTACAGCCAATTTCTTTAGGCAGCTGCCGGGCTGTAATGCCTCAATTCCTCTGACTGCCTGGAGGATCTGTGATTCCAGCACACTTTGCTTTCAATAATTCACTGGGGAAAATAACTGAATTTAACACCAAAGCAGCACTTTGAAGATTGCCACTGATTAGGAAACTGTATTTAGGGGCATTTTCGGATTTTAGCCATTCGGTGGGCTTGTTTCCAGTGACTGATGACCGCAGTGATGACAGATGTCAGCAGTGATTCTTGCTTTTACACCACTTTGCCGGTGTATGTGGCAGGGCGTGCAGCTCTTTTGGTGGGTTATGAACTCTGCGCAATTTTGCACACTTAGTGCACACTGGAGTTATTGTCTCCATTCTTGGCAATTTCCTTTCCCCATTGTCAAAGGGGTGCAGTGTGGCGCAGTGGCGTGGATAAAAATACTCCACGTCAGACAGTTTCCGGAGGTGTTGATTAACAAAGTTTGGCCAATCTCTTTTTGTCTATTTTTGAACGCCCTTGTTTCCATCCGCCACTCCTTGCCTTTTTTCTCTCCCAACCCATTCTTCCTTACAATGCTGGTTAATGTTAACTCTTCAGATTCCCAGTGGGATTTTTTTGTAATGTTTTTCTTTTGCAAGAAAGCAGCAACTGAGATTGCCACGTTCTTTACCTGTTGAAACTGGCATTTCTTTGTTAGTTATAAATACACTTTAGATTGTAGTCCTCTATTTCAAATCTTGTACCAAATAGCAGCGGGGCTCCTGAGGTTTTATACGATTTTAGAGCTAACTGCACCAATCTTAAGTCTAGAAATGGCTCATCTGCTTGAAGATGTTTAAAGTATGTTATGTATGCTATACCTGTTTCAGAGCATCTAAAGCCCACAAAGAGCATACGTTAGGCTATTTTTAATCTTCCTTAATACTACAAGCCATTTGCATTTTTTCAGTGCTGAATGTTTTTTGCAGTCTACTCCATGTAAGTGTCTCTCATACCTTTTATTTGTATTAATTATTTTTCCCTTAGCTAAAATGAAGCATTGTGCTAACGCGTATCCGAAGACAAATGTCTGTGTGCAGCCAGCAATAACTGATTTTGGCTGTGTGCTGGTGGCATTGGATGCTGGACTACTGATGAGCTTTGAGCTTCTTCTGAACCAACATATCTGGTTTAGTCTCCAGCATTTTTCTGTCCATTTGACTGCTTATCTTGAGCCAGAAACTGAATAGTTTTCAGGGCCGTCATCTGCCTAGAAAATGTAATTTCCTTTTCATTTAGGAGAATCTGAACCTGTTACTGGTCAAAGAAACAATTATTTTTGCGTAAGGTGTGTTTGCTTGGATTTTAGTTATTTAGGTTTAGAAAAGATGGGCTTACTAGCAGTGGCTCAGTTTCAATACATGCTTTTATGTTGCATTTCCACCTGTTTTCCAATCCTTCCAACTTTCGGATCATTTCTCAAAATACGCCATTTTATTAGATTAAACATTTTATCAAACGCTTCACTATCCCTACCCTAATGAGGATTTCCCTACCTATCAAAACTAAAGTAAACTCTCTAACAAAGGATATCTGGCCCTTACACTTATGCATAAAATACACAAGAAAATATGACATTTCACAACAAACATCAACAATGATATTTCTCATATTTTCAGTCTCTTTATAACCTAGGTGACCTCCCCTTGCCGAGGTTTCAAGTTAAGTTCATTTCTAATGTTCAACATGAAGAAACGAGGAAATCCGGCTTTGCAACCAAGTTCCAACTCTGTTCTTGACTCCTTCACTTTGTCACAAAAAAGCTCCTTTAAACAATGTTCAACTAACAGAAAGGTTCCTCTTCTTCCTGGACTAATAACGTCCACTTCATCAATGATGTTCTAAGTCATGATGGTATTTCCACAACTTCGAAATGTCATAGAAGAAATGCAATTCCTTGTCGGATTCAAAGAAACATAACCTCTGGCAAGGTAATATAAAGACAGCCTCTTAGTAGCACTTCTCAAGTCTCTCGTCATAGCTTTATGAATCAAAGTTCATATCTTTGCCAGGATGACTTAACAGCACCACTATCCAGCTGAATAATTCTCATATCAGGTTAACTTCTGTAGGATTTCACCATGTGGGTATACTCGCGTGCACCATAGTGTTACACATTTAACTGGGCTTCTGAAGTTTAAATCTACTGACAACAGAAGGTTTATCACAGCTGCAACTTTATGACTTAAAATAACTTTCCAGAAAATAGCCTATTCATCAGTGCTCCTCAACACCTTCATATAGGCAAGGCACTTTTCCTCTGAACATTAACCTTTCAGAAAGTCAGCATCCTTGCGCTTCGTCTTTCTGTAGCATTAGTATTTACAACAACCTCATCAGTTTGCACCTTTGTGACTTTGAACAACTTCACAGAAAAGACAAGATCTACTTTAGTGCCCCTTAACACTTCCAATTCAGCAAGGCACTCTTCGTCTGAGCAATCACTCGTGTCAAAAGGGCAACCTCATTGCCACTCTAGTCTTTCTGCCACAACACAAAAATTGCTCTTAAGGATGTAATTCTACCTTTTTTGCTTTATGGGTTTAGAAATGAGTTATACCAATTTTTAGGCAACGTTTACATTGAGCAGGCTTCACCTTTTTACAACCTTGCATTTGCCTGTGTTTTCTGTCCCTAAAGCAGCTTACTGGTATGTCTGTTTGCATTTGTATTTTGTTTATTTGTATAGCGCACCTGGCCCACAGGCATCTGAGCGCATATCTTGGGTTACATTGTCATAAGCAAAAGCAGTAACATTAGATCATAGGAGGAACAGAGATGGGGAAATTTACAAGATGGTTACAGGCTATACATTACAATATAATTACATAATACTTTACATGTATACATTACAGTATAACTTTACATTGTATATACAAGGAAATTGCGGGAGAGTTAAATTAATAACTGTTGAGCCAAGATCCATAGTTTCACTTTACTCTTGAATGAGTTTAAGGAGGTTTCTGTTCGAATGGATTGTCTTCCCACGTATTCCTCATCTTGGATATATTCGGCAGCTTGCTGCTTCTCTCGGAAATTTTTTCACCAGAGGGCGCTGTGCTCGAGGCCGCTTAGCTTGGTCCCTCGAAGGTAGACCTCATCCGTCGTATAAAGGGCTCAAGCCGCGCCCGTTGGTTCAGTTCCTTTTTTTCGAGCCTTTGCTTCGAGTATCAAAAACGGCGCGTCAGTTTTTCTCATCGAGAAATGTCTTCTTCCTTAATCCCGAAAACACCCAAGACTGGTTTTAAAAAGTGTCTCAAATGCGGAAGAAAGATGTCCATTATGGATCCTCACCGCAACTGTCTTTGGTGCCTTAGTCTTGATCACCGAGTCGACTAGTGCGGGTCGTGTCAGGCGACGTCGAACAATGCTCTTAAGGAACGCCAAGGTAAGCTAGCGGTGGGGGAAGAGTCTTTCAAGTCTGCAAAAAGGTTAAAAGACTCGAGAGAATCGAGAAGTAAATCTCGTCATGAGTCGAAGCGATCGAGGTCGAAAAGTCACGAAAGGAAGTCCTCTTCCTCGTCATCAAAAAAGCGACGTCATAGATCTTCGTTGTCTTCTTCCTCGCCCGACAGAAGTTTAATTTCTTGTCCTTCGAAACATGATTCCCCATGGAAATGGGAGGCCTATAGGGCTTCAATGTTAAAAATGTTTGAGAAGGCGGCCCAAACCCCCTCAAAGTTGTGTGAAGAGCATGCCTCTGTCCACTCCAAAGGTGACCTGGGGAAATCCAAAATATCTCACGCTAAATCCGACAAAAAGTCGAGGGTGTCCTCGGACGATGATTCTCCAGCGCTTATGAGACTATACAGAAACCTTTGGTGCATAAATCGAGGTTGCCTGAGGACAAAATGGCATCCTCATCCTCATTGTCGAAGTCCGCTGTCAACTCGACGAGTCCTTCGACGCTGTCGAAGCCAAAAATGGCGTCGAAGCCTTACTCGACATTGAAGCCCTCCTCGATAACCTCGGAAATTCCCTAGTGTGTCGAAGCCGATTCTGTCAACACCTTTTGTCTGGGAAATCTCTCATACCGGTTTCCAAGGCAACAACTATGGCTAAGGCTAGGTCTGTTTCACCTTTACCAGAAATTTTTTTCCACCCTCAGCCCAGACAGGAATCCTTTAAATCTGTCTGCTATTTTTGAAGCACTAACCTCTGATGAGGAAATTACATCAGCTGGTGTTCGATTTCGGACAAGAGCAGTCCCTGAGGAACTGGTAGATCCAAATTCTAAAATGGCAGACCTTTATGATTTATGATAGTAGTGGCAGCGAGTCTCAGGAGGGAGGGGGATTCACATCTACCCTTATCTGGATGAGTGGCTAATCAGGGCAAGTTCACCCGAAACGGCCCAGGGACATCTGGACATTACCTGCCACTTCCTACACCAATTGGGCTTCTACCTCAATTAAAAGAAGTCACAAATGATTCCGAGCCAGACTCCAATTCAACAGAGCGGTCCTGGATACCACCTCAGGGAAAGCCTTGCTTCCAGAGGAAAGAGCTCACCAAAACATTTCAGAAAGCCCATCATCTACCGGCGTTCACCTTCCTAAGGTTGGTAGGCCTCATGGCATCCTGCATTTTTCTGGTGCCAGATGCTCGACTGAGTATGAGACCCCTTCAATGGGCCCTCAGGATTCAATGGTCCCAGTTGTCAGGGGAGATGTCAGATCTTCTACAAGTCCCATCCAAGGTGGCTCAAGGTCTCCTTTGGTGCGCTCACAAAGAAAATATTCTGAGGGAAACCTTTTTGGCAACCATGGCCGGAGATAACTGTAGTGACTGACGCCTGACTCACAGGGTGGGGAGCCCGCACCAACGATCTGACAATCAGCGGTCGTTGGTCTCTATCGGAGTCCAAACTACACATCAACCTGTTGGAGCGGAGGGCAATCAGACTAGCACTGAAGGCCTTTTTACCCTATGTGCAGGGAAAGAATGTCCTGATAATGATAGACAACACAGTGGCCATGTACTAACTCAACAAATGAGGCGGCGTAGGATCACTCCCACTGTGCAGAGAGGCAATGCAGCTCTGGTTCTGGGCAATGCAAAAAGGAATCTGTCAGCAGTTCACCTTGGCGGAAAGCTGAACATGGCGGCGGACACTCTGAGCGTTCAGAGCACAGTATCCCATGAGTGGGAGCTAGCTCAGGAAGCCCTTCAAGAGATCTTCGCCCTTTGGGGAACCCCTCAAGTGGATCTGTTCGTGACTGGGGCCAACCGGAAGTGCGAAATGTATTGCTCAAGGGAATCTCCCCCGAGAGGAGCTCTAGGGGACACGTTCGTCGTGGACTGGGTATATCCACTCCTTTACGCTTTTTCCTCTAGTCCCTGTGATTCCTCATGTAATCAGGAGGTTGAGAAAGTTCAGGAGAACCATGATCCTAATTGCCCCGGACTGGGACAGGAAGACGTGGTACCCGGACCTTCTGGACATGTCCATCTGCCCTCCAATAAGTCTTCCACAAAGAGAGGATCTTCGCTCGCAAGAGGAAAGTCGGATTCTCCATCCAGAGGTCAAGACACTCAACCTTCACGCCTGGCTTCTGAGAGGTTGAGATATAAGGATTGGGACCTCCCGGGTGATGTTATGGAGATTTTGCTTTTGGCCAGAAGGACAGCAACGAAATCCTTATACCGGTATCGTTGGAAGGCTTCCATGCAGTATTAAACTTCCAGGGTATCGCAGGCTTCCATGCAGTGTGCACCCCCTGGTGGTCTCAGAACTTCCAGCTTTTAAACCTCCCGTCTCCATTCTCATGCCAAAAAGGACTAGACCGTTCACCATCAAAGCAGTAGTCCTGCTTTGCTAGTTTTCTCCTCCTTGTCCCAGTACTTGGCTGGGGTTGATGTGTTCTAGGTGTCCTCTTCCTTGTCCCAGTAGCATACTGGTGCAATTTGGGGAATACTTTAGGGGAGTGTGAGGAACCTGAGAACATCTTCACTTATTTTCCCCCTGGATCCTCCTCTCCTCTAGGGAAGGGCTATTGGGGGTGGATATGCGAGGGAGGATTACCAGGGTGGAGTGAACGTGGGGAGTGGAGAGAGGGCGTCCTTGGGTGAGACATGCGATCTCCCATTCCTATTGCAGAATTAACCCTTGATCCCTCAAGCCTTTATAGGCTACTTTCAGCCCTTTCCTTCCCTCCAAAATGTCCCATAAAAATACCACCACAATACTGGGACGAGGAAGAGACTAACTAGGAGGACATCCTCATTTGGATGAGATAAAAACATGTCAACCGTATATTGCTAAAACAGACACATCAGTGAAGTTCCAAGACAAGGAAGAACAAACACAGTTATGCACACTTTCTTTAATTCAGATATCCCCAAACATCACTCTGATATGGAGTTGATGGAACAACCAGGCATGTCCAGCTAATGAGCTTTACTATAGTCAGGCAATTGAACTTACTGTTACATTAAGTATTCAAAGCCTTGCCGCACAGCAAGAAGACGCACAGAAGCAGGCTGCAAAAGTGGGCTGGAGAGGAGCTGGCTGGTTAAAGAGGAGCAGGAGACATGGGAGCCAGAGGCTGTGTCGAGCAGGAGAGGGACGCTGTGGCAGAGGCTGACCGCGAGAGGGTCTGGGACTCCTGCAAGCCCTCCTTTCCCGATGCAAGAGCCTGCTCTCTATGGCCACCGAAGGGTGACCAGAGTCCTGGTAAAGCGGAAAGCAGTGCGAGGAGCAGAGTGAAGCGGAAGGGAGCTGCTGTATGGAGCCCGTGAGTGAAAAAGTGAAGCGCTCCGGGAGCCTGAAACGCGCACTCTAGAATATCGAATGAACTGAAAATTGTTAAAAGCACTTTTTACTGACAAAACAAATGCTGTAGAAAATCGAACAAACGTGAGTTATTAGCAATTTTGAAGGCTTAAACAGACACTTTTGAATAGTGAACAAATAGAGACATGCAGAGCGAAAGCAAGTTAAGAGTACTTGTGAATGGAATGAAAGCAAGGTGGTGCAAGTAGAAGATACCACGGATGGAATTGTTTGAGAAGCAAGTGTTGGTAAAGCCAAAAGAATGTCGGAAATGAGCTAGTGCCTTCCTTCATTCCCAAGCGCTTTGGAATGAGGCAAGACTTATTTTGACTGTTTCTAGGCACTGCAATGAACCACGGGAAGCAGGGCACTGATAAACCTCTCATGCAAATATGATCACACACAGACATGGGCGGGCACTAAAAGGCGGCAGTTATTATTTAAATATAAGGTGCAAATAACTATTAGCTGAATACATTTGTAAAATTCTGTTTTGTTTAAAAAGAATCTCAAAGCACGATAGAAGCAGGCTTTCTGCCAAAAGGAATGTGGCCTGTGCTAAAAATGGATTGCAGGGCTAATGCAGTGTTGCGTCACTGACGATAGCACTAGCGGACCAGCACATAATTTAGCAGCTGTGTGCTGTCTGTCAAAAGCCCACGTATGCTAAAAGGAGTTTTTAACATACTCATGCACAACATACAGAATTATGAAAACCAGTTTTAAAAGTTTATAACATCAGATAAAAATATGAGGAGAATGAATGAGGTATGGAGAGAATGACTGGAAAATGTTTTTTACATTAAATAGTCATAGATGGCAAAATGAAGCTACAGTGTATTTTTGCATAGGCTAGCAATATGTAAAGTAGTATGTCTTAAAAAGAAATCTGACAATGAAGAAAGGAAGACTGGGGCATCCCTTGTAAGGAAGGAAGACAGTGTAGGATGGAGCCATGGCCATATCCAGTGACTAAGACGGGTATAAAAGTTTCTGCTTGGCACTAGTTTGGCAGGAGAAAGGAACGGTTGAGGGACAGAAGAGACTATTCATGGAGCAGTTATTTGCCCCATCCTCATTTCTGTAAAGATTAATTTGTTATCCTTGCAAGATTTCTTGGCCTTGCTTTGCTAGAGGTGTGCCTTTTATTCTTGTGTGAGCGTGATTAGTGCTACCCGTATATATGTTAGTTTATTTATATAGCCCCTATACTCAATGTGTTTCAAAGCGCTTCAAGTCAAGGGAAGGGAACAAGGGACAATACAATGACATTCTTACAGGCCATGAACAGTAAGGATGTGAAATTAACTATTGTACTCGGCCTCACGACCATTCAGATAGTGCAAGAGCTAAGACATAGATAAGGAAGGGAAGGGGAGAGTGGGAAGTAAATGGAAACAGACAGGCGACTACCGTACTAAGCCTGGTGACGTTTCTGGTAGAGCCGGAGAAAAACAAAAGTTGAGGGAGAGGTGTGCAGAAAGGGAGGGGAGGAACAAAACAAGTGACTATCGTACTAGGCCTGACAACATTTCAGATAGTGCTGGATGGGTGATGGGGGGGGGGGGTACAGTAAGGGCAGGTGGGAGGAGACAGACGAGGTTGCTATCATACTAGGTCCAGGGACAGTTCTGATAGAGTAAGTGCATAGAAGAAAGTAAGGGAAGGAGATAGGAGAAGGGAGAGGAGGGGAGAACATAGAGTAAGCAGTCAAAAAGAGTGGAGAAGCAAGAGGGGAGAGCAAATACAATTGCAGAAGTCAGCAGTAACACATAATGTTGCTAGCCAGGATACATGATGAAGACGGGCACAGCATGATTCAGGGCCACCATGAGTACAAGATGCAAAGGAAGTCCAGCATGAGATTTGAGAAAGGGTGACACACCGTGAATCAATGAAGTCCATAAAAGTCAAATCCAGCATTGGCTACAAGACGGTGATGGTGAAACCAGAATGTATCGGGACAGACGGCTGGATGGGGGAGGGGGTGAAGCTGGATAGAAGAATCGAGCAAAACAGGCAACACCTGTGTGTGCGAAGGGGGGGCACAAGGGAACATCACGGGGGACCAGAGGGGGTGGGGATGGCCTGTGGGGACAGAGGGAGTAAACACATGTTGGTGCATGCTAACCTGCTGTCTGAGCAGGGGGTGCACCCCTGGATCCTCTTGGTCTGAACAGGTCCAAACAGGAATTGCCCTTTTCTTTGTTTGCCCTTTGATTCGGACGCCGGGGCGAGAGGCGCCCTTGATCTAAGAGTTGAGCAGGAAGGAAAAGACAGGGCTAAGAAGGTGGGTGGTGCTTAGGCCAGGTGACCTAGATCCACTTGCACCTGCTCCCCAGCTGCAAAGGAAAAGAGGCGGGAGGGCTCCTTAAGTAGGGAAAAGAGCGGCAAGCAGGAAGGCACCAGGTGGGCAGGGCTTGCTAAGTGGTGAAAAAAAAGCAGCAAGGCACCAGGTGGGGGGGGGGGGGCTTGCTAAGTGGTGAAAAAAAGCTGCAACCAGGAAGGCACCAGGTGGGCGGGGCTTATGCCAGGTGAGCTATATCCACTTGTACCTGATCCCCAGCTGCCCTTAAGTTGGGCTACCCTTAAAAGAATGCCAAGAAGGATATGAGAGAAGTAACCAAGTATTGGGCAAAGCAAAAAGAGCAAGTAATTGCAGGTTATTGAAAACATGTGTTGGCAAGAGCTAGCAGAATACAGAAGGTGTAACAAAGTGCATGATGGCCAACTAAGTCATGGTAAAGTGTTGGAAGAGTATGACACTGATGAGAGACCAGCATCACTGACAAAGGAAGGCAGTGGGTAATTGTTGACAAAAATCAGATGAGAATGGGTATCAGTTGCGTGGCCTGTAATGGGTTGGAGCATGTGGTCTGACAAAGGCGCCTATACAGAGTGCCCCTCTTATGGAAAGCCCATGAAAGCATCACTAAAGAAGCTTGTGTTTTTGAAGTCAAGAAATAGACTTATCTTTGTGAACCAGTTCAAAGTACTGATGACGAGAGCTGATATTTGTCCCAGGGAATTGTATTGTTTTGAAAAGCTGGAAGTTATGAACTCTTGGGGAAGTGAATCCTGATATCTTAACTGTTTTGAACTTGGGAAAGCTGATTACAAGCCAAAAGCTGGAAGAAGCTCAGAACTTTATTTCGAACACTATTTCTTTTGATGCGGACATGCCTACACATTGCATAGTTGTGAGGGCAAGTGTCGGATTTGGACACTGTTATTTAATTTGTACATTCTGACACAGACTATCCTTTGTTTTCTTTAGGACAGGTTAGGCCTTACTCCATCCTGCATTTTAAGTTAAATGAAACATTTTGAGTATAAATTTGAATCTGTTGTCTTTGTCTACTTTGTGATGCCTTTACAGGAGTCGCAGGAACAGGCTGACAAAGGCCCATAGAGGCTTAATGGATGGAGGATTCAAGGTGAAAGGGAAATGGGGAATACTATGTCTCGCCAAAGGACGTCCTCTCCCCAAGTCTCCTCCACCCAGGTGATCCTCCCTCGCATATTATGGCTTGGCGCTTTCCACGGCTGCCTCAAATTGCTTGCTTTGTTCCTGCAGCATCATTGGCAACTTCTGCAGCAGTGTTCTCTGCTCCTGATGATTACACAAACAGTTCATGTAAAAATCCAAAACTAGGCACTGTCCTTGTAAAGTTGGGCCCCACCCCTATCCTGGAATGATGGTTCTCCAGCATGGGGTCTGGCATGGATTCACATGCTCATGAATATTCCCCGTTGTCAGGCTGGGAATCCTTGGTAAAGAAAAAACCAGTATCAGTTTCGTTTCTGATCTGTCTTTCGTAGTAGTAACCAATCACTGGTCTCTGCATCATACTGACCACAGCCAATGACTGCCCTCTACCTAAGCCCCGCCTCTGGCAGCCATCTTCAGATTTTTACCGCACGTTCATGTGTTGGGATCCTCGTGCTATTGCTCTCGAGCGTTAGTGCTATTTTTTCACGTTTTTTCTCAAAAACTTTGTTTTTTCGGTCAAAAGAGCCTCAAGCTCCACCGACTCTCCATCCGATCAACGGGGACCCGTGTTGGATTAGTCTACGCCCCTCAAGGGTGAAGATTTCGTCGAGCTACGCTTTTGGAGGATTCCAGAAGTTTCTCAGGCCCATCTCGGTCATGGCCCAGGAGAAGGGAAGCTCGACGCCCAGAAAGCTGTTCAGGGTCTGCCCTGGATGCCAGCTGCAGAATGTCTTTAAGGAAGACGAACACTCCTTTTGTCTTTACTGCCTACATGAGGACAAGACACACGTGGAGAAGGACTGTGCGTTTTGCGGCAACATGTCGGAGCGGACCATGAAGGACCGCCATCAACGTCTCGCCAACTGGCTGGAAGGGAAGAGCCCGTCTGGCGAGAAGAAGAGGAAGAAATCCGAGCGGTCTTCTAAGACCTTTGAGGACGCCCCGGTGACGGGGGTCCAACACAAGGCCAAGCACCGCGAGTCCGCTGGCACCGGGAGCGCCGAACGGTCGGGCTCTACGGGCGCCAAGCAGGGCGCACCCTCCCCGGCACCATCAACCACGAGCCAACGCTCTGGGTCGGGTAAGAGGAAGGCCGAGCACCCGGCGAAGCTCCTGGAGAGGCCCCGGTCGAGCTCGAAGGCGGAGGGGGAGCGAGGCAGTGTACCCCCCCCTCAAGGAGAAGGCGGTGAGCGCACCTAAGGTGGTGAAAGCCTTAATCCATCCGGCCAAGGCCTCTATTGAGACAGTCGCGGTGGCCCTGGCTCAGCCTGTGGAGGCTACACCAGTGGCAGCGACCTCGGGGCTCAGAGTCTCCCTGCCACCGCGGAGGGAGTCCTCTTTTATGCCCATCGACAGGACCCCTGTGAAACCTCCAACGGAGAAGAAAAAGGGGGGCAGGAGGTCGTTGTGGATTCGGCCTCAACCTCTGAGGAAGAACTGATCGAGGTCTTAAGCCACGGCGTTGCCGTGGAAGAAGACCAGCCCGTCGGGAGGGATTCCGACGCAGGAGACGACGACATCGTCGAGGGTACCGACGGGGCCCCTGACCGCCCGACGGACTCCCCTCTACCAGCACCGCAAGACAACTCGGCGGCCATTTTGTTGGCTATACAGTCCTTATGCTCAGAGATAAGGACGAGACTGCCGTTACCAGTGGAGGAGCCACTCCCGTCGGGGGACCCGGAACCAGGCCCTTCGGGCAGCCCCCCTCCTAAGAAGAGAAGGATTCACCCTCCACCTCCTTTTCAGCCGTCGCGCCCCGTTCAGCCCTCCTCCCCGTCCACGACTCGAGGGGATGACAGGGGGACTGACACGGCCGCGACGGGTACGGACGACGAGGTGTACGACGAGGATCTGCCGTCGTCACCTCCCACCCGGGCTTCCCCGCCCGACGAGATTGGATCTTTTCACTCTATGATCGCCAGGGCATCCGAGCTCTTCCAGCTCTGCCCTGAGGAGAAGAAGGAAGGTTTCCTTTATCAGCGGCGCGAGGCCAAGTGGAAGACGGTCCTCGCGGTGCCTCTGCTGGACGATATTTGGGATGAGGGACTTGCCCTCCTCAAGAACCCATCCACGACGCCGGCTAGAAGAGAAAGCGGGGGGGGGGGTGCGGCCTCCACGTCGACTTCCCCGCCGGACGGCGAGGGAAAGAAATTGGATACGATGGGGCGCAGGGTCATCTCGTCTGCAGCGACGACGATTAAGGCGCCAACGCTTTAGCTATCGTAGCCCGCTACGACAGGGAGCTGTGGTACAAACTGTCTCCCCTGCTGGACTTCCTACCGGACGACAAGAGGGCGGAGGCCCTAGAGATCTTGCAGGAAGGTGAGGTGGCGTCGGACCACGCCATCACGATTGCGACGGACATCGCCGACACTGGATTTCGCCAGTTGGGCAACGGCGTGTGCCTTAGGCGGCGTGGATGGCTCAAGGCTACGGACTTCCGTCAAGACGTACAGACCAGAGTCCTGGACATGCCGTTCGATGGGAACAACCTGTTTGGGAAAACAGTGGACGATTCCCTTCAAGCCATTAAAGCGGACACAGAGAGAGACGGCCCGGGCTCTCGGGGTTCTCCAGCAACGGCGGCCGCCCTTTCGGAGCGGCGGAGGCAAGGGCGCCTCCAAAGGTTCCGGCGGCGGATTTTCCACCTACCGTCAAGCGGCCCGTTCGTCTCAGGAAGCTTACAGGGGACGAGGCAAGTCAGGCGGACCCCGCCGTCGTCGCCAAGGAGGTCAAGGCGGCAAAGCCTCGTCTAAGCAGGATTGAACCGGCCGTGGGGTCGGGCCCCCACCGAAGCACCCCGGTGGGAGGCCGGCTGGCGAGCTTCGTCAGCGTGTGGGAGTCCATCTCCACCGACCGTTGGGTGCTGGACTCCCTAGCCCAGGGCCACGCGCTCGAATTTCAAAGAAGGTACCCGCGCGTTCCCCCTGTGGCCAGGAAAGAGCTTCACGTCCCTCAGCTTCTCCGGGAGGTAAAGGCGATGCTCAGGAAGGGCGCCATCGAACTCGTCCCAAAGAGGCTTCGGGGCTCCGGAGTTTACTCAAGATACTTCCTCGTGAAGAAGAAGACGGGAGGATGGCGCCCCATCCTAGACCTACGACGGCTGAACAAGTTCATCACGGCACGGAAGTTCCGGATGGTCACCCTCCAGCACGTCCTGGGGCAGCTGGAGGAGTGCGACTTCCTGTCGTCGTTGGATTTGGAGGATGCCTACTTCCATATTCCCATCCTAAAGGGGCACCGAAAATTTCTCAGGTTCGTGGTCCAAGGGCGTCACTATCAGTTCAGAGCCCTTCCCTTCGGTCTACGGTCGGCTCCCAGGGTATTCACCAAGTGCCTTGCATCAGTGGCGGCGCAGCTGCGCCGAGAGGGGATCCACGTCTACCCCTACCTGGACGACTGGCTCATCCGAGCCAAGACGAGGGAGCTCGCCGTGAAGCACACGGCAAGGACCGTCCAACTTCTCACGTACCTGGGATTCTCCGTAAACTACGCCAAGTCCCACCTGGTACCCGCGCAAGACGCACTGTTTCTGGGAGCGAAGCTCGACACATTGTCCCTTCTGGCCTCCCCGTCGGAGGAAAGGAACAGGGCCATCCTGGGCAAGGTACAGCGGATGCTGGTTGCCGACGCGGCCAAGGTGAGGTCCATCAAGTCCCTCCTCGGAATGATGTCTTCTTGCATCTACCACATTCCCATGTGCAGGCTCCGTATGCGCCCGTTGCAGGAGTTCCTGGACGCGCGCTGGATCCAAACGACGGGCGACTTCGAGGAGAGGATCACACTCGACGAGAGTTTCCGACGAGCGATCCGGTGGTGGGGCACCCGCGCGCATCTGACGGCGGGCATGGACTTCCAGACCCCAGGCCACCAGGAGACAGTGACCACGGATGCCTCCCTGGAAGGGTGGGGAGCGCACACCGAAAATCTGCACGCGAGAGGCCTTTGGCTCCCGACAGAGAAGTCCCTCCATATCAACGTCCTGGAGCTCCGTGCAGTGTTTTGGGCCCTCAGATCCTTCCTTCCGTCCCTCAAGGGCAAGGTGGTGAGGATCTTCACCGACAACACCACCACCATGTTTTACATCAGGAAACAGGGCGGAACCAGGTCCCCAGCACTGTCCAAGGAGGTGCAGGACCTGTGGCATTGGGCCGTCGCCCAAAGGATGTTTCTGGTGCCGTTTCATCTGGCAGGGATAAAAAACACCATCGCCGACTTACTCAGCAGGGAGCTGCGCTCGTGCCACGAGTGGGAACTACGGCAGGATCTAGTGGATCACCTCTTCCGACGGTGGGGCACACCCCAGATCGACCCGTTCGCGGCGGCGACGAACTCCAAGTGCCGGAGGTTCGCCAGCAGGTTTCCCCAGCCGAGGAGCATGGGCGATGCTTTCTCGTTCCTCTGGGAAGGCCTGTTCCTGTACGCGTTCCCTCCACTGCCACTGCTGATCCGGCTCATCAACCAGCTCAAGAGGTCACGGTGCAGGATGATCCTCGTCGCACCTGCGTGGCCGAGGCAGATATGGTTCCCGAACCTTCTGGACTTGTCAGCATCCCCATCAATCAAGCTGCCAGTGGACGCGGATCTGCTCTCCAGGGAAGGAGGCGCCATCCTCCACCACGACCCGAAGTCGCTGAACTTGCAGGCCTGGCTCCTGCAGCGCTAGAGTTTGGAGGATACGCTATACCGGCCGACTGCAGAGAGGTTCTTGCAAAGGCCAGGGCGTCCTCGACTCTTAAATGCTACGGACACAAATGGAAGAGGTTCTCTGTCTGGTGCCACGCACAGAGGATTAACCCTCTAAGGATTACGGCTCCCCAAGTACTGCCGTACCTGTTGACGCTGGCCAAGGCTGGACTGGCGCACGCGTCCATCAAGATTCATCTTGCTGCGATCTCCCGATACACCCGAACCACGGGGAGGACGTCCTTGTGGTCTCATCGTCTGGTGAAAGAGTTCATGAAAGGACTGTTCAGATCGTTCCCGCCGGTGAAGACTCCGGCCCCGGCATGGGAGCTCAACGTGGTGCTGACCAAGCTCATGGGACCTCCGTTCGAGCCTCTGCACTCGGCCCCGTTGAAGTTCCTGTCGTGGAAAACAGCGTTTCTTGTGGCCATCACCTCCGCACGACGAGTGGCAGAGATCCAGGCCCTATCTTGCAAGCCACCATACTTGACTTTTCACGACACGAGGGTGGTGCTCAGGACGCACCCCTCCTTCATGCCCAAGGTGCCGTCGGAATTCCACCTCAACGAACCCTTGGTGTTGCCTGTTTTTTTCCCGTCGCCTTCGTCGCCGGCTGAGAGGACTTTGCACTCGCTTGATGTGGCTAGAGCGCTGAAGTTCTACGTGGACCGCACGAAGTGTTTTCGGAAGACGTCACAACTCTTTGTGAACTTTGGACCTGTCAATCAGGGGAAGGCTCTCTCGAAGGCTTCCATTTCCAGGTGGCTCTCCGGCTGTATCATGTACTGCCATCGGTTGGCAAACCGACCGCTGCCTGACTGTCCGAGAGCCCATTCCACCAGAGCGATCGCAGCTACCACGGTGTTCCTATCTGGTGTGCCCCTGCTGGACATATGCAGGGCTGCTACGTGGAGGTCGACGCACACCTTCACGAAATTCTACTGCGTCGATCGGGATTCCAGGGAGTAGTCCAGGGTCGGCCAAGCAGTGCTGCCCAACCTGTTCGCCTGAGGTGAGCCTGGTGAGGAGGTAAGATTGCTTAATGTTGAGTTTGATGTAATGCTTAATGTTGAGCCTTTGCCACCTCCCGTGGTTGTGCATGTGTGTACTGCTGTGTATTCTTTATTCATGAGCATGTGAATCCATGCCAGACCCCATGCTGGAGAAGGAACAAGTTACTTACCTGTAACTGTTGTTCTCCAGCATGGGTCTGGCATGGATTCACATGCGAACCCTCCCGCCTACCCCTCTGCGGCTCTTCACTTGGTCATACTGCCACTTCACGTGCTTCCAAATCTGAAGATGGCTGCCAGAGGCGGGGCTTAGGTAGAGGGCAGTCATTGGCTGTGGTCAGTATGACGCAGAGACCAGTGATTGGTTACTACTACGAAAGACAGATCAGAAACGAAACTGATACTGGTTTTTTCTTTACCGAGGATTCCCAGCCTGACGACGGGGAATATTCATGAGCATGTGAATCCATGCCAGACCCATGCTGGAGAACAACAGTTACAGGTAAGTAACTTGTTCCTTAGTGTACATGGTCTTCACTTAAAAAAGATTTATCTTGAAGGTCAAAGGTATGCTGGTAAAGCAACTAATATGGCATGACGAAGTTGATGACCCCCCCACCCCCGTGGTCTGAGAGCTGAACTTGGATGGTTTAAGAATGGAAAATAATTTGAGGCAATGGAAGAAAAAGGACCCGTACTGCCTCCTGGTCCAAGAAGTAGATTGGTGCATCGACAGAAAATATTTTTTAGCACAGTGTATTTGCCAATCCTCGAGTGGCTGAGTGTGGCCAAAATATATGAAGCAATGAAGCCAATTAGCATCTGGGTACCCGGTGTATTCATTTCCAAAAGCCTAGTTGCATTTGTGAGGGTTCTGCGAGAGAGCTTTGTAATTGACCGATGCACGCTACTAAAAGCAGTCACATACAGACTGATTTTATATAGTTCTAGATTGAGTATAACCAAAGCAAAGTGTTTTGTTTTTAAAACAGCAGCTTCTGTATTTGGGATTCTCTTGTGAATTATTAGAAACTCCACTTTAGCCTATTCATTCTATTGGGAAAACCTGAAAATTGGCTAGATATGTCTTATGCTTTAGTAAACTTGCAATTCCAGCTCTAAACACAAGCAATCCTTGCTAATCTTACTGAAGCAGCGTCAGACTGTGCAATGATTAACTTGGTGCCTGTGTACATTAGATGTATATGGCAATTTCTTAAAGTAATAGTAGAGAAAGGGTATTTACAATGTTGGTTGGTTGGATGGTCTGGAATGCGAATTCCAGTTAGCTAGAATTATCCTTTTCTTACTAAGAACTTTACGATCCAGGTCCTTATGCTGTATCTGATTATCAGTTTTGTGTCTCTGATAGCGTTAAGAACTTCAACTTCCATGATTCAGTGACTAGTCTGTTGCTTGGCATGGAAGCTAGGAACCTTCCACACAAGTTTTAGGACTTAGTTGCTTTTGTGATCTCGGGTACGATCGAAGCCTCTGACTTCCAAGATTGTTCTTGGGATTCAACGTTGCAGTCTCCAGTTGCTCTTGGGGGCTGGCCTCCAAGTGTTGGTTATTTTCCATGTTGTTGCTTTTACTTTTTAAATGGCTTGCTGCACTCCTCCCTCTGGCACTTGTTTCTGACCCTGCGATTGTACACTATTTTTTAACCCATGGTCTTGTATTACACTTTCATGCTGTACAGCAGCTGGCTTTTTCAAACGTTTTTCACTGTCTTTTCACTCTGTCTTGTTACTAGTGTTGCTCTGTAAATTCGGGAACGCTCAGGTTTTGTTGTGACTTTCACATCTCTTTCCTCCGACCTCTATCTGTGGCAGCCTTCAGCAGCAGCTAGTTCTCATCTCTTCTGGGTCTTTGGCTAGTCTCTTCCTCATTGCTGGCCAACCATCTGTCTTCAACATCACAAATTCTCAGTCAACGCGGCTTCCCCTTGTGCTCTAGCATTTTAGCCTTGTCCGAAAATCTCCTCATGCTGATCAGAATCTAATTTCTGATCTGCTGTGCTGCAGACAGTAAAGTTCAACTGATAAAAATGGAAAATGTAATCCCCCTGTGTTCTACTTTGTTTAATGGGGGTCTGTTTCCAATGTTAATTTGATTCTGCTGCTGATAGAAGAAATTTGTTTGCAGCTATAAATTATCAGATTCACATGGCATTGTGATCAGAACATTTGATTTTCTATTGATGAGCACTTAGACTTGACACTTTTGCAAAATGAATAGGATGGGAAAGTTAATCTCTTGATCGTGCTAATGGTGATCAGGCTATCTAGTTTTGACCAGAGCAACTACAACAAAAAAGGTAATTTTAAATTTTGCCACAATTATGTTGTGAATGTTTGCTAATTAGGATCACTTTAAAAGTAATGTTGCATAAGTTATTTTTCCTCTACATCACTGAATGTGTGGTTTCTCCTGATAAAGATGAATGCATTTCAATATTGATTCACCAGGGTTCCAGGTCATGTGACACAACTGCACCCTCAGCACCGAAGGATTCTAAGCCAGAGGCAGCAAAGAATGCAAAGGTAACTAGCAGTGACCAAAATACATTTTTTGCTGTTTTGGGATTTCTGTGTTCATGCAGATTAATCTAATGGCCACAGGGGAGGAGAGGGCGAGTAAATGGAGTGACCTAAGCCAGGTTAGTAGTTCTGCAAGAATAGGACATGCTGGCAGATTACCATCATATGCTACGATTGAGAATCATGCAAACAGATGCTGTCAGAAAATCTCACTTCTGGAAGAAAGCAGTAAGAATCATATTCTGAAAGGAGTTGTATGTTTCCGTCTGGGATCAAAGAACAAAGATATATTCAATATATTTGTGAGTGGTCATACAATGAACATACCCACAAACCTTTTAATTAGTCCTGGTTGTGTGGATACTTAAACTGCACCACTACCAATAGCATCTTTTGGAAATTGTTGTCCTAATGACCATGTGAGACTAACTTTATCATTTTAGGTATGCTGAAACTCTCAAATAAATGATGCATCAAAACAATGTATGTGTATCCAAAAAAGACACATCATTCTACGGGCCATAGGAAGTTTATTTTCCCATTCCTTTAAAATTTGGTCAAGGTTGAGCGGATACATAATCTGATCCTCACATAGACTAATCCTCTGATCCATCCAGGGAATTGCTTCCGATCCAACGAAAAATAAACAAGCATCTCATCGTAGTTTTAGAATTGATTTGAAATGGAATGTGTGCGTTACCAAATGTAATCTGGGACAATAGTTAAACTTGAACATTAATGGAAAGGTATGACGCATGACATGTTTATTTCAGCCATTATGCAAGCAAAGCGCAGCATTCTTAAAGGGTTTTTTACATTGTATCTGAGAGGCTAGTCTGTGCTGAAGAATTCTTTGCCTGTTTTGATCCCCATATGTTTGTTTCTAACCCATTGATGTGGACCCGAGTTGGAAGCATCAAGTCATCTTTTATTATACCAAATTTAATTATCTGTTAAATTACCTACTTGCCAACCAAGATAATCAGCCCATCCCACCTTTTGACTGAAAAGACGCAAGTAAGGGTGCTGGACAAACAAACCAAAGCATTTGCAAACAGTCAAGTCCTGAATAGCTAAACATGGACAAGCAATGTCTACAGTGCCTCAGATGGGTGTGAGGGTCAGATGGTCTCAGTGAATGCAATGACTGCTCCCAATACATCACTGAGATAATACCTAAAATATTTAAAATTATTTAAAATTCAAAAATTAGCATTTCGATGAACACAACCAAACAGTCATGGTTGAGCTATGTGAATCAACGGTCATGACCATGGGGTCTTTCTTTCAACTTGGTTTGCGGTGCCATCTTCCATGCACCAAAAGGAATATGATATAAGCATTCCTGATACCCCTTTACCATCGCAACCCTGCCCCTAACACCCAATGGTGAACAAGAAGTAGTTTGACGGTGGCTGTCTTTACTGCCATACAGTGTTACTTTGCAAGTTAATTACTGCCATAAACTTCCACAAAACCCTGATATGGAAAAAATAACTTTAATTTACACCACTTTGAATTTAACACATACAGGCTTATCCATTGTACTATTTCCTTGACTTCCAATTTGTTTGGAATCTGAGGAAGCCATTTGAAACCCTAAAACCAATGTCCTTCTGAACCTGTGTATTAGAAAAATAATGCTGTTAGCCACTTCCTTAATAATGAAGTGAGTGTATCCCAAATTGTACCCTTAGGATATATGTTTGGTGGATCAACACACTAAGGTGTGCAAACAAATGTTAGCAATAATCTGTAACTTAAATGTATGAGGTCATATTGTCTGCTCAAACGGTTAGAGACGTTTGTCTTCTCCAAAAAGCATCACTTTCCACAAATGACTCTGGCTAGATGAGGCATTCAACAATAGAGTGGGAGTACGTTTCTTCATTATATGCTGCTCTGAGTCAGGCTAGACCTATGCAATACATTGACAATGTAAAGGAATTGATTTGAGGCTGCAGGAAAGCACAGATCAAGGTAAACAAGTTTACGCAGAAGTGTCTCTTTTTTGGTATTTTTGTGTGCATTGCATTTTTGCTTCTTGTGTTAATGTTCACTTAGGATTTTTGGCAAACGTTTGTTTTCTTTAGTACCTCCTGTAAATCATGGGACCGGAGACCTGATCCGTATGCGAGTTTCATGTCTACAAAGGAGAAGGAATGGGTCATCAAGCTGCAAATGATCCAGTTGCAAAGCGAGAATCCTCACCTGGATGACTATTACTATCAGGTGGGAGCATTCTTGTTGCTGCGTTCATCCAGACTCTTACTCCTTCCGAATGTCGTTGGGAATTGCTTACATTGTAGGCAGGCTTACAATCCATCTCTAAAAAAGGTTGTCGCCCTTTCCATTTTTTTCATGTCTTGGTTTCCAAAAGTGAATGTTCACCAACACATTGTTCCTTTTTATTTCTGCTTCTATATAGGTGAGAAAGTATTTTGAGATCACCAAGGCTACAGCTAAACATTTAAAGTGGCAAGATTTTTATATCTTTTTTTATTTTCTTCTTTGTTTGGAGTAAAAGTTTACGAATTATAATCATTCCCTTTCGCAGTGGGGACATTTTCTGGGTGTATAAATACATGTTAACTTGAACACAGGTGTTTCTGTAATCCATGCTACTTTCCACAAAGTTACTCATCCAAATGAAAAGCTACATTTTTGCCTTCACTTCCCTCTTCTGATCTGCTACCAATAGTAGAGCCCTTCCTTATGCCCTGATCTGCTGGCAAAACTGAACAAACCTATTTCAAGAGCTGTGTGGGTGGAAATGTGCCCCCGCCCTTCTTACAACTGCAGTTTCACAGGCTTTGGCCATCATCATTTTGCTGTGGTAGGTTTGGGGCAGGTAGAGGGCCACAGGTTATTTAAAATAAGGATTGAGGGGCAAGGAAGAGGTGGGGAGTATTATAGGGTAGGGGCCACCCCCATAGAAAATGCTTCAATGGATATCCCGAGCTGTAATACGGTGTTGATCCTGGAGTCATGGGATAATGGGATAGACTCCTTTGTCCCTTGTTCTTTTATTTGTTTTGTGTTGGGAAAGATTTCTTAATTGTATGACATTTTCCCTCCATGTGTACACCCCCAAACGTTTTGCTGCTCTTTAGACACCATTGACTGACTTTGCCAGAGAAGCACTGCCTTCAGCTGCACTCCTGGGCTTTCGCTCACTTTTGTTTGGGGAAACTGACATGCCCTTAAAACAGTCAGTACTGGGAGACTGTTTCCCTTAGTCCTTTTCCCGTGTTGCAACTTTTGTGCAACATGTAACAAGCGTGCGATGTATCTTGCCATACAGCACACTTGGGTCTATAGTCATTTCCAAAGGCCCTAGATACCCTTGCTGGACTTTTTATGAACTGCGCAGATGTGTCATGGACAGGACTGGTGGCAGCTATCTTTTCGCATTATTTTTAACCCTGTCCTGCCATGTTAACTGCGTTTGGCACGAATAGGTGGCCTGGCTCCAAAATGGGCCATGCCACAAGGTTCTTTGTCCTGTCCTTTGACTATCTTGCCCCTTCACCTTCCCCAGGTCTAGTCGACCCGGGTCAGTCCTTATTTGGTCATGCACTTTCCCGTGAAACCCTATGCTTTCGCTGGCTTCTGCATGCCTTGTGTGTGCCTCCAGGACGTGGGCTGGAACGTATACATAATACACATCCTGGGTGCCAGAGAGTCTGGAGTGCCATGAATGACTGGGACCACCGTGGTCCGTGATTGGTCCACGTATGGAGTGTGTTTGTGAGCAGATCTCCCATTGGGTGCTCTCCGTTTTGGCACGAAAGGAACTTTGGATAAGAGGAGGCCAAAAAACACCCATACCAGGTCGATCTCCTGAGTTCTCACTGAACAAAGGATAGGATCCAAGTATCCTGCAACTACGAAGCCGAGTCGAACTGCTGGTGACCCGCTGGAAGGTGTGGCACCCTGAGCCCGCTGTCGTCCCGTGGGATCCCTCTGTATCTTGTCGTCCTAGAAGGTCTGCGAAGATGCTTCGACCCATTGGATTAGTGGGACCAGCTATTCTCGGCACCTTCATCAGACCCTGCAAGTAAGCTTTCTTTGAAGTGTCCCTGGGCCAACCAGTAGGCTGACCAGCTTACCCAGTTGCTTTGCTCTGTCACCGATGCCGTTTCTAGCAGGCCCTCGAAACTCTGGTTACTGCTAGCTCTGTGTCCCCGGCACCCTCACACCGAATTCCGTACACTTTGCATTCCCAGGTCTGAAGTGAGACGAGTCTGCCAATTCCCGAGTGAATGCGGTTACCGTGTTGCTCTGCCGCGGCAACGGCTTTTGCAAGTATGCTGAATTTATGACCCTCTTGCCCCTGAAGCCTGCTGCAGTGAAACTAGTTCGATTCATCCACTCGGAGCGGAGAAATCTCCACTGTCCCGTTTGGAAATCATCGCTGAACCTCAGGTACTGAAAGCCGCAGCAATGTCCTTTTTGTTGTTTTCGAACCTGCAACCTGGGTGGACTGAACGGGCGAAGTTTGGGTCAGAGTGTGCCTGGGAACGGTGAGTACTTCCAACACTAACCAGTGGCCCCTGGCGGCAAGGACCTCTTTTACGCATGAGTGGCCCTGGTGGGGTCCCTCTCCTTTCCACTGCTAGTGCGAACTAGCGATCCCTTCCCGTTCTCTGGAACTACCTCTGCCTTGAAGTGGAAGTCCTCCCTGAATAGTGTAAACTTGTTCTGCATCACCTCATCCACCTTTCTGAGCTGCTAGAGACCCCTGAAGAGACCCTATTTTGCCCATTGGAACAACCGCGTGCGCTTGCATTGAATGTACCATTGAGCACAAGGCTCCTCTCTTCTTAGGGCTTGGACTGCCTTAGTTAGGTGTGTTGTCGATGTCAAAGGGTCCTAAAAGACTATCTGCACTGCCTGTTTCCTTCCCATCTAGGTTTATCCTTAAGCCAGGTTTTCTGTAGTGCAATAATCATAAAAATTTCAAGCATGGAAACCAAACCTTCCTCTGCAAAAGGATGCATACGACCCCTCGTATTCCAAGATAATAGATCCGATCAACTGGTTCCTTGCAGAAAATGTTGTTTGAATGCTACAGGGAGCAATTGTCCATATCCATTCTCAGAAACTGCCTGTGCGCCGGCTACAATGTTATTTACTTGCACAGAATGTATCACATTCTTGCTATTAGGCTGCTTCCTACTGGCTAGCCCCGTATTCACAGTGCTTACCCCTTTACTAACTGCAGATATTGAACTGGAGTCCAAAACATTAGCATTGTTGTCCATTGGAGCACTCTGCATGTTTTAAGTAATATGTTTTTTTGTTGTTGTCGATATTGTGACAACACTACAATTATAGCCCATGCACAAAATGTCCTCTTCAAATTGCATAACATAGTTTAATATCGAATCACTGTTGAAACATATTTGATGTGTACACACCTGGCTCGTCAATTTCGTCCACTAATTTTATATCGCAGGACTTAATTGACCTTAGAGGCACAAATGAATTTTGTTGGCAGGGAGACGGACTGTTTTCATGGATTGAACGCATACCAGCTATTTACCTGTGGAGCTGGCCGTCACTGGCCTTTACCCCCTTTTTTATTTTATTTAGAAACAAGTTTTAACCTCTCTGATGTTTGGTCACCTTCCTTTTGGACACCTTGGGGGTACAGGTGGAAGAAGAGGGAGGGGTATTTTATTTTTCAGTATTGCAATTGGACATTTGGATGAAGTATTTGCCCATCTTCCTTCCCCCCCTCACTACAGTTTGAATTTCTTGACACTGGATGTTGGATAAGATGTTTATTTTCCACTGACTTAAATAGAGCTTGTGTAATGTCTCGGAGACTTGCATCCAGTAGCACTTTCACTTTCTCCTGCCTGTTGGCTCAAAGGACTCTGATGTCTCAGTGCATCTTGTCTGTTGAAGTGCAGAAAGGAACAGTACCACAGGCAGCTTCTTGAATGGTTTTTGGGGGTGTCACATGGGCAAGAGGTGAGTGGGTGGTTGTTATAGACCAATGGTACCAAAACTGGTCAGGACTTGGTTGTTGGGGTAAAGGTTATCAACCATGTTCTTGGGACCTTGATCTACCTCCTTTTTGTTAATGTTTTCTTGTAAAGCACACAATCACCGAAAAGGTATCTTGGCGCTGCAGTCTAAGAGACACAAAAAGTGACCAAGTGGAGAAAACATTGAGACATCTATTCCGGGGCTACTAATTAACTGTATGGATAGAGGAAGGTTTTAAGGGCCTTACGAACATTAGCATGATCTTGCATCAGCCGTAAAGTCAGGGGGAGAGTATTGAAGACAAAGGCTGCAATTGAGAAGACCCTGTCACCGATAGTTGCCTTCTCAAACCGCCCAACAAAAAGGAGCCAGCGGTTAGAGCGAAGATCTCTAGTTGTTGTATACGGAGTGTCAAGTTGCTGCATGACCACAGAAATATGTGCCTCGTTTGGTAAACCAGCAACTAACTGGGCCTCTGTGTTTTGTAGGGTTTGTACTCTCTTCAGATGATATTTAGGCTGAGCCAGCAAGTTGAGCCCTGCTACTCGCGCGAATAGGAAGGATGGGAGGTGTTTGAAACAACTCTGGAGCCCCGGAAAAAAACACTCGACCAGTAATTATGCATGGCCACTAGGTGTGTAGTACAGATGGCTGATTCAGATAAACCATCCTTGGAGTTGAGGGATGGTAACAGTAGTCTCTTGCCCAAAACTGGGTTTTGAATCACTGGTACTTTGCTGTTCCATATGGTTAGCTATTTGGTACTTGGGTACTGCCATACGAATTTGGCAACTTCAGAGGTATGCTCCTGCTTCAGACCAGTTCAATTTCTGGACATTGTTGTGGCCTATTTAAGGACCAGTGATAGAATCCAGGTGGCAAAGTTTGTTCCAAATCCAGTGGATAAAATGTAGCATCCAACTCACTATTTTCTGATCATTTAAAAAAAAAAAAAGATTTTATTGAATTTTACAAACAAACATAAACCAAACAAACAGTGCATGTTCCAACAGTTTCATTACACTTTTCTTAATTCCTAACCACTACTCCCTCTAACCCACCCCCTTTGCGAGTCTATTGCATTAAACCTTCAGTTTCTGCATCCTGTGGTTCGGTCTCCCCCTCTACAGGCTCCGCCGGGTCAGCTAATGACCCAAACAGTTCGGCTATCAGCGATTTCCAGGCCATCAGGGACTCATTCTCCTCCTCCCCCCAGTGCTACACGCTTCTTGCCATGCCATGGTTTCGGCTTCTGCCCATTTTTGCAAGTCTTTCCACCACACCTCTATCTTCGGCACATGGCATGACTTCCATCCCATGGCAATCCTTCTTTTTGCGAGCACATAAGCCAGGTCCCTCAGCTTACTTACATGCTTGAGCTTCTGTGGTCTGGGGAACCCCCCCAGCAGACAGGCCCACACCGTATCCACTACTATCTTAACCCCTCTTTCTTCTAGTTTCTCTTTCACTCCCCTCCAGAATCTCTCTATGATCGGGCATGACCAGAACATATGCACCATGCCCGCTTTCTCCTCATCACACTTGGGGCATGCTTGCCGTCCTGCATTTTCGAACCTCGATATCCTCCAAGGCGTCATATAGGCCCTGTGTGTTATGTACAGGAGTATCTGTTTCAGCTTCGCGTTTCTGGACTCCTTTTTATTATACCCTTCCACCCGTTCCCACATCCCATCCCCCTTTGGGACCCCGGCCTTCATTTCCCAGTCTAGTCTCAACTGCGTAACCTCCTTCCCCACTTTAGACATCAACAACTCATACAGTCTGGAAATCTCGTGGCCCCCCTCGGCTATGTCATATATCACGTCTATGGTGGCGTCTAATTCTTCCTCCAACATAGTTTCAGGCCATGTTCTCTTAATCCTCTGTACCACTCTGTGATACGTGATGTACTGGCCTTCGTGCAACCCAGTTTCTTCCCGCAGCCCCTCAAAAGTAATACTTGAGCCCTCCTGCCAAATATCACCCATCGTTGCCACCCCAGCCGGTTACCAGTGGGTCCGGAATATCATTCGCAGCTGAGCGTCTGCCCTCGTCAATACAACCAGTGGTATCTGCGGTGAGCATGGGGACGGGTCCTCCATCATTTGGCATGCCCTGCGCCACACCTTCCACCGCAGTAGCATCTTTTTAGGGCACCCCACCATTTCCGCCCTGGGTACCCACATCTCTTTCAAATAAAAGGGGGCACAATCTCGCCCAAACAGCCTAAGTTCAGAGGTCTCTTCATCCGAGAGCCATTTGGCAACATACGTCAACTGGCTTGCCACATAATACGCCTCATAGTTGGGCAGCTTTATTCCTCCTTTGTCATGGAAGTTCTGAAGCTTCCATAACGCCACTCTGTTTCGCGTGCCATGCCACAAAAAGTCCCTACACATGCTATTCAGTTTGGTGAAGAACATCTTAGGAATCAGGTACGGTATATTCCCGAAGTAGTGTAGGCGCCTCGGCAGGACCACCATCTTTAGCATTGCTCCCTGCCCCATCATCGCCAAAGGCAGCTTTGCCCAAAACTGCATGCTCTTCTCAATTTTCTTGAGTAATACTTCTGTATTACACCTATGCTCTTCCTCCACGGTGTGATATGTCTATCCCCAGGTACCGAAAAGTACTAACCGCCCACGGTACCTCCAATACCGGTAACCTCTCCGCTGGAATCCCTATGTACTCCCCCCCCCCCCCCACCCCCCCCATTGGGAACAAGTTAGACTTCTGGGGGTTCACCGCTATGCCGGACAGCACCGCCTATCTCCCGAGCACTTCCAGAATGTACTGGAGGTTTTCTTCTGGGAATTGCACGTACAGCAGCATGTCATCTGCATATAGGGAGATCAAATGCCACTGCCCTTTCACCTCGATGCCTATGGTGTCATATTGCTGCCTCAGATAAATCACCAGAAGTTCCAGGGCCAGTATGTAGAGCATAGGAGACCACGGGCATCCCGGTCTAGTACCCCTGCTGAGCTGCCACCTCTCTGATATCACAGATCCTGTCTTAACTCTAGCCAGCGGTTCGCTATACAAAATCTTCACCCACTTTACATATCCAGGCCCTAACCCGTAGTGCTTCAGGGCCGCCAGCAGCCATGGCCACTTGACGGAGTCGTAGGCCTTGATCGCATCCAAGGACACGATTGCCATTTCCTCATCGCTTTCTCTGCCAAACTCAATGATTCTCTGGAGTCGCCTATGATTATTGGTAATGTTTCTATGGGGAACATAGCCCGTTCCGGATGTGTTAATTTGCTAATGACCCTCTTCAGTCTATTCGCTAGGACAGCAGTTTATATCTTGCCGTCTTGATTCAGCATTGACACGGGTCTAAAGGAACCACAGTTGCGCCCAGGTTTATTAGGTTTAGGGAGAGGTAGTATGGCAGCCTCTCTGTGACTCCGGTAAGCGAATCATCTCGAATTCTTCGTTTATCATCTCTAGCAGCGGGGGGGGACCTCTTCTATGTATACTTTGTAAAATTCGCTTTGGAGCCCATCTGTCCCAGGGGTTTTACTAGCAGGCAGCTGCCTCACAACCTCCCCCAATTCTTCCAGGGTAATCGGGGTATCCAATTCCTCTCCTCCTCGCTTATCTTAGGCAGCCCCATATCCTCAAGCCTTTCTTCGATCATTGCACGGCTACTTTCCCCCTCTTCTCCGTATAATACTTTATAATAATCCACAAACGCTCGATTAACTCCCTTCTGGGTGTCCTCTATGCAACAGTCTTCTCTCTCTCTAGTTCTGATTGTGGCTCTGGGGGGGGTCTCACCCTTATATAACCACACCAAAAGTCTCCCCGGTTTATCACCTCCCGCATGCTCTCTCTATATATTTTTTATAATTAAGGTTACACAATCTCTCCCAATATTCCACACATTTTTTTGCTGTAGCCTTAGTATCAGGTCTAGCTTCACCGCTGTATCGTCTCCGGCCTTTAAGGCCTCTTCTAATTTTATTTAGTCTCCCGCAGTTCAGCCGAAACCCCACCTTGCAGGCCCTTGGATTTCGCTATGGCCGCCCCCCCCTCATGACAACTTTGAAGGCCTCCCATAGTGTTCCTGCAGAGTCCACGCTCCCAGTATTTGTTTCAAAATAGTTCACAATCTCCTCCCTCAGATCCTCTCTAAAGAAGGGGTCCCGCAACGCCTCCGCCTCGAGGCGCCATGTCGGGATCCTCGCTCTCGGGGGGGGGGGGGGGGCAGTATTGCCACGCAAGAATCAGGGGCGAGTGGTCTGAGAGGACCCTGGCCCTATACTCTGTGTGCAATCTATGCTATCATTTCAGGTGATGTGAAGACATAATCCAACCTCGTTGATAACTGCTGTGGGGCAGAATAATGTGAATATTGTCTTTCCTGGGGGTGCCACACTCTCCATGCATCTTCCAACCCAAAGTCCTTAAGCAATGTCTGTAGCGCCCTGGCTGCAGGGGCCGGTCTATCCAATTTCCCATCCATTCTGTCCGCCCTCGGGTTCAATACGCAGTTGAAGTCCCCTCCCCAGATCACCGCGCTTTCCTACACATGCGCACAGGTTCGCACTCGATGTCCTAATGTACGCCGCTGTGTTCTGGTTCAGGGGATACGTGTTAACAAAACCTATCTCCCTGTTCTCCACCAGTCCCCTCAGCATAACAATCCTCCCGTCCGTCTCAGCCACCACTTGCAATCGCTGAAACGGGACATGTGGCGCCACCCATATAAGTACTCCCCTTGCGTAGGCAGAGTACGATGAGCCAACCAACACCCCCTTCCACTTTCCCGCAATTATATCCATCCTCTCGCGTGTATGGTGGGTTTCCTGCAGCAATGCAATATCTATTTTCTGCCTACGCAGATGCAACATAACCTTGTTCCTTTTTTAAGTAACTATTAAGCCCCCTGCACATTCCATGTGAGTATTTTAAGGTTCCCCCATGGCCTGTTGTAGTCCCATTCCCTCTCCTCCAGGTGCAGATTGACTTTGAATTCCAATCCAGTCTATATAGGTTCGCATCCCATTCTAAATTCCCTTTAACCAAAAACACACCAAACTTCCCACTCCCACCTCCCGTCCCTTCCCCAACATAACACCCCCCAGCTGTTGCCCAGCTCCATCCCTGGATCTCGGGCTCCCCCGAATCTAGCTCTTTCTGGCTATCGCCTGTACTCGAAGCTCCGCAGGGTGATGCCTCCCTAGTGGCCAACCTACTACAACCACAACTATAATTCCGGTGGGTAGGGTGCTTTCGCCCTGCCGCTCCTATAGCACATCGGATAACTACACATTGCTATACAATTTAAATATATGTACCTGCCACTATATTCCAGTCCATCAAGTCAATTACAATCAGCGGTATTTTATCAAATATCAGCCTCCTACAGCCGCGCCCATTGTTCTGGGATGTTCACACGCCGCCATAACAGTATGCATACCGTATCCCAGTCACTTATCGCGTCCATCTTGGGTCCCTTCCGTGTCTTGTTCCGGGCAGCCCTGCAGATCCAGCTTGTCGTTGCTTCTTCCGGTGTGTCAAAGAAATTAATTTTGCTCTTGTGCACCACCTTCAATTTAGCAGGGTACAGAAGCATATATTTTATCCTAGCCGCCCGGAGCCTTCTTTTGATGGTTACATAGCTGTACCGTTGCCTTTGGACCAGCATAGTATAATCTGGGTACGCCGTCATGGTGCTCGAGGCCCTTTCAACTGTTGCGCCTTTTCGGAAGTACTCCAGTATTTTCTCGCTGTCTTTGTAGTTCAAGATTTTGGCGATTATCTTTCTTGGAGGGGCCCCTGGTTTCGGCTTCCTCATAAGGGCTCTGTGTGCACGCTCCACTACAAATCCCTGCGAGAGTGTGCCGGCCCCAATTCCTTGTAGGAGTAAGTTCTCAATGTAATCAGTCGGGTCCTGGCCCTTTTCACCCTCCGGCAATCCCACCACGCGGATTTTGTTTCTCCTCGCTCTCCCTTCCGCTTCTTCTGCTCGAGACTCCAAGTTGGCCACCTGTTGCTTTTGGACATGGATCTCCTTTGCATTGTCTGTGCTGGTGTCCGTGTTAGTTTTCACCGCACCTTCCAGGCTGCTTGTACGTTCCGCCAGCCCCCTGACATCTTGTCTCAGCTGGGAGACTTCAATGCCCACTGCTTCAATTTTAGCCTCCAGGGAAGTGCGCAGGTCCAACATCGCAACCCCCCAAGAGTCTTTCAGCTCCATAATGGCCTCCAAAATCTGATGATTATCAGCTGCTGTGGTGCCCTCAGCTGGTGCCATCGGGCCTTTGGGTGCGATGGCCGCAGGAGACTGTTGTTTTTGCAAAAATATCCATTGCGGGTTGTTTGTTCTTATTCTTGCCCACGGCCCCTCGCGCCGACATTTTCCGGCCTTCGTTGGGCCTCTATCGCGATTCAGCGTCCGCGTGTCTCCCCAACCGTCTTTTCCACTCTTATCGACTGTTGTTGTGATCTTCAAGCAGTCGCGACATCCGCCGCCTCTCGCCGCTGCTAGTTGCTCATCAATGCCGAGCGCTTCTCGTGCCTTGCGTGGTGCGGCCTGTCTTTTCATACCTCCGCTGCCCTCGGGCTCCTGCCGTCCTGGTCAGAACCCAAGCCTTCACGACTCAAGGCTCACCGCCACAGGGGTT
This sequence comes from Ambystoma mexicanum, assembly GCF_040938575.1. Lineage (NCBI taxonomy): Eukaryota > Metazoa > Chordata > Amphibia > Caudata > Ambystomatidae > Ambystoma > Ambystoma mexicanum. The sequence goes on from NC_090939.1 coordinate 255,168,256, forward strand.
TCGCTCCGTCTCCATTCCGCCATCGTCATTCTTTCCCCGTGGCCGCCGCCTCTATTCGTCCTCTTCGGGTGCTCTAGTTTCGTTTCCTTTGTCGTTGGCCATCTTGTGTGACAATGGACCGAATGTCGTTCGCCGAGCAGTTCCTCGAGAATCCCGCTTGCAATTCTCTCGGTCTTTATACAGTGAGCAGAACACACGTTCCCGTGCATGTGGATTCAATTCTGGAACCAGTGGCACGTTTTTAAAGGTAGTTTTCACAGATCATCAGTCGGATCCTCCGGAGCTGCACAGGAAGCAAGTCCTACTCCATGGCTGCCCAAGCCACACCCCCTCACTATTTTCTGATCATTCTTATCAGATTTGTTTATCAAAATGTAACTAGTCTGTTTTTTGTTTAAATTCATTCATTCATTTTTTTTACCACACAATGTGAGATAGACCACCTTATCCCACCTCCTCTCCAACCAATATTGCCTTATCCCATCCCACCATCTACCCTCTTGTGGTAAAAATAAATTGAGAAATAAGACTATTTGGGTTTGAACCAAAACATTAATCTTATCCATTACCCAATTTGATCCCTTGAAATCAATGGTGCATATTGGCATGGACCCAGAGTTTCACCAAGGATCTTTTATGCAGCCTACTAAGCTGGACAGCCTTGTACTGGGAAAAGATGGGCATATTGAATGCAGTGTTCGGCAAGTCCTGTTTGTGCAGTCAAGCTTTGCTTATTTGGAAAATACCTTCCGCAGAAGCACACACTTGTAAATCTTTACACCTTTGGTATGCGTCAATAGAGATTAGCCTTTCATGGTGTATTATTGGGTCATTTATCAACCCAGAAAATGCAGCAGACTTTGGTACACAGCAAAGATGTGCAGGTTAAGACATGGAAAGACTGGGCCAAAACTCCACAGCCAATATCTAAACTGAATGCTACTATGGTTCTGTCTTTTGAGAAGCTTGCGGAATTGCTCTGATGCCTCAGGATTTTGCCTCTGTTTTTGGCGGGCAGAGGTTACTTTGCCGCTTTTACAAATAAACAAGTACATGACAGATGCCACTTGAAGAGCTTGGAAGTTTGGTTTAGAAAGGAGGCCACTTGCATGGGATAGGAGTGTCGCAAATTTGCCCTTTTCCATTAATGAGGATTTGCAGAAATCTATAACTGGAGTATAAAGATTAAAAAATGTCGCTGTTAAAGTCGACCTCTTCTACCTAAACTCTGTAATAGCATTTCAAGGTATTAAAAACTGGACTCCAAATCCATTGATTGCTGCTCAGTCAGTCAAAACCTGCAAAACATTTATTGCTGGGCATGTCCAAGATGTTGGTCTGCCTTTCAAATGTTAACGTCAGGGATATATGCTGCTCTTATGGCCTTGGACCATTCATATAACTCTGTGGCAGTACCTCCAATTTGAATAAGTGGAGTCAAATGATGAGTACGTTGGGCCTTCAAATTATCGCACAGGATGTATCACTCGCTCCGTCACCAGTCCCACTATTATTCTGCCTCAAAGTTTAAGATCCCATCCAGAATGTTTTCAGAAGGTACAAAAACATGTGTCATCCTGTTGTAGAGCTGGTCCCAGAACACCAAAAGTGTCTAGGACTTTACTCCTATTTTGTTTAGGCCCCAGCCCCTCACCACACTCACCCAAACAGACTCATTCTGGACCTTAACGATCTAAATAGTTTTTTTAGCTTGCAGACTTTCCATATGGTAACTTGTCAGGCTCAGCTTTTGGGGACATGTCAGTTGGACAGCTTGGTGTTTTGGATGGATCTTCAGGATACTTATTCCCCAATTTCAAACCCAGCAAAAATTTTCATTTTGTAATGGATTTTTTTGTTAACGTTTTGTTGTGAATTTATGGGACATCAGAAATGCCTATCAACATTTCTTAGTTTTGGCAGCAAATATGTCTGGGTGGTTTACATCTTTACTGCTACTTGGAAGACGTGTAGACTTAGGTACGCCTTCACGTCCCAAATTGTGTGAAGGCATAAAACGCCTGAGTGAACTGCGATACTTCCAGTGGCCCAGTGCCATCTATACCAGGACCACCATGGACACGTATCTGGTTGATCCATTGGCCCTGGCTGCATAAAACAGTCTTTATTTTTTGCAATCACATCGATACGCACCCCATAATTACCAAAGGTAGCTCAGATGTGGCCTGTGCTTTAGGAGGAATAATCGCCCACACAGTTATGCCGAAAAGCTGCATGAATGAGGTGTTGGGGAAATGTTTTCTCAAGCTTCTGTTTCATCAGAATGTGTAACGACTGTAAACCCTGCAGGAATCCCCTGGAAGGAGGAACCTTTGCCCAGTGGCTTTCTCTTGGGCCAGGCAACTTTTAAGTCCTTGCAACTAATTGAATATGGTGTATACCAATGTGGGTAAATCATCTAATAGAAGATGCCATCTCCATTGGCACTAAAAAAAAAGCCGCTTAAGGGCTTCAATCCCTATGAGGTGAGCTAAAACAGGAGTTTAAAAAAGCTCAAGCCTGGGATTCAAGATGGCACTGAACTCTAAGCAGACTCTAGACACAAGATCTGCCAGAGGGTGAAATGTATTGTAGCCAATTTATCGGCTTGAAGGGATGAATGAGTGAGGAGGAAGCCCCGACTCCTGGCATTATTTTTTAAAAAATATTTTTTTTTAATTAAAAACTGGCACCATGACTGGGAGGTTCGCTTAGGGAGATCGAGGTAAGGCTTCTGGAAGCTAATGGCCGCACCGGCCAAGGAGACCCTTTGGGACCTGGCGTTGCATAACTGCAGAGCCCCCATCAATGCTGAGACCCTTGGGGAGAGGATGGAGTCTGCAGGGAGGGCGGCTCTTCACCGTGCCCCGGGAGGGTGACTTAGTTACAGGGGAGTGCCACAGAGCTATGCAGGTGCTGGGGAGCACTCTATTTTTCTCGGCCTCGAAACAGGGTTGCTGCCTCAGATGAGAGCAGCAATCGCCCAGTACAAGGGAAGGCTGGTGCACCAGTGAGTGGGTGGTGCATGCAGACACCAAGCGGCCTGCACTCCGTAAGACCCTGACTCACTATTTGCAGTCGCTGGTGCCTTCTCGGAGAGGAGAAATGAGTCCCTTCCACAGTAGCCTACCTAGACCCAGAGGTGAGGTGTAGAGAATTGGGGTACGGGTCAGGCTTATGTCCCTGAAGTGGGGGTGCTTCAATGGCTAGGACACCTTAGTTCTAATGACCAGGGGAACTCGGAGGTTAGCCAAACCCCAATTAAGGTAGCACTGGAGAGCAGTTGAGCTATGCTCAGGAGAGTGAGTGGTAAGGGTCCACAATGAGTCCAAACAGTGAAGCACACAATAATTCAATTTAGACCGGAAGTACATAAATACCATATTTATTCTAGGCCCAAACGCACACTATAAAATGAAACCAGCAGGTTATATTGCACAGCACTGAATTATAAACATATATACAGGCACAATATGTTCTCATAATGCATTCAATAACATAAAAAAGAAGGTAAGTGGTGCAGTATGATGGAACCAAATAACAGGAAATATGCCCTATCGTCAGAAGTCCAATCCCTATGAAGAGTGGGGCCTTGAGCCTAAAAGTCACAATGCTTCTGCCCAGAAAGTGTCTGATGTAGGTAAAGCTCATGTGTTGGTGAATAATGAGGAGATGGGCAACCAAGTTCCTGGTAGGTAAAAATGTGTTCAGATATAACTGCTTTTGATGTGATGATCAAAAAGCAGTGGGATGGAATACTCTGTTTATTCTAAGGAAAACGGCGGAGGGAATGCTTTGCGTTTACTCACTCCCCCCCCAGGCCCTTTCATTCCAATTTTCCCGGAGGACTAGATGGGTTGACTGAGGGCTTGTCGTTGGCTTCAGTGAGGCGTGCCCAGGAGCTGCGGGTGCAACAATTCCTCTGGTTGGGTCCAGGAGCTGAGTGCAACCCTTCGCGGTAGAGAAATGCAGGAAGCACTGATGCAGATCTCTTCAAGAAACCTCACAAGATGGGGTAAGGCAAGTTCCAGCGACGGCCACTGCACACAGGTGAATGATGGCAGGCATCCTTCCAGTCATGGTTGAAGACCTTCAAGAGCAGGATCCCTTGAAGCTGGGAGACTGAAATTCAGCAGAAAAGGCTGTTTACCACAAGTTCGATTTGAAACCGTGATGATTCTAGCAAGGTAGCCCACTGGAGAGCTGGTCAGTCGACCGGGTGTTCAAGGGACACTTCTGAAGGCTCAGCACAGATGGATTCTCACACTTAGACTGGTTTGTCCCACCAAGTGTAGGGCTTGAAGCACCACACTGGTCCTTAACAGATCAGGTAGTCCAACAGGGCTTCACCAGGCCAGGTGCCGGAGGGTATGGTGTCTCTCTTCAGCAGTCTTCTTCAGATCGTCAGTTGGCTGTTATTCTATACAGGATCCTTGCTTTGAATGATGATCTGAAGAAATGGCTGCAGGATGCTTCCTGGAAGCAAGTCCAAGACCACAAATGGTAACGATCTGGGACCACTGTTGGTTTCACTCATGTCCCACTCTCAGACTTTCAGGCCAACGGATGTGGAATGCGACCAGATGGTCCGACCTGCTTCCTGGGCCATACACACACAGGCATCACTGATGTATTCCTCAGACCACCAGAGAAGTTGAGTGTCCACTAAATATCGTGTATTTGCCAGCAGTCCAGCTCTCCTTCAAACCTCCTCCTCAACCCCGATCTACAACGGTCCTCCATACAATTTTGTTTTGTCCTACCTTCCATGCTGGTGAACACCGCAACATGGGTTAGATCACAACACAACCCTCTCCCCAAAAATAAAACAAATTAAAAAAAATTACATAGCAGAACAGTAAAAACCCAACAAATGCAATAGTAGAATGCTAACATGAACAAGGCATATTCAAGGCCCGTAAGCATGTAGCAACAACTACAATTAACTAGCAAGAAACAAAGACAATTTCCTTATTCCATAACGTAGTCCTTGGAACAAAATGGTGGTCTACGTATTCTACTCCCTGCAACATAATCACTCCCGTTATTCTAAGTTTTCCATTTGGTTTGTGTACTATTTCCAAAGATGAAACCCATTCAGATGATTCTGCTCTTTCTATCACACCCTGTGCTTCCATTCTCTCAAGCTCTTCCTTCACAGTAGCTTTAATTGCTAACAGAACTGGTCTCAGTTTTTGTGCTACAGGAATGGCTTAATTTTTAATTCAAATCTTAAGTTTTGAAATTCTTTAAAGTGCCAAGCTCCACTCGAAACACGGAATGTTAAAGTACACAAGATGTTTATTGATCCACAGCATATACTACCTCCTCAGCATTGGGATCCAGTTTTATTTTTAGTCTCCTTTGATGGGACCAGCTCATGTTCCACCATTCTTAGAGCTCAATGGAAGGTGAGATATGGAACACACATCAGACATTTAACAAATAAATACTACACTTACAAACAGAAGTTCTTGCACACCACCGTTTTACCTCGATGGCTGCTCTCATATCCCAGTTGTTTCTCACAGCTTGATCTACAGAATCTACCATCACTCTGTTACACCTCTCTACTCTCCCATTTGTCTGCAGGTGATAAAGTGCCAAAAATGTCCATTCAATCCCAACACTGCATCCTCTTGGGATAACCTTAGCTTTAATAAAAAAAATAAAAACTTCCAAGAATTAATCTAGATCACATGCACTGACGCCACACGCCCTTTTTGGCTTGTACCCATCCATATCAATGATCCACCATCACTATAACAGATCTCCACGCCAAATCTATTGTATGGGCCAACAATGTCAATTTCCAACTGTCGTCCTCAGGCTTGGGTACCACACATCACTTTGTTTCTTAAAACCTCTCCAGCATCAAATCCATGGCTGGCAACCAATACTTGGCTCTTACATTGTGCTTAGTCCCTTTTGAACCAGGATTACCTTGATGGGCCTTCGCTATCAAGTTTACTCTTAACCTTTCCGGTGGCACCAGCTTGTCACCTCTGATTAACACTCCACACTCAACCGAATACTCTACTCTAACGTCCCAGTATGACACAACCTTCTCTTCTAATGCTCCTTTAGCTAGCAACCCTTTAGTCGTGAACTCAACAACTTTCTCAATTACTTGATCTTCCCTAAACTCTTTGATCCATTTCTCTTTGGAAATAACCTCCTTGATCACTGCTACATCATCCTCTTCCACCGGTCTAACCTTTTCTTTGATGAGCAAACATGAGAGGAAATCTGCTGTATTATGCCTCACTCGGGTACCTAATCTGACCACAAAATCATAATCTTGCAATAGCCTGCTTAGTATTGCCAACATATGCGTAGCCTTGAATAAACCTTTGACTGTTTATTTATTTGAATTTATAAAGCACACAGCGGCCCAAGGCACCGTGGCGCTGTTACAGAAGATTTACTTGTACATGGAAGAGACATTACATGGTTCATAACATTATCATACTGTTGTGTTCCTTAATTACAGTGGAACACAACACAGTCACATCTAATTGAATAGCTTTCTTTTCAAGGCTTTTATGAAGATAGTGAAGGAGATTTCATTTCTGACTCTGAGTGGTAATGTGTTCCAGTTTTTAGGTGCTAACACCGCGAAACTGGCCCCACCGGCTTTAGCTCTTCTGAAGGTAGGGATTGTAAGCTGGTGTGAGTATTGGTCCCATTTGGGTCTGTTACCAGACGCCTGGTGAATTCATTCAGAGAGGTATGTGTAACGCTCACCTGATTCCCACGGAGGCGCAGGTCTGGCTTCGAGTGCTGATGCTTCTTCAATGGTGAAGCGCAGGACTCTGAAGATGGACAGGAAGGGCCCTCTACTCTGGCTTCTCCGGCTCGCAGGAATATTCCCCTGTGCGTGAAAAGGGAGTATTACCTACTGACTGAGTTATGCTCAAGCCTCCCACTCTCTTCCAACCCTTCCACGATTCCCTGTGAAGTCTCACCTTAGGGTCAGGAAGGATGAGCTCTCCATCCTGCTTCTGATGCAGGGGCGCGTTGAAACCCAGTTACTTCACTGGATTGAGGATTGATGGGAGTTCAGGTAAGCTTGACTATTCAGGTAAGGCTCTGTAAAAGTTCTGTTGCAAGTTCAAAAGTCCAAACTTAATAATAATGTTCATAGTCTTTTTGCAGCAAGCGCTAATGCTCATGTCTTTTTTCCCCATAGGGGCCGGGGTCCGGAAAATGCCTGGAAGCGGCAAGACCCGAAATGAAATGGGAATGACCCAACAGGTAAGTCTTATTCCCTTCCTTCTCTCACCTTGTTCTTGTCTTTCTTTCTAGGTTCTGGGAAGTGGCTGTGGATCCGGATGATCGCTGCTGAAGATGGAGGAACCCAGGAAAGGTGAGTGAAATGCAGCGCTGCAGCGATCGTAACGAAATGTTTTTAAAAAATGTCTTCCCTTTCAGGATCGTCGGTGATGTCTCCGTGGTGCAGATTTAGCTGGTAAGGTCTCTTGTCTCCCTTTGCAGGTGACCCAGGATGCTGACAGGCGTGGCTGAAGTCCAGATGCAGGAGCTGACACGGTGAGCGTCCAGCTGCGAGGAGCAGAACAACGCGAAGCGTGAGTTGCTGATCGGGTGTGGTTTAAATAGCTTTGGAAGAAGTCCCAAGTGTGTATCCTTCCTCCGATCAGGTATGTATCCTTCCCCGACCACACCCTGGTGGAAAGTAGTCCCACAGGTAAAGTAGTTCCATTCAGGCCTCAAGAGGGCCTGGATGTGGCAGCATGGTCTGCATCAGGTAAGTGCACATTAAAACACTTGAACACATGTCTAGCTTTATGAGCCTGGCGCCTAAGGCGCCAGGACAGAGGTCCAACATGAGCCTGGCGCCTAAGGCGCCAGGACTGCGTCCAAAGAGCCCCAGCTTGGGCCCGCTGGCAGTCCCCTGGGGGAAATGATGCCTGCCTCTGGGGTCGCTGGGATGGACCTGGCTCCTTGGAGGTAGGCATCATGACAGTATGGGGGTGCTGACTGCAAGAGGCATCTGTGTGCGATGGTGAGGGTCTTGAACAGTATGCGCTCTTTGATTGGGACGCCAATGGGCGTCTCGTCTGGCTTGAGAGAGATGCTCTTCTTAGAATGCTTAGTGCTGCTCTCTGGGCATTATTTTGTGTGATTTGCAATTTGTTGATGTTTTTAGATGAGGTGCCTAGGAGCAGGACATTGCAACACTCCAGTTTAGGCCTGATGGTGGCTTCAGCAATGTTAATGGAGTTTTTGGACGAGAGGTGAGGTTTTACTGCATTGATTATTTTGGTCGTGAGAGCTGCAGATGATGCAATAGAGCTGACTTGATGCTTCATTGCTAGGGTGGAGTCTAGGTACACACCAAGAGTTTTTACTGCAGCAGAGACCGTGATTACAGTACTCTCAATACTGAAGGTGCTGTATTGACTGTCTAATTTGTTGAGAATTTCCTTGGGACTGCTGGGATTTCTGTTTTTTCCCTGTTAAGACCTAAGCAGTTGGTAGCCATCCAGGCCTGGATTGCATAGGTTTGCTTGAGAATGTTAAGGTCTTGCTCATAGGAGCCGTATAGCGGGAGGAGAATTTGCGTATTATTGGCATAATTGGTGAAAACTATGCCGTGCTCGTCCAGATCATTAAAGAGGGGTAATGTGAAAAGATTGTAGGGGAGGTCCATGAGCCTTGTGGGACTCCACAGTCAACGGGGAATGGAGTGGCCGAGGCTTGGTCAGAAAAGACCCTCATGGCTCGGCCTTCCAGGAAGGAAGTTATCCAGTCTGTAGCTTCTTGGAGAAGTGATAAACCTTTGAGGTGTCTACATTGGATTTTGTGGTCGACCAAGTCGAAAGCGGCCAACAGATCCAAGAGTCATGCAGGCTTTGCCTTGGCCATTGTTTCCAATAGCTGATTCTTTAGGTCTAGTAAAGCCGGCTCTGTGCCATGTCGCAGACCGAATCCAGATTGCTTTTTCACCAAAATGTTGTGCAATTCCTGGTAGGCCTCGATCTGCAGGTATGCAGCTTTATCTAGGATTTTTAACAAGGGGTGATGGCGATTGGCCTGTAATTGTTGGGAGAATCAGGATCCAGATTTGTTTTTTTATTATCTGTGGCTTTAACAAACTTTGCTCTGAAAAGGCGACTCCTTACAATCCCATAAGTTATTCGAATAAGAGTTTGAATGAAATTTCTTTAGTAGCTGTCAGAAATCCGGTCCAAAATGTCGCAGGTCAACTGTATAAGGACGGTAAAAAAGCCTAACCGTCCCAGACACAGTAAAAAATTAATGAAAATACAGGATTCTGCGCCATCAAATAAAGGTAATTTTATGTCATAGTTGCTTTATTGTTTATCAAAAACGTTGAGCCCATAAATGATAACATGTTTCGGCTCCGCTGAGCCTTTTTCAAATCCGGGCTACCCAAAATTATATAAAACATACAATATATCATAATCAAAAAGCAATTCGTATAAATGACGTTATCAAGTAAGACATAATTCCAGTATTCAAATATCATACCCAAGGAATATGCATAATAGCATAAGTGAAATTAGACAGAGATACAAGGATGGGCAAAAAGGAAGGATTCATGGGTGTACCAAAAAAAACAAGCATATCATAATATATTATTGTGTATGAAAGTACATAAAAGACAAAACAAAGAAAGAAAGAAAAAACAATTATTAATCTTTGTTCTTCAATTCATTAAATAAATTAACCAAATTCTTCAATAGTCCCTTGAAACAATCTGACACTTGATGGATGTCCTTACCCGAAATTGGATGTAACCAGTTCATGAGACTGATGTCCATGTAGTATTAACGGGGTAAAATCCCCAGTGACAATCTAAAGAAAAAATGGAGGTAGGACAAATAAAGTATAATATTTCTACACTTCAAGTTATATTACTGAAATGTTGGTCATTCTCGACCTTCTTGTTTCGTGTTGTTGCCATCCAAAGTGGCTAAATTATACATGAATTGTGTGTTTATAAGTTGCCCATAGCAACTGCGTATTTTCACTCGTGCAAGTCTACCGTAGTGAATACAATTGTAGTTAACCATCACTATATATCTGTATAAGTCATCCACTACGTGCCATGACAAAATATTTCGATACGGAAAACACAACTTTTAACTCCTATTGTTGCTGTCCCTTGCATCCGTTAATAATTATTGAGTGCCTTTAACGCTAGATCCCATCAGAAAGTAAGCCCTAACATAGGCGGTCCTCTCTTACCTGTTCCTGGAACACAAATAGTCGCACGCGTCGGCAGGTAAGCCGAGTGCTTGCTGAATACGCCTTCTTATACTGTGTGTCATCACTACGCGCGGTTGCCACGGCGATGCAAAACTCGCGTCGTCATTGAACACCGCTTTCTATCCCACTGATCTGAATTAATTTCTTAAATACTTAAATAGTTGCTACCTGAATATTAGTTGTTCATATTTAGGGGCACTGTTGCACCTGAAAAGAAATTGTTAGTAAAAATTATAAACAAAATGTATGTGACTGTTACTAATAACCACGCAATATTCAAGGTCTTAAACCGTCTGCTTAACTAATGTTTGTGTTTTACTAATAAAATATCCATTGTGATGCGGTATCCCTTTAAAGCACCCTAAGTTACATGTAACCTCAAATTGTAAGTTGTACCCTGTTCTTTTCTAGAATAACAATAAAACATGTTTGAAGCTTGAGAAACCAGACTGCAATGTACTAGAGCTCACAGGAATGAAACCATCTCATTATCTGTATTAAGACCTGTGTTTGTCGAATTAAAATAGCAAATTGCTCTTGCTTCCGCTTGTCGTAATGCTTTCAATCTGTCACCACCTCTTTTGTTCAAAGTTACTTGTTTTAGACCAATAAATCAAATTTCCGATTTATGATGTAACTGGTGTGTTTTTTGCCAATGTTCAGCTAACGGAAGTGATGGGTCTTGACTGCCAATCTTGGCTAAATGTTCACGGATTCGAACTCTCAACTGTCTCTTGGTACTACCTATGTACAGTTTATGACAGACACAGATAATACCATACACTACAAAAGTTGTTTTGCAGTTTATTCCTTGCTTGATGATCCAATGCTTGCCATTAGTATCTTCAAATTCCGCTGTTCGTTGATATGCATATTTACATTGTGGACAGACACCACATTTCCTGAAACCAGAATCTTTCTTATGTAGCCATGTATCTTGGGTAGTGCTATCAATGTCCGGTAATAACGATGGGCTGAGGATAGATTTGAGTGTATTGGCTCTTCTGAAAATAAAACGTGGGTGATCACTCACAAAATCACCAATATGACTGTCCAATTTTAATAAGTACCAATGTTTATTCAAAAGTTTACGTATTCTGTGGTGGTCTGAACAATATTGAGTGATGAAGCTGATTGGCATATTAGATTCTAGGTTACTCCTTTGTCTCTGTTTCAAAGTATCCTGCTGCTGCACCGATTTGGTTCTCTTATATGCTTTGCTTATCGCTTTCTGGGCATATCCCCTTTTTTCTGAAACGTCGTTGTAGCAAATTGCATTCCTCTTCAAATTTTGAATTACTATTGCAATTACGCCTCGCTCTGATGTATTCACCCAGTGGTATGTTGGTAATAGTTGGTTGAAAATGACAGCTCTTGGCATGTAATATTGAGTTAACTTCAGTTGGTTTTCTGAATGTACTTGTTTGGAGCATTTGGCCTTCCGAATATATTGTCAAGTCCAAAAAGTTGATCCGATGTTTATTACATTCTCTAGTAAATTGAATATCAAAACAATTGAGATTTAGCCTTTCCACAAATGCGTGAAATTCCTCTATTCTGCTATCTACGATGCAGAAAACATCGTCGATGTACCTTGTCCAAAATTGGATTTTGTCAATGAAAAATGGTTCAGAATATACTGCTTTGTCTTCCAACATCCCATTGAAGATATTTGCCAGTGCTGGGGCATATTTAGTACCCATAGCTACCCCCTTGGTCTGTTGGTATAACTTGTTGTCAAAGGTAAAGACATTAAGATCAAATGTAAGATGTAACATTTCTTTAATCATGTTCAGATGATTGTAATAAGAGGCTGATTCATGCCTGAAAGTATAGTCCACTGCAATCATGGCCCATTTATGCTGAATAGAAGTGTACAGCGCCTTCACATCTAGAGTCGCTAGAAGGAAGGTACTTTGCCATGTGAAGTTTTGTAGCTTCTGTATAAGGCTGGTAGAGTCTTGTAAATATGAGTGAAGTACCATGGCCCTTGGTTTGAATATTAAATCCAGGTATTCCGAAATGTTCTCTGTAACCCACCCAATCCCACTCATGATCGGGCGGCCCTCTGGTATCCTTTCATAGGGCTTATGTATTTTAGGTAAGAAATACATGGTTGGGGTTACCGGTTCTTTTATCCATAAGAAAGTGCGTTCATCCGTTATCAATCCTTTCCTATGCCAATTGAGTATGTGCGCTTCATCTTGTTCCAATGCTGATTTTCGAAAGTTATCCATTCTTAGTTCATAGCACCCAGGAGTATTAAGATGTCGGGATGCCATTTCCAAATAGTCCTCCCTATCCATTAGCACAATATTGCCTCCCTTATCAGCCTCTTTGATCACTATCCGTGAGTCCAGTTTGAGGGAGACAAGTGCTTTCCTTTCTGATTTAGTTAAGTTGTTCTTAGTGATCCAATTCTTGTGTTTGATACGATTGAGATTATGCAGATCTCGTGAGACTGCTTGTTGAAAAGTGTCAATGACATTGTCAGGTGCCAACTGTGGCATGAATTTTGAACGTACTTTGAGTTCCTTTATAGTAAGAGTATCAGATTTAATCTTAAGATCGTCTAACAGGTGAAATACCTGATATTGATCATCTTCAATCAATGAGCGCATTGTATACGTATCGTCAATGTCCTGAATCGACTTGTCACTAATCGGTACTCTTGCCTCTTTAGGTATGAAATCACCCGGTGGTTTAGTTGCAAAGAATTTTTTTAGCTTCAATTTTCTGATAAATTTGAATAAGTCGATTTGTACGTCCACTGGACTGAAGTTACATGTGGGTGCAAAGGATAAACCCTTATTGAGAAGAAGTCTTTACTCTTGAGATATAGTCTTGTTAGAGGATATTGTCCTTAGTTTGTCTGTTATTTGTTGGTGCTCATCTCCTTGGAGCTGGCCCTGGTTTGTCTCTTGTTTGTTTGTGAGATTCCTATGTTGCCGTCGTTTTCTACACCCCCTCCTTCCTCTCCTCCTTGCAAAGGTGTCAGAATACCCATAGTTGGTGGTAGCTGAAAACGGACTGTTTTCTGGGAGGAATTACGATTCCCTTTCTTATATCTTTTGATCTGATTCAAGTATCCTCTTTGTTCAAATGATTTGGAGCTTGCGCTAGCTTGATTATCTTGATCTGAATCTGCATCAGAACTGGCCGATGTATTGGGGGTTGAGTTTTTAGACAGTGATTTTGAACTTAAATCGTACTTGGTTTGGAATGTGTACACACGATCTTCCCTGTAATCACGTTCATCTCTAACTTTTCCTTAGTTTTCTTATTTTCACTTCATCTTGATATATTTGTAACAATTCATACATCTTATCATAATTTTTGGCTTTAGTATCTTCTTTGGATTTCATCTCAGCAATTTCTTTGCGTATAACTTCTATACCTTCTAATGCCCTTTTATGTTCCCTGGTGGCATGTTCAATCAATAAGTCCATCTTCATGGAGCTGTTGCTCAAATTAGCTTCCCAGCCTTCTGCTAAATCTTTGTCTAAATCATTATTAAAATTTTAAATATAAGAATCCTCAAACCCCTAGGTACTCTGTCATTGACGACATAATTCTCAAGGGATACTTTTTCCCAATACTTATCAATTTCCTTTTTGGATATTCTTTCTAGTTTTTATAAATTTCGAATGTAAGTCTTCTCGTTTTGTAGCCATACTTGAGAATGCATGTGTCATATCCCCTCGCGGGGTGAACAGGTTTTTCGTTTACTCTTCACGGTTTTTCATATATGCTGTCATCATGGAGAAATGTATATAGAGGTAATGGGTCAGCCCAATTTACAAGTTCAATAGAACATTTTCAAAAATCTGTGGCTTTAACGAACTTTGCTCTGAAAAGGCGACTCCTTACAATCCCAAGCAAGGAATAAACTGCAAAACAACTTTTGTAGTGTATGGTATTATCTGTGTCTGTCATAAACTGTACATAGGTAGTACCAAGAGACAGTTGAGAGTTCGAATCCGTGAACATTTAGCCAAGATTGGCAGTCAAGACCCATCACTTCCGTTAGCTGAACATTGGCAAAAAACACACCGGTTACATCATAAATCGGAAACTAGATTTATTGGTCTAAAACAAGTAACTTTGAAAAAAAGAGGTGGTGACAGATTGAAAGCATTACGACAAGCGGAAGCAAGAGCAATTTGCTATTTTAATTCGACAAACACAGGTCTTAATACAGATAATGAGATGGTTTCATTCCTGTGAGCTCTAGTACATTGCAGTCTGGTTTCTCAAGCTTCAAACATGTTTTATTGTTGTTCTAGAAAAGAACAGGGTACAACTTACAATTTGAGGTTACATGTAACTTAGGGTGCTTTAAAGGGATACCGCATCACAATGGATATTTTATTAGTAAAACACAAACATTAGTTAAGCAGACGGTTTAAGACCTTGAATATTGCGTGGTTATTAGTAACAGTCACATACATTTTGTTTATAATTTTTACTAACAATTTCTTTTCAGGTGCAACAGTGCCCCTAAATATGAACAACTAATATTCAGGTAGCAACTATTTAAGTATTTAAGAAATTAATTCAGATCAGGAGACAAGCCTGTACATACTTTTAGTTTTTCTGGTAATTTTCATAACACTTATCCACACGGCGCATGTAAATGTAGAATGCCGTGGGATAGAAAGCGGTGTTCAATGACGACGCGTGTTTTGCGTCGCCGTGGCAACCGCGCGTAGTGATGACACACAGTATAAGAAGGCGTATTCAGCAAGCACTCGGCTTACCTGCCGAAGCGTGCAACTATTTGTGTTCCAGGAACAGGTAAGAGAGGACCGCCTATGTTAGGGCTTACTTTCTGATGGGATCTAGCGTTAAAGGCACTCCATAATTACTAACAGATGCAAGGGACAGCAACAATATGAGTTAAAAGTTGTGTTTTCCGTATCGAAATATTTTGTCATGGCACCTAGTGGATGACTTATACAGATATATAGTGATGGTTAACTACAATTGTATCCACTACAGTAGACTTGCACGAGTGAAAATACGCAGTTGCTATGGGCAACTTATAAACACACAATTCATGTATAATTTAGCCACTTTGGATGGCAACAACACGAAACAAGAAGGTCGAGAATGACCAACATTTCAGTAATATAACGAAGTGTAGAAATATTATACTTTATTTGTCCTACCTCCATTTTTTCTTTAGATTGTTACTGGGGATTTTACCCCGTTAATACTACTACATGGACATCAGTCTCATGAACTGGTTACATCCAATTTCGGGTAAGGACATCCATCAAGTGTCAGATTGTTTCAAGGGACTATTGAAGAATTTGGTTAATTTATTTAATGAATTGAACAAAGATTAATAATTGTTTTTTCTTTCTTTCTTTGTTTTGTCTTTTATGTACTTTCATACACAATAATATATTATGATATGCTTGTTTTTTTTGGTACACCCATGAATCCTTCCTTTTTGCCCATCCTTGTATCTGTCTAATTTCGCTTATGCTATTATGCATATTCCTTGGGTATGATATTTGAATACTGGAATTATGTCTTACTTGATAACGTCATTTATACGAATTGCTTTTTGATTATGATATATTGTATGTTTTATATAATTTTGGGTAGCCCGGATTTGAAAAAGGCTCAGCGGAGCCGAAACATGTTATCATTTATGGGCTCAACGTTTTTGATGAACAATAAAGCAACTATGACATAAAATTACCTTTATTTGATGGCGCAGAGTCCTGTATTTTCATTAATTTTTTTATTGTTTTTTTAGTAGTGGTTGAAACCTTGCTTCCTTGAGGCATGGAGGGACGAGGCCTGAGGCAGAGACATTGATAAAAGCTGTGAGAAAAGGAGCCAGTCACTCCCCACAGTCTTCGATCATGCTGGCTGGGCAGATGTCTCCCTTGCAGACCGATGGCTTGATCTGTCTCATAATCAGAACTTCTGATTCGGTTATGTTTTTGAAGGCAAAGGGTTTTGGGCTTTTGTTGGGCAGTGTCGCCTAGTACTGGCCCAGTGATTGTGGTCCTGGTGTTTTGAGCAGGGGCTTTGGGCAAGACGTTGAGGTGAGACTTAATTTTTTCCTTAAGGATGTTTATTTTGTCTAGCATGGCATGTTGAATGTTGTTAGACTATACCTTGTCTTTTACTTTTTATTGTGTGGAGGTGGGAGGTACGACAAGTTCTTTAAAGATTGCAAACAGCTCTTTAGACTGAGATTTGGCATTGTCCATTCTGAGATTATATGAGGAGGCTTTGGCTGCTGAGATGGCCTTTTTGTATTGTTTGGCGATCGTTTTGTAAGCCTCTCGTGTGAAGTCAGAGGGGCCGGAGTGCCATTTAGTGAGCGTTGCACGTTTAAGGGCTCTTAAGTCCAATAGGTTTTGTGTGAACCATGAGTTGACGTGTTTAATGGTTTTGGCACTTTTTTCTGCAGTGGGGCAATAGCATCTATTGCTCCTTTAAGGATAGTGTTAAACCAGTTCAGAAGGATTATTAGAGAACAGGGGTTTTAGCACAGAGGCTTCTAGATAGGGTAGAATTCTGTCTTTAGTGAGTTGTCTTTTAGATCTGGCCATAGCTGCTGACATTGGTGTGCTAGGTTTAGTTGCTAGTCTGGGTGGAAGGTGGAAGTGTTGGAGATCATGAGTCCACAGTCGTGGTCTAATTGGAGCCGATTTCAGCTGCGCATTTGTGATACTCTCCAATCCAGTATACGACGTTTGGTCTGGGTCGGGTTAATAACATTTTGGATGAAGCCCATGTCTAAGAGGGCTTTAGCAAGGGATTTAACTTTCTTGTCTCTAGGGTCATCAAATCCGAGTTTGAAATCTCCTAAAAGTGTTGATCTCGTATTGTTTTTTAGATTATCACCAAGGTGTAGTAGATTCCCTTGGAAGTCAAGAAGTGGACCTGGAGGGCGATTGATTAAGTGGAGGGTTATTGTGTCGTTGGGTGAGCAGGTTATTTTAACTGATGGGGCATAAACCTTTTCAGCAGTGACAGATTTTATTTGTCTGGAATTGAGGGATTCCTTGACAATGAGTACAACACCTCCTCCTTTATTGGAGTTTCTGTCTTGGAGGAATATGCTGTAACTCGGTGGTAAGGCTTGGCAGATGGCTGGTGCAGATGCTTCATGTAACCAGGTTTCCGTGGTGGCTGAGGCGTCAAGATCCAAGTCTGTGTTTAAATCATGAATCTCTGTGGCATGTGCTGATGAGCGTGCGGTAAGTGTGCATTGTATTCGGTTTGTAGTGGGTATACTGGTCTTTATTGTTTTTGTGGTTTTTGGGATGTTGGTATTCTCGTTAGTAGGAAACAGTGATGCAGGTTTGGAGATGGCAGGAGGTAGGGGCGGCTGGTAGGTTTACCTGTATGGGTATCTTTTAGGAGTGGGAGAGATGTGTCCACTGTGTGTTCCTAGCTGTTGGTTTCTCTGGGGGACGGGCATGGGGTGAGAGAGGATCGGTGTGCCTACTAGTAATGTAGGTGAGGTGGGGCGATACGCACTGTAGTGGAAGTCCTCCTACAAAGGACCAGTGTGCCTTTAAATAAGGCAGGGAGGAAGGGTGTGGGTGGGATCAGAGCAGGGCAATTTTGGCGCCATACTGAGGAACCTGGTGGGTAGGTTAGATGGGGAATACTTCTTATATGGAGTACGCAAGTGCACCACAAGTACAGTAATGGCAAGTAATGGTAAGTAGGTGCGCTGTTAACACAAGTATGCCACAGTAATAGCTCTAGTATAGGGGTAACCAGTTACCCCAGACAAAACGAGGACTGAGCCAGTAGGAAAGGGAAGCAGTTAGTGTTCTGAACAGCGATTGACCTAATATAGAGGTATAAGATTGCACCAAGCCATATACTGACTGATCTACAGTGCAGGTAACGGTTATACAATCCAATATGACAACTGGCAGATATGGTACTAAAAACAGTGCAGGAATAATGAAAATATGCTTATTACCAATCTATGGTAGTCCTGTACTGATGGCCATACGGGCAACCAGTTTAAAGTGATTTGGTACTGAGCAACGGCTTCAAGGCTAGAGGTAACTCCTGTACATGGTTAAGGCTAACAGCTACACGTGGTAATAACAGTTTTTAAAAGGCATACAGAGAGGGGAACGTTATCTATACAGTAACGCACAGTGTGCTAAGAGGGGAAGGGCATGTGCTGGCTTGTAATAGCATAGGTGGAGAGACGGCTTTGAGGATGCTAGCACGCTCATTGATATGTTTTGACAAGGATAATGTTATAAAATGGGAGGGTACATAAGTGCGGAGTACATACAACTTAAGTGCCCAGAACCTATCATAATGTTCTAATCCACGGCGAAGTGAAAGTTCCTGAACCTGTGAAGTGCGGTTCAGTTGCGAGGGGCACAACGCCCATAGAAGGTAGTCTGTGGTGGTAAGGTGGTTGGGACAGTATTTGGTGGACGGGGCAAAAAGTAGTGGCAAACAGGGAGACTGGTCGGCGGCCGTGCACGACCCAGACGGGCACAGACAGCTCTGTGCCTTATATGGGTGCCTTGGAAGGGGTGCCGACTCAAGCCATCTGGCGGAACCGTGCTGTATAAATCTAATGGCTCCTCCAACGAGCAGCAGTACGCATTGCTAGGCACCTGTACAAAAGGAGGTGGCGGGGGCCATTTTGGAATGATCCAAGCGGTTTTGCGGGGTGGGCTCGTGAAATAAGGCCACAATTGGACCGTAGTACGTTGCTGGAGCAGCTGGGGTCCTTCAAGCAGAATAAAGCAGCGATCTGCTTACCCTGGCGTTAACAACTCCACTAACGGCTTGTGATCTGTTTTTGCACAAGTAATTTGTCCCCCTAATACAAGCCAACAACTCTCTATAGCGGAGTATCTACTTTCCACTTCTGCTATGCTTCAAGGGCAGTGACCGATCACTTGTTCACACTTCTCCACTACCTGAGACAACACTGCCCCCAATCCTACACCACTAGCATCTACCATAAGCTTGGTCTCACAACTAACAAACTACCACAGCACCACAAATGTTTCCCTTTATGATATTGAAAGCATGCACACAATTCTCATCCCAGACAAATCCTGTGTCTTTCCCGAGAGGTTTCCTTATAGGTTCTGTGATACTTGCAAATTCTCTCACAAACTTACTAGAATACTCACAGGCCTAAAAATGACTTAACTTCTTCCTTTTTAGTAGGGGGCTTGTGCATTGCCTATAGATTCCATTGCATCCACCTTGGGTCTGTGTCCTTTCCCCACTTACAATGTGTCCCAACTACTCCACTTCACACTCCTTAAATTTACATTTGCTTCTTTCCACCCTCCAACCTTTTTCAGCTAACCTTTGCAAAGCTACCTGCAATTTCACCCTGATCATTCTCACTTTCCGAACACTATATCATCTTGGTATATAAATGTGTCATGGCCACTGGTCATTGGCCAGTCACTTCACATCCTGCAGGGTCCCAATGGACCCAGTCTTGGCGCAGTTGGCACCAGCCCATGATAAAGTGTGCTTTGCACACAGACTGTTGAAGGCACATGCATCTGGGCAGGGCGGGCCACTAGCAATACATGGAAGGCACGTGCAGAAGGCAGGAGGAGTGGCAAGGTGGGGCCTCAGGGCAGGGCCTAAAGGGAGTGGCTGGGGCCAGGCTATATAAGCCGGCCCCACCCGCATGCTGGCGCTTTGCGTTGGTCTGCTAGTGCAGCGTAACGCTTACCGCCGTTCAGAAGACCTTACCTGTTTCAGCACGTTTATCATTAGTCTCCGGAACCCTCCAGCATCTTACCTTGAGGTCAGCACCACCATCGCCTCACTTCTGCAGCTACGCGCGCAACTTACCTGAGTCAGCTGCACCTTGCTGGAAGCACTGCTATCGCTTAACTTCGGCAGCTACGCGCGCATCTTACCTGGGTCAGCCACACCGTCGCTGGAAGCACTGCTATTGCTTCCCCTTCTGCAGCCACGCGCATATCTTGCCTGTATCTGCAGACCCTCGCAGGTGCCACCCGGCATCCTTACCAGTCCCGAAACTTCAATCAACACAGGATCTTCTTTCGACGCACCATTCTCGAGGATCTTCATCTCCGGCCGCCTGTCGGAGTTCGGAAACCGCCCATCAAGCACCGATCCGCTGCACCTGCAAAGGGAAAGGAAACACAAGGTTAGCACTTGCATAGACTTTCATACTCTAAGCAGCGAGCTTCAGGTAGAGGCCACTTACCTCTGGTAGCTCCTCTGGAGTAGACTTTGTCATCACACGTTCCTGGGTCATCTTCATACCTACGGGAGAGAGAACAATATAGGGTTATGGACAATAAACATGGAGGAAGATTAAAACTATCAATACGAACAATCATAATTACAAAACTTACCTTCAAGACCGAATGGTTGCAGCCGGTCTGGACCTTCACGCCAAGGACCAGTGACGCAACTAGGTCCATCTACAGCACCCCTGCTGGAAGAAAGCGGGACGGAGAGCTCATCTTTCAATCAAAGCAGGTAAGCCTGCATGGGCAAACTCTTGCTCACAACCTTCTGGCACGCAAGGGTGGAGGGGAATTCCGACGTCGCCACCCCATTTTCACCATCTTTCATCTTCTCTCTGGGGCAGAACTAGTGTCCTGGGTCCTCAACAATGCAGTGGCTGGGGGAGAAAGCTGATCCACGTGAGCCAGGTCCAGGGAGGGCTCCAACGGCACCCCAATGCCCCCATGGAGACCAGGTGAGCGTAACAAAATGTTCCTTTAAATCCCTTGAGCACCTGCATTATTGTTCTTTGGAACACAGCAGCTGCCGATGCCAGCCCAAAAGGCATCCTCTTATAGCGATACATCCCAAATGGCGTGATGAATGCTATCAAGTCGCTACAATCCTCTGTTAGGTTTATTTGATGGCACGCATTTGATAGATCCAATCTCGTAAAGATGTTTACACCTTTGATACAGTCTAACATTTCCAATATGATCGTCATCTGGTAATTGTCCACCTGAATGTTTCTTTTCAAATCTCTTAAATCCACACAGGAGCTTTCCATCCTTTTTCACTTCAACAACAATAGGATTCGGCCATTGTGACGACTCATTCTTATCAATGATGTACTCTTTCTCCAATCTGTCCAACTGTGCTTCCATTTTGTCCAATAAGGCAAAAGGGACAGGTATGGCTTACTTGTGGGTCACCAGAATCGCCTCTGGTTTAATTAGAGTTCTGCGTGCGTACCTTTATGCAACCCCAACTTTGCTTGGAACACATCTTTCTTTTGTCTTTCATTATTCTCAGTCTCAAATTTTCCAGTGCCCACATAAAGTGCCGGTTCAGCTTAACATGGGTCAAGACGATTTTTCAGCTTAGCTTGATCCCTTCAACCCAGTACATTGACTCTTATGTTGGCCACATAGATCTTTCTCTGCCGCTCAAAATTTATAGTGCACCTTACTCATGAAATAACTGAGGAGGTGCATCTCCGATCCTTCAAACCTACCTGTGTTTTTTGTCTGGAAAGCGCAACCTGTGTTTGAGACCGTCCGTTTTTAACTCTTGCCATTTCCTTTCTGTAATTGTTTCTCCAGCATGGGGTCTGGCATGGATTCACATGCTCATGAATATTCCGCGTCGTCAGGCTGGGAATCCTCGGTAAAGAAAAAACCAGTATCGGTTTCGTTTCTGATCTGTCTTTCGTAGTAGTAACCAATCACTGATCTCTGCGTCATACTGACCACAGCCAATGACTGCCCTCTACCTAAGCCCCGCCTCTGGCAGCCATCTTCAGATTTTTACCGCACGTTCAAGTGTTGGGATCCTCGTGCTATTGCTCTCGAGCGTTAGTGCTATTTTTTCACGTTTTTTCTCAAAAACTTCAATTTTTTTCAGTCAAAAAGAGCCTCAAGCTCCACCGATTCTTCATCCGATCAACGGGGACCCGTGTCGGATTCGTCTACGCCCCTCAAGGGTGAAGATTTCGTCGAGCTACGCTTTTGGAGGACTCCAGAAGTTTCTCAGGCCCATCTCGGACATGGCCCAGGAGAAGGGAAGCTCGACGCCCGGAAAGCTGTTCAGGGTCTGCCCTGGATGCCAGCTTCAGAATGTCTTTAAGGAGGACGAACACTCCTTTTGTCTTTACTGCCTACATGAGGACAAGACGCACGTGGAGCAGGACTGTGCGTTTTGCGGCAATATGTCGGAGCGGACCATGAAGGACCGCCATCAACGTCTCGCCAACTGGCTGGAAGGGAAGAGCCTGTCAGGCGAGAAGAAGAGGAAGAAATCCGAGCGGTCTTCTAAGACCTTTTGAGGACGCCCCGGCGACGGGGGTCCAACACAAGGCCAAGCACGAACGGTCGGGCTCTACGGGCGCCAGGCAGGGCGCATCCTCCCCGGCACCATCAACCACGAGCCAACGCTCTGGTTCGGGTGAGAGGAAGGCCGAGCACCTGGCAAAGCTCCTGGAGAGGCCCCGGTCGAGCTTGAAGGCCCCATCGGAGGGAGAGCGAGGCAGTGTCCCCCCCCCCCCAAGGAGAAGGCGGTGAGCGCACCTAAGGTGGTGAAAGCCTTAATCCATCCGGCCAAGGCCTCTATTGAGACAGTCGCGGCGGCCCTGGCTCAGCCTGTGGAGGCTACACCAGTGGTGGCGACCTCGGGGCTCAGAGTCTCCCTGCCACCGCGGAGGGAGTCCTCTTTTATGCCCATCGACAGGACCCCCATGAAACCTCCGACGGAGAAGAAAAAGGGGGGGCAGGAGGTCGTTGTGGATTCGGCCTCAACCTCTGAGGGAAGAGCTGATCGAGGTCTTAAGCCACGGCGTTGGCGTGGAAGAAGTCCAGCCTGTCGGGAGGGATCCCGACGTAGGAGACGACGATATCGTCGAGGGTGCCGCCGGGGCCCCTGACCCCCCGTTGGACTCCCCTCAACCAGCGCCGCAAGACAACTCGGCGGCCATTTTGTTGGCTATACAGTCCTTATGCTCGGAGATAAGGACGAGACTGCCGTTACCACCAGCGGAGGAACCGCTCCCATCGGGGGACCCGGAGCCAGGCCCTTCTGGGAGCCCTCCCCCTAAGAGAAGGATGATTCACCTTCCACCTCCTTTTCAGCCATCGCGCCCTGTTCAGCCCTCCTCCCCGTCCACGACGGGTGGGGATGATATGGGGACTGACACGGCCGCGACGGGTACGGACGACGAGGTTTACGACGAGGATCTGCCGTCGTCACCTCCCACCCGGGCTTCCCCGCCCGACGAGATTGGATAGTTTCACTCCATGATCGCCAGGGCATCCAAGCTCTTCCAGCTCTGCCCGTAGGAGAAGGAAGGTTTCCTTTATCAACGGCGCGAGGCCAAGAGGAAGACGGTCCTCTCCGTGCCTCTACTGGACGATATTTGGGATGAGGGCCTCGCCCTCCACAAGAACCCATCCACGACGACGGCTAGAAGGGATCGGTACGAGAAGTACCGGGTCCCGGACGCTGCCCCCTTGTGCCTCCGGGCACAGCCGACCCCGGACTCTGTCGTCTCCGCGGCGGCCAGGAAGAAAGCGGTGGGGGGGTGCGGCCTCCACGTCGACTTCCCCGCCGGACGGCGAGGGAAAGAAATTGGATACGATGGGACGCAGGGTCATCTCGTCTGCAGCAACGACGATTAAGGCGGCCAACGCCTTGGCTATCGTAGCCCGCTACGACAGGGAGCTGTGGTACAAACTGGCCCCCCTGCTGGACTTCCTACCGGACGACAAGAGGGCGGATGCCCTAGAGATCTTGCAGGAAGGTGAGGTGGCGTCGGACCACGCCATTACGATTGCGACGGACATCGCCGACACTGGATTTCGCCAGTTGGGCAACGGCGTGTGCCTTAGGTGGCGTGGATGGCTCAAGGCTACTGACTTCCGTCAAGACGTGCAGACCAGAGTCTTGGACATGCCGTTCGATGGAAACAACCTGTTTGGGAAAACAGTGGACGATTCCCTTCAAGCCATCAAAGCAGACACAGAGACGGCCCGGGCTCTTGGGGTTCTCCAGCAACGGCGGCCGCCCTTTCGGAGCGGCGGAGGCAAGGGTGCCTCCAAAGGTTCCGGCGGCGGATTTTCCACCTACCGTCAAGCGGCCCGTTCGTCGTCGCAGGAAGCTTACAGGGGACGAGGCAAGTAAGGCGGACCCCGCCGTCGTCGCCAAGGAGGTTAAGGCGGCAAAGCTTCGTCGAAGCAGGACTGAACCGGCCGTGGGGTCGGGCCCCCACCGAAGCACCCCGGTGGGAGGCCGGCTGGCGAGCTTAGTCAGCGTGTGGGAGTCCATCTCCACAGACCGTTGGGTGCTGGACGCCCTAGCCCAGGGTCAGGCGCTCGAGTTTCAAAGAAGGTGCCTGCGCGTTTCCGCCCCCCCCCCTGTGGCCAGGAAAGAACTTCACGTCCCTCAACTTCTCTTGGAGGTAAAGGCGATGCTCAGGAAGGGCGCCATCGAGCTCGTCCCAAAGAGGCTTCGGGGCTCCGGAGTTTACTCAAGATACTTCCTCGTGAAGAAGACGGGAGGATGGCGTCCCATCCTGGACCTACGACGACTGAACAAATTCATCAAGGCACAGAAGTTCCGGATGGTCACCCTCCAACACGTCCTGGGTCAACTGGAGGAGGGCGATTTCCTGTCGTCGTCGGATTTGGAGGATGCCTACTTCCATATTCCCATCCTAAAGGGACACCGAAAGTTTCTCAGGTTTGTGGCCCAAGGGCGTCACGATCAGTTCAGAGCCCTTCCCTTCGGACTAAGGTCGGCACCCAGGGTGTTCACCAAGTGCCTCGCACCGGTGGCGGCACAGCTGCGCCGAGAGGGGATCCACGTCTACCCCTACCTGGACGACTGGCTCATCCGAGCCAAGACTAGGGAGCTCGCCGTGGAGCACACGGCAAGGACCGTCCAACTTCTCACGGACCTGGGATTCTCCGTAAACTACACCAAGTCCCACCTGGTGCCCGCGCAAGACGCACTGTTTCTGGGAGCGAAGCTCGACACAGTGTCGCTTCTGGCCTCCCCGTCGGAGGAAAGGACGAGGGCCATTCTGGGCAAGGTGCAGCGGATGCTGGTTGCGGACGCGGCCAGAGTGAGGTCCATCAAGTCAATCCTCGGAATGATGTCTTCTTGCATTTACCTCATCCCCCTGTGCAGGCTCCGGATGCGCCCGTTGCAGGAGTTCCTGGACGCGCGCTGGATCCAAACGACGGGCAGCTTCGAGGAGAGGATCACACTCGACGAGAGTTTCCGACGAGCGATCCGGTGGTGGAGCACCCGAGCGCATCTGACGGTGGGCATGGACTTCCAGACCCCTGGCCACCAGGAGACAGTGACCACGGATGCCTCCCTGGAAGGGTGGGGAGCGCACACCGAAAATATGCACGCGCGAGGCCTTTGGCTCCCGACTGAGAAGTCCCTCCATATCAACGTCCTGGAGCTCCGTGCAGTGTTTTGGGCCCTCAGGTCCTTCCTTCCGTCCCTCAAGGGCAAGGTGGTGAGGATCTTCACCGACAACACCACCACCATGTTCTACATCAGGAAACAGGGCGGAACCAGGTCCCCAGCCCTGCCCAGGGAGGCGCAGGATCTGTGGCATTGGGCCGTCGCCCAAGGGATGTTTCTGGTGCCGTTTCATCTGGCAGGGATAAAAAACACCATCGCCGTCTCACTCAGCAGAGAGCTGCGCTCGTGCCACGAGTGGGAACTACGACAGGATCTAGTGGACCGCCTCTTCTGACGGTGGGGCACATCCCAGATCGATCTGTTCGCAACAGCGACGAACTCCAAGTACCGGAGGTTCGCCAGCAGGTTTCCCCAGCCGAGGAGCATGGGCGATGCTTTCTCGTTCCCCTGGGAGCGCCTGTTTCTATACGCGTTCCCTCCATTGCCATTGCTGATCCGGCTCATCAACCAGCTCAAGAGGTCACGGTGCAGGATGATCCTCATCGCACCTGCGTGGCCGAGGCAGATATGGTTCCCGGACCTTCTGGACTTGTTAGCGTCCCCGTCAATCAAGCTGCCAGTGGACGCGGATCTTCTCTCCAGGGAAGGAAGCGCCATCCTCCATCATGACCCGAAGTCGCTGAACTTGCAGGCCTGGCTCCTGCAGCGTTAGAGTTTGGAGGATACGACATACCGGCCGACTGCAGAGAGGTTCTTGCAAAGGCCAGAGCGTCCTCAACTCTTAAATGCTACGGACACAAATGGAAGAGGTTCTCTGTCTGGTGCCACGCACAGAAGATTAACCCTCTACGGATTACGGCCCCCCAAGTGCTGCCGTACCTACTGACGCTGGCCAAAGCTGGACTGGCGCACGCGTCCATCAAGATTCATCTTGCTGCGATCTCCCGATACACCAGAACCACGGGGCGGACGTCTTTGTGGTCTCATCGTCTGGTGAAAGAGTTGATGAAGGGACTGTTCAGATTGTTCCTGCCGGTGAAGGCTCCGGCCCCGGCGTGGGAGCTCAACGTGGTGCTGACCAAGCTCATGGGACCTCCGTTCGAGCCTCTGCACTCGGCTCCGTTGAAGTTCTTGTCGTGGAAAACAGCGTTTCTTGTGGCCATCACCTCCGTACTCCCCGTACTTGACTTTTCACGACACGAGGGTAGTGCTCAGGACGCACCCCTCCTTCATGCCCAAGGTGCTGTCGGACTTCCACCTCAACGAACCCTTGGTGTTGCCTGTTTTCTTCCTGTCGCCGGCTGAAAGGACTTTGCACTCGCTGGATGTGGCTAGAGCGCTGAAGTTCTACGTGGACCGCACGAAGTGTTTTCGGAAGACGTCACAACTCTTTGTGAATTTTGGACCTGTCAATCAGGGGAAGGCTCTCTCGAAGGCTTCCATTTCCAGATGGCTCTCCGGCTGTATCATGTACTGTCATCGGTTGGCAAACCGACCGGTGCCTGGCCGTCCGAGAGCCCATTCCACCAGAGCGATCGCAGCTACCACGGCGTTCCTATCTGGTGTGCCCTTGCTGGACATCTGCAGGGCTGCTACGTGGAGGTCGACGCACACCTTCACAAAATTCTACTGCGTCGATCGGGATTCCAGGGAGGAGTCCAGGGTCGGCCAAGCAGTGCTGCGCAACCTGTTCGCCTAAGGTGAGCCTGGTGAGGAGGTAAGATTGCTTGATGTTGTTTGATGTAATGCTTAATGTTGAGCCTTTGCCACCTCCCGTGGTTGTGCATGTGTGTACTGCTATGTATTCTTTATTCATGAGCATGTGAATCCATGCCAGACCCCATGCTGGAGAAGGAACAAGTTACTTACCTGTAATTGTTGTTCTCCAGCATGGGACTGGCATGGATTCACATGCGAACCCTCCCGCCTACCCCTCTGCGGCTCTTCACTTGGGCATACTGCCACTTCACATGCTACCAAATCTGAAGATGGCTGCCAGAGGCGGGACTTAGGTAGAGGGCAGTCATTGGCTGTGGTCAGTATGACGCAGAGATCAGTGATTGGTTACTACTACGAAAGACAGATCAGAAACGAAACTGATACTGTTTTTTTCTTTACCGAGGATTCCCAGCCTGACGACGGGGAATATTCATGAGCATGTGAATCCATGCCAGACCCATGCTGGAGAACAACAATTACAGGTAAGTAACGTGTTCCTTATGGTGAACAACTATCCACCATTACTTTTAGTAGCCAGTTTTCTACTATAATTTCACCGCTAGGGCATTTAATTCCTGATTTATTTTACTCTTGCACCACAACAACTTTGATCCTCCGAATCAGTCTCTTGTTGCACAAACTCTTTTTCTGCATACTATTGCAAAGTGACCTTCCGTCTTTGCATGCCGCACACATCTTGGCAATGGCAGGACAGTTGCATGAAGAGGCATGATGCCCTACCTTTCCACATCTGAAACACTTAACTTTCTCTTATTTCTCCTGACAGGTATGTTCCTCTCTTCGTTATTTTCTTTTCTCTATGAACTGCACTGTCTCTATATATTGTGAATATTTCACTACTAGATTCTTCTTTTTCGTCTAGTTGTCTAATAGTGTATGCATGTGCATCCATGTGTCAAGCATCCGACTGATACGGCTATGAATTCCCTATATTTGTGCTGCCCCCCTGGGCCAAGTGCATGCAACAAAAGTAATTTCTTCTTTTCTGCGGTCAAGTTTTTTATTGTTTAATTTATAAATGTTTCTTTTCCAAAAAAACACATAACAAAAATCACCAAAACGTGGTTAAAGCATGGCAAATGTGTAATACTACAGACATAAAGATCACAGATAAGCCAGGAAAGGGCATGATCAGGCAATAGTTCCATCTTATGCATGATGAGACTGAATCCACCCTCCAGGGCGACATTGTTCATCCCTCACTCATCTCCTACCCATCCCCCCACACTTTTGGGAATTTCAAAGGACAACCTTTAGCATTATAGATTTGCCTTTCCAGGGACGCACATCTGTCTATCTCTGCGGCTTAGTCTTTTTGCAAATCCCCAAATTGCACCTCTGAGCCTCTTCCCCAGCGCTACATCATGGAATGTTTTCTCGTGTCTGGTAAACTCCACTTCAACCCAGACTCCCAATAGCACCAATTTCGGATCCTGCTCAACAGTCTTAATATAATTATGCCAATATTCCCTCTACTCAAGCCAGGGAACTGCAGGTTGTCCAGGATTTGGGAGGAACCTTTCTGGGGGATGTACTGTTATACACTGCATGGCTATGTCTAGAATTGTCTGTTATTACCCCCCCCCCACAATCTGCTAGTTTATGAAGTACTTCATAATGTTTTTATGCTTCACCTCACTATATTCTCCCTAGTCTTTCAACATTACTTTGCATCTATTACTTTTTCATTTTCTTAAGTACTGTGTCGAGGGAGGAGGATGAGTTAATCTATTGGTATTACTGATCCTTTTCCAAAATGGCTGCACTTTTTTTTATGTCGATGGCCTTTCTTCTAATGTTTTTGTGTGCGTGCAGTAATGCAATGCTGCAATAATCGTCTTGCGCTCCTGTAGGTCCCCAAAATTGCCTTAAGACTAGTTCATGTTGTGGCGTACCTGTTCTCTACTTATAATGCGTGACGTTTCCAGATGCCTTGCACTCCTGTTTCTCCAGTGCACTGTCTTCTTGAACTCATTTCTTGGACATGCTCATGCTGCCAAATTGTGTGGGTTCCCTACGCGGACATAACTTCTCATCGCCAAATGATGTTCCACATACTCCCAGAGACAGAGTTTCCGCTAAATATCCTTTATTTGCCAGCGGACTGGCTCTTTCAAACCTCTTCCTCAATCCCCCATCTACAAACGTCCTCCATACCGTTAAGTTCTACCATCAATGCTCACACTGCAGCATGGTTTAGATTACAACAATCACTAGCCTACGAAAGCTGGACTTCCCCAGTAAATTGCATAACCTTGTATGGAATTTACAGACCTGGCCAGATTGCGCCTTTCGGCAGACATTGAGTTGCTCGATGGCCTCTCTTTCACCCTAGTGTCTTGCTCTGTTCCGTGCTTCATGGGGGCAGATCGGGGGAGGTTTGTAAGTCATTCAGAAGCATGCTTCGTATGTCCAGCACCATCTGCTGCTCTGTGGCTACCCATTGCCGCGAATCAGCCAGCTACTGTGTTACCACAGGACCCCTCGCACTCTTCCAAGCTATTGCCAGCCTCCGTTTCCCCAGCAGCAACAAAAAGGCGACCATCTTTTTATTTTGGGTTCCCAGTTTTCCTCCGGGTACCACCCACAATACACACATCTTGGGGAAACCATCTAGCTGACATCCTACTAATGCGCTAATCCTTGCCACTACCTCTTTCCTGTAGGCTGTTATTAGCGGGCATGCCCAGATCATGTGACAGAAGTCGGCTGAGTCTTGTTTAAATCTGGGTCAATGGTGTGGGTGATCTGGACACATGTAGTTTCTGTGGGGTTAAATTGACTCTGTGGGAGTAGCATGCTCTCTCGTTGAGCTCCTGCGCCTTTGTCTAGTTACCCCCTCACATGAGTTCATGAGACACACCGAGGGACGATTTAAGCACTGAAAAGTAGAGGGGAACAGTCCCTGCTGAGGAGGAAGCGATTGAGAGCCGCCTGACAAATGTAACCTACGAAAGAAGTAGGAGCCCATCCAAAATCCAGACTGACGGAAGGGCGCCGATGAATCCTAGTGAATGTGTAATCTCTCGGAAGAATGCCGTGGAAGGTTGTTACAACCCCAGTCAGCCCAGCAAATTGGTGAACGCCTTGCGTGACCACTGAAAACAAGAGGTGCCGTAGGAGAGAAGCATTCCCTACACGTGGGGACAAGAAGGGGAGGCAAGAGCATGCATGCATGCATGCACGCAGGCAGAGTGAGATACAGCGGTATTCATGACCCCGCTGTAGGGATGGAGAAAGCGGGCCAGAGGAAAGGTGCCACAGCGAGGTAGCCGAAGGAATGAACAGTAGCCCGCATTTAAATACACATGGTGAGCAGATCATTATGTGCGACAATGAAGAAGCGAGCAGCCTGCATAATGGAGCAGCTATCTGAATGTAGCATTTCACGCAGCCACGTGGCCCAATACTTTCTGCAAGCATCAGGTACTGTAGCTTGGGAAAAGCTGAAGACAGTGGAG
The DNA here is from genome assembly GCF_040938575.1 of Ambystoma mexicanum. Taxonomy (NCBI): domain Eukaryota; kingdom Metazoa; phylum Chordata; class Amphibia; order Caudata; family Ambystomatidae; genus Ambystoma; species Ambystoma mexicanum. The sequence goes on from NC_090939.1 coordinate 255,199,113, forward strand.
GAGGAGAAGTTTAAGCAAACAATCAGCCTCTCTGGGGCAGGCAAAGGAAGCAAGGCAAAGGAATGAAGCAATCACCCCTGAAGAAGCATGAGAATGCACCCCACGTTATGTAAAGACAGTTTTATGGATCCTGTACCACATTCCTAATGTGAAATACACAGCATGCACTGTGATTGGAAGCAACATAACTCTTCTAAGCAGCACAGAAAGTGAAGGCAAGTCTCAGAAATAGCACTGTTGTAGGTGGAGGCCCCCCCAGTGGTAACCCATTTGGGGGTGAAAGAAGAAAGAAGCTTGAACCGGTGGTGGAGCTCCTGGTGAGGGAGGAAGGAAGCGAAAAGGAAGCTGCTGTCAAGAGGGCAAAAGAAGGGGCAAGAACGTAGACAGAAAGGCGAAGAATGTAAATAAACTGAAACGCCCCTCTGAGGTGACATTAAAGCCATGATGCAGAGTCAGGACCCTGAAAGGAAACCACTGCAGACTGCTGCACAAATACACTCTCCGGTAAGCTCTGACACGGTCCCAGAAACTGAAGGCCCTCTCACGAGACACTCGGACCTGCAGGAAATGCTGGCAGAGATGAAAAAAAGATATGAAAGACTGTGCCATTAGCCTCACTAAATCGATCACAGAGCTAAACAAGCAAGTATCGGCAATTGAACACAGGATGGAAGAGATGGAGACGACACTATGTGAGCAAGGATAAGAGCAAGGGGAACTGGTTAAGCGAATGGACACAGTGGAACAGCAAATGTAATGGGTTGTGGCCAGACAAGAAGACAGTGAAAACAGAATTTGAAGAAATATTACACTTGGAGGCATACCAACGGCAGTCCTGGAATCTGAGCTGCATGATTGTCCAAATATTATTTCAACAGGTTCTAGACGACACGGAAGGCGACCCATAATGCTGGACAGGACGCATAGGCTATACAAAGCCTATCAACAAAAGAACAATCGGATTCTGGATGTGATCACAAGTGCATTTTTTCTGAGTGAAAGAGCAGATAATGAAAGCTGTGAGAGGGAACCGAGTCAATCAGGTTCCTGGACTCACGTATCACATTTTATTAGGACATGATAGGAACCCTGTTGGTCTATCCACATGGACCAAGTGTTGGAAAGTCCATATGAAGCACGAGTTATGGATGTTTGGGGGATTAAGTTGAGTTACTTGTGGGGATTAAGAGGCAGTGCCATGGCTCAGAATGTACTAAAGTCTGGGGTAAATGGTAAGAGGCAAACACAAGTAAGAGAGGCGCTCATACTTTAACATGGCTGACATAAACATAGTAACCCTGATGTCCAGGGCTTAAACTCACTGATGAAACGCTGCTCCATTCTAAAACTATAGAGACCTATTGGTGGTATTCTTACAAGAGACGCACCTATTATCTATAGATGAAAAAAGGATGAAACACTAGGCATTCCCCAATCAATAGTTTGCAACACGTGGGACCAAAACTGGGGGTGGGTGGCAATCCTACTGGGAGCCTCACTGACATTTAAGAAATAGTTTGGTTATAGAGATCCAGAAGGGAGATTGGTTCTCAAGGGCACATTAGGAGCACACATATATTTACTTTGATGGCATTGTATGGCCAAAATGACAAGCAGGATGTCTTTCTGAATACAGTGCTACAGAAAATAGGCGGTTGGTGTGAGGGCCAGGTATTAATTGGAGGTGACTTCAATTGCGTTGTGGAACCCAATCTGGATAAGACGCTTACTCCTACTAGAAATTATCATAGAAATCGACAAGGGTCCTAGTCCCACACTTAGATGGAATTGTGAATGTCAGCATGTGCCACACTTATAATTGTGATTGTTAGCATTTGCCCAATTAACTAACCCACTAACAATTTCACCCCTCTGCATACACATCTCACACTCTAACCAAACACAACCACAAACCTATAACACAACAATCTGCACAAACTTCACTACACTGCAGCAACAAAACAAACCACACCTACTAGTACAACAGCCCACGACTACCGACCGGAAAACGCTCCAAGCCCAGCCAACAGAGTTACCGGGTTGAGGCTGCCAACAGCACATCACTGCTCTCTTGCACTTTTCCAGCTTATTCCCATTAACTCTACCCCCCTTTCCCTTTTTTCAGAGCCGCCAGAGCGCAAGGGGACCACTCCGGTGGTAATAGTGTGCGGTACAAATATCCATTAACTTTCAGCTACATTTATCCCTCATGTAATATCCATAAATATCGGAGCAAAATACCTCATGGATCTTGCTCCGGTGATAGTACAAATTGAGACACAACTAGATTTTAAAAGTAAGTGGGCAGGAAGCAATGGAGACATAACTATCTAATCCTAAAGGATATTGCCTTAGAGCTCATATGGAAAAAGTGATCACTAATTATTTAACGGAAAATGATACCGGAGAGGTAGATCGGCGGGTGGTATGGGACGCAGGGAAAGCGGTGACGAGGGGAGAATTTATTTCACTGATAGGGCCTTATTTTAAAGGGAGAGGGGTAGTTTGAATGGAACTGGAAAGGGAGATTCAAATGCCAGAAACGCAGCATAAAACCAAGCTATCACAAAGCTCGCCACAAGCCCTTCAAAAGCTGAGGGCGCAATAAGAGGCACAGATGGCAGAGGGTTCTGCGCAGACCTTGTTGAATACCAATCAAACCTACTTTACCGAGGGGGGCAAGGCTAATCGATTATTGGCAGCTAAACTGCAGAAAGATAAAACCTGTAACCATTTTACACGCTTGTCAGATAAAGGGGCAACCTACATGTAGGGGAGGAGGATAAAGTGAGGATCATGGAAGGTTTTCATGCAACCCAGTTAAAATGGGAGGAGATGGACCCTCTGCTCCAAACAACCTATATTGGGAATGTGGGTTTGCTGCGCCTGACCGGAGAGGAAAGGGCAACCTTGGATAGGCCCATTGCAGTGGAAGAGGTTAATGAAGCCATAAATACCCTACCGGCTAACAAAACACCAGGACTGGACGGATTTGTTGACAGATATTAAACCTTTCGAACGCAAATATTAACTCCCATGACACATTTATTCAACAGTATTAGACAGGAAGGAACAGTTACGGAGGGCATGGTCAAATCTACCACTGTATTAATACCCAAACCATAGAACGACAAAACTGATTGTGCCAATTACCGCCCAAGTTCCTTACTGAACAGCAATGTTAAAATATATGCAAAGATTTGGCTGGTAGACTGGCCAACGTATTACTGGGGATAATGCATTAAGACCAGGTAGGTTTTATAATGGGGAAGCACACACAAGCCAATATTAGGAGGGCTATAGATATAAAAGATCTAGGCACGAGAACTGAGTAGAAATTCATTATAGCAACATGCTAGACAGGCATTTGATAGTTTAAATTGGGGGTTCCTGGAACGGGTATTGGTAAAATGTGGGTGTGGACCATCAGTCTGACGAATGGTACTGGGCAATTTCCAACTGCCGTCAAAAAGATTCTTGGTGAACGGATGATTTACGGAACAGGTTAAGATTCAGAGGGGAACACAACAGGGCTGCCCTCTCTCACCTTTAATTTTCGCCATGGCTATGGAACCATTCCCAGCTACGATTAGGCAAGAGCATGACATTTTAGGAATAGAAAGTAAAGGAGGAATGCATAAAATACCCCTGTATGCGGACGATATCTTACTATTCTTAAGATACACAAAACAGACACTGCCGAGAGCGATGACCAGATTACGGGAATTTTGTCAATTTTAATAAGTCCAAGGCCCTCAACATAACTGATAGAGTGAAATCCGGGAGTTGAGTAAGGGTCACCCGTTAATCTGGGAAGACAGACCTACAATAATTGTGGATAAAGCTAAAAAGAAGATGCACCGAATTATAGCGGGCAAATATCCCGCCTCTTTGGAAAGGACAAATAGAAGATCTGCATAGATGGGAGACACATGAGCTGTCATGGTTCGCTAGAATAGCAGCAGTTAAAATGACAGTTATACCCCGATTGTTAAATGTAACCAGTTCTCTCCCCATGTATATAACTGCTAGGATAATTAAAACCCTGCAAAAGGAGATGATCTCCTTTATTTGGCATGAAAAGAAACCTCGGATTCAGAGAGCTGTCCTCCTTCGTCCAATATGGACGGGAGGACTGGGAGCCCCAGACTTGAAGAGGTTTATCCTAGCAGTCCAACTTCCACCCATGTTACAATGGTCAAACCCTGAAATACACAAGGGCTTGAGTAAAATTGAGCAAGAGGTTACCTCTATCCCTCTGAATGCATTACAATCCTTCCATACTGGAAAAAGAGCAGCAGGATGCCAGCTATTGGAGGCAACACTACCTTCACTCCAAAAATGAAACCTGGCTTTTTCCAATGGGGGAAAATAGCCCCCGTACTGGGACCACACAGCCCAAAGTGCTATAATGCACATTTCTCCCCAGAAATGAATGTAGCCTACTGGGAAAGATGGGAAAGGCGGGACTGATTGAAATTAAAAGACTTATGTAATGATGGCAATCCGTTGCTCTTTGAGGAATGTAAGCAGAAATTCCACACGGGAGAGGGATAGAGATGCAAATACATTCAGATCAGACACCGGATCTCTGAGGGATGTAAAGGGCGGGTACAAGAGCACCACAGACTGGAACTAATCATGCGAGAGGGGACTCCGGCAAAAGGGATCTCGATTACACAGGTTGATAGACAGAACACAATATACAGACTATTTACCATACATGATCAGATGGGGTAGGGATCTGGGGGTTACTATCACGGAAGAGTAATGGGGACAAATCTGGGGGAGAGCCCACAAGTTATCTAAATGCACGACTATAAGAGTCGGCATACAAAATTGGTCACAGATGGTACCTGACCCCTCAAAGGCTACATGCAATGACTAAGGATCAGTCTCCTTTATGTTGGAGGCAATGCAGGGAAACGGGAACCTTGGGTCATGTGTGGTGGACATGCACTAAAGCCAAAATCTATTGGAAGGAAATTCTAGCTCAAATAAAAAACATTACAGGGGTACAATTACCTGAATCGCCAGTAGTGATACTTTTGGGGGCAGAGGTGGAAGGGATCTACGCAGTAAGTGGGGCTACTGCAGCACTTGTCACACACCTGTTGATGTCGGCCCGTATGACCCTGGCCCAGAACTGGTAATCAGTAGAGGGTCCTATAGTAGCATGTTGGTGGGTACAAATCCGGGGCGTATTAGCAATGGAGAAGGTGTGTTCTCTAAAAGCCGGGACAAACCAGAAATTCTTGACTTGGCTCCCCTTTCATAAATGCGTCCGGGATAAAGAACACTATTTCCATAAGCCGCAACTGCTTAAAAACTTGAGTTTAATGAGTCAGTGATGGAAATACTGCATACAATGTCGGCAAAGGATCATGTTTGCCAGACAGTTTCTGAACCATATTTGTTATGATAAGGGGATTGGGGTGGGGTAGTTGCGGTTCTTCTAATTTCCTTAGTTTGATCATTGCTGATAAGTTTGTTGGACTTATTGCTTTTGTTTATTATTAATAGCATAAAAGAAACTCAATGCAGCAAAAATGGACAATCCTACGGAGGCCCTTGAAGTCGGGCCCTGAAAACAAAATCTATGGCGAAAGGAACTCAAATGTGTTGTTGTACTGAGTTACATAAATGAATGTTTAAAACAAAATTGACTTTGCAATAAGTTAAACTGGATCAATTTAAAACGCGTGTTTCTGGGCGCCTTGCTAGTGTGCATGCACTTTTTCTCCCAGTCAGACTCCTCAAAAGTTACCTTCTCCCACTTAATTTGTGCCTTCACCTGCGTCAGGGACCTGCTGTCTTGTAATGCCATGTATAGACTTGAAGTCTGGCATCCCATATAGTAAGAAAGAGTGTGTGTAGTTGGTGGCTCATTGTGTATTGTGTCCCATTTGCCTGCAAGTGCCTTGGTTAGCCTGGCATAGTTTAAGAACAGTACCCTGGGCATTTGAAACTTACCGTCCCATGTGTTGCCCAGTACCCCTCTTGTGTGCAGTTTGCGTCCCCCATGTCCTGTATTATCCCCACATCGGCCCACAAAGGTATCATGGGTCTGTAGCTGTCTTATACTCAAAGCGTAGTGGGGACACTTTTCCATGCCTCCCTCACCACCCAACTCACAGGAGCATTCTGCCTCTCTGGTCTCCTGCCATAGCATTGCCATCCCCGTATGCCGCTTGGGTTCCCCCAGTAGCGGTGCGTCCAGCCCTCCCCCTGCCGCCACCTATCTGGTAGTGTGCTGTAACTGGGCTGACAAGTAGAGCTCAGTCTGGTAGGGCCAGCCCTCCCTACCCAGTATATCCTACTTATTGTGTCTAGCAACGCCCTGTGGAGTTTCCCTCCCCATAGTCTGGCTGCAGTTATGCAGTTTAGAATCTTAAAGAACGGGACCCTGGCCATGTGGTGATATTCGCAAACCGGTAAATAAATAAATCTGGGGAGTATCGGCATCTTACAGCAGCAGTGTATTCCAGAAGGCAGTCCTATCTATGCTCGTAAGTGCCCTTCCGACATACTGGAAGGTATCCGCCGTTGAGTGATGAATCTGGACACCCAAATAACGGAAGAATTTGTCCTCCAAGCATAGCCCGACTTCCAGTAGGTCCTGTATTGACTTGCCCTGCAAAGAGCCCAGCGGGGAACACCAATGATTTTTCAATATTCACTTGAAAACCTCCATATTCTGCAATACCTCAATTTTGTAATGCAGATGTACCCTAGGGCTATGCACATAGAAAAAGTAATCCTCCGTGTATAAGGAGATGTGTTGCTGACCACCTACTCTAATTCCTGCGTCATGGAACTGCGCCCGCAAGATTAGTGCCATAGGCTCCAAAACTAGGGCAAATAAAATGGGCGACAGCGGGCAGCCCCTCCCCAGTTTCTAAATACGCGTGATTAAAGACAGTTTCCTGTCTTTAATAACGCCATGGGATCCTGGTATAGGAACTAGACCCATTTCAGCATATTTGGCCCCATCTCATTTCTCTCCAGGACTCTGAAATGCCTCTTCCAATTGATAGTCGAAGGCCTTAACCACATGCAGAGAGACCACCGCCATTTCCTCTGCTGACCCCTGAACTTTTTCTGAGATGCAGTGGAGTCTCCTGAGATTCATGGCGCGTTTTCTACACCATACAAAGCCGCATTGGTTGTGATGGATCAGGTGGGCGACCCCTTGGTGAGTCTAGCTGATAGACACCAAAACACTAGGCAAGGTGCTAACGAAATGGGCCAGTATGAGCTGCTGCATTGCGGTTCCCTCCCTGGTTTGAGCAGTACGATAATAATGGCTTCCCGCATAGATGCCGGGAGACTTGCTTTCTGGAAGGGCCACTCATAGTTGTTGGAGACGAGGGACTAGTAAGTCTGCATAAGCCTTAAAAATTCAGCTGGCAGTCCATCACCACCGGCGTCTTCCCACTCCCTAGCAAGTCTATTGACCCTCTAGTTTCGCCTTCTGTTAGGGGTTCTTCTAGTGTAGTGATTACTTCCTTGCTCAGCTGTGGTAGGGAGGCCTGGTCTAGGGAGGCCTCCATGTCTTTGGTATGTCCCTTGTAAAGCTGTTCATAATATCTCTGGAGCACTGCATTAATGTCTTCCTGTGTAGTGACCAGACTGCCCCCCTCTTTCACCTGGGTAATAAAGCTCTGGGGACGGTCTTGCCTGAGGAGACCAGCCAAAAACTGGCCTGCTTTGACTCCCTCCCCGTGTATTCTCGTTTGGTGGTGTGCGTTATCATGTTTGCCTAGCCGCTCTTGCTGCCTCTGCAACCTCCCCCAGAAGAGCTCTGCACTGTATGTACAGTCCCATTGCCATATTTCCTCAAGTACCCTCATGCATTACTCCAAGCCTTTTAAAGAGGACAATAATGCTGAGAGCACCCCATGCATGGCGTCTATGCATTTGTGCCTCATTACCACCTTAAAAGCCTCCCATACCACCCCATAGTCACTGACTGAATTTTCGTTAACCTCCAAGTAATCTTCTATGGCGCGTCTGAGCTCTTCTACGTATGCCCCATCGGTCAACGCTTTGGCTCGTAGCTGCCAATTAGGGGGATGTCCCTCTCCCCCCAACCATGGTGGCCTTTAGGAGGGGCATGATCCAAGATCGCCCTTCCTATGTATCCCTCGTCTTGGAAATGGGTGAACTGCTTCCTCCCCACGACTATATAATCAAGCAGCGAATATCTTCCATGCGGGTAAGAATAGGAGTAGCCCCTCGTCTCGCGCCAGAGATCGACCATGTCGAGCTCGAATAGCATTGGCTTATTACTTTTATTGGGGCCCGACCTATCTAAATGTAGTTGGAGTATGCAATTAAAGTCCCCTCCCCATATCTGCTACCTGCCCCCCCCCTCCCAATCATGTCAGCTACGCCTGGAAAGTCAGTGTCATTATCGAGGTTTGGCGCATAAGAGTTGGCCAGACAGATTTCCCTCCTATCTAATAACCCCAGGAGGATAAGAGTCCTGCCTTTCCCGTCGTGCTGACCCTTGGTTACTTGCAAGGGCACCCCCTCTTTATCCAAATTAGCACCCCTCTAGAATAGGTCAAGTAGGTTGTACCATATCTCCCGTCCCCCAAAAAGCTGGCCTTCACCATCTCAAGTTCGACCCTGTTGAGATGTCTCTTTGAGCATGGCAACCTGCAGCCCACCACCCCATCTCTTCAAAAATCCCATAAAATCCCTGCATTTACCTGGCCGCCCCAACCCTCTCGCATTCCAGGTGAGAATAGTCAGTTAACCCTTGCCTCCCTCTGTGGACTTTTTGCATATCTGCTCTGATTAGGTTCAGTTCTTCCCCTATGGTGCAGATTTTGTATTCCAAGGTGGTCCTGGAGCTCTGTACTGCTTGTAGTACTTCGGCAATTCTCCCCTCCAAGGACGTTGGCTGTGCCTCTTGCTGTTGAGGAGGCAAAACCCTTGTGGGTTGCCGCTGCTGAATCACGGCCGTGTACTTGTCCATCTTAGACTGCCTGCTTTTCCCTCCCGTCATGGTTTGCTAGCTCGTCTGGCTTACTGGGGCGTTCAGGTGTCTTGTCTGGACAGTCACCACTTTCCCCCTTTGTGCTCTTCCCCCTGCGGCTTCCTTCTGGCGGATACTTGTCAGGCAACTGCGCAAGGCGGGCCTTGGTGGCGCTGTAGACTTCAGTCCTCCGCAGGCTCCTCAAGGTGGCTATGGGAACCTGTGCAGTAGGTCCCTCTGCTCACCTGACTTACCACTGCCAGCTCCTAGTGGCTAAGTAGTCGTTGGGTCTGCCTCCACAGTTGCCTATGTGCACCCACTGGCTCCTTGCTCTACACGATAGACAGGTCCCTGATCCCTCAGCTCAGGCTTTCCAGGTGGACCTCCCCAGTGGTTTTCCTTCACTCTGTGCTTGGCTTTTCCCTTGTTGCGCAGGGCAATGTCTGTTATTTAGGACACCAGCCTCTGCCCCTACCTGTTTTTAGGCCCTCTCCGCCTTCTTCCTGCTTGCCTCTTTTAGAGGGGTCCCAGGGGTCTCTTGACACCTCATAATGCTGGGGCTGCCCCCAGACCCTCCCTAGCCTGCCTCACCTCAGTCTTTCAAATCATGCACCACAGTGACTAGTGTCTCCTTGGCCTTCAAACAACTGTGTTCCTCTCGAGCTGTACGGGGGACTCAGCTGGCTCCTCCCGAGCTCCCGGCCTGGCCCAGCACCAGCGCAGTCTCTGCCTGCTGGAGCCATGTCAGCCTTCCCCCGTGTGGCAGGGAGCCCCCGCTACCTATTGCGGCAAACAGTTCGCGGTCCACCGGGCCAGAGAGTAGGATCCCACCCCTTCCCGGAATGCTGTCTCTTGTAGGACAGCGGAGGGGTCCTCTGCTTCAGCTTTACACCTACCACAGCAGCCCCCAGCCAGGGCTGGTATCCTGGCCCACTTTCTGTGCAGACCTCCTTATGCTGGGTCAATTACCAACCGGTTCCTGGCTCTGTGACTCGTCCGCCAGCCTTGATGCGTTAGAGCGGTGCGCCCCACAGCTCCCCAGTCCGACACACCAGCGATGCCTGCCATGGTAATCTTCCAAAGCGCCCTTCTGTTCGGACCGTCCTGATGCCTCCTTCCCCTCTCCGGACTGCCTCTGTCAGTGTACTGAGGCTTCTATCTGTGCGGCACTTGTCCTTTCCATGCCGTTTACAGACAAAACTGTCCTGGTCGATACGTAGGGCAGATCTTGGTGCAGTCTACTTTCTGCTGTACAGATCCGTCGCTTCGAGTAAGTTGCCTGCTCTACAGCCAGGATACCATCGGGATGTTAACGGGTGATGGCGGGAGCCTCTCACTCTTTCTTTCATTGGTCCCCCCGCCACCACACCCCATACTTTCCATTACTTTAAACAGGAAGACCCACTGCACTCAGTCGGAGGCCTTCTCGAGGGAGAGGAGGACCGGGGAGTAGCTGTCTTGTGGGCATTCTCGATCAGATGATATCGAACGTCTGCTGGTTATGTAGGAACCCAGACTGGACCGAGTGGATCAGGCTCAGAAGTCTCTCTAGCCTATTGGCCAGAATGTTAGTATATATTTTGGCACTTGTTTATCAAGGCTATCGGCCTATATGATGTGCACCTAGTGTAGTTTGGTTGGGCTTGGGAGTGAGTTATTTTAGACTCCTCCATGGAGGCCAAGATACTACCAGACTCCCGAAATTGATTGATTAGGCTAGTAAAATGCAGGACTAAAACTCTTGCATAGGCTTTATAAAAAGATGCTGTAAAGCCATCCAGCCTGGGTGCTTTATTTGGGGGAAGGGCTGCTATGACCCTTCATCCCTCCTCTTTCATGACCTCCTACCCTAGTTCCTGTCTGTATTCCCTCATTGATCTCTTTTGGGAGGCTCCCCTGCTCACGTCCTAGTCTATTCAACCTCCTCCTCTAGCTGGGTCTCAAGAAGCCTCATCTGCCTTTTCCCTCTGCTCCTTGGCAGCTATGCTCCCCCCCTCCCCCCTTATTGTGGTTTTGAATGTGTTTGATTGGATGCTTTCCCTGGTATTGGAGGCTTTGTTTAGCTAAAAGAAGTCCCTTATCTTTCCCTCAGCTGCTTGCTGAAGACTGGGTCTTGCAACAGCTCCCCTGGAACCTGCCAACCCCAGATCCCTACTTTGCGCCCTGGTAGATGCAATTTGGTTACCACCTTGGGGTCAGCTATTCCAAGGGGCCCCACCCCTCATCTACTGCTCCCAGTAGATGGGCTGACGCCCATATGTAGTCAATGGGGATTGTGTTCCATGCACGCTGGACAGAAATGTGTAACCCACGATCTCCCCTGAACCCCCTCCACATGTCCCGCAGTCCCAGGGCTTTGAATCCATCTTGCAATGAGTTAGAAGCACAGCCCCCCATTAATTGACATTTCGAGGGGATTGGGTCCTCCGACGTATTCCAGATCTGACAGGTAATCACCACAGCTGTGCTGCTTCGGAAACTTTTTCCTGCGTCGATGACGTCGATGCGCCGCCGTCGAGGACCTCCTCCGACGTCATCCAATGTGATAAGTAGGACGCACGATGCCCGTAGCCTCAGTTCTGTTTTTTCCGCGAACGTGTTGCTTCGACTCTGTGGAGTTCTGTTCTTCTCGGTTCTTCGAACCTGTTCGTATTTTGTGCGAAAATCCTTCGTAAGAAGATGTCTTCTACTTCGTCTTCGACCCCGGGTCCGGGCTTCAAGAACTGCGGGGAGTGTGGGTCCAAGATGTCGGTGACGGACTCGCACAACGCCTGCCTCTGGTGCTCGTTCTCGACGTACCTGTTCCAGGTCCCGCTCCTCGACGCGTTCGAGACCGTGTGCACCTGTGATGTCTTCGAGGAAGACATCGACGCCTGGGGCGTCGAGGGCGTCGACGGGCTTTCTCGAGGCTCAGGTCGTCGAAGGACAAACTCTGAGCTACGGCTTCGAGGACTGTGTCGACGCCGTCGATGCTGGCGGCGCTGCATCTGACATCGACGCCCATTTACTCGACGTCGATGCCGATCCTCTCGGCGCCGATGCCTGTTCTCTCGACGCCGGCGCCGATTCACTCGACGCTCTCGACGCCTTTCGAGGCTGGGGTGTCGGAGGTACCCCGTGGCAAGGGGGAACCCCCTAGAAAGGCTCTGGTTAAGAGCAAGCACTCTCGGGTGCCTTCTTTTCACCACCTGGAATATATTTCGGAGGTGGATGAGAATTCTGATGGCCTGGTTCCTAGTCAGGTTCCAGATGAGATGGTCTCAGGCCATAGTCAATTTGACGATTTGAGGCAGTCACTGCATGATGCCAGTGGACTGGACACCTCTCCGGAGGTGGAGTTTTGTAGGCCTGAGCCTGGCTCTCATGCGGATTCCTCGTACAGGCGCCTTATGGCTAGGGTCTCCGAGTATTTGGGATGGTCTGCTCCCCCAGGGGAGTTTGTGCAGGATGATCTCACAGACATCCTTGATGTTGGTCCCCCAACTGACCCGGTATTGCCGTTTCATATGGCTCTACAGAGAAGGGTGGCAGCGGCTTGGAGTGCTCCGGAGAGTCTCCCGGCGGTAGGCAGGTCCTTGTCGCGAAAATACCATCCAGCCAGTAGCGACCCCTGCTACTTGACCAGGCACCCCACTCCGGAGAGTTTGGTGGTGCAGGCGGCCACGGCCCTGGCAAAGCAGGCGTCGTACCCGACCATCCCTCCTGATAGGGACGACAAACGTTTTGATGGCTGGGTGAAGAAAGTGTTTTCTTCTGGGGGTATGGCGCTTCAGGCGGCCAACTCCATATGTGCCTTGTCTCGTTTCACACACACTCTGTGGAATTGTGTTGCGTTAGCGGCTGAACATATTCCCGAAGGGGACGAACGGGTTGGTTTACTTGCTATGGTCCAGGATGGTAAGGATGCCATGTGTGAGTCCGTTCAGTCTGGTATGGACATGGCTGAATGCGTCAGCAGGTCCATGACGGCGAGCACCGTGATACGCAGGTTTGCGTGGTTGCGGAAGTCGTGGTTTGCTCCTGATGTGCAGTCCCGGCTCCTCAACATGCCCTTTGACGGTGAACACTTTTTTGGCAGCAAGGCTGACGAGAGCCTTGAGAGGTTGCAGACCTCCAAAGCTGCAGCAAAGTCGTTTGGAGCTGCAGTTCGCCAACCTCCGCCTTTTCGTCCTATGAGACAGCAATGGAGGGGTGGTTCCTTTCGCTATTACTCATCCTTCAGTAAAGCGAGGGGAGCTAGCAGTCAAAGGGGCCAACGCAGGGGTACCAGAGGTGGACGACAGGGTACCCATGGTGCCAAGGCCGCTCGGGCAGTTGCCTCTTTGCCCTCAGGCAACGCCGCAGCCGCTACCACTCAGTCATGAGGCCATGTCCCATGGTTCGCTGGTTGGGGGGAAGGCTGGCGCAGCATCTTGTAGAGTGGCGTGCCATTACTTCAGATGTGTGGGTACTGGAGATCATAACCCACGGCTACTGTCTTCCCTTTCGGCAGAGGCCTCATGACAATCCACCAGGGAACCTCTCTTTGAAGAGTCCGGATCCGCTCCTTGCGCAGGAAATTCAAGCCCTGCTAGAGAAGCGCGCCATAGAACTGGTGCCTGTAGCAGAGAGGAACAAGGGATGGTATTCCCCTTATTTTTTGATTTCGAAGAAAGACGGGGGATTGAGACCCATCATGGACTTGCGCGGTTTGAACAAACTCCTCAGGAAGGACAAGTTCAAGAGGGTTACTCTTTCTCAAGTCCTCCTTGCCCTTCAGCTTCAGGACTGGTTGGTGTCTCCCGACCTCAAGGATGCTTACTTCCATGTGCCGATCCATCCCAAGCACAAGAAGTACCTGAGGTTCGCGGTTGGCGACTCGCACTTTCAGTTTCGGGTCCTGCCGTTCGGATTGACCTCTGCCCCGAGGGTTTTCACCAAGCTCATGGTGGTGGTGGCAGCGCATCTCAGGCAAGGGGGGATTCACGTCTACCTCTACCTGGACGATTGGTTGATCAGGGGGAGCTCTCCCGAGCAAGTCCTGGATCATCTGTCCGTCACCTGCCACTCCCTTCACAGGCTGGACTTCTCCCTCAATTTAAAGAAGTCCCATTTGACGCCAACACAGCGGCTCCAGTACATCGGAGCAGTGCTCGACACTTCCCTGGGGCAGTGTTTTCCTCCCCAGGTGAGGTCTCTTCACATTCAGCAGATGGTGCACAAGTTTCAGCATGCCCAGACGCTCCCAGCGTTCGAGTTCTTGAGGTTGCTCGGCCTCATGGCATCCTGCATTCTTCTGGTGCCAGAGGCTCGCTTGAGGATGATATCTTTGCAGTGGGCACTCAAGATGCAATGGTCGCAGTCCTCCGGCAGGATGTCGGACCCGGTTCAGGTGCCGCCCTCGGTCGCCCAGGACCTTCTGTGGTGGGTCGTCGAAAGGCAACTTGATGAAGGGGGCTTCGTTTTGGCTTCCCTGGCCGGAGGTGACGATCGTGACGGATGCATCCCTCACGGGATGGGGAGCTAATGCCAACGGAGCTGACAGTCAGCGGTCGTTGGTCTCCGTCGGAGTCCAGACTCCATATCAATCTGTTGGAGCTGAGGGCCGTCAGGCTAGCCCTGAAGGCTTTTCTGCCGACTGTGCGAGGAAAGAATGTCCTGATCCTGACTGACAACACAGTGGCCATGCACTACCTCAATAAAAAGGGGCGGGGGGGGCAGGGTCACTTCCTCTGTGCAGAGAGGCGATGCAGCTCGAGTTCTGGGCCATCCAGCAGGAAGTTTCGATCTTGGCAGTTCATCTGGCCGGAGACGAAAACGTGACGGCGGACGCTCTGAGCAGGCAGAGCACGATCTCTCACGAGTGGGAGTTGGCTCAGGAGATTCTTCTTGAGATCTTCGCCCTTTGGGGGACCCCTCAAGTGGATCTCTTCGCCTCCAGTGTCAACTGGAAGTGCGAGAGGTTCTGCTCGCGGGAATTTCTTCCAAAAGGAGCCTTGGGAGACGCGTTCATGGTGGAGTGGTCATTCCCACTGCTGTACGCGTTTCCTCCAGTCCCCGTCATCCCGCAAGTGCTGCGGAGGTTACGGAAGTTCGGTTCCCGGATGATCCTCATTGCTCCGGCGTGGGCTCTGAGGACGTGGTACCCAGACCTTCTCGACTTGTCAATCTGCCCTCCACGTCGTCTTCCCTACCGAGACGATCTGCTCTCACGGGAGGGGGGTCTGGTTCTCCATCCAGAGGTCAGATCCCTCAACCTTCACGCTTGGCTTCTGAAAGGTTGAGGTATAAGGATTGGGACCTCCCAGAAGACGTGATGGAGGTGTTGCTCTCGGCCAGACGGCCTGCAACAAAGTCTCTGTACCGTTGCCGTAGGCGTAAGTTCTGCGACTGGTGCAGAGTTCAGAATGTGGATCCTTTTGCATGTGACATCCCCATGGTTCTGTCCTTTTTACTTTCTTTGGCCCACAGGGGCTTGCAAGTGGGTACCATTAAAGGTTACTTGGCGGCGCTGTCCATCTTTAAGCGCTCGTCTGAAGAGTGTTCCTACTTTAAAATCCCTTTAATTTCACAGTTTCTGAAAGGGCTCACTAATGTGTTCCCTCCGTCACCTTTCCTGGTGCCCGGTTGGGATTTAAACCATGTTCTTAAGTTTCTTTTGGGTGCTCCGTTTGAGCCTTTACATTCTTGCCCTTTGAGGCTGTTAACTCTGAAAACTGTGTTTTTAGTTGCGGTTACTTCCGCTCGCAGAGTGAGTGAGTTACAGGCACTTTCAGTTAAGCCACCCTTCACTGTATTTCACAAGGACAGGGTTGTCCTTAGAGTTCGTCCTTCTTTTCTTCCGAAGGTGGTTTCGGAATTTCATTTGGCCCAGAAGGTTGTTCTTCCGGCATTCTATCCTCCTCCGCATCCTGGTAAGGAAGAGGAGAGGCTCCATAGGCTTGATCCTAGGAGAGCTTTAAGCTTTTATGTTTCACGCATGTCCCGGGTCAGAGTGGACGATCAACTCTTTATTGGTTACGCTGGAAAGCGTTTGGGACAAGCTGTGACGAAACAGACTTTGTCTCGCTGGATTATTTTGGCCATCTCGGAGTGTTACCGCTTGGCGGGTAAGGACCCACTGGCTGGCTTGCGGGCCCATTCTACCAGGGGTATGGCTGCATCTACTGCCCTGCAGAGGGGTGTTCCTATTCGCAACATCTGTGATGCAGCCACCTGGGCTTCAGTACATACATTTGTACGTCACTATTCCCTCGTTTCCATCCGAGGACAGGATCTGGCCTTTGGCAAGGCGGTCCTTTGCTCTGCTATTTGATTGGCAATTCTAAATTTTGAGTCTAAATTCTTTCCTCCCTCCTTGCTCTGGTACTGCTTTGGGAGTCTGTCATAGATATGCAATACGTCAGAAGACCCAATCCCCTTGAAGAACAAGTTACTTTCTTACCTGGTAACGTTCTTTCGATGGGATGGTCCGACGACGTATTCCAGATCGCTCCCTCCCTGCCTTCCCTGCTGCAGACTTTCTTTTGCGATTGCAGCTTACGTTCCGCAAGGCTTTGTGTCTGACTGGCAGTTGACTAATGTCACACGTTCTGGGGGAAAAAACTACAACTGAGGCTACGGGCATCGTGCGTCCTACTTCTCACATCGGATGACCTCGTAGGAGGTCCTCGACGACAGCTCATCGACGCAGGACGCAGACGCCGAAAAAAGTTTCCGAAGCAGCACAGCTGTGGTGATTACATGTCATAGATATGGAATACGTCGTCGGACCATCCCATCAAAAGAACGTTACCAGGTAAGAAAGTAACTTGTTCATCCCTGCACAACAGCACATGAGTATCCGCACCGACCCGAAAACCGCACTTAAGCTCAGCGAACAGTGCAAACAGAGCATCACAACTCACTTTCCTATTCTTACTAATCCCCACTCCCTCCCTTTTTATCCACACTCCTTTTCAGATTAGCGAGCACGCCTGGGGACCACTCCGGTGGTGACAAATACCTTTTAATTTTAGCTGTGGTGAGGACGGTGTGCAGAGCTCCAGATGGCGCTGGTGACAGGCAGAGGGAATGGTATCTGAGTGGAGGCATGATTTCCGGATTGAGCTATGGGCAAATGTGGAGGAGAATCTGCCGGCTGAAATCAGCGTGAGCCTCGGGTGGTGCAGCAGTTTGTGTGATGAGGAACCGTGAGATTGCCTGTGTCAGCGGGCTCTGGTGAGCAGCACCAGGAGGTAGCATCGCCGGTGGATGACAGACAGACACTCAGGCAGCAAGAGCCGGCAACAGTGGGCTGCTTCACCAGTGACTGCAGGAGCTTCACCATTGAGTGCAGGAGGGGCGGATTGAATCCCGCTCGGTATTGCATGGCAGGGTTTGGGGAGACATTGGTAGTCAAGGCTGCACTGCCCATGGTGGAATGACTGGTGGCGAGGAAGGGCGGAGGGGTTTGCCTGGCCCGGAAGCTTCAGGAGAAGGTGTGAGAGCGCGGGTCTCAGAGGGCATTGGTGTCAATGTAAGGAGCAGCAAGGCAGCATTGCTGGGATGCTGGGGGGCTGCTCATTTGTAGCAGAGTGGCTCAGTGTGATTCTAGGAGGCCAGAGGATTGTTTGAGGCATCTTGGTGGACACATAGTAGGCCAGCCAGAGGACCAGCTGGGGAGGTGGAGAGGACATAATTTCCAGAATGCGGAGGGTGCCAGGGCATGAGCAGGCGTACTGCACATCAACAGTATTTCACGTTTGGGTTCTTGAGACGAATGTTGGACTCCAGGAAGACCCCAGCAAAGCCAAGCTAGTCAAATATGGAGGCAAGGTGACTACAGCAAGAGCAGAAGTGCAACCTGAGGGGATAGTATGATCCAGAAAGAAGCAGACCACAAAATACTGAAGGCGATTTCAGCTCCTACAGCATCCATGGTGTCGCGTATTGATGAAATTGTGTGATGTTGGCCTCTTGAGGCAGGATGTATGAACCCTGGCTGGCAAAGTGGGAGAGGTGGCGTCTACCACAAAGAAATTAAAAGTTAAGGTACAAGAGCTGACGAAAAAAAAATGTGTTGGAGGACCCAGCCGGAAATGTAGAAGGGAGGGCGAGGCGAAGCAACATTATGATCTTGGGACTGCCAGACCCAACTATGTATGTTGAAAATATGTTGCTCTAGGAGATTGGCCAAGGAAACTTAACACAGGTATTCACGATGGAAAGAGCCCACAGGGAAAGGCCTCCCCCAGGGGTGCCACAAGGCCAGTTATAGCGAAGTTCCTCAACTTTAAGGACAGGGAGGAGATACTGGCCTTCTCTAGGGAAAGGGGAGAGATTAGATGGGCTACAGCCAAGCAAGCGATTTACCTGGATTACACTTTGGAAGTCCAGAGGCGGGGGCGGCGGAGTGAATTTGTCCTAAAAACAGGGAAACTCGGACATAAATGCATCAAATATTTTGCTCTGTCCAGCAAAGCTGAAGATCCTGTTCAATGGGAAGGCCCTTTTTTGAGTCCCTAAAAGAAGTGAACTTATGGATGTATTGACATAAAATAGCACCCATGGTAGATAAAAGTAACGATAACAGAAAATAGACTGTTGCAGAAGGAATTCATAGCATTTCCGCCAAGACAATCACGTCACGCATGTAGGCTTGGTTGCATGGGCCCCATATTGTGCATGGGTCTGGGAGCCCTGTTGGTGGCACAGGGACTCCCCTTTCTTTGTTGTATTTGTAGATATCGGGGGTGGTCGGGTGGGGATACCAAGCAGTCAAGTCCTACACTGGGGGGTGGGATGAATGACGGTGAAGCCTGAATAGTCTCTGTAATGTTTGGCAAACCGTTATGTTCTGGTATTGTAGGTGTAGGTTAACTAACAGCCTGTTATTATCTAAAGGATTGAAAAGAATGTACCTCGGAGCTAATGAGGTTGGGGGAGTAGGGATGGAGAAGTGGAAGGTGTGGGGGCCGAAATGGAACGGCGTGGGATGTCATAGGAATATAGGATGTGATTTAGGGGCGGCGGGTAGCAGGGGAATGGGACAGTAGGAATCTGGTTATATGGCAGAACTTTTGAGAGTGGCCTCCTGGAATGTCATGGGGGTTAAATAATTTGTAAAGTGTTTTCGCAGGCCTCATATTTGCACTGGAAAGGTGTGGGAATCGCAATGCTGCACAAGACTCATCTCACCGGGGAGAGACAGACTAACATGCTGAAGGAAGTGGAAGGAGTAGGATTTAGGTCAACGCATTCCACCTTTGCAAGAGGGTTTCTTATTTGGGTGACACCTAGGGTACCCTTGCGGGTGGTGGAAGTCAGTACGGATAATACGGGGTGGATGGTCTTGGTACATGGGTATGTTGAGGAAAGTGTGCCTTATTAATATTTATGCCCTTAACCATGATGCGTCATCCTTGGTTCAATCGCTATATGCTAGATTGGCCCCTTTTAGAGGGATTAAGTGGCTCTGGGGAGGAAGCTTTAATTGTGTGCTGCAACCACCGTTCGATCGATCAGAGAAGTATGTTAAGCCTGACCCACTGCCAAGGATCTTGGGGACCTTGATAGAGAAGTTAGAGTTGTAAAATATCTGGAGGTGGCTGATGGGCAAAGCAAAGGAGTGTTCATATTATATGTATTGATTACCTCTTCACCAGCCTAGAGCACTTGGGGCCTGGGGTGGGGTGAGATTTGTGGGTGCTTCTTATGCCGGCAGGACTTTTTCAGATTACTCCCCCCTCAACCCCCCTTCCATTTGAGGATTTGGCTAAGAGCGCTCGCCTCGCCCCTGTGTCAACATGGAAGCTCAGGGCACAGACCCTACATGATGTGCCATGGACGCTTCCGGGAATAAATCACAGAAGCAGATGGAAGAGTGCTTCTAAATTATTGACTGGAGTGTACGCAAGCTGGAAAACTTATGGGAAGCACTTTTTAAAACATGTTTTTTTACTTATAATCAAAAAGATTTTTACAAGAATCTCTTCAAAATCTCTTCAAAAAGAAGAAAAAACAGGTCAGGTAGAGCTGTCGACAAAGTATGGAATGGAAAGTTTAAAATGAGAAAGTTCAATTTCTAATTTCTTGTGGCTATGGATGTATTGGCTGCAGCGACGCAACTGTCTCGTCAGCCGTTCTTTCCGATGTTTTCTGAGCTGTAATCATCTGCATGGCTGCTTCCAGAATCTTAACTGCCGCTATGGTGTATCTTGTAGTTTCCCCTGCAATCAGGCGATACCACCAGATTTCATCGTCTTGGATTTGTGAGTCTGCAAAGAGCGGGGTCAGAAATGAGACCTGCAAGTGGCTTGTTTTTTTGCAGTACATTAGCAAGTGTTGAAATGTTTCTCGTTCTGAGTCCTCTTTACATAGTCTACACTTATCTGATGTTGTGAGAGCACGTTATGCTTGAATTTCTTGAGTTGGCAGTACATTTAAGAGTATCCTCAAACATTTTCTGAAGTGGTTTATTTGGGAATTTAGAACAGTATGCTAGCGGGACTTTCAACTTATTTGTAGGTGTCGTTAGGTGAATCAACAGATGTTTCGCAGATGTTTTCCCACATGTACGTATCCAATCGTCAAGTCCCAATTTGGTTTTTATTCTTTCAGGGTTGTTGATCAAATCTTCATGAGAGCATGCCAAGTCATTCAGTCTACAGTCCAAGTTATGTTTCCATGTGTTTAAGACTTTACATCGGCCACTTTGTAGTTTTTTGTTGATGATTTTATAGATCTGCAGATTCTCAGGCATCAATCTTCCGTAGGAGCTGCATTTGTTTTTGTTCAACGGTGGCTGCTAGCGACAGTAAGCCCAATTCTCGTCTAATAGCTGGAGTTGATGTTGATTTCGGAAGTCCCAAGACAGATTTCCACACATGACTTTCAATCTTTGGCCATATCTATGATGGAATATTAAGTGATGCATCCATGTCTTAAGTCAGTGTTGGAACCAATTTCGATTTATAAACATTTATTGCTGTTATTAGTGAAAATTTCCCAAATCTTTTATCAACCATCTTCAGTTGACTGGTCAAGTTTTTTGTCTTACTCCATAATGCCTGTATCATTGCTTTTTCACTATTTGAAGAGTCAATCATTATGCCAGGATATTTGAATTGCGGGACGACTTCAATTTTTCTGCTAAGTGACAAATTACTTTTGTTCTTGTTGACGTTTTGCATTTTTTCCAGGATCAGAACTTTAGTTTTTTCTGTATTGATTTCCAAGTTATTGGCTTTGGTAAATTCAGCTAAGTTTCAGATTTGACGACGTAACCCAATTTGGGTCTGATCCAGAAGGATTAAATCGTCCGCATATAAAATGTGAGATGTTTGCTGGTCACCAATCTTGGGTGGAAAAGATCTGACAGACTCTTGGGAGTATTGAAAGTCCCCAATGTAGGCGATGGAAAGGGCAGGTGCCAAGGGGCACCCCTGCTTCACTCCTCTCTCCGATTTGATTTCCTCAGAGAGGTGACCCTGCTGATTCAGCCGTACACGTATTGAGGTATTGGTGTGCAGCGCTATTATTGGCTCTAAAATTTCGGCTGGGCAATTCAGTCAGTTTGGTCCAGAGTTTTTGTCGGTCGACTTTGTCGAATGCCTGTGACATATCAATCAAGGCTAGGAATACTCCTGGCGCACCCGTCTTGATATTACTTTTTATGATATTAAGAAACAGGATGTTAATGCTAGTACTTGAGTCTTTCAAAAAAACAGTTTGGTAGGAGTCTTGAAATGGTGATGTTTCGGCCCACCTTTGGAATTTCTGGAGCAGTAGTGACGTGTAGATTTTGCCAATTATGTCCATCAAAGCTATTGGTCTGTAGTTTGCGGGATTGCCACGCTTTCCTTTTTTGAAAATTGGCACCACTACCGCTTCAGTCCATGATTTCGGGATCTGTTTCGCTGTTCTACATTGCTGGTAGACTCTACTTATAAAAATTGCCCACGCCTCGGGGTTCTGTTTGAGGTCTATATTTGTAAAGCCGTCTGGTCCTGGAGCGCTTGATCTTTTTTGGTTTGAGATTAGGTTTTTGATGTCTTCGATATCTGTAAAATCTACCCAAGTGTTTTCGTCTGAGAAAATTGTCATTGTTGCATTTGTCTCTGGGAAGGCAAAGAGGCGGAGGAAATGGTCTATCCAATCTTTCTCTAAAAACCGCATTGACTAACTGGTTAGAGGCCGAAGAGTCTTTGCTTTTTATCAATTGCCAAAAGTCTCTGCTCTTTTTGCTGTCTAGAATTGTTGCCATTTTCTCAGCGTCATTTTGATAGAGGACTGCTCTATACCCTTGCAGCCATTCTTTGTAGGTTTTTACAACCTCAGTCAGCTTCTTTCTTCCTTCCTCTGAGTCGTGGGCATGTATGTCTTTTTAGTTTTCTTAATTCCCTTCTTTTGACTATTACAGTTTTGTCATATTCATGGTTTGTTTTTCTTTGGCCCCCGGTCTGTGGTAGCCTCAAGTTTGAACGGTCACAGCAGGGGTAAATAGTTCAAACTCGCTGATATTGGTGCTGAGTGGTTATTTGCCATAGTAGAGTTAAATTTGTGGGTTATAGAGATTACGTCTGTTGTAAGCCGCAGACGCGTCTGTTGAGCGTGTTCCAGATTTAAATTGTAGCTATTTTTTTTATGGCAGGCCGAAGTTAGTCATGTGGAGTAAGTTGTGATCACTTTGAGTAGTGCGGTAAACCTCGAATGATTCGACATGTTGGACTAAGTCCATTGAAACGAAGATATAGTCTAATGTTGCCGCCGAATGCTCACGCTCCCATGTCAGAAGGGAGGGATTTTTTCCACACGTAGATGCAATATTGTGGAAGTTTCTGTCCTTCATGAGGGTCATCCATGCTTGCCCCCTATCCGTCCTCGTGGAGCTGGCCTTTTTTTGTGCGTTACTGCTCTAGATTGTGTCACAGGTTGCATTTAAGTCATCACAGATGATTTTTGTGGTTTCTAATTCGATTTGAAGTTTGTCTAGTGCATCAGATACTGCCGTACAAAAATGGTAATTGTGACCCTCTGTGGGTTCCAATAGAGATTCATTATACCCAGGTTCTTGGGACATTGTGTCGGTGTTCTTATAGTTGAGTTAGTCCATGATGCTAGAGATACCAGCATGCCGTAAGGTTCAATCACCTTTTTTTCCAAGGCAATTCCTGAGCCAGATCGCGTTGCCTTTAGAATGCCAGACGAAGGTCTCCCTAGAAGGCCTTTTACTGCGGGCGATATCTGGATTTGGTATCCGTCGAGAGCTGGTTTTTCCTGCAGCCAAGTTTTTTGGAGGCAAATAATGTCCAAAGTCTCTGGCCTCTGGTTTAGACAGGTGCTCGTGGCCACGTGTATTACACAATCCCATTGTAAGTAGATTTCTTAACGGACGATTTCTCTGTGTGCAGATGCCGATTTTGTCTGTAATCTTTTTGGCTCCTGACTGTTGTGATTTCATTTTCAAAGCATTTAAAGTAGTGGTGTGAGGTATAGCGATCATTAAATCGGTAGGGGCACAGAAGGAGCTGGTGGAGAGGTTATCCGACTGAGGTAAGGATCAAGCAATTAGAGAGGGTACTTCCCCAGGACGCAAATAACGAGAAGGATCTTCTTGCACTGAGACTGGAATGTATAGTATACTGGAAGAGTTTGGGAAGATATCATTACGCTGGGTATTCGGAAATGATACATGCACAGGGAGACCAACCTGGCAGAATGTTAGTGTGACCGAGTTATGTGAGGGAATGTTGCCGTGGATTACAGGGATAGTGGACTAATGTGGTGAAAAGGGGAGGTTGCAATGAGAAATCACTGATGCGTTTCAGAGGTTCTATCAGGACCTATATAACGAGACGGGAGAGGGCAATCGGCAGGAGATGAGTGCTGTCTCAGACGTGCCAGTCCTCGAGGGCAGGAAGGCAGAGTGAGCGCTGATCACGATAGGAGATGAGGGCAGTGATTCGAGCATTGCCAACCAGGAAGATACCAGGGGGTGAGCGGTCTACTGGCCGAGTTTTATAAAGAGTTAATAAATACGGTGGCCTCCTGGTTGCTGGAAACATTTGAAAGTGCATATGAGTCGGGAAGCTTACAGCTGAACATGAGGGAATCCATAATCATCCCGATACTGAAGCCAGAGAAACCATGCAGAATTGCAAGTCATATCGACGAATCTCTTTGATCAACCAGGATAGTAAGATCCTTGCGGCCCCCCCCTACAAAAAGGCTTAAAGCAGTAATTGGGACACTAATACACCCAGACCAGACTGGATATGTCCTGTGTAGAGTAGCCTCAAGGGATCCTGCGGAAATGGCATGTAGTAATAGTGAGGAATCTGAGGGTGTCCTCACTTTACCCCAGGGAAGGGGAAGGGCCATCGCTTTTGGATACCGACCCTGGGGATGGTTATGCGAGGGAGGATCACCTGGTTGGAGGGAACTTGGGGAGAGGACGTCCCTGGGTGAGACATGGTAGTCCCCATTCCCATTCCAAACTGGACCTTCCATCCCTCGAGCCTTAGTAGGCTACTGTCAGCCCTTTCCCTTTTCTTCCCTCTGAAATGTCCACCACAATTATCACCAACACTGGGACAAGTAGGAAGGAACACAGAGTAATTCACACTTCCTTTTCCAACTTCCCCAAACACCACTTTGGTAATGAGACGAGGAAGAGGGCTATGAAAGTATTTAGTTGGAATAGCCGGTATGTTCCGCTAATGGGTCTCCTAAATTTCAGGCAGTTGAAATAAATGACCCACACCTGTGGGCCTTTGACAATCTCACAAGGTAGATGAAGCCTGGCTGTACAGCAGAGAGAAGCACGGAAAGGGACCCAGAGGCTGGTTGCCGACACGTGAGGAAGAGAAGCTGGCTGGAGAGCCAGACGACCAGGAGCCGAAAGCAATATTGGGCAGGAGAGGGGGGCGCTGTGGCAGAGACCTGCTACGGGGGTGGGGTCAATAAGGCCTACCTGCCCTACTCGTTGAGTGCACGCAGCAGGAGCTGTGGGTGCCGGGAACTTACAGCAGCTGCAGAACGCTAAGGGAGTGAGCGGTGCTGTCTCTATTTTCCGTGGAAGAGCGGAGACACAAGAAGCCAGACAGCAGTGTGAGAAGCCAGCAGGAGCTTCCATAAGCAGCAGGTGAGTGATCTAATTGCTCCAGAAGCATGGCATACGCTTTCTTAGTTACCGAATTAATGGGAAATTGTTATAAGCACTTTTAGAATGCAGAAGCAAGTGCTTTGTGAAAAGTGAACAAACTGAAAGTTATGGGCAATTTTTAATGCACATAAAGCAAAAAACAGATTTTTTAACCCCAAACAAACTGCGACATTTTGAATCATTTTTTAATGGCGTATAAAGCAGAAACAAGTTATGAATACTTATGAGTGGAATGGAAACAAGGTGGTGCATGTGAATACCACAAAGTGAATAGTCGGAAACGCAAGTGTTGGCAAAGCCAAGGAAAACTCAAGAAGGGTATGAAGGAGAAGCCAAGTGTTGAGCATAATTAAAATTAAGGATCACAGGTGAAGGGAAAACCTGTTTTGACGAAAGCCAGGAAAATGCACAAGGTGTAACATGGTGCATGGTGGCAAACCAAGCCACGGCAAAGTGCTGGAAGAGTAACACTGATGAAAGAAACACGTTTTAACTGTTCAGTTGTTAATGGAAAGCAGATGAGGGGTATCGGTTGCATGACCTGTAATGGGTGGACCGACAAATGCACCTAGGCTGAGGGCACTTTGCAAATTAAGCCAAGGAAAGTATTTCTACGGAAGCTCGTGTTGTCCAATGGCTCTGTATATAATTTTGAAGTTAAGAAACAGACTTTTTTAGTGAACTAGTGAAGAGTACCACTGACAGGAGAGTTGGGAAGTGTCCCAAGGAACTGTATTGTTTTGTTAAGCTGGATTATCTTTGGGAAGGGAACCCCAGTGTTTGGTGAACTGTTTTGAAGGGGAAGGGGAAGCTGATCATAAGCCAAGACCTGGAAGAGGCTCTGCATGTTCTTTGGAACTTTTGAACACTATTCATTTTGAAGCGGACATCCCTACACATTTAGTTGTGAGGGCAGGTATATGTTTTGGACACAGTAATTTGATTTGGACTTCCTGACACAGGCTATCCTTAGTTTTCTTTAGGTAGGGAAATCCCACCTTAGCGTAGTGCAAGTTAGGCCTTACTCCACCCTGACTTTTAAGTTGAATTAACCTTTTTAAGTATACATTTTAATCTGTTGTCTGTGTCTTGCTTCATGATGCCATCACATAGATTGGACGTAAACATTGGGGGGGGGGGGGGGATGTGCTGTGAGATCGTTGGAGGCCATCAAGGCGTCCGTTTCGGTGCACTGGGATTAGCTATTTGCCTCCATGGAATGATTTGGGGTTTGGGGGGGGGTGTTCCTCGGATGGCTAGGCCGCTATACGCAGCACCCACAGTGAGATTTCGAACAGGGAAATATGTTACATGCTGGTGGAATATCTACTGAGATGCACGAAGCACGGATTCCCATTATCACCTATGCTTTTTATATTCGTTCTGGAGCCCCTCGCAGCTTTCTTAAGGGTGGAATTTAGAGAGGCGGTACTACTTGTAGATGGGGTGTGCCATGTCATATCCCTGTATGCCAATGACATGTTGTATGGAATTAACCCTGAGGCGAACTTGGAGTACTTCCTGGAGGTACTTGATAGTTTTGCAGCACTCTCTAGGATCACGGGTTAGCTGGACGAAATCGGGTATATTTGTTAGAAGGCTGTGTGGGGTTGGATGAGTCATGCTTACCAAACTTGGGGTTTAGGTGGGAGATTCAAACTTTGTGATATTTGGGGGTCAATATATTTCATGATTCTAAGCAGTCTCATGAGCATAACACTGTACAAGAAAAACTTGAACCAAAGAAGACTCTTGAACTCCCCCTTTACCTTCCTTAGGAAAAGTTGTAAGTCTTGATATAAATCCAAAGGCGTGCATCCTTTTAACAGAGGGATGTTTCTTTCATCCCTTTTCCACAAGTTTGGTTGTTCCTCTCTTGACTTTGGTTTTTGCTTGTTTGAACCCTCCAGTTTCTTTTATACTCTGATAAGGTACAAGGTAACTTGTTTCAATAGGGTTTATGTAACCCATCTGATTCTCTAGTTTGGGTTATCTCTTTGGCTGTGGCCAATGTTCAGGATTCTGGGGTTCTGGGCCTCCCAAAACCCTTTCTGGCTTCCTGCTCTCTTCCTTCGGCCCTGGGCAACCTTGAGACATCTGTTATGGTCAGGTCTGCTCCAGCGGCAGAGCGTCTCAGCGTGAGGATTTTCTTTCTTTCTCCTCTCTGGCTTCTTGTCAGTGCATGCTCTCTGGACTCTGTGCGTCTCGGCAGTCTCCTTCCTCGTAGTCATATCCGAGGATTCCTTCTTCCATGTGACCCTAGTTTTGGGGTCGTACTGCGGGCACCAGACCCTCCATGGCTGCAGCGTGCGCACGCCACCAGGAGAGACTGTACTTCCGCTTCTGTGTTGGTCATGGCTAACTTGCCTTGTGGCATCCTTCCTTGCTTCCTCTCTTCCTCCTTACTACCGCTGGCTCTGTGGCGCAGCACAGTTCCATCCCACCAGGACGTTCTCACGTCAGAGGATTGCCTCTGCGTAGGATTCTCTCTCCTCCATTCAATGTTCGTTGTCTTTCATTTCTGCCGCCGTATTTGAAAAGGGTTGTCTTTACCCTTTGAGGTCAAGGAATATCCAGCATTACCTAAAGCCAAAGAGGTGAAGCAATGTTATTATTAGTTGGATACAAAAACGGAAGTAATATCAGTCTTCTCTATTCCCATATATGCAGACAGTGTCTTTGCCCTGCACTTACTTGGAAAAACTCTGCTCAATGCCTCTTATGTGCGTTATATATAGTTTACCCACCTTTTGAACACCTAGGGGCATGGCAAGGAATCTGCTGGGATGCAAGACAGTTGTTTCTGTGGTCTGACGGTTGAAAGTTGTCGCCACATTCTACTAGAATACTCCTTAAATTGGGAGAACAATATGTAAAGGGTTATGGTAATTGGGTAAGAAAATTTGATTGACAATCCTCTGACCAGCTTTGGAATTAAATATTCTCAGCGCAATCATTGGTCATTACTGCAGCTGCGCATTCTGTGTGGAAGTTGGCACTTGTGAAAATCACCTTTGATTGCGTAACTGGTCTGTGTTTGTGATGGGCAATGGCGCAATACATTACATCTTAAAAATCTATATCGAAAGTAATTGTGGCCATAGTACTATGTACTGGTAACTATTGTAAGATTTCAGATTGAACCGATCATTTTTGAATGCTTTTAGATTTAAATTTGTTTTAATATTTTTTGTATTTTCTGCATCACAATGTGCTTGAGAAGCTGTATGCTCCTTAAATGTTGTTATGATGGATTATCTTCTATGTGCGATTTAGATATGTATGTTTTTTGTGTAGTGCGAAGGTTTATACATAAAGCATATGCAATTAAATTATCAAAATATAGGGAGTTCCTTATAGGAATGGGAGTTCTTGTCCCCTAGAGGGGAGTCAATACCGGTGAGGTGCCAATTTCCCAGACCCTTACGTAGGGTCTTTTTTAGCAAGCTCACCTCCCTAGCCTCAAAGGGGGTAACTCCACCCTGGGGAGAAGGGACGAATAGCCCAGATTCGTCACAGTATGCAGTTGAGATGTGACTGATATCTGTTGCATGCATTTTAGGAGCTGGCCAGGTAAATTGAAACGCCAATAAGGCTGCAGAACAGACTGATCGCTTGGTAATCTGGCAGTGGTGAAGCGCAAGCATCATCTTTGGAAAACCTAATATACCCAGCACTTCCAAAGACAATAGTTCTGAATTTGTGAATTTAGAGAGAAATGCTAGTTGGTATATGCTTTTTCCCTTTTCCAATGTTTATCAATTTAATCTAATTTGCAACCAGGTCGGCATGGTGGTACAATAAAATGAAAAATGTACTTGCATGGTAATTCCAGTTCTTATTCTGCACTCTCCCTCAAAACGCCCACCCTTCCATCCTTGTCACCTTATGCGCTGCACTACCCTTCTAATACTGAAGGGGGGGGGGCCAATTGAGAATGGTGTAGAGGTTGGCTATCCATTTATAGCAGCTGGCCTGAATGCGAGGTGACAGAGACCGTCTT
The DNA here is from genome assembly GCF_040938575.1 of Ambystoma mexicanum. Lineage (NCBI taxonomy): Eukaryota > Metazoa > Chordata > Amphibia > Caudata > Ambystomatidae > Ambystoma > Ambystoma mexicanum. Next base: position 255,228,228 of record NC_090939.1, read on the forward strand.
TCTAAAATGCATTAGAGACACAGTGATCAACTTTCTGGCAGGACAGAAAGAAAATCCTGTTCAGGCAATTATTTTCAACCAGTTTGGGAAGGAGAGTTACGTAGTTTTTCATGTTTGTTGAGATGCTATTGCAAATATTACCATTCTTCTGCCTTTTGTGGGGGGATGGCGGGTTATGAGTGTTAAAAAAAAAAAGAAACTCTTTAATCTAGCATTTTAAAGCTTTCTCTCCAACTTGCTTCTTCCTCTACAGGCCTACTATGAGAAGCTGGAGCGAAAACTAGCAGAGGAGGAGCTCCTTGGGGAGCGTATTAAACGTGAACCTACAAAGCTAGTTACACCTTATATTCAGAAGGCAGAGACCTATGAACCAGGTACAGTATATGATGTGTGGCTGGTACAAGTGCAAGATTATATGTACTACTGAGAAAATGTACCTTTGAATTTATTTTCCATGTTAATTCTCTTTAGAAAGACTGCAGAATATTTATTTCTATAAATAAGGCATGCGTTTGTGGGTTAGGCAGCTTAAACTGGATCTCATACATTTGGTTAATTTTATGTGTATACTGTCATACACCATAGATGCATACATTGTTTATCCCTGGATCAACAGGATTTGAAGATTTGCAAACTACTGAACCGTTACGACTGAGTTTGATTACTGGATTCCATGATTTAATGATCTTATGCTACAGGTATTTTCCTGGACGGACTCTGGTGAGCCCTTCAGGGAGAATTCCCTAAGGTTGCAGAGCAGTCTACACCAAGCTAGGTTTGATTCTTGATATCTTGACAGAGCAGTCCAGCTTACTTTAATGAGGGGAAGTAGTGTGGACCTAGGCCTGCCAAGAACCACAAGTACAATGAAGGTAATATCTGCACTGTTTGTTATAAACAGAATGGTGTATTAGACAAATACTGAGCAAATGAGTTATATACAATCAAATGAAATGGAACACATGTATTTCTTTCACCAGCACATAACATCAAACCAGGTTCACCCAGTTGGGGTTGCGGGGAGGGGTGGTGGGTACATAACACATTTTTAATCCTGGTATGGGCCTCTAACTGCTAAGTTTGAAGTCTGCACAAGTGGGGATGGGAAAAAGGTTACAGGTTATGCAGCTGTTATTTACAAGTTGACCTTAACCTGCAAATGCCCACTTTTCTCTCAGGAATGGGAGGAGGCCCTCACACACAATTACAGTTAAGTAATTCTAACACTATTGCTACTATCTTGTAAAAGCTAAGTAATTGTTGTTGTGACACTAGGACCTGTAAATAGCAGACGGATGCATTGATAATTCACCTAATGGGTAAATCACCTTTTTGCCTAGGAATACCAGACCCTGCAGCAGTAATTACAAATAAGTAACATACTTATAATTCCCAGTGCACCACCATGTATTCTCAGTGTCGCCAAAATAGCATAGAAAAATCTTAGTTCGCTTAGGTGGTCAGAAATAAAAATAGGGTTGACCCCAAACCAATAAACCCAGTGGCTCAGGGGGAACCTGTGCAAACACCATTTACATAAACCATTAAAATACTTATGTATGCGCCATGGTGGACAAAAACAGGTTATTTAAGGACTGGAAGTTGCATCAGCCAATAGTTACCACCATTACAGTTGAGTAAACCTAACAGAAGTGTTTCAATGTTTTTCAGCACTCCATAGGCTAACATTGAGGGTTACTGGTAAGGATTTCTAGGGTTTGCCCGTCCATAGGACCAGTTCAAAGATGGTTGCAGTGGCATCTGAAGCCAGCGTGTTAATGTCTGTTCAGTGCTACCCACGAAGAGGCCCTAAAGTGAAGGGGTGTGCACACGAAGTGCAGGATTGCAGTAAACTGACAAAAAGGGATGATTGATCCCTGTTGATCCTCAGAGGACTAACTCAAGTGGTGCCTTTAGCGCGAAGCATGTTGTACCCAAGTGGGGGTTAGGTTTCCAGCTACGAGCAGCAGGGACAAAGGCTGGTCCTAGCGAGACAAGGAGGATCAGACACCCCCCTCGTCCCCTTCCAGGTCAGGTCGGGAGGATCCTGTTAAGGCATCATGAAGCAAGACACAGACAACAGATTAAAATGTATTCTCAAACAGGTTCATTCAACTTAAGACGGGTGGTCCAGCACTTTGCCGTGGCCTAGTTTGCCACCATTCTCTTTGTTATACCTTGTGTGTTTTCCTGGCTTTCGCCAAAACAGGTTTTCACTTAACCTGTGATCCTTGAACTATTTTAATTGTGCTCAACACTTGGCTTCTCCTTCATATTTATTAGGTTTTTATAATGTGCCTATACAGTGTTTCAAGGCGCACCAAGACAAGGGGGCGGGGGTACAGGGATGACGAGACAAAAACAGTCCTACTAGGCCTTGTGACATTCGTATCATGCAAGTGCAGTAGCAGAAGCGCAGGGTAGAGTGGGGCGGGTGGAGTGCCGGAGGGTTAAGCGGGTGCCATGGGAGGCTAGGTGGGCACAGCCCAAGTAGTGCATTGGCAGAAGGTTCACATGCTGAATGTGAGGAACGGGGCTGGAAGGCTCGAGGGGTGCAAGCCCAGCCAGGATAGTACAGCAGGGCAAGTGCAGGTTGGAAGGGGGAGTGTTGGTTGTCAGAGCAGACTCATAGGGCAGGGCCTGGTGCCCTGTAGGAATCTGAAGGAACCAGGCAAGAGGCAGAAGGGGAACATTAGCAGGGGCGGGGAGATGGAAGAAGGAAGAGAAAAGGAGGGTCTTGCAAAGCTTCTGGAACTTAAGGCGTTCCACCTTAAGTTGGAGAGGGCTAGGGAGGCCATTCCAGAGGCAGGCACCTACGGAGGAGAGATCTACCCTTCTTGGGTTTTCCTTGGCTTTGCCACACTGGTTTCCAACAATTCACTTTGTGATATTTCACTTGCACCACCTTATTTCCATTCCACTCCGAAATAGTCATAACTTGTTTCTGCTTTACACAACATAAATAAGTCAGTGTATCTCAGTTCGATAATCAAAATACCTTGCTTTGGTTCTATGCAGCATTCAAAATTGCTGATCACTTTGTTTGCTTTACACAAAGCACTTGCTTCTGCATTCCGAAAGTGCTTATAACAATTACCCATTCTTCCGGAGCACCCCGGTGTCTGTGTTTTCCCTTATCACTCACCGGCTCCACGCACTGCTGTCTGGCTTTTTGTGTTCCCGCTCTTCTGCGGAGACCGGAGAGGGCTCTGCTCCCTCTCTTGGTGTTCTGCTGCGGCTGGATGTTCCCGGCACCCACACCTTCTGCTGCCTGCAACCAACAAGGAGGGTTGGCAGGCCTTCCTGACCCTCTTGTTACAGGTCTCTGCCATGGCGTCTCTCTCCTGCCCAACATTGCTTTCGGCTCCAGTTCTTTTCGCTATTCCAGCCAGCTTATCTTCCGCTCATCTTGGCAACCCGCCTCTGGGTTCCCTCCTGTGCTCCTCTGCTGCACATACAGGCTTCTTATACCTTGTGGGATTGTCAAAGACCCACGGGTCTGGGTCATTTAGTTCAATTGCCTGACCTTGAGGAAACCTATTAGTGGGACATGCCTGGTTATTCCAACAGTATACTTTCATAGCCCTCTTCCTCGTCTCAGTACCAAAGTGGTGTTTGGGGAAATTGGAAATAGAAGTGTGCATTACTCTGTGTTGCCTCCTACTTGTCTTGGTACTGAACTGATATTTCTGTATTAACATGAGGTGAAGATGGGTTTCTTTAACCTAAATGAGGTTGTGTCCTCCTAGTTGGTCTCTTCCTCGTCCCAGTGTCGATGTGATAATTTTGGGAGTCACTTTGGAGGGAAGATGATGGGAAGGGCTGACAGCCTACAAAGGCATGAAGAATTGAACCTTCCATTTGGCAAGGGGATGCCATGTTTCACCTAACCACTTCCCCTCCCCACGTCCCCTTCACCCAGATCATCCTCTCGAATATCCACCCCCAGGGTCTGGATTCAAAAGCGATGGCCCTTCCCATGCCACCTAAGAGGAGGCTCCAAGGGGAAAATAAGTGAGGACGCCCTTGGGTCCCTCACAATCCCCACAGGGGGAGTAGCCGAAAGGATGGCACCAGAGAGGCACTGTTCAGGAGTTACTCAATACTCAGGAGTTATTCCAAACCCCCTAGTACATGGACTAGAAGGGGGGCCTTGTCTCTTAAGTCGGCAACCGCAGTGCTTCTATCTGCAGCGAAGGAAGCAGGATGTCTATAGGCAGGCATTTATTCTGCCTAGTAGCATGAGATGGTTCCCGTGCAGGAGACAAGCATACAGCACCAGACTGGTCTTTGACAGTGGTCCCACAAGGAAGAGCAGCAGCTGATCTGGGGTAGTTTTCCAGCAATCCCCTCTAAGGACATCCGCAGCATGGTAATGAAGGGGGGGGGTTCCTGGTTGTCCCCAGCAGGCGAGGAATGGAGCACATCTGCAGGTTCACTATGATTGAAGTAGCAGGAGATGACTGTTTGTTATGCAGAGCTTCCTGGGATTCTCAGAAAACAGCAGCAGCATGATGAAATCAGACTGTCGATGAGGTAATGGCATAGGTTCTGCACTTTATACAAATCCAAACGCACACATGAGCAGGCAGTGCTTGCCCTACCCTCTAGTCAAACACCAGCCAGGCACCTATCAAGTTTGGGACTGCTTTCCAATCAGATTCAAACATTTAGGGCAAACCACCCACCAAACAGCCAGGTTGTATTTTCAGCTTTGAATAAACCTACCCGTATACACCAGTACATGCTAATAATGGGCTATGAGGTTCTCCCAAGCTGGGAATGCATGTAGCTCACACCAAATATGGCCACGCCCTTTTTTATTTATTTATTTTCTCCAGCACAAAGACTGCAAGGATAAGGTAGAAGCCCTTCCCGACTTCAGAAACTGGAAGAGGACAAAACTCAATTTTGTCCTTTTCAGCAAGTTGGTAGTTTCATGTGGTAAAATGACTGGACACCGATTTTACTCAACAGGTTACAAGAACTCCTCTGTGACCAGCCCATCGACTTCATGTATCTGGGTTGAGGAAACCTTCCCAGGCACATTTAGGGGCCAACTGCGGGTGCCCCATCAAAGGGTCCCTTCTGGGCTCACCACCGATGCACCTTTTGAAAATGCATACATTAAAACATTTGAGTTGTGGCACCTGTGACTCTTGGAATTAAGTCTCAATGAATATTTTTTTTAAATGTAGGCCTCCAAAAAACTAAAATAGCATTGGCCCATATGGATCTGCAGCTTTACCAAAATATTGTCAAAAGTTTGGTAAAATTATTAAATGCCCAAATCTTGGAGCTCATTTAGAGTGTGCTGTTAAAACTGCCAAAAATATGCCGATGTAAACTTCCGACATCCACTGACATGGATTGACTGTATACTTCCTTATGATCTTTGCGCCAGCACAGTTGTTTCACAGCATGAACCATCATACGCAAAGGCAGCTAAAGAGCACAAAGCCGCTATCATTAAAGCAAAGAAAGAGGAATAGGATCAGAGGATAGTACAGGCTAAATCTGATTCTAAAGTAGTGTTTAAAGTCCTTAAGGAATTGGAGGTCCCGTGCCCGCAGACTTCTATTACAGTTAAAGACAAAAAATGGTGCCTGTCTGTTCAGGACGTTTTAAATAATAAAGTTAAAAATCAGGCTGATATTAGCACAATATAGAACTTATCGGCAAGCAATTCTCAGACACAATCCGTCTACGAAGTAAAAAAATAAAATCTGTTCTTCATTTCGCTCCGATTTCAGAGGGGGATATGTCGATTGTGCTGAATTGCCTCAAACCTACATCATGTAAAGGAGATATTTTCCCCTCTAAAGTGGCCAAATCGTGTGCTACTCCTATGCTCACAAAACTGGTTAATTTCTCTTAAAGGACTGACCCAAACCTGGATTTCCCCATTGCTGAAAAAGCCATCTCTTGATCCAGATGTCCCGACAAATTATAGACCCATTTCAAACACATATAAAAACTACATCTTAGGGCAGAAGCATTTAGGCTTTTGCAGGGCTCATAGTACAGAACTGACGGATCTCAAGGCCAACATGCTGGACATCGTGGACAAAGGATCCACCGCCCTCCTCCAGTTGACCTCTCTGCGGCATTTGACCTGGTGGATCATGCTTTGCTGGTCACCAGACTTTTGCAGTTGGCCAGTTGCTCTCCAACACCAGCCAAATGGGTTGAATCCTTTCAATCAGAACGAACTGCAAGGGTCTTTGTGAATGATTGTAGGGCAGATGTCGTTCAGGTGCACTGCGGGGTGCTGCAGGATTCTTGCCTTTCCCCAGTCTTGTTTAACCTATTCACACTCCTGCTGTTTGAACTCATGAACTCTAATGGGGTACTGTTACTGATACTCAGTGTCGCATCCCATTGTCGGGGGACTACAGCAGGGACAGAGGGTCCATTAATAGGTCTACACTCTGATTCAGTCCTGGATGCTGGAGAATAATCTTGTGCTGAATGATGCAAATACAGAAGTAATGATAGGGACAGCTTCCCGCCTGCATAAACTATCCCCAGACTACAGGGAGGTAGTCATTGCAAGATGTACCATAATCCCCCTCTCGAAAGTGAAGACATTGGGGGTGATGATTGATAGCTGAACAAGAAGGCTTATGTGAGCTTCCTGGATCACGTCCACCTCCTATTACCTCAAACTCCTTGCTCAGTTGAGACCCTGTCTGTCACAGGATAATTGTGACTCCATGGCTAGGGCAATTTTCGGTGCCAAATTGAACTACGGGGGCCAGTCTGCTGCAGGGCGTAAGGAGTAATCGTGCACCTCCAGGTGATTCAGAACAATGCAGTCAGAACAGTAAAGGGTCTGAAGAACAATGACATAATCAAGTAAAACACACTTGGCCCTAAATCTGCCATCTTTCAAGCTAAGGGAAATTTTCTTTGTAAAAAATTAAAGGCTGCTAATAATCTACTCAAGAAACTTTACTCCATTGTTTATACATTCTACAACCCTACTTGTAAAGTTACATCAATTGAGCCCTCTTCTGTGCAGGCTATCCTCTGTTTCTTTCTTTATTGATAAAATTGTACGGACTAAGATTGAGATTACTAAAACTCAGGCTTCGCCCACAATCTCCTCTGGATTGTCAGTTGATCAATCCTCAGTGGAACTAACTGACCCGCAAAGACAGAGCCCATTGCCCATCTTTGTTTTCCCTCAAGTATCATAAAGAAATGTACATGGACTATTAGAGGCTCTTAAACCTACCAACAACTTTGTTCCCTCTTCCTGCTTAAATAGCAAAATGTCTATCCTTGTATTTGACCCCTTTTGAGACCAGGTTCATTAACAAATCTCTGATGCCGGGGATAGAACCCTATACTCTAAACATGTTTATAGTTGCACCCCTACTGTAAAAATCTACTTTAGATTCAGAGATTCTTCTTAATTATCGACCGATAGCAGGTCTTTCTTGGCCTTCAAAAATCCTTGAAAAAGTGGGCATTGGGCAATTGCAGGAATTTCTGGAGCAAGAATCATTGTTGGATTCGTTCCAGTCTGGCTTTAGAACAAGATTTGGAACAGACTGCCCTCCTATCTGTACAGAATGATTTATTGGTGGCTGCGGACCAAAGCGAGCTCTCCCTTTTGGTGATGCTGGACTTGTCCGCAGCCTTCGATGCAATGAATCACCCGATTCTCCTAGATCGATTGCGAGTGCAAGGAAGGGTTTCTAAGCATGCTATTGGCTGGCTTAAATCATTTTTGACAGATAGTCACAAGCAGGTGAGATTGGGTGAATTTTTGTCAGATTCTGTCAAGTTGAATTGTGGAGTACTGCAGGGATCATCACTCACCTTTTGTTTTCTCAGTGTTCAGGGTGAGAAACACCCACCCTGCTCCCTCCATTCTCTACCCTCTCTCCAACCTTTCTAGCTCCCCTTCGGCCCGCAATCTTGGTCTACACTTCGACACCAACCTCTCCCTCTCTCACCACATCTCTTACCTCCTGGTCCTGCTGCTTCCACCTACACAACATTCACAAAATTCGTCCCTTCCTTACTTTCACGCCACTAAGCTTCTAATATCGTCCTTCATTTTCTCCCGACTTTTCTATTGTTCTGTTCTCCTCTTTGGCCTCCCTTCTTCACATTTAGCCCCTCTCAAATCCATCTTAGTTGCATATTTATCTACCATTCTGCCATCCGTTCTGACTTCTTTCCCACCATGATTCCACCTCCTCATCCCTTTCTTCACTAGGTTGGCTCTCCTTTCACTCTCAACTCAAATATAACTTCCTCTGCCTTGTCTTTAAATCCCTCTACGGACTTGCCCTCCCACCTCGCATCCCTCCTTTAATTCTATTCCTCCTCTCGTTCTCTCTGCTCCGCTGATCTCTACCAACTTACTGTTCCCCCTACCCCTTGCACACAGCCCGTTTCCACTCTTTCGAACTTCTTGTCCCACTTCACTGGAATCTTCTCCCTCTCTGTTCGCTCCATCACCTTACTCCTCCTTCCGTACATCTTTAAAATCCCACCTTCTCCAGTCACCAACCTGACAGTCGCAGAGTGTTCTCTGTCCAACCCTGTTCATTTATATTGTCTGTTTCATAGTAAATTGTTTTGTATAATGTTCTCTGCTATGACTCACAAGTTTTCACTTAGCACAACAGGTAATACAAGACGAAGCAATGTAAAATGCTTTGGCTAAAAGTGCTATATAAAGTCCAATAAAATACAAATTGTTTAATTTGTACATGCGCCCCTTGCTGGCGATTCTGAGATGACATGGGATGAATTGCCATTCCTATGCAGATGACACTCAAATCTTCATCAGGATTGTTAATTTTGATGAAGCATTTAGCAAGTTGGGGCAGTGCCTGGATGAAGTTGGTCATTGGATGTCCAATAATCGCCTTCAACTAAATGCAGCCAAAACTGAACTGATTCTGTTTGGTCCAAGACATCATCTTACCGCTGCTAAGAAGCTGCCCGTCCTGACCCTTCTAGGAACACATTTAAAATGTGTTTCTAAGGTTAAGAACTTGGTCTTTGTCTGGCAGGATGATCTGGGTAGTGAATGCCAGGTTGGAGCAAAGGTCCAGGCAGTGCATCATGTTATGAGACTCTTAAAACAGGTCCCCCCTATATCGCTGAGAATGATCACGCCTCGATGGTGGGTGCCCGGACTAATGCACACCTCGACTACTGCAACAGTCAGTTGACTGGTATTCCAAAAGCCCAAAATGCAGCAATTAGGATGATTTTTAAGCTGGCCAAAACTGCCCATGTTTCTCTGTCTTGCTGTGCTTTACATTGGCTAGCGGTCGAAGATTATATTAGATTTAAGGTAGCTTGCCGTATATTTAAATGTATGAATGGGCTTGCCCCGGCATATTTGCGTGAATTGATTCAATTTTACAAACCTACAAGAAACCTGCTATCCAGAGACTGTCCTCTCCTGTTGATCCCCACTCCGTGTACATAACAATAGGAGACAGAAGATTTGCTGACTTTGGTCCAAAACTTTGAAAGTCACTCCCAATAGAAATCCGGACCATCAAAGCACTCAGTTTTGTAGAGCCCTGAAGGCCTTTTTGTTCAGGTATTTTTATTTTATATCCTTGTCCTTTTGTTGCCTCCCTTTCTGGGCTTGGTCATGCTTTACATGAATGTGGTGTTCCTCCTGTGCCGCTATACAGTTTGGTACGTGATGTGCGCGAAACAAAGGTAAAATACAAAAATACATGTCACAGATGCTAGGAGAGCACTTCACTGGCTACCTAGCCAGTAGAGTGACATTCCGCCTATTGTGTTTTTACACACAGATGCCTATATGGATTAAGCTCAGCCTATCTATCAAATTGCCTTGCCTGGTTCCCGGCTAGAAGGACATTAAGATGTAATAATGAGATGGCAACCAGGGGGTGCATGGCGAGCGGTACCTAGCTGCGCCAGCTCCCGGGCCTGGGACCTTAAAGGGAGACTGAGCCTCCCCCCTGACTCGTTCCCACCCCCCCCCCCCCAACCCATGGGCAGCAATGAATATCCCCCAAGGGAGAGACGAGCCTGCGGGCGCCCCCGCTCCAAAGCTGGAGAGAATCTGCGGTCGGACGGCGAAGTTAGCTGTTCACAAGGAGTGGGAGTGGGAGGAGGAGGCACTAAGGAGCTGCGCACCGATGGAGACTGGTCACGCGAGCCCCGCACATGTCCTCCAGCATTTGGCCTGGCACAGATTAACGGCCCTCAGTCCGCCAGCTGCACTGAGGCCCTGTCCCGCCCTGGTGGACACTACAATAAAATTGCCTCCCATGGCCCAATCCAGTGGAAGTATTTGCCTCACCAAAGAAGAGCTCGGACTACTGGAGATCGTGAAGCGTACTTTCCTGGCCCACATAGTGGACCCTAGAGCCCCTATGGACTGGAAAGGGAAAGTTGGTCGATTTGAATACTCACAGGGCCAGGGCTCCGAGAGCACTACTACAGGGAGGAAAAAGCAGGAAGGAGGGGAGGACCCCGTATCAATCTAGAAGGACATGACTTCCTTGATGGAGGAGATCTGAGGAATGAGGGACGACATTGGAGGAAAAGTGGACAAAATCAACGTCAGGATTGACGCAATGGACGAGATGTTACAAGCAGTGGAAAATAATCAGTTCTCTCTTGAAACTTTGGACACCCAGATAGACATGAGGATGGTGGAAATTGAGAGGAGAGATCACACTTAAAATCGACGACTTCGAGAATTGCGATTCTTTGGGGTGCCGGAGAAGGAGGGGAGACGGAAAGCTATCTCCAAAGGGTAGATCAGGAAATGGCGAAAGTGCTCTTTGGAGATGATACAATCGACAACCCTAAAATTGACAGGGTACACAGAGTGGGTGGAGCAGCCATAGGCCTGAGGTTCGTGCTGGCTCGGTTCCATAACTACCCAGACAATCTGAAGATCTTGGAGAAGGCGAGGGGGTGGGCACGGTGACACTGGGCAGCGCCAAAGAGGTGATTTTTCAGGACCTGTCTTCACTAATGTCATAGACGCATCTGTGTGCACCCCTCACGAAATGGCTGAATGAGAAGGGGGTACGGTACCAATGTGCCTTCCCCTTCTCCAACAAGGACATACACAGGGTCACCAGGGAACTGATGAGGATGCGGAGTCCGCATCAGAGGGAGAATCGAAGGGCCCAGAGGATAGGAAATGGCACATACAAGGACCACAGAGACGAAAGGTGCCGGGCTTGAGGAAATACAGGAAGCTTAACGGGGGACACTTGACTCATCGCCTCTGCATCTCCCCAGGGGTATGGAGTGGGGGACCACTGGTCCCTGGTGGACCTTCCCCTCTTTTCGTTCTGTGGTGGCAGTTGGGTTCTGGAGGTCCGTTAAGGGCCATGGGATGGACCCTCAATTGAAGCCTGTTGAGGGGGAATGGTTATCTGCCGGATTGGTCTGGTTGGGAGTGTTAGAATGGGGAAGGCTGGGATGCTGAAATGTTGGCAGGTTGACATGTTATGGTACGAAAGGGGGGGGTTCTCGGTTCTGATGGGTGCTCCAATGGCTGGCCCGAGGCTTGGGTCCTATTGGTGGTCAGGAATTCATCCAGTAATTGGTAACTGGCAGAAACAGGGCGCGGCAAGGGATGGGGTAGGGTGGAGGCGTAAGGGGTGTTGCTTTGGGGCGGGTGGGGAGAACTGTAGGGGTAAAGATTATTACCTGCTGTCATGAGCCACACTAAGACTACTTGGGGGTCTGAGGAGGTCTGTCCAAAGGGATATGCTGAAGGTTGGAAGATGGTGGACCTAAACAGTGGGGAGGGGAATGATCGTTTGCAGATCTTCACATTGAATGTTAAGGGGCTTAACTCGCCGACCAAGAGGTCCCTAGTGGCCAGAGAATTTTCAGAGATCGGGGATGATGTTCTTTCTCCAAGAGACCTGGTTTTCCAAGGGTGAAGAAAGGAGAATTCCCTGTGGTCTGGTGGGACCGGAACACTGGAGTTCTGGGGACTCAAGAAATGGGGGGTCGCTATTCTGCTTCATAGGAGATTAAAAATGGAGGTAGTGAAAGTGTGGAGGTGCCCAGAGAGGAGGACTGTTCTACTGTCGGGTCTCATACGGAGGGGGAGTTTCACATTTGTGGCACTGTATGCCACCTAATCATAGTCAGATATGCTTTGCCAAGCCCATGCTAACAAGAAGTCTGAAAGAGGTGATGGGACACCTGGTGTTGGGCAGGTGGGGGATCTCAACATATGTGCAAATGTGCAGTGGGACAGGCTAACCAGGGTAATACAGGCAAGGGCCGCACGTGGGGGTGGAGGCGGTTATGGATTACAGCCTTGTTTTGACTCACATGGTCTATGGGACACTTGACACTTTTTTTACCCCCAGGAACGAGGATTTACAGTTTACTACGCGCCCATGGGACCCATATTAGGATAGATTTTGTGTGCCAAGAGCGCTTCTCAGGTTGGCATTGGGTTCTGAGATCCACCCGATTGCATGGTCAGACCACAACATGGTATCCCTGGACTTGCCCTGAGCCCTGGGAGATCAATATGGAGGTGCAATGAGTCCCTGTGAAGGACAGTCTTCCGTGAGGCGCTTGAAGAGGTGATGGAGTATTTCCTCTTGAATGATACAGGAGAGGTGTATCAGGGTCCGGTTTGGGATGCGGGCAAGACGACATGGAGGATATTTCCTGATGAGGGAGGGGGCACGTAACAAGAGGGAGCGGACCTGGTTAAAAAATTGCCGGCGTGCATAGATAGGAACCTTAGAGGAAAGAATACAAGCCACGGAAGAAGGGGTGGGGGAGTGGATTGAAGTGAAAGGCAAGATGGAAGCTCCAGTTTCTAAAGCAAAAGTATTATGAAAAAGGGGACAAGGCGAATGCGCTGCCTGCAGTGCAGTTGAGTCCAAAGAGCGGAAAGATGAATAGCCGGTTTAGAGGGGCCGGAGGACACCCTAGTGACATCACTCGGGGAATAGTCTGAGGTTTTTCCGACTTTTATGAGGATCTATATCAGAGGAGGGACCAATCGTCAGGGCATGGCACCCTATTTGAAGGACGTGTCCCTGCCGGCACTGACCCATGAAGAGGCAAAATCGATGGATGACCCCATCATGGGGGAGGAAATCGTGCAGGTCATACAGAAATTACACTTGGGTAAGGCACTGGTACACTGCAGGGTTTTACAAGACATTTGCAGGGACCCTGGCCATACATCTGGTCAAATTGTTCAATAACATACCGGAAACCAGACAGGCCCGGAGATCCATGCGGGCACTCATCTCGTTTATACCCAAAGAGGGTAGGGATCCATGGCTTTGCAGCTTGTATCGCTCGATCTCTCTCTCTCTCTCTCTCTTTCCTCAACGTGGACGCAAAACTGTTCACGCATGTGCTGGCAACCAGACTGGATGCTTACATGCCGAGGTTGCTACATGCGGACTAGGTGGGTTTCATTAGGAGCTGACAAAGAGCGGACACGATGTGTAAAACCCTCCATCTGATCGAAGGGGCCTGAGTCGGGGAGGGAACCCCACGCTCCCATCAGTTGGCGCAGAAAAAGCATTTGACAGTGGACTGGGGGTTACTAAGGGCGGTTATTCTCAGGTTTGGAATAGAGAAAAAGTTCCTACAGGGAACCATGACGCAGTATACTCGGAACTGACGGCATGTGTGGCTGCAAATGGGAATTGCTCACAATGGTTTGGGCTAGGTCGGGGCACCAAACAGGGCTGTCCCCTCTTGCTGCTTATTTTTGCGCTGTGTTTGGTGCCCCTGGCCAAGAGCCTGCGCAACAACCCCCAGGTGGAGGGAATTATCGTGGGTGGGGTAGAGGATAAGGGTTTATATGCCGATGATATCTTGCATCTTAGAAACCCGGTGTCTCGGTTCCAGCAGCGGTGGAAATTGTGGAGCAACATGAGGTCTTTGCAGGCTTTAAAATAAAGGAAAATCCATCATCTTCTCACTGGACCCAGAGGGGGAAGACAATAGGCGGACCTAACCGCAGTAGGAATGAAGATGGAGTATAAACTGTGGTACCTAGGAATAAATGTCACAAGAAGGATGGGGGACTTTTACGAAGCAAATCTTCCCCACCCCCCATGCCCACTGTTGACAAGGCTATTCGATAACCTGGCGAGGTGGGGGTAAGCTGAGAATATCATGGCTAGGATGGTTAAACTAGATAAAGATGAACTTTTATACTGGGGAACGAGCCTACATGTAAAGAGGGAGGAATTTAGACATGGACTGTACTTGCGGAGGGAAGAGCGGGAACCTAATATGTTATGGGAGAACTTAAAGTAGTTACTTGGAATGTTAGAGGGCTCAATAGCTATTTAAAAAGAAATAAGGTTGTGATGTATCTGCGTAGGCAGAAAATAGACATAGCCTTGCTACAGGAGACTCACTTAACGCAAGAAAAGTTGGAAGTGATCCGGAAGAAGTGGAGGGGCAAATTAACAAGCGGGGTCCTGGGAGTCCCTCTGCCAGACTTTAGTCCTGTTTACGAGAGACTTACCCAGAGTCTTTAGCTCACTATCTTTCACAGAGAAGAAATATCCCAAACATATCAGTCTTTGTCCTGCCCTGGGGCAGTCCTGCACCGAAATGCTAGACAATTCTCCTCTGAACAAGAGTACCAACAGCATCCCCAGACACGTGTTTCGGTCTGGTTGGACCTCATGAGTAGGGGGACTGTTGTGGGCGCAACCTTCAGTTTATGCTAGAGGGGTGATTACCTGGGTTGCACTGCATGTCCCGTTTCAGCTATTGCAATCTACAGTTGAGCCAGATGGAAGGATGGTTATAATAAAGGGGTCGGTGGAAAACAAGGAAATATGTATTATAAAGACATATGCCCCAAATCAGGACACGGCGGCATACTTAAGAACCCTATATAGCAAACTTAGTGTGAACTTTGGTGGGGGGGGCAGTGATTTGGGGGGGAGAGACTTTAATTGTGTACTAAACCCGCAAATGGATAGATCAGATACCAAAATAGATAGACCCCTCCCCCCCCAGCTGCCAGGACATTGCAGTCATTGTTAGCAGATTTTGGGTAAGAGGACACGTGGAGGTCACCCCATCTACAGGATAGACAATATTCGCGCTATTCAGCCCCCCAGAACCTACACACTAGGCTGGACTATGTGTTTGCCACACATGAACTAGTGACAGAAATAGCGCAGGCACAATATAAAGCGAGGGTCCTTTCAGACCACTTGCCGCTGATACTAGTATGGCAATACCAACCCCCGAGAGCAAAGATACCGACATGGCGCCTCTGAGCAGAGGCGTTGAAAGATACTATTTTTAGGGAGGACATGAGAGAGGAAATAAGCTATTTCGAGACCAACACTGGCAGTGTGGAGACAGCGGGCATTCTCTGGGAAGCCTTTAAAGTGTTAGTGAGGGGGATAGCTATAGCCAAGTCCAAGGGACTACAAGGAGGGATATTGGTAGAACTACAAGAAGCGGAAACGGAGCTAGAAACAGCATTGAAAAGGGTAGGTAATACCAAGGAAGATAATGAAGCAATCATTTAGCTGCAACAGAAATGCGTGGGATACTGGGAAAGATTGTGTAATCTCATCTATAAAAAGTACATAGAGAGGCAGCATGCAGGACGGGACAATCCAGGGAGAGTCCTGGCATGGCTATATAAAAGCGAGACTCCTATACCAACTATCAGAACGATAGCGAAAGATGATGGGTGCATAGTAGACGCCCAAGAGGGATTTAATCGGGAATTCGCAGATTATTACTGACTCCTGTACGGAGATGCAGAGGAAAGCGACAGCAAGGAAATAAGAGAAACACTGGAGGATAATGGATTGCCGCAGATTAGCGCAGAAGAGCGAGAGGAGCTGGACGCACCGATCAATGTAGAGGAATTGGAAGAGGTAGTGAGGCAACTACCCACCAGTAAAACCCCTGCCCCCCCTGCTCCTAGAGATGCTAAATGAGGCATATGAAGTCAGAAAACTACCAGAGTCCCTAAGGGAGGCGATTATCATACCACTGCCCAAACCCAATAAGCCTGGCTGTGAGTGCGGCTCCTTCAGACCCCTGTCAATGTTGAACCAGGACAGTAAAATATTAACGGCGGTCTTGGCAAACAGAATGCGGAGGGTCTAATAAATTAATACACCCCGACCAGACCGGCTATGTCCCCAACAGGAACATATCCATCTATCTCAGGCGACTCCACAGAGTCATTGAACACACAAACAGGGATGCGAGCGAGATGGCAATAGTATCGCTGGACGCAATAAAGACCTTTGACTCTGTCAAATGGCCATGGTTTATTGCGGCCCTGACCAATTATGGAATAGGGCTGGAATATCTCAAATGGGCTAAACTATTATATAGCGCGCCACTGGCCAGGGTTAAGACAGATGCGGTAATATCAGAGAGGTGGCAACTCAGTAGAGGCACTACGCAGGGATGCCCGTGGTCCCCCATGCTGTACATTTTGTCCCTAGAGCCCCTGGCGATATACCTGAGGCAGTAGTATGACATAATAGGCATCACCATAAAGGGGGACCCGCACATAATTTCCTTGTACGCTGATGATATGTTGTTGTATTTACACCACCCGGAAGAAAACCTCCAGTATGTCCTGGAAGTGATGAGAGATTTGCAAGGCTTTCAGGCATAGCTGTGAACCCCACAAAATCTTGTGTATGTCCACTGGGCAGGTATAAAGGGATCCCGTTAGAGCAGTTGGCGATCTTGGTGATCCCATGGTAGGTCGGCACGTTCTGATATTTTGGGATAGACCTGTATCATACGGTGGAAGCAGAGCATCAATATAACACTGAGAAAGCTATCATGAATATTGAAAATAGTATGAAGTTCTGGGTGAAGCTCCCCCTGGCGATAATGGGACGGGGGGAGCAATGTTTAAAATGGTGGTCCTGCCAAGACTGTTGCACTATTTTGGGAACATCCCATACTTGATACCTAGGCGACTCTTTGCCAGGATTAACAGCATATGCAGGGAATTTCTCTGGCATGGGACAAGGAACAGAGTGGCCATTTGGAAGCTACAAAACTCACGAGAAAGGGGGTCTAAAACTACCAAACTATGAAATATATTACATAGCAAGTCAGCTACAATATGTAGCTAAATGGCTCTCTGAGGAGCCGACCTCAGAAACCAGGCTGTTCCGATTGGACTGCGCCCCATTCTTCCTAAAAGAAATTATATGGTTGCCCAGGTCGGATATAGAACCACGCCCAAGGACGATGCCACTCGGGTGGGAGATATGGCGTAGAGGCTGTCCGATAATGGAGAATCCATCCCAGTGTTCCCCGCAGGTTCCCACTGGCGGGAAAAGAAAAGCAACTAAGACTAATGATCAGGAAGCACTGGGAACCGGTGGGGATAGCAACAATGGGCGATATGTGGCAAGAAAGGAGTATAAAGGATTTTGAGGGGCTTTTGGAGGAAACAGGGTTACATACAGGACAGTATATCACATACCATAGGGTGGTGCAGCAAATTAAAGAGACACGGTCCGAAGTAGTACTAGAAGATGAACCGGACGCCACCATAGGCACAATATATGACATAGCAAAGGGGAGACATGAAATACCTAAAATATATGAGCTGATGATGTCCAAAGTGGGTAAAGAAGTGGTACAACATGGACAGGACTGGGAAGAGGAAGTGGGTGCCCCAGTGAGGGATGGGATGTGGGAGCGACCCCAAGGACACCACAAAAAAAAGTGTCAAATGCTAGATTACAACAGATACAATTATATAAAACTCACAGGGTGTATTTGACACCCCAAAGGATAGCCAAATTTAAAAACGCAGGACGACAAGCATACCCCAAATGCGACAAATAAAACGCTGGAATGGTACACATGTTCTGGTCATGCACAATAATAGAGAGATTCTGGGGAGAAATAGCACACAGGATGGAAGAAAAGGGGATTAAAATAGTGGTGGATACAGTGTGGGCTTGCCTGATAAGGGGGTTCCCTAGACCACGTAAACTCAAGCATGCGAGTAAACAAAGATCTGGCGTATGAACTCGCAAAGAGAAGAATTGCTATGGGGTGGAAGGAATGCCATAGACAAAGAATAGAAGTATGGTGGAAAGACCTACAGAAATGGGCTGAGACAGGAAGCAATCCATGTTGGGGGTGGGTGAGGAGGCTGAAACATTGATAGATTGGAAACCACTAATAGCCGAATTATTTGGGCCCAGGCATGATGGGTCAAGTGACCGGGATCCAACAGGAACCATTGAAAAGGAATTCCTACTGCAAGATGAAGAAATAGAACATGAGGGAGAGTAGGCTTGGAAGGGTGGGAGGGAATCGGTGAAACAGTGGATACGGATAAAGCGATGTATATTGAAAATGTTACTACGTGCACTGTTAGTTTGGTTTGTGTTGGTTGTTGAAATAAAATCAATAAAAATTGTTTAAAAAAAAAAAAATGAACTTTGAAATGCTCCCAATTCAAATCCCAGACTCATTCTTTCGGCAGGTCATGGGCAGCCTCCTGTGGCAGGGGAAAAAAGCCTGAGCGGCATATGAGATACTGATACTACCGATGAACAGGGGGGTGGGCTTCCCAGACCTATACCTACTCCAATACTCGGTCACCATGGACAGAACACCACCTTATCCACTTGTTCATCCCCATCAACAGTAATGCTGCTAAAACATCCTTCACTGTCCCACCCGCCTCAGCCAGATGCTCACGCAACTTAACCAAAGACATGATCCTACCTTACCTAGACATTCCAGCCCTACAGCACCCATTTTATCAAACGCTTCTGTGCTGACTGAGGTTTTCAATACTGCGCTCCAGACAGCAGTGGATGCCATTGCCCCACTAGAGGTCAAGAAATCGAAAAGAAAAACATGCAAATTCCTGGTTTTCCACCAAGCTCAAAGATCTACGTGCCCTTAAGTGCCTAGCCTTGAGCAAATGGCAAAGGATGCAGCAGGATTCCACACTAACAGCATTCAAAACTCTATTGAATCAATACAAAAAAGCTATCGCCCTAGGTAAGTCCTCATTTTACAACAATAGGATCTCCAATGCCACCTCTGAATCAAAAGAGCTCTTTTCCATTTTTAAAGAATTGTCCACCCCGGTCACAGAACACACAAGAACTCCTTAAAGATGAAGCCTGGTGCACCAATGTTCAAACAGCCATGATTAATCAAATTGAACTCTTTACAGAAAGAAATCAGGGACCACCTCAAAGACCTGTCCCAAGAACTCATACCAGCGGGCTATACGCCCAGCTCAGTCACTAAAGAAAGAAAACTCTTCTCATTTAGGGAAGTAACTGAGACTGAGGTACTGAACATCATCCGGAAAACCAAACTGTCCAATTGTGAAATCGATGTCTGCCCAGCCAGATTAGTCAAAGAATGTGCTGAAACCTTAGCACCATTCCTTACCTCCTTCATTTAATGCTGCCTTCAACACCAAGATAGTCCCAGCCTGCTTCAAAGAGGAGTGGGTTCGCCCACTATAAAACAAAAACCAGCCTTGACCCTGAATCCCCCAATAATTAGACCCATCACCACAGTCCCATTCCTGCTGAAAATTTTGGATAAAGTTGCCTACATGAAAATAAAGCCGTTCTTGGAAGCAAATCATTTCCTGGGCACAAGCTAATCTGGGTTCCTCCCAGGCCATGGGACGGAGTCTGCCCTATTGGATCTCAAGATCCAACTAAGTGACATAACGGACAACGGTAAACCGGCACTTCTCCTTCTACTAGACTTGTCGGCTTCTTTTTGATCTCGTGGACCATGACAACCTGTGTAATCATCTCATAAATTCTGCTCCCTTCTCCCATGAAGCCACAGCATCGATCTCCTCATTCCTTAAAGGGATGGTCTAGTAAAAATTTGTATTTAAAAAATAGATAGACCACATAAAAAAGAAAATACTAGCATTCTCCGTTTTAAAACTTCCTATGTAAAATTTTGAGCTATTCAAGCTCAAAATTCGAAAAAGCAAGCACAGGGGCGCAGCCATTTTGTGAAATGGAGGCCCTCCTGTGCTGGCTTTTGCTTTTGCGGCACTAATGAAGGAAAAGCCAGCCAGCTGTAGTAAACAAAGGCTACCGCTGGGTGGCTTTCCCTTCATTAGTGCTGTAGGCGGAGGACGGGGACCGGAGACCAGAGCAGGAAAGCTGCAGCTGAATCTCGGTAAGTGCTATTTATTTTTTTTACAAAAAATAAGCACTAGCTGCGTTTTTTTTTCTAAGTTTTCCGGGCTGGAGGAGCCCGGAAAACTTAGAAATAAAACTGCAGCTTTAAAAACGTTTAAATTAAAAAATCCACGGCATTGCGGAAAACAACCGCGTTGTTTCTACCTGAATCTGCTTTCCCATTTGGGGTTCTCTGGCTCCCCACGGAACTTTCTGCAAACTCATTCCTCAACTTGTAATCCTACTGTTCGTTGTTATTCATTGTTTTATTATTGTCTGCACTTCACTTTTCTGTGATACTCTCGCAACTAGGTAAGCCTACTGCAACAGCGCCACAAGGCCTAAGGGCTGTTTGTGCGCTTTATAAATGTAAATAAATAAATACCTAAACTACAAAGCGGCACAACCTAGGGTTCTAATTCCGCATCAGAGGGAATGGCGGGACACCGAATGGGTGGACTTGGACAATTTCCATCTTCGTTCAGGGACGACTGGGGAGTGGATCTGAGTACCAAGAGATCGAATCCAGAGAAGGATCAGGAAACATCCTATTCTTGGGGTTACTTGGAAAAGTTGGATAAAGGGCCTGGAGATGAGGGGTGTGACAACATGGCCCTCCCCGATGCACCACTTGTGAGTTCTGGGGGTAAGGGATCTGATCCCAAACCCGGACCGGTTTCAAACATGGTTCGAGGCGGGGTTAACAAGGATTGGCCAGCTGTGGAGGAATGGCCACTTCATCTCGTTGGTAAACTTGGAGATAGCTCTGGGAACAGGGAGACTTTCGGTGTACTCATACCTACAATTGAAGGGGGTGATCACGGCGGAGCCCTGGAAAGATATGACACAGAGGGAACTCTCCCCCCCCCCCCAAGCGAAGGTCCTGTACTCAAAGGGAAAATGGGCTTAATTTCGTCCTTTTATATATTGCACTACTGGAAGTGAGCAGGTGAAGCATGGAGAAGCTTCGTAGGAAATGGCAGTGAGATTTGAGAGCTGAATTGGATGACTACTTGTGGGCCCAGATGTGACGTAGAGCTTACAGGGGTTCCATTGCGTGCCATTATAAACTTCATGCAATTAAACTTCTCCATAGATGGCAGTATGACCCAGTGCGTCTCTCAAAGATGTTCCCGGAGGCAAATCCTCTCGCTGGCATGAATGTGGGGAGCGGGCCGATTATTGGCATAGGTGGTGGGGCTGTGAGAGGGTTCAAATGTACTCTGAGGTGCTGGGATGGATAAAGGTACTGGAGGCAATCTCCCGAAGAAAGATGCCACTGTTGGTACTATTTGGGCTGGAGGGCAATGAAAGGGAATTCCGCAGCCTTCCATGGCTACCACACTTTATATTAGCGGGCAGTGCATGATTGGCAAGTTACTGGAAGAGGTTACTGCTACTGGGGAAGAGGGAATGGGTAAATGTCGGGAAAAGTATATACGTGATGGAGAGAATTACAGCAGCTATAAATGGTGGGGGCAGGAGCTGAAACTGTATGGTGGTAATTCTGGAACAGATGTGTCAACAGAAACCTGAACTGGAGGTCAAAAAACTGGTGAGGGAACTGAGGGAGAGGCATAGGTGGTGCGAGGTGGTACTTCTACAAATGTGCAAGAACTGTGGTGTTTAAGAAGCACAGGTCCGTGATAAAATGCTGGTTTCTAAAGGGGAACAGCTTGGACGAACCATACTCGGAGATTTCCTGGAGTCAGGTGGTTGTGACAGGAAAAGATGGGGGTGGGGATGGAATGGGGTCTTTATACAGGGGGGACATTTCCATTGTTAAGTGGATAATGTTGGTCTAATACTGATAATTGGCAATACTGTGCATTGTTTTTTGGAAAAAGATAGTTTAATTTGAAAAAAGAAATCTAATAATGCAGGTTTATTTAGTACACTGGTCCAAACTGGTAGGGGTCAATGAGGGGTCATTTGCCTATGCTGCCCCTAAGAGTTGGAATGCGCTGCCTCTCGCCTTTCGGCTATGCCATTATTTTTTTCCATTTAAAAAGGACCTGAAAACCAGGCTGTTTAGATGAATCCCAGTTCAATGTCAGCTCTGCTCCCTGGCCCTGGTCGGCGGAGGGCCCTTCTCCTTTTTTAGGCACAGTTTCAATTGTTACTATTGTATGTTGTACGTCTTGTTAGTGCTGCTATGCCCTTGTGCCTGTGACTTGCACTTTATAAGCAGAACTAAATAAATGGCAGAGCCGTGCCTGACGGTGGACACACCCAGGCGACTGACAATTTGGTCACTGCCGACGGAAGATGCAGTGGTTTGAAGGAATGTAAGCAACGCTGCCAAATTCCTTTAGCAAAGTCCCTGCAGGTGAAAAGGTTATAACCCATCCATAAACATTCGCACACATCGGAAATGGCTGATGCACAGGCCCTATATGTCAATGGCACAGAATTGCAGGTGCTAGTCGACAACATGATGTGAGTAGAGACACAAACTCTTCGTACAGATTGAATCCTACCAAGTCTCCAGGAACATTTCTCAACTCATTCATCAAGCTATTGGTGTTCCACATGTCTGTCTTGGATCCTCTCCTCTTTACACTCTACACCATTGCTCTTATCTAACTAATTTCCTCCTTGGAGTTCTCGTAACAGCTCTTCACGGACGACAACCAACCTTTCTCTTTTCCTGAACTCTCCTGTTCCAACAGATTAGCCAACAGCCATGTGACTGTGAAACCATACTGAGAGATTGGTTTGGAAAATACTGGAATCAATATTGCCATCAAGTTTGAGGTTATTTGTAGGCGTTTTCTTGATGGCAGGCCAGTATACCAGGAAAGTGCTCATAGTGGTTAGTCCTGGCAGGCGGGTGGACCATGAAAGAAGATGGTGGTTTGATACATTTTCTTTGTGGTAAAAGATGTTCTAAAAAAACCTCTGTTGAATTAAGAGAATCCATATACTTTATCATTTGTTTGACAAACGGTGGCATCACTGAGATGAGTACATTTCTGCTATTCTGACAAGTGTCATTTTGAGAAGTATTGAGAAAGATTGAAGTGCTAGCTTGACAAGTAGTTCCTTTGAAGAAAGTGTTATATGGTGATGAAGCAATTACATTGGTCCGAACTTGTGTTTTTGAAAGAAAGCCAATCATCCTTTCGTCTATCACCTGCCAGTACAAACTCCATGGTATTAAATAGCTCCACAGGTGGCAATACGACCCTGTAAGACTGGCAAAAACGTACCAGGGTGCAGACCCACACTGTTGGCGCAGATGTGGGACCAAGGCCAACTACTGGCATATGTGGTGGAGCTGTCCAGCTACACCAGTAAACTGGGATGAAGTCCTTAGCTGGATCAAGGAATTGGCTGGTATATACAGGGACAAGACTCCCTTAATGATCCTGTTTGGTCTAAAAGAACAAGAAAACACGCTCCCTCAACTTCCGAGAACTACCAATAGCTTACTCTGAGCCGCAAGGTTTGTCTCGCCACCTCCTGGAAGAGGGAATTTCTCCTGACGAAATCAGAGTGGATCGCTGTAGCGTAGAACATATACCGCATGAACATTTTAACTGACGGCCTTCATGGAGACCGTATCTCGACAGATGTGGCCTGGACCAAATTCTGTGCTAAATATCTTGAACTGCCCTAAGATGCGTGAAACACTTAGACTACCTGACAAAAATAACCACACCGTGTCAAGCCGTAACACTGCTTTTCTGCTGATAAAATCTATTGTACGCTCCATGATCGTTCAACGTGTAGAGTATTTTCATACACGGCGCCTTTATTAATGAGTGAGACTTTGGACTATTAATGACCAGTTATTTAAGCAGGGAGTGGGAAATATGGGATGTAACAGAACCAGTACTGCGTCTACAACCTTTGCTTGATCAGGCCATTTATACATCTGTTATGTTACTGTTTTTGATATTGCTCAATAATTAAACTTGTACTTTGCCAAACTCACCAAAATAAAATGAAAAATAAAAAGTTGGGGAATAAGGCGCAACTTTAAACGCTGCTCAAGAAATTGCAGGATGCTTTGATCACAAAAAGATGGCGAGGTAATGCTAAAGCTCATATCTGAAACTAACTCGAAGCGTTTGGTTGGTCATGGGCAAACTTGACTCGCAGTCAAACAGTTCCCTGTGCGATCTAGTCTCTGAAGAAAAATGGGTAGAACACGTGTCCGGCATCTTCAAGAAGCCACGAGACGACCAAAGAAATGGACCACTAAATAGTGTATGGAGGTTGACTTTCAAGGAGGAAGAGATTGCGGAAATAATCACCAAGTCATCATTGTATAAAGCTGCGGGCCCTAATGCCCTTACATATAATGAAAAAGGACCCAGAACTCTGGTCAAAGCTATTGAAGCAGCTATATGAGGAGATTTTAAGGGATAAACAATTCCCTCCGTCATGGGAAACAGCTCTGATTATTCAATTTTTCAAGGAGGGGCGATAGGACAAATCCAGCAAATTATTAAATTATCGTCCCATCGCCCCCGCCCCCCCTTGATATTGAGATATATAGATATATAAGGTCTTTATGAAGCTGTTATTAAAATATCTTCTCATCTGGGTGGATCAGGTAGAGGCCATGTCTCGTTTCCAGTCAGGCTTCAGGCAAGGACTTTCTACCTCGTTAAACTGGACGACCCTGAAGCTAGTAAGTTAATTTGGCATGGGAAAGGGGGGCATGCTGCTATATGGCGCCTGGGTAGACCTATCCAAGGTGTGTGTTCAGATTGATAAATGCAAGCTGTGGTTTGAGCTTAGGACCAAGGGCATACCAGATACATGTGCTGATGGAGCTGCTTAGAGGTACCTCATTGAGGGTTTGCCTAGATGATAAAGGTCATCTCTCTGAATCAGTGGAAGTAGAGAAAAGGAGTAAAGCAGGGGTGCCTTGAGGCACCTGTGTTCTTCAGTCTATTCCTAGCAGATCTGGGGGATCATCTTGAATTGTCTGCATTGGCCAGTCCAGAACTAAATGGGGAAAAAGAAGTTCTGCCTGGCCTATGCTGACGATATTGTACCGTTAGACTGGACGGCCATAGGTCCACAACGATTGTTGACCAAACTGGGAGAATATGCCACCTTAAATGGGTTGGTGATAAACCCCACAAAATCAAAGATCCTGGTTTTCAACCATCCAAGGAAAAATATCAGTTTCCATAACTGGTCTCTGAATGGCCAGGTCATTACAGCGGTGGAGGATTTGATATACCTAGGCTAGAAGATCTATGCAAACCCGGCAGTATTCAAATCGGAGCTTGATATGTTAAGCAAAGTGCAGACACAGGTACCTCACATGAAAAAAATCAACCCCAAGTACAGTACATTTTCCATCCTGCCAATGAAAAAATACTACATAGCTACTGTACGGCCTAGAGGCTAAAACCCAACTTTGGAGCATAAACTCGTCTAAAATAGAAAGCAGAGTATGGAAGGAGGCATTGAAATTACCATTAAGTACCCTTGACTGGAACTTGCGGTTCGAACTAGGCTCGCTAGGGTATTTAGCTCAGTGGAAATTAATCTCTCTCTAGAGATTATAATCCCTAGGGCAGGCTCGTTGTATGAGGATATCAAAACACATTTTACTCATTCGAAATCCAGAATCCTGCGGGAGGCTAGAAGAGAAACTGAAAACTATTGTAGCCAAATAAAACATCAGATGTAGAGACCTTAATCAACAATCCCTTAAAGGTAAAGCTAGAACTGTTGGACTGGATTGAAACAATGGCAAAAGTGCGGAACTCGATCCCATGCAACACATTCTTGGCAGCAGAAAAAATGTTAGGCCACCTCCCTCGCAATCTGGAAAAATATCTTGATCATAGGATCAGGAACAATTTCCTAAGGACAAGATTGAACTTTTTGCCCACTGGAGAGATCCTAGAATTACGTCATCAAGGTGAGAAAGCAGTCGAGCATTGTAAAATCTGCACTATTTCATCAGATGAGTCCCTTCGTCATTTACTAATGCAGTGTGAAGGGACCTGGAGTCTGCGACTGGATAAACTAAGAAGATTCGTCTCAGGGAAGAAAAGAATTACATCAGATCATCTCTGGGATATGATATCAGGGCATGAAATGCTCCTCACATCAGCGGTGGTAGAAATACGGAGGACCCTGAATGTCTAAAATTAGAACTGCTGGGAAAGGGACTCCAGTAAGGCTGAGTATAGGACGAAAAAGTAAGCAACACCCAATAATCATCTGGACTCTGGCACTTGGCTCCAGAGGAAAGATTGACGGTTGTAAATGGTGGGAAAGGGGCAACAAAGACATATATATGAATGAACTAGAATTGAACTAGATACCTTTCCACAAAACTGTTTTATTGTACAACTGAAAGCTTTTTGTACTGCTCTTTTAATGTATTGAGTTTGAAACGTTAAAGGTTTTGTAAAGGTTTAAATTAATCTTCTATTAAACCAAATATAAATAAAAAAAACAAAGTGCTCCTGTTTTTCTCTTTTGCCCCACGCGTATTCACAAAGGTACTAACAGTAGTGGCAGTATCCTTATCTGGACCGACTAATAACAAAAGAGAATAAAGACATTTTTCAGCAAACTAGGCTTCTCGATCAATTAAAAGTCCGCTCTTAATACCAAGTAACCAAGTAGCCAATCATTTTTTTGGGGCTGTTAGTCAGACAAAAGGCACGTTGGTGTTTCCCTCCAACGAGAGGGTCGAAAAACTAATTCGCCAAATTCCTGGTTATACAGCTAGATGACAGATTAGTCAGGAAGGCTATGCACCTTGTAGGCATGATGGCGTCATGTATTTTCCTCATGCCTCATACAAGACTTCATATGTGTCCAACACAATCGCCCAACAAAGGCCTCAAGAAAAGGGCAATTGGGACGATCTAGTGGTAATTTCGCAAACCCTGGTGTCAGCCCTTGAATGGTAGTCTAAAGAAAACATGTTACACTGAAAATAGTGTTTCAACCCACCGGCAGACATCACAGTTGCAACATACACATCACCTTCAGGTTGGGGAGCTCATTACCTCCACCACACAGCACAAGGCATTTGGTCACCCAGACTCGCCACAAAGCAGATACACACCATAGAGTTGCTTGCATGTCTCTAAGTGCTTGAAGCTTCCCAACAGCTGTTAATTGCGAAAATGAGCTAATCAATACAGACAGTACAATAGCCATGTTTTACATCAACAAACCGGGCAGGACACACTCCCTCACTCTGTCCACAAAAGATCTGCAACAGGTGCTTGAAAAGATGAATACATCTCTAATCCCAACATGTTCCAGGGGGACAGAAATGCCTAGCAGACATGCTAAGCAGAAACACGTTAACCCTCAGCGCACAAGTGGGAATTGCATCCAGTCGTTTTTCCCCAAATTGTTACACTTGGGGGGCAACCAGATATAGATCTATTTGCCACAGAGGAAAACTCCACATGCCTAAATTACGCCTCCAGGTTCCCATAAAGGGATCCAAGGGGAACGCTTTTTGGCACAGTTGGTCAGTGTTATTTGCTTACGCTTTTCCTCCAACACCACTGTTGAATAGGACAATCTGCAAGATGCATGGCAGAGAGTTGGTGATCCTAATAGATCCCATGTGGGCTTGTCAAACATGGTTCTCACACCACCTCCTCAAAATGTCCATCTGCCCTCCACTGCCATATCCCTACAGCATGCTGTCACATAATCAAGGGTTAACCCTTTGTCTTCAACCCCAGACAATCAATTTAGCTGCTTGGCTCATAGAGTTCGGCTACTTTAATTTTCCTGGTGGGTGCATGCAGATTTTAAGAGGCCTGTAAACCCAACACTAGACACTGCTACTTTAACCAGTGGAAAAGATGTGTAGTTTAGTGTACAAAGTCAAATAGCAACCATACTGACTGTGCCCCATCACCTATAGTACAATATTTATTACGTTTGTTAGACTCTGGTCTTGTTTTCAATTCATTAAAGGTACATCTTGCAGCACTGTATTCTCAATAAGATCTGTTTGAAGAGTGAGTGAACTTTAAGCATTATCTGTGGCAGAACCCTTTGTCACAATGCACAAGAACAAAGAGGAAAGCCAGCATGGAGTCTGTCATGGATTCACATGCTCGTGAATATTCCCCGTCAGGCTGGCAATCCTCGATTTTAAAAAAGCAAAGCAGTTTCCCTTTAGCCTGAAAACTGTATTTCTCCTCTAAACCAATCGCTGTCCTTTGGGTCATACTGCCCCATTCAATTCCAGTCTCCCTAAGCTCCACCCTTGGTGGCCCTCTAACTATTTTTTTTACTGCACGTTTCACTGGTGGGTTTCCTCTCATATCGCTCTGTGAACCTTGTTTTGATATTTACATTTTTTTTATTGAATTGACTTTTCTGACCCTTGTTCCATTTTCAACCGTCACTCGACTACTGGCAGTGGGGACCTGTTGGCAAATATCAACTTTCATTGTATATCTTCGAGGTGATTGGGTCCTCCAACGTATTTCATATCTATGACCGTAATCGCCACAGCTGTGCTGCTTCGGAAACTTTTCGGCGTCTGCGTCCTGCCTCGATGTGCCGTCTTCGAGGACCTCGGCCGACGTCACCCGATGTGATAAGTAGGACGCACGACGCCCGTAGCCTCAGTTCCGTTTTTTCCATGAACGTGTTCACTTCGTGAATCTCGGTACGCCTCGACTCTTTGGAGTTTCTGTTGTTCATCTTGGTTCTTCGAACCTGTTTGTTTTGTGAAGATCTTTTTCGTGAAGATGTCTACCTCATCTTCCACCCCGTGTCGGGCTTTCAGAAATGCGGGGACTGTGGGTCCAAGATGGCGGTCACGGACTCGCACAACGCCTGCCTCTGGTGCCTCGGGGAGGCCCATGACACGGATGACTGTCGACTGCCAGTCGCTCACGTCGAAAGCCTTGCAGGAGCGCAAGAAGTTATCGGTAGGTAAGGTGTCCAAGTCCCAGAAGTCGAGGTCTGCGGGGCTTTGCGACGGACGACTCGAGGGACGACTCTCTGCATCGTCGTCAGAAGTCCAGTGGGTCTCGGTCCCAGAGTCGGTCTCACCACTCCTCTGCCTCTTCGAGGCACTGCCGGAAGCGCCATCATAGGTCGCCTTCCCCGTCCTCATCCGAAGATTCCGCCCGTCGGCAGGTCGCTTACCCCACCAAGCATGCGACACCGGAGGAATGGGCTTCCATCGGGAAGAAAAAGTTGGCGATTCTTGAATCGCAGGGCACTGGTCCGTCCGCGCCTCCAAGTGGGGTCGGTCGTGATCAGCCGAGAGACAGGTCCCGCTCGGACAAGGGGAATCGTTCTCGGCATGCCCGGTCCAGGTCCCGGTCCTCGACGCGCTCGAGACCGCATGAACCTGTGAAGTCTTCAAGGAAGACATCGACGCCTGTGGCGCCGAGGTCGTTGACGGACTCTCTCGAGGCTCTGCCTTCGAGGAAGTTGTCGACGCCCAGGATGTTGAGGGACACGCTCGGTGCTCTGCCTTCGAGGCCTGTGTCGACGCCATTGATGCTGTCGGCGCCGCGTCTGTCATCGACGCCGATTCTCTTGACGCCGGCACCGATTCAGTAGACTCCTTTCAGGGCTGTGTCAACGGGGGTACCCCGTGGCTCGGGGGAACCACCTAGAAAGGCTCTGGCCAAGGTCAAGCATGGCTTTGGTTCCAGTTCTGTGCCTTCTTACTGCCATCTGGAGTTCATTTCAGAGGTGATTGAGGGCTCTGATGATGGCATGGTGCCTGACATGGTGCCTGACGAGATTCTCTCAGGTCATAGCCAGTTTGAGGACCTGAGGCAGTCCCTGCATGATGCTAGTCGGCTGGACACCTCTCCGGAGGTGGAGTTTTGTAGGCCTGAGCCTGGCTCTCATACCGATTCTTCGTACCGGCACCTTATGTCGCCTTATGTCAAGGGTCACCGAGTACTTAGGATGGTCTGCTCCCCCAGGGGAGTTTGTTCAGGATGACCTTAGGGATATACTCGACATTGGTCCACCAACTGACCCGGTACAGCCATTCCATATGGCTCTGCAAAGAAAGGTGGCAGCGACTTGGACTGTTCCCGAGAGTCTCCAGGCAGTGAGCAAGTCTTTGCCGCGTAAATACCACCCAGCCATTAGTGACCCCTGCTACTTGTCCAAGCACCCTACTCTGGAGAGTTTGGTGGTGCAGGTGACTACGGCCCCGGCAAAGCAGGCATCGTACCCTACCATGTTTTGACGGCTGGGCGAAGAAAGTGTTTTCTGCAGGGGGTATGGCGCTTCAGGTGGCGAACTCCATTTGTGCCTTTTCTCCTTTCACGCACACTCTGTGGAACTGTTTCCTTGGCGGCTGACCATATTCCTGAAGGGGATGAACGGGATGGTTTCCTTGCCATGGTTCAGGATGGCAAGGATACCATGTGTGAGGCCGTTAAGTCAGGTTTGGACATGGCAGATTGCGTTAGCCGGTCCATGGCGGCGAGCACCGTGATACGCAGGTTTGCGTGGTTGCGGATGTCGGCGTTTGCTCCTGATGTGCAGGCCCAGCTCCTCAACATGCCCTTTGACGGGGAATATCTTTTTGGCAGCAAGGCTTACGAGAGCCTTGAGATGTTGCAGACCTCAAAAGCTGCAGCAAAGTCGTTGGGCGCTGCAGTTCGACAACTTCCGCCTTTCGTCCTAGGGGACAGCAATGGAGGGGAGGTTCCTTTCGTTATTACTCCTCCTTTGGTAAAGCGAAAGGAGCTGCCAGTCAAAGGGGCCACCGTAGGCGTGCCAGAGGTGGAAAACAAGGTACTCGAGGTGCCAAGGCCGCTCGGCTGTTGCCTCTTTGCCCTCAGGCAACGCCGCAGCCGCTACAGCTCAGTCATGAGGCCATGTCCCATGGTTCGCCGGTTGGGGAAAGGCTGGTGCAGCATCTTGCAGAGTGGCGCGCCATTACTTCAGATGTGTGGGTTCTGGAGATCATACCCCACGGCTAATGTCTTCCTTTCAGGCAGAGGCCTCAAGACAGTCCACCAGGGAATCTCTCTTTGAAGAGTCCGGATCCGCTCCTTGCGCATGAAATTCAATCCCTGCTAGAGAAAGGCGCCATAGAACTGGTGCCGGTAGCGGAGAGGAACAAGGGATGGTATTCCCCTTATTTTTTTATTTCCAAGAAAGACGGGGGGATTGAGACCCATCATGGACTTGCACGGTTTGAACAAACTCCTCAGGAAGGACAAGTTCAAGATGGTTACTCTTTCTCAAGTCCTCCAGGCCCTTCAACTTCAGGACTGGTTGGTGTCTCTCGACCTCAAGGACGCTTATTTTTATGTGCCGATCCATCCGAAGCACAAGAAGTACCTGAGGTTTGCGGTTGGCGATTCGCACTTTCAATTTCGGGTCCTGCCGTTCGGATTGACCTCCGCCCCGAGGGCCTTCACCAAGCTCATGGTAGTGGTGGCAGTGCACCTCATGGAAGAAGGGGGGGGGGGGGGAGGATTCACGTCTACCCCTACCTGGACGATTGGTTGATCAGGGCCCGCTCTCCCAAGCAAGTCTTGGATCATCTCTGTCACCTGCCACTCCCTCCACAAGCTGGGCTTCTCCCTCTACTTGAAGTCCCATTTGACACCTACTCAGAGGCTCCAGTACATCGCAGCGGTGCTCCACACATCCCTGGGGCAGTGTTTTCCTCCCCAGGTGAGGGCTCATCACATTCAGCAGATGGGCACAAATTTCAACTTGCCCAGACTCTCCCAGCATTCGAGTTCTTGAGACTGCTCGGCCTCATGGCATCCTGCATTCTTCTGGTGCCAGAGGCCAGGTTGCGGATGAGATCTTTGCAATGGGCACTCAAGCTCCAGTGGTCTCAGTCCTCCGGCAGGATGTCGGACCCTGTTCAGGTGCCGTCTTCGGTCGCCTGGGACCTTCTGTGGTGGGCCGACAAAGGCTATCTGAGGGGGGGGGCTCCATTTTGGCTGCCCTGGGGAGCTCATGCCAACGAGTTGACAGTCAGTGGTCGTTGGTCTCTGACGGAGTCCAGACTCCATATCCATCTGTTGGAGCTGAGGGCTGTCGAGCTAGCCCTGAAGGCTTTTCTGCCGACTGTGCGAGGAAAGAATGTCCTGATCCTGACTGACAACACGGTGGCCATGCACTACCTCAATGAAAAGGGGGGCAGGGTCACTTCCTCTGTGCAGGGAGGCAATGCAGCTCTGATTCTGGGCAATCCAGCAGGAAGTTTCGATCTCAGCAGTTCATCTGGCCGGAGACGAAAATGAGACGGCGGATGCTCTGAGCAGGCAGAGCGCGATCTCTCATGAGTGGGAGTTGGCTCAGGAGATTCTCCTGGAGATCTTCGCCCTTTGGGAGACCCCTCAAGTGGATCTCTTCACCTCCAGTTTCAACCGGAAGTGCGAGAGGTTCTGCTCGTGGGAATTTCCTCCAAAACGGAGCAGTAGGAGACGCGTTCGTGGTGGAGTGGTCATTCCCACTGCTGCATGCGTTTCCTCCAGTCCCTGTCATCCCGCAAGTACTGCGGAGGTTACGAAGGTTCGGTTCACGGATGATTCTCATTGCTCCGGCGTGAGCCCGGAGGACGTGGTACCCGGACCCTCTCGACTTGTCCATCTGTCCTCCACGTCGTCTTCCCTACCGAGACGATCTGCTCTCACGGGAGAGGGGGGGGTCAGGTTCTCCATCCCGAGGTCAGGTCCCTCAACCTTCATGCTTGGTTTCTGAAAGGTTGAGGTATAAGGATAGGGACCTCCCTGAAGAGGTGATGGAGGTGTTGCTTTCGGCCAGAAGG
Source organism: Ambystoma mexicanum (assembly GCF_040938575.1). Taxonomy (NCBI): domain Eukaryota; kingdom Metazoa; phylum Chordata; class Amphibia; order Caudata; family Ambystomatidae; genus Ambystoma; species Ambystoma mexicanum. The sequence continues at coordinate 255,261,156 of NC_090939.1, forward strand.
CCTGCAACAAAGTCCCTGTGCCGTTGGAGAAAGTTCTGCGACTGGTGCAGGGTTCAGAATGTGGATCCTTTTCATTGTGAAATTCCCATGGTTCTGTCTTTTTTGCTTTCTTTGGCCCACAGGGGCCTTCAAGTGGGAACCATTAAAGGTTACCTGGCGGTGCTGTCCATATTTAAGCGCTCGTCTGAAGAGTGTTCCTATTTTAAAATTCCTTTAATTTCTCAGTTTCTGAAAGGGCTCACTAATGTGTTCCCTCAGTCACCTTTCCAGGTGCCCGGGTGGGATTTGAACCTTGTTCTCAAGTTTCTGATCAGTGCTCCGTTTGAGCCTTTGCATTCATGCCCTTTGAGACTGTTAACTCTGAAAACTGTATTTTTAGTTGCGGTCACTTCTGCTCACAGAGTGAGTGAGTTACTGGCACTTTCAGTTAAGCCACCCTTCACTGTGTTTCACAAGGACAGGGTTGTCCTTGAGTTCATCCTTCTTTTCTTCCGAAGGTGGTATCGGAATTTCATTTAGGCCAGAAGGTTGTTCTTCTGACATTTTATCCTCCTCCACATCCTGGTAAGGAAGAGGAGAGGCTCCATAGGCTTGATCCTAGGAGAGCGTTAAGCTTTTATATTTCACGCATGTCCCGGGTCAGGGTGGACGATCAGCTCTTCATTGGTTACGCTGGAAAGCGTTTGGGACAGGCTGTGACGAAACAGACTTTGTCTTGCTGGATTATTCTGGCTATCGGAGTGTTACGGTCGGCTTACGGGCCCATTCCACCAGGGGTATGGCTGCCTATACTGCCCTGCAGAGGCGTGTTCCTATTCGAAACATCTGTGATGCAGACACCTGGGCTTCGGTACATACTTTTGTACGTCACTATTCCCTCGATTCCATCCGGGGGCAGGATCTGGCCTTTGGCAAGGCGTCCTTTACTCCGCAATTTGATTGGGCATGCTAAATTTCTGTTTTCTAAATTCTTTTCCCACCTGTCAGAGAGCACCAAAGTATTAACTGAAAAGGATACGGTACTCAAAAGGATACAGGTGGTAGGGTCTTCCGGATCCCTGTTCACGCGTTTTGATAGTTGTGAAGTCAAGTTAAGACCTTCCAAATGATACAACTCTCTGACTGGTAAAACAGGCAGAGCGATGGATCACTGGAAAGGGCGTGGGTAAGGTATAGGAAGTCAGCCTAGAACAAAATAAAGTATCATGAATAACTGCCCCAACCTGAGTATGATGGAATAGAAAATGACATGAATGCACACACTGACCTTGAGTCTAGGGCAGATGAATCCAGCAGAGTCTCTTGAGGAATCCAAGGTAGAACAAACGACAAGGAAGGGAAGATTAGTAAGGGAGACTTATCCCGAACGGAACGAGGCTCACGCTAGATACCGGGTTGATGCACCACAGGATAGCGTCCAAAGTACTGTTCACTGTCACCTTCCAATTATCCTTGAAAAGCTTCCTTCCCACGTAAAGTATAGAAATGAATCAGTCCCCCTGTTAATATCACAGGTGCAGGAGTTGGAATAGCGCTCCTTTTAAGGTATAAACAAAGTACACGCGGTTCTGTACAGCCGCGAAGAAAATAGCGTGTGCGTGTGGATTTACACGCGATTAGAATTCACGCAGTCCAGGCCAGCAGCGCTTGAAGACAACGTATGCGTGTGGATTTTACACGCGAGCAGGATTCACGCAGTCCAGGCCAGCCGTACTTGAAGATAGCGTGTGCGTGTGGATTTACACGCGAGCAGGATTCACGCAGTCCAGGCCAGCAGCGCTTGAAGACAATATATGCGTGTGGATTTTACATGCGAGCAGGATTCACGCAGTCCAGGCCAGCAGCGCTTGAAGATAGCGTGCGCGTGTGGATTTACACGCGAGCAGGATTCACGCAGGCCAGGCCAGCAGCGCTTGAAGATAGCGTGCGCGTGTGGATTTACACGCGAACAGGATTCACGCAGTCCAGGCCAGCAGCGCTTGAAGACAATATATGCGTGTGGATTTTACATGCGAGCAGGATTCACGCAGTCCAGGCCAGCAGCGCTTGAAGATAGCGTGCGCGTGTGGATTTACACGCGAGCAGGATTCACGCAGGCCAGGCCAGCAGCGCTTGAAGATAGCGTGCGCGTGTGGATTTACACGCGAACAGGATTCACGCAGCCCAGGCCAGCCGTGCTTGAAGAGAGCGTGCGCGTGTGATTTACACGCGAACAGGATTCACACAGTCCAGGCCAGCAGCGTTTGAAGATGGCGTGCGCGTGTGGATTTACACGCGAGCAGGATTCACGCAGGCCAGGCCAGCAGCGCTTGAAGATAGGGTGCGCGTGTGGATTTACACGCAACCAAACAGCTCCGGAATCAGCGTGTGGCGGAAAACACGCTATAGAAGGTCCAAAAAGTAGCTGTAGTAACCTGCAAGGATGCAGACCGGAGGTTCAGCTACACAACGCCAAATGATTCGATCAGAAGCAGCGAGTGAAGTTTCCACGCTGCTTAAATACGTAATGCCGTAGTTCACGTGACGAAGCAGAATACACGTGAAGTTAACGACGTGAAAAGTGCAAACGTCGTTTTCCCGGCAACGTATCGAACAACCGCCATTTGGAATAGAACGGTCTAGCTGTTCTACGAGCGTAGGAGGTAGGACCACGTCCAGCATGCATGACACCACCTCCTTGCATTGGTACTGCTTTGGGAGTCTGTCATAGATATGGAATACGTTGGAGGACCCAATCCCCTCGAAGAAGTTACTCTCTTACCTGGTAACGTTCTTTCGATGGGATGGTCCGACGACTTATTCTATATCGCTCCCTCCCTGCCTTCCCCGCTACAGAATTTCTTATGCGATTGCAGCTTACGTTTCCGCAAGGCTTTGTGTGTCTGGCAGAAGACGGTTGGCACACGTTCTGGGAAAAAACTACAACTGAGGCTACGGGCGTCGTGCGTCCTACTTATAACATTGGGTGACGTCGGAGGAGGTCCTCGAGGCATTGACGTCCTTGAGGCAGAACATTTTCCAAAGCAGCACAGCTGTGGTGATTACTGTCATAGATATGGAATATGTTGTTGGACCATCCCATCGAAAGAACGTTACCAGGTAAGAGTATTTTGTTTTTCTTTTTGAAGTTTTTCGAAGGCCCAGGCTTGGGTCTAGTTCGGACCTAGACTATGTTGCAGGAGGAGAGGAGAGGAGTCTCTTCAAGCTCCTTGTCAAGTGTGGACTAGGGAATGTCTACGTCAAAGATCAGCACTTCAAGTGTCTATATTGTCTGCATCCGAACCATGATGAAATGCGAGATTTGCCGATTTTTTTTCTGTCGAAGACCAAGAAGGACTACTACTGCAGGTTAGCAGTGTGGCTCAATTTGTGGAAGGTCTCTGACTCGGCCTCCTGGCACAAGCATACCTCATCCAGGACCGGCCAATCTCATGAGCGTGCTCCCTCTGAAAAGAGGTGCATATCCTTTGAGGATGCCTCTCGCCAGAGGATCCAAAAGAAGGCCAAACACCACGCTAAGGATCCCGGCGGCCATGGTATGCAGTTTGGGAAGGGCTCATTCCCAGTCTCCATCCACAGTGAGCCTGCCAGTGGGAGGGGTGCCTTTCTGGGATGAAGTACCTGGCCCCTTCAAAACACTGTTCCTCTTCTAAGGGCAAGGGTGTGAAGGAGCGGCCCAAGACCCTGTCTAAGACAGCTCCATCTTCCGAAGCCTTGTCCTCACCAACGACCACTGCGTCTTCCAAGATATGTCTTGTCGACAACCACTCCGTCAACTACCATAGTGACTGCCACCCGTCCCCTTAATCGACAACCATCATTACTTCGGCACCGGGAGATGTGATTACGTGTCCACGGTGAAGACTGCTATGCCACAAGTGTTTCGGTCTAGGCCCGCTGATGGTTGCGTCCTTGGCTCCTGAGGATGTGCCTGTGCAAGAACAAGCTCTCCTCGCCTTTTTCCCTAAGGATTCAGGGAGGTAGAGGGAGCTGCTGCCTCTTATGGCTTTTCTCCTCAGAGTGTGGAAGGTGTTCTATGCTATTCTGCAGGGGTCTCCAAAGAGATCCTCACAAATATACACCAGCTCCGACGATTACCACCTGCCGAAGTTCACTATTTGTATCTTGAGGGAGGCCTCAGCCCCATATCCCAGGAGGCATCACAGAGAGAAGGGGCAGATCTACCTTTCGGGCCACGTTTCTGCCCAGAGCCAACACCTGCGATCCCAGTCGCGCCTCACCCAGCTCCAAGGGACATTTCTTTGGACATCTTGGTAACCTTCCACACATTGGTGTCAGCAATACAGCAGAGGATGCTAGCTGCCATGTGAGGATGGTCAATGTGCTCATCAAGCCCTGCCAAACCGAGGCGGCAGCCTAGCCACTCTGAGCCAAAATGCTGTTCGGTGATGCCGCCACCAGCACCACTCCAGAGACTGTTGACCCCAGTGAGGCAGATGCCTACACATACCGACACAGGCACAGACACAGCATCGACTCATACGGATGAGTATGACGATTATGTGCTGGCTGATGGTGAACCTCTGGCCAGGGATGAGGCCCCCCCCACACCCCTCCTGATGAGGTGGGTTCCTTTCATGGCATACTATCAAGGGTCACCGCATTGTTCAACTTGGATCCCACAAGAAAAGAAGGAAGGATTGCTTTTTCAGTGCCCAGAGTCTTCACAGAAGACTGCCATGTCAATTCTAGTGCTGGATGTTTGGGAGGAGGGTTTGGAACTGTCGAATACCACCCCTCCCAAATGGGATATACTGGAGAAGAAATCTATGGTGCCGGACTCGGCACCCAGGTGGCTGAGATCACAGCCTTCTCCAGACTCTGTGGTGTTTGCCACTTCCAGGAAGCACTTGCCGAACACCACCTCCTCGTCCATGGTGCCTCCCGACCAGGAAGGGAAGAACCTAGATGCGGTGGGGAAGCACATTTACATTTACACCGTGGCTTCCACCATCAAAGCCACCAACGCCCTGGCCACCCTGTCCCAGTATGATCAGGAGCTCTAGTGCATACTGGATTTCCTGCCAGAGGAAAAGAAGGCTGATGCCCTTGTCCTATTCCAAGAGGGCGAGGTGGCCTTGGGCCATGCCATTACGGTGGCACTTATATTGCAGACTCTGGTTTATGCCAGATGGGCAATGAGGTAGCCCTTCGTCACCACGGTTGGTTGAAGGCTATGGACTTCAGGGCGGACATGCAGTCCAAGGCACTGGACATGCCTTTCAACAGTAACAATTTGTTCGGGAAGGTATTGGATGAGACGCTCCTATCGATTAAGACCGACACAGACTGCACGGTCTCTGGGGAAGCTGAGGCAACAATAATCTTTTCGTTTCTCAAGAGGAAAATCAGGCAGATCCTCCAAGTGATACTCTGCACCATATCGCCGGCCCTCCCGCTCTACCACTCAGAAGGCCTACAGAGGGCGCTCGCAAGCTTTCTGCAGCTGAGCTCGGCGTCATCCTCGCTTGCAGGCCAGGATGCAAATGCCCAAATAGGCCTGAACCGGCCTTGGATCCGGGTCCCTACTTTTGCACCCCAGTGGGCGGCCGGCTTGCAAACTTTGTTAACAAGTGAAAGACCATCACCACAGACAAACAGGTGCTGGATGTTCTCCATCAGGGGCACACCATGGAATTTTAACACAAGTGTCCTCGCATTCCTCCTGTGGTGCATCAACAAATACACATTGCCCAGCTGTTGCAGGAGGTTCAGGCAATGTTAGGAAAGGGGCGATGGAGCCAGTCCCCCAGCTCCTCTGTGGCTCCGGATTGGACTCCAAATACTTTCTGGTACGGAAGTAGTACTTGAAATCCCAGAAGTTCAGGATGGTCACGTTGCACCACATGCTCGGCCAGCTGGAGGAAAAGGATTTCCTGGCAACCTTGGACCTGGAGAACGCCTACTTTCACGTCACCATACATGCAAACCATTGAGTTCCTACGGTTTGTGGTCCAGTTCAAGGCCCTGCCCTTCGGCCTGCAGTCGGTGTGGAGTGTTCACCAAGTGTTTGGCTCTGGTGACAGCCCATCTATGCTTCAAGGGGATCCACGTCTACCCTTTTTAGACAACTGGCTGATCTGCTCCTGCTCACGCGCTGGCAATCCCGCACACCACGGAGACAGTGGCCTTCTGATGGATCTCGGATTCTCTATCAACTATCAAAAGTCATGCATGGAACCATTGCAGAACGCTCTGTTCCTGGCCGGTTGCCTCAACATGGTTGAATGCTTGGCGACCCCCTCTGAGGAGAGGTTGACTACCATCCTGGGGCAAGTGCATCACTGGTCGTTGGCGCAGAATGCAACAATGCGAGCCGTTAAGTCTTTGTTATGCGCGATGTCCTCCTGCATTCACTTCGCCCCGTTGTGCAGACTTCAGATGGGACCTATTCAGGAGTTTCTGGATGGACGGTAGCTGCAGATCACGGACACTTAAGTCGTTCCTACATCAGCTGAAAGTGAAGGTGATGCGCCTCTTCATGGACATCACCCCACCATGTTCTACATCCAGAAGATGGCTCGATCCCTGTGGCACTAGGCCATTCTTCAGGACATCTTCCTCATACCGTTTCACCTGGCTGGCACCAAGATACTTGTTGGAGTGAACAACTGTTAGAGATACAGTCAAAGTGATTTTATATATGTCCAAGCTCTTAAAAATGATGTATTGTTTTAAGATGTGAATTTAGCTTGAATTAATGTATGGATGCATGATAGGATGTTTTTTACGGATTATATTAAAATGTGTAATGATTTTTATCCTTATATTTAAATCAGAATGAAATAAAAATAATGATTTTAATACTTACAATCCCTCTGTCTCGTTCTCACTAGTTTTTCCAGTTACCCCGGCACCACTTTCATTCTCTTATATTGTTTTACCTCAAGGTGCCAGTGATAGCTGAGGTTCCCACCCTTTGGGTTTGTTGGCACCAAGAAACACCACTGCAGACTCTCCCAGCAGGGAGCTGCGGTCCTATCATGAGTGGGTGCTCTGTCGGGATCAGATGACCTTTCTCTTCAGCAAGTGAAACCAACCCCGGATCGACTTGTTCACGATGGCAGCCAACTTCAACTGCCAGAGGTTTGCCAGCAGGTTCCCTCAGCCAAAGGTTCTGGGGGACGCTTTCCTGTTCCCATGGGAAGGGCTCTTTCCATATGCCTTCCCCCGATTAGTTTCCTGCTACGTGTGATCAACACACCCCGGCAATGTCACTGCAAGATGATACTCATTGCTCCGTCATGCCCACAGCAGATATGGTGCCCATACCTGCTCTGTCTGTCAGTGGCTCTTTCAATCTGGCTGCCTCCACTTCCCGATCTCTCCAGGGAGGACTGTACAGTACTGCACCACGACCTGGCATCCTTGAGCCTCACAGAATGGCTCCTTCAACCCTAGAGTTTGGGCAGCATTACCCGCCACTGGAATGCAGGAAGATCCTGGCCAAGACCAGAGCTTCCTCTGCATTGTCGTGCTACAGCCACAACTGGAAACGCTATTCAGTGTGGTGCAGGACTCAAGATTACGCCGCTGCAGGTCACAGCTCCGCAGCTCCTTCCGTATTTGCTTTCCCTGGCCACGACTCACCTGGCGCACGCCTCAGTTAAGTTGCATCTTTTGGCCATATCCCATTATGCCATCCCGGTTGTCGCACAGGTTTGTCAAGGAGTCCACTTTTCTACCAGTGAATGCTCCTGCTCGGGAGTTCAACGTGGTCTTGACTAAGCTCATTGCGGCACCATTTGCACAAATGCATCAGGCCCCTTTTTGAAGTTTCTCTCGTGGAAGATTGCTTATCTAGTGGCCATGACCTTGACCAGTTGGGTCTGGGAACTCCAGGCCCTCTCTTGCAACCAGCTGTACTAGTCTTTCCATGCTACTCGGGTGGTGCTGTGGAACCAACCCACCTTTATGCCGAAGGTTCCTTCAGACTTCCACTTCAATGTGCCTTTGGTGCTGCCAGTCTTCTTCCTGAATTCTCTACGATGGCAGAAAGGACACTGCATTCGCTGGACGTTGCTTGTGCCTTGAAGTTTTATGTGGCACACACAAAGGACTTTCGGAAGACATCTAAACTCTTTGTGAAGTTTGGACCGGTGAATCACGGGAAGGCCTTGTCTAAGACTTCCATAACCAGTTGGCTCTTTGGTTCAGTCATGCACTGTCATCGTCTGGCCAATAGACCTCTTCCAGGCCAGCCGATACCTCGTTCCACCAGAGTGATTGCTGTGACCACTGCGTTTCTCTGCTACGTGGAGGTCCACCCACACCTTCACAAGGTTCTACTGTGTTGAAAGGGATTCCAGGGCAGAGTCCTGGGTCTGCCAAATGGTTCTACTCAACCTTTGGGAGGTGAGTATGTTCCAGGGGTAACTGAATTGCTTCTCTTTAGCCTTGCCACCTCCTGTGGTTGTGTATGTGTACTGCTATATAATCTTATTCATGAGCATGTGAATCCATGCCAGACCCCATGCTGGAGAAGGAACACGTTAGTTAGCTCTAACTCCTGTTCTCCAGCATGGGTCTGGCATTGATTCACATGCAAACCCTCCCTCCTTCCCCGATGTGGCTCTTTTTGGTTCATACTGCCACTTTATGTACTTATCAAATCTGAAGATGGCCACCAGGGATGGAGCTTGGGGAGACTGTCATTGGATGGAGGCAGTATGACCCATGGGACAGTGATTGGTTTGGAGGAGAAATGCAGGTTTTAGGCTAAAGCAAACTGCTTTTCTTTTTTAATGAGGGTTCCCAGTCTGGTGACAGGGAATATTCATCAGTGTGTGAGTCACCTAAATGAATTTCTAAATTTCATGTCGGTCAATTAAACTTGCTGTATTCTTTCAAACCCCACAGAATGCAGGGGAAAGGGCCCTTCACACGCTGGATGTCCAAAGGGCAGTCGTGTACTACCTAAATGGAAAAAAATAATCAATTCTTTGCTTCCTTGGTAGCCGGAAAAGGGGGACTCTATATGAAGGGCTGCTATTTCTAAAGTGATTAAGTGCATCCAACACTGTTACACATTTGCAAACCAGACTCTTACATTTACACCTGGAACTCACTCTGCTTGTTTCACAGGGGCTGGTTTATAGTGATATTACCGCATTACATCATGTCGAAAGTCATAATGTCGAAAAAAAAGTTAAAAAATAATAATTTTGAATGTCTATTTTTGTTGGTTTTTTTGTTCGAAATGGGGGGGAAAACATTAGGAAAAAAAATTGACATTTTGTTTGTTGACATTATCACTTTCGACATGTTCAACTATTTCACTGCACACCCTTTTATACAACATTGTGTCGACATCAAGCCAGGAATGACAAGCAGTGTTGAAACATTGCTTTGTCTTGGTTCCTTCTATCAACCCACCACCTTATCCCGATAGTACTTGCAAGTCTTTGCAAAGCATTTGATTCTAGGCAGATCTACAATCCTCAGAAGATAAATATTACATACCTCCAATTGTCTTTCTGATGCTCTTATCTGCTTAGATTTACATGCGCCCACCTAGGCTCCTTGCGTTGGGAGGACAGGTACTATAGACAACACTATATAATTCTTAACATTCTCACTTTACAATGTACTCCACGATACCTCACATCTGGGGGGAGGGGGGATCTGAGGACCTTGACGCATGAGGGATCAAGGGTACAGCACAGATCATGGCAGGGATAGTATTAGTCACACCCGGTCGACGTCTCTTCTTGAAAATCGAGGGGAAAAAAACAGTCTTGTAATACTTCACACCAAACACTAGATGTTGGTGTATGCAAAGCATGTGAGTCTAAGCAGATGCAAGCATCAGACTGTTACAGATATGTAATATTTGATATATATATAAATATATATATTTCTGATGATTGTTAATCTGCTTAACACACCAATCTAAAAAATCCACCACGCTCATATACTTAAAAATAAATACATGAATTCACACATATAAAACTATCAGTTCAAATGAGTTCTTCAGTCACAATACACAGTATTAAACACATTACAAGTATATTTAAAACAATGCCTAGTATCTTCTACAGTGATTGCCGGGTAAATATAACTACAAGGGAAAGTAAACCTACCGGTTTTACCTCCTCCCTTCTCCATAGAGCTCTGAGCGTAACTTCCTAACTCTGCCTTTCTTACCCCTAAATAGTGGTGGTCTGGCCTGGTATCCTCCACTGTGTCCACCAAGGTGGTTGGATTGGTCATTTAAAGGCTTTACTCCTTATTTTTACTAAACTTAGAAAAACTTATAACTGCTTGTTGGCTCAGGCCAAAACTTGTGCATCCTTCTAAAAGGCTCCTAGCCTCCTCAAAAACCTTTGCTTGAGACCTGTGCCTGGAAGGGCACTATGCCCCTTCTTTTATAGCTACAGAAGGACTTTTTAAGGTTGGAACCTTACTTCTATTTTTTCTGTGGTTTAGTAACTTTTCTTTTTAACCTATTGGTCCTCAGTCTTGATTACTTACATGGTTTCATTTCTTTCAGTTGCTTTGCTACACTACAGTACCTTTTTTGAAAGTCTTTCCAACTGGCTTTTAAATTAAAGTGTTGGTACTCTTAGCAGAGCACACCATGGTGATTGTATATATATTAATAGTTGGCACACAAATAATTCCTGAGACACAAGGAAGGTCCAAAGGTTTTTATTAAAATTTTGAGGGTCCAAGGCTGTCCCTCTTCTCCCCTCCAGGGCAGTACCTCCCTAACACAGGATTCCATAGCCCCTTACGTTGGCACTCTCAAATGGTAACCCCCCACTGCCTCCTTCTATCTTAGATTATGGATGGTTCCTTAAGATGCTGGCTCTCAACTCCATTCGGGATCTCCTAACTAGCTCTACTCCAATTGTTAGTGTTCTGAGATAGTTGGGGAAGGGGGGTAAATGGAGGGGAGTGCCTTGCACTTGCTCAGTTGTATTAAGGCATTTTTACTTACACCCATCCTTACCTTTTTCCTCTTTTATTCTGATGTCTTTACCTCTTACACCTCCCACCAATTCTCTGTCCCATAGATGTTTCACCCCTCCTAGTTCTTGCCTTTCCCCTTTGATGTTCACTATTTCCTCCTCCCTCTACTGCTCTCTCCTCCGACTGCTCGCCAACCAATCTCCTTTCACCCTTTTGAAATTTGCTTCACATCCGTTCTTTTCACTAGCATGTTTGTGCACTCGCCACACAAACAAGTACACTCACTGCAGTACCCTTACTCTCACCAAACCCATCCCTTAAGTTTTCAAATAGCATCCACGCTCCACTGCTTCCTTCTGCTGTTCTCTTGGTCTGCCTCCTTCTCCTCCTCCTCTGATCTCATCCTTACAACCCACACTTCCTGGTTTCTGTTCCTTGCTTAAATGTACCTCCCTAGGTCCTAATTGGCCAACTTTCCCCAGCCACTCCTGTTCTATGTTCTCCTTCTGGAAGGTGTATGTGTAAGTGTAAGTCTTTAAAGATGGATACGCCCTGCCCACTTTCTCAGTGTGGGTTTGCCTTCGAATGAAATTAGAGCAAGACCAGTTGTCGCCAACTGGTACCCCTAGATGCACTCTCAAGGGAGATATAATCCCAACTCACTTAAGACATGTGCAAAGGAGCCTCAAGAGGACGCCTCTCACATGTCTTGATTATGCTAATACAATCTCAATGGAACTACACTGTTAGTCAACTCATTGAATATTACAGGTTTCAAAATTACATCATATGATTAATCTCTCAATAACTGAGGGAACTCATGATTTTCATATCTATACATCAGTTGTGAGGATATCAATTCTCAAATAATACCCACACACTTGTTGCATAAAAGTATAATATTAAAAAACAATATTGAGGAAAATGGTCTGCAAAACTCGAGATGAACAAAACCTATAACACCATATTCAATGGTAAGTAAAGTCAAACATTTGCGTTACACAGAACACATAATTTTGTTTTCAAAAAATCAATGCAAGTACAATTGTGTTTTTCTCCTAATACACTCCGTTGTAGATGACAAATGGCAACACATTTCGGATATATCTAAAATCTATCTTCAGTCTATAGTTTGCTAGTTGCAACACAATACATTCGAAACTTGATTAACCATTTGCAAAATAGTGCAGAAAATACATGTCTGTATATCTACAACCACAAGTTTCTGAAACATTAGTTCTCCAGCATGGGGTCTGGCATGGATTCACATGCTCATGAATATTCCCCGTCGTCAGGCCGGGAATCCTCGGTATAGAAAAAATCAGTATCGGTTTCGTTTCTGATCTGTCTTTCTCAGTAGTAACCAATCACTGGTCTCTGGGTCATACTGCCCCCAGCCAATGTCTGCCCTCTCCCTAAGCCCCGCCCCTGGCAGCCATCCTCAGATTTTTACCACATGTTCAAGTGTTGGGAGTCCTCCAGCTTAGCTCTCGAGCTTTTGCTGCGTTTTCGTGCTTTTTTCAGGAGATTTTTTCGGTTAAAAGAGCCTCAAGCTCCACCGTTTCTACTTCCGATCAACGGGGATCCGTTTTGGAGTTTTCTATGCCCCTCAAGGGTGAAGATTTTGTCGAGTTACGCTTTTGGAGGATTCCAGAAGTTCCGAGGCCTACACCGGACATGGCCCAGGAGAAAGGGAGCTCGACGCCCGGGAAGCTTTTCAGGACCTGCCCCGGATGCCAGCTTCAGAACGTTTTCAAGGAGGACGAGCATTCGTTATGCCTCTACTGTCTCCATGAGGACAAGACGCACAAGGAAAAGGACTGCGCGTTTTGTGGAAACATTTTGGAGCGGACCATGAAGGATCGCCACCTCCGTCTAGCCAACTGGCTGGAAGGTAAGAGCCCGCCAGGCGAGAAGAAGTAGTAGTCCGAGCAGTCTTCTAAGTCCTGTGAGGGTGCCCCGGCGATGGGGGCCCAACAAAAGGCTAAGTACCGCGAGTTCGGGAGCGCCGAACGGTCAGGCTCCTCGGCTGCCAGGCAGGGTGCACCCTCCACGGCGCCATCGACCACGAGCCAACGCTCTGGCTCGGGTAAGAGGAAGTCCGAGAACCCAGCGAAGCTTCTGGAGAGGCCCCGGTCGATCTCAAAGACTCCGGCAGAAGGGGAGCGAGGCTCGGACCCTCCCCCGAAGGTGAAGGCCCCAGGCGTTCAGAAGGTGACGTTGGCCGTGATTCACCCTGCTAAGACCTCGATTGAGGATGTCGCAGCGACCCTGGCTCAGCCTGTGGAGGCTACACCAGTGGAGGCGCCCTCAGGTACCAGTCTCCCTGCCACCGCGGAGGGAGTCGTCTTTCAGGCCCATCGAGAAGACCCCCCACGAAGTCCTCGTTGGAAAAAGGGGGGGAGGGGGTGGTGGCCGTCGTGGGTACGGACACGACCTCTGAAGAGGAGCTCATCCAAGTCGCGGAGGAGACCCAGCCCATCGGGAGGGATCCTGACGAGGGCGACGACGAGGGCGACGGTGACGCAGACGAGGCTCCTCAAGAGCCCTCACGCCCGTCGTTTCCGGCGCCGCAGGACACCTCAGCGGCCATTTTGTCAGCCATCCAGTCCTTATGCTCGGAGATAAGGACTAGGTTTCGCCTTCCCCCGACGGAGTAGCCTGAGCCAGACCCGACGGAGGATCCGGAGCCAGAACCTTCGGGGAGCCCACCGCCTAAGAGGAGAAGGACGCATCCTAGGCCTCCTCTGCGGCCTTCTCTGCCTTCCCCCCGGTCCACTACCCACGGGGATGATACAGGCATGGACATGACTACGACGGGTACGGATGACGACGGAGGCGACGACGGGACGTGCCCCCGTCTCCCTCTGCCCGGGCGTCCCCGCCCGACGAGATTGGATCCTTCCATGCAATGATCTCCAGGGCATCCGAGCTCTTCCAGCTCTGCCCCGAGGAAAAGGAGGGGGGGTTCTACCAGCGGCGCGAGGCTAAAAGGAAGACTGTCCTCGCCATACCGCTTCTAGATGATATCTGGGATGAGGGGCTCGCGCTCCTCAAGAACCATGCCACGGCTCCTGCGAAGAGGGACCGGTACGAGAAGAAGTACAGGGTCCCCGACGCTGACCCATTGTGCCTTAGGGCGCAACCAACCCCGGACTCGGTCGTTTCGACAGAGGCCAAGAAGAAAGCGGGAGGGGGGGGGCATCGGCCTCGACTTCAACCTCTCCTCCGGACGGTGAGGGTAGAAAACTGGTTGCGATGGGACGACAGGTCATCTCATCTGCAGCGACGACCATCAAGGCGGCCAAAGCCCTGGCCATCGTAGCCCGCTACGACAGGAAGTTGTGGTTCAAGATCGCCCCGCTGTTGGACTTCCTTCCGGGTGCCAAGAGGACCGAGGCCCTGGAAATCTTGCAGGAAGGTGAGATTGCCTCAGACCACGCCATTTACGGTGGCCACGGACATCGCCGACACCGGTTTCCGTCAGTTGGGCAACAGCGTTTGCCTGAGACGACGAGGATGGCTCAGGGCGACGGATTTCCGCCAAGACGTTCAGACCAAGGTTTTGGACATGCCCTTCGATGGGAACAACCTTTTTGGCAAGGCGGTTGATGAATCCCTTCAGGCGATCAAGACGGACACAGAGACGTTCAGGGCACTGGGTGTCCTCCAACAACGACGGCCGTCCTTTCGGAGTTCCGGAGGCAGACAGGGTGCCTCTAAGGGTGCCGGCAGCAGCACCTCTACTTACCGTCAAGCGGCAAGGTCTTCGTCGCAGGAGGCCTATAGGGGACGCAGCAAGTCAGGTGGATCCCGCCGTCGTCGCCAAGGTGGTCAAGGAGGCAAAGCGGCCGAAAAAGCAAGATTGAACCGTCTGTCGGGTCGGGCCCCCGCCGAAGCACCCCGGTGGGAGGCCGGCTGACGAAGTTCGTCGGCGTGAGGGAGTCCATCTCCACCGACCGTTGGGTGCTAGACGCCCTGGCCCTGGGGCACGCCCTCGAGTTCCAGAAGAGGTGCCCCCGCATTCCTCCCGTGGCAAGGAAGGAAAATCACGTCCCGCAACTGCTGTTGGAAGTACGGGCGATGCTCAGGAAAGGTGCCATCGAGCTCGTCCCGAAGAGGCTTCGGGGCTCCGGAGTTTACTCAAGATACTTCCTCGTAAGGAAAAAGACAGGAGGATGGCGTCCCATCCTGGACCTGCGACGACTAAACAAATACATCAAGGCACAGAAGTTCTGGATGGTCCCCCTCCAGCACGTGCTGGGACAACTGGAGGAGGTCGACTTCCTGTCGTCGTTGGACTTGGAGGATGCGTACTTCCACATCCCCATTCTAAAGAGACACCGAAAGTTCCTCAGGCTCGTGGTCCAAGGGCGGCACTACCAGTTCAAGACCCTCCCGTTTGGATTAAAATCGGCACCCAGGGTGTTCACCAAGTGCCTAGCACGGGTGGCGGCGCGGCTGCGCCTGCAGGGGATCCACGTCTACCCCTACCTGGACGACTGGCTCATATGGGCAAGGACAAGGGAGCTCGCCGTGGAACACACTGCGAAGACCGTCCAGCTGCTCACGGACCTGGGGTTCTCCAACTTTCCAAAATCCCACCTGGTCCCGTCGCAAGTCGCCCTGTTTCTGGGAGCACAGCTCGACACAGCAGCGCGGCTGGCCTCACCGTCGGAGGAACGGATAAGGACCATCCTAGGAAAGGTGCAACGTCTACTGGCCACGGACGTGGCCAGAGTGAGGTCTATCAAGTCCCTCCTCCGAATGATGTCATTCTGCATTTATCTGGTGTCCCATTGCAGACTTCGGACGTGGCCCTTACAAGAATTCCTCGACGCCCGCTGGATCCAGACGGGAAGCTTCGAGGACAGGATCTCGCTCGACGAAACATTCCACCAGGCGATACGATGGTGGGGTGTCCGTGCTCATCTGACGGCGGGAACAGGCTTCCTAGCCCCGGCCCACCAGGTGACGGTGACGACGGATGCTTCCCTGGAAGGTTGGGGAGCTCACACCGGGAGCCTCCACGCGAGAGGCCTTTGGTGCTCGGAGGAGAAGACTCTCCACATCAACATCTTGGAGCTCCGCGCAGTGTTCTGGGCCCTCAGGTCCTTCCTTCCGTCCCTCAAGGGCAAGGTGGTGAGGTGGTCTTCACCGACAACACCACCACGATGTTTTACATTCGGAAGCAGGGCGGAACCAGATCCCCTGCCCTGTCCAAGGAAGCCCAGGATCTGTGGCATTGGGCCATCGCACAAGGGATGTTTCTGGTACCCTTTCATCTGGCAGGGATAAAAAACACCATCACCGACTCACTCAGCAGGGAGCTGCGCTCGTGCCACGAGTGGGAACTGCGCCAGGATCAAGTGGACTGACTCTTTCGACGATGGGGCGAACCCCAGATCGATCTCTTCGCGACGGCGGCGAACTCCAAGTGCCGGAGGTTCGCCAGCAGGTTTCCCCAACCGAGGAGCATGGGCGATGCTTTCTCGTTCGCCTGGGACGGCCTGTTCCTTTATGCATTCCCGTCGTTGCCGTTGCTACTCCGGCTCGTCAACCAGCTCAAGAGGTCCCAGTGCAGGATGATCCTCGTCGCACCGGCGTGGCCGATGCAGATCTGGTTCCCGGACCTTCTGGACTTGTCAGCGTCCACACCAGTCAAGCTACCGACGGATGCGGATCTTCTCTCCTGAGAAGGAGGCGCCATTCTTCACCAGGAACCAGAGTCGCTGAACTTGCAGGCTTGGCTCCTGCAGCGCTAGAGTTTGGAGGATACGACATCCCGGCCGATTGCAGAGAGGTTCTTGCAAAGGCCAGGGCTTCCTCAACACTCAAGTGCTACGGACACAAATGGAAGAGGTTCTCTATCTGGTGCCGGGCACAGAAGATTAACCCTCTGCGGATTACCGCCCCTCAAGTATTGCCGTACCTACTGTCCTTGGCCAAGGCGGGCCTATCTCACGCTTCCATCAAGGTACATCTGGCTGCCATCTCACGTTACATCAGAACTACAGGACGGGCGTCCTTGTGGTCTCGTCGTCTGGTGAAGGAATTTATGAAAAGACTGTTCCGATCATTCCCGCCGGTGAAGGCCCCTGCCCGGGCGTGGGAGCTCAACGTGATACTAACTAGGCTCATGGGTCCCCATTAGAACCTGTGCATTCAGTGCCGTTGAAGTTTCTGTCGTGGAAGACAGCATTCCTCGTGGCCATCACCTCTGCACGACGAGTGGGAGAGATCCAGGCCCTGTCTTGCAAGCCTCCATACTTGACTTTTCACGACATGAGGGTGGTGCTGAGGACGCACCCCTCCTTCATGCCCAAGGTGCCGTCAGACTTCCACCTCAACGAGCCCTTGGTGTTGCCAGTTTTCTTCCCGTCGCCTTCATCGCCGGCTGAGAGGACTCTGCACTCGCTAGATGTAGCTAGAGCGCTGAAGTTCTACGTGGACCGCACGAAGAGTTTCCGGAAGACATCACAGCTGTTTGTGAACTTTGGACCTGTGAATCAAGGGAAGGCTCTCTCGAAGTCTTCCATTTCCAGATGGCTCTCCGGCTGCATCATGCACTGTCACCGGTTGGCAAACCGACCGCTGCCCGGCCGTCCGAGAGCCCATTCGACCAGAGCGATCGCTTCTACTACGGCGTTCCTGTCTGGAGTGCCCCTGCTCGACATCTGCAGGGCTGCTACGTGTAGGTCGACGCACACCTTCACGAGATTCTACTGCGTCGACTGGGATTCCAGGGAGGAGTCCAGAGTCGGCCAGGCAGTGCTGCGCAACCTGTTCGCCTAAGGTGAGCCTTGTGAGGAGGTAAGAGTTGCTTAATGTTGAGTTGTTGTATTGCTTGATATTGAGCCTTGTGCCACCTCCCGTGGTTTTGCATGTGTATACTGCTATGTATTCTTATATTCATGAGAATGGGAATCCATGCCAGACCCCATGCTGGAGAAGGAACAAGTTACTTACCTGTAACTGTTGTTCTACGGCATGGGTCTGGCATGGATTCACATGCGAACCCTCCAGCCTACACCTCTGCGACTCTTCACCTGGTCATACTGCCACTTCACGTGCTACCAAATCTGAGGATGGCTGCCAGGGGCGGGGCTTAGGGAGAGGGCAGTCATTGGCTGGGGGCAGTATAACCCAGAGACCAGTGATTGGTTACTACTGAGAAAGACTGATCAGAAACAAAACTGATACTGATTTTTTTTCTATACCGAGGATTCCCGGCCTGACGACGGGGATTATTCATGAGCATGTGAATCCATGCCAGACCCATGCTGGACAACAGTTACAGGTAAGTAACTTGTTCCTTGTAAAGTCTGTTACCAGGCACTAACCTCTATGGCTTCTGTTCATGATGCCCACTGTACAGATCAAGCCCTGTGTCTCAATGGATAGTGATATCAGTGTTATGTCCCTGATGCCACTAAATATAATAAAGCAATGGATGGGATGGCCGGTAAGACCCACTTCCGACTTCAGTCTTGGTAGTATATGCCGGAGCATGGAATAAACTGGTCATCACGGCCGGTTAGAAAAAGACCACTGTGTTAAAGAAACAAAACGGCGGGTGAAACCTCTGTTGCCATATTCACCAGTACATAGTCAGGGTGTGAGTCTAGTGCTTACTCCCTACACTGTGCTCATGGGTTGGTTACCAGACTATGATCTGGATGATCACGGTACTTAAGAAAACATAAGCTCTGTGTATCATGCCTTTTGATAACACCAACGGCATGTCACAGCCCGAATCACAAAGGGTTCGCCGTATGCCACGTGTTAGGCAGAAATCTGTGCAGTTCCCTTAGGGACCACTGCAAAAGGCTTAAGACTACAGGTTTTGGCAGTAAACCCAATTGGTAGCGGTCTGTACCACCCAGATTTATCTGGTAGCTGTGGCTGAGCAGCCAGACTTCTCGCAATAAGAGTTAGACAGTATATAGAGTATACAAGATAGGTACCAAAATACAGTAGCACAAGCAAACGCTGACCAGCGCTTTGGTAGCAAGTATAGAATTATTTATTTAAACACACACTTAGAAATACTCTAGCACTATTATTTTTTTTGGTAAAAGAATTTTATTTTAAACCAAGGCAGGACAATTTACATATCACATTGCATAGAGATTTCACACCAATGAGCTTTCTCCCTCGCTTGTATCCTCCCTCCTCTTCCCCCCCCCCACCCCCTTGGAGCCCATCGTGTCCCCCCCCCCTTGTCCCCACCCTCCACTGGGCTGACCGTCTGTCGCCCCC
This sequence comes from Ambystoma mexicanum, assembly GCF_040938575.1. Lineage (NCBI taxonomy): Eukaryota > Metazoa > Chordata > Amphibia > Caudata > Ambystomatidae > Ambystoma > Ambystoma mexicanum. The sequence goes on from NC_090939.1 coordinate 255,280,353, forward strand.
CACCCTTAGGTGGGCCCTTGGTCTGTCAGAGTCCATCGCGCGCTTGGGGGTTTAAATGTTAAGGCGGGGGAAGCGTTGGTCGTACTTCAGCACCTGAGCCCATAGGTTTTGGAAGCGGTGCAGGACACCCGCCCTTGCCGCGGTCACCTTTTCCGCAATCAGGATGTCCCAAAGTTTACCCCACCAATGAGCCATGCATGGGCTGTCCGGGGACTTCCAGATGCGGGCTAGCACGGTTTTGCCTGCCAAAAGGCATTGCGTCACTAGTTTTGCTCGGTTTCCGGAACGTGGATAGACCCCTGGGATCGGGACTCCCAGCAGGACTGTTTTGGGCTCCAAGGGGAGAGAGATGCCCGTAATGTGATCGATCGTCGCCAAGCACCGTTCCCAGAATCGCTGAATCTTGGGACAAGCCCACCACATGTGGAAAAAGGAGCCCGGCTGGGAGCACCCCCTCCAGCAAGAAGGGTCCACCCGGGGGTTCATGTGATGTAATCTAAGGGGCGGGGTAGTACCACCGGAACAATAGCTTGTATGCGCATTCCTTTTTGGTCACACAGGTAGATGAGGAGTGGGTGCGGGTCCAAATGTCTATCCAGGATCGATCCTCGATCGGGTGACCCAGGTCGGCCTCCCATTGAGCCATGGCTCGTGTCCGTACGCTCAGGAAGTCCCCCAAGAAGCGTCTGTACAGGGTTGAAATCCTACTCCGGGATGGCAGATCCTTCAATGTGAGTTCCAGAGCGGTGAGAGGGCGGACCGCAGCCCAGAGGGTCTGAGAGCACCAGTGACGGAGTTGGCAGTAAGTGAATCTCTCTCTTTCCTGGAGTTGAAACATCGCCTTACATTGTTCAAAGGTGTCTGGGGCGTTTACGGCATATAGCTGCTCCAGGGTCTCCAGGCCTCCGTCAATCCAATTCTGAAAGTTTCGGGGGTTCAGCCCTGGCGAGAAGTTCGGATTGTGGAAAATAGGGGAGAGAGGGCTTTGTCCTCTTGGGATTCCTTTTTGTTTTAGGGCCCAGTCCCATGAGCTCAGCGTGTGTTTGGTGGTTAGCAGGAGCGTCTTCCAGTGTTCTCTTAGGGGGGCCTGGATGTGTGCGAGAAATCGCAGGGGGTGCTGCAGCTGGGCTTGCTCTAGTTCTACCCATCTAGGGCGGTCTGTGAGGTTTTGCCAGGCGTGGATTTGTGCTAGCTGTGCTGCAGCCCTATAAGCCTGAAGATTGGGGACCCCCAAGCCTCGAGCTTCCCAGCAGGGTTTTGTAGGGGATCCTGGCTTTCTTGCCTCTCCAAATGAACTTGAGCATCTTCTTTTGCAGGTCTTGGAGCACCTGCCTTGGGATGACCACCGCCAGGGCGGAGCAGGCATAGAGAAATCGAGGAAGCAGGTTCATTTTTGCGGCCGTAATCCGACCCATTAAAGAGATTTCCTGGGTGGACCAGCGCCTCCGGTCACCCTCCAGCTTGCTGAATAATCTGGGGACATTCGCCTGGTATGTGTCATTCGGGTTCGCTGGGATATGGACTCCTAAGTAGGGTATAGCTTGTTTCTTCCATCTGATCGGGCATAGCTTGGATAATGCCACTTGTTCCTCCTGGCGAAGGCCAATGCTCAGGCCCACTGACTTAGAGAAATTAACAGCAAAGCTGGTGACCTTTCCGAAGTTGGCAATTTCTGCCAGGGCGTGTTTGGCTGAGGCATTAGGATTTGAGAGTATCAGAAGAACGTTGTTGGCGGACAGTGCAATTTTGTGTTGAGATAACCCCACCTGGGGTCCCTTAATGAACTCATTCCGTTTAATTCTTTGGGCAAACGGCTCCATCGTTAACGCGAAGATGAGAGGGGATAAGGGGCAGCCCTGTCTTGTCCCACAAGTCATGGGGATCGGGGATAAGGAGCCGTTGATCCTCAAGAGGGTCTTAGGGGCTGCGTAGTTGGCCATTACCATAGATTGGAAAGTTGGGCCAAAGCCCCCCAGGGTGTGCTTCATGAATGACCAGTCTACTCTATCGAAAGCTTTGGTGGCATCTAGGGCCATCAATGCGATACCCTGGGTGGTCCGGTGGGAGATGTCAACCAAGTTCAGGGTTCTTCTGATATTGTCCCCCACTGCTCTGTTCCGAATGAAGCCCGTTTGGTCGGGATGGATTAGGGTCGGGAGGATGTGCGAGAGCCGGTTAGCCAGAATCTTTGAGTAGATGCTCGCGTCTATGTTCGGCATGGCATTTGGGCTGTACGAGGCCGGGTCCCTCTGGTCTTTCCCAGGCTTAGAGAGGAGGATGGTTGTGGACTCCTGCATCGATGGTGTCATTGCCCCAGTTGCCTTGGATGAGTTAAAGAGTATTACCATAGGGGGGGATCAGCTGGGGTTTAAATATCTTGTAGAATCTCGATGGGAAGCCGTCTGGGCCCGGGGCACGAGATTTGAGAGCTTTAATGGCTTCATCAACCTCCTCGTCTGTTATTGGGGCTTCAAGGATGTCTTTCGTTGCACTGGTTAAGCGTGGTAAGGCCGCCCCGTAGCTATTCCTCCTGTTGGGATTGGTCTCGCGCGGGCGCAGTCATTACTTGAGTTAGGTGGTCCATCGCCAGCCGCTGTTTTTCTAGTTCATTGTAGTGCATCCTCCCCTGCGTGTCTTGGAGCCCTGTGATCGTATTAGCTCGTCTCGTTTTGGCCAATTTGGCTACTAGGAGCTTATTAGCTTTATTGTTCTTAGCATAGTAAAATTGCCTAGTCTTGGCCATCAACTGTGCGGTGTGATCAGCGTAGTGGGCCTCTAATTTCTTTCTGGCTGTGCAGATGGCTTGTTGAGATTTGGGTGACCACCCCTTCTTTTTTCTGGGCCTCTTCTGCCAATTCTAAATACTTTTAGAGGGCTTGCCGGGTTTGTCGGCGGTGGAAGGCCACCCCTTGGGCTATCAGGGCCCCCCTGATCACTGCCTTCATCGCATCCCAGTTATTTGCGAGGGAAGTGTCTGTGGCGGGGTTGTCCTCGAGGAAGTTTTTAATTGCGGTTGCGATCCTATCCCTGGCCAGCATGTCGTTAAGGATGGGGTCGTAGAGTGACCATCTTTGTGTGGAGTCGGATCTGGGCTCCTGGGTTCAAAGCTCCATGGATATCGGTGCGTGGTCTGTCAGGATGATTGTGCCGATGGAGACTTCGTTGGCTACGGAGAGGGTTTGGGGGCGAGGTTAGGAGGTGGTCTATCCTCGAAGGTTCGGTGGCCGTGGGAGAAAAAAGTCCCCCCTCTCGGTGGGGTGCAGCACTCGCCATGCTTCCACTACTTCTAATGTTCTGAACAGGCGTAGGAGGCTGAGGGCTAGGGCAAAGTCGCCGGGGGAAGGTGGGTGAGATTTATCTTTGGTGGGGTCTGGTACTCCATTGAAGTCTCCCCCAGGATCGTGTGGCCTTCCGTGAAGCCTGAGAGGGCGGAGCCCAGGGAATCTTAAGCTTGCTTGGCCCGAGTTGGGCGCATAGACGGAGACGAAGGTATATAGATCCCCCAACAGGAGGCATTTTACTACTACGAAACGACCTTTGGGGCATAATATAGAGTCCAGGATCTGGGGGTTGAGGCCTTTCATGAAGAGGATCGCTGTGCCCCCCCCCCTTTCTTGGATCCCGACGAGGAATTGCAGTGGGTATAGACGTGAACGAAGACGCCCAAAGTCCGCTGGGAGGAGGCGAGTCTCTTGCAGCAGCGCCACCCCAGCCCCCTCATCCTGTAGTTTTTGGAGGATCGATTTCCGCTTAGCGGGGGAGTTCAGCCCGTTGACGTTTAGCGAGAGGCATTGTAGTGTCTGAGCTTCATGGGTCGAGGACCCTGCTGTGTTAAGCCCTGGTGCGAGGGGGCCGGAGGGCTGGCTGTCAGACGCCATCATTGGTGTTGGATAAGATTAGGATGTCCTGCTCTTGCGGTTTTAACGGGAGCCCCCAACGGGGGGCTAATTTTTTTACTGGCGAGGTGGCCGACATTGTGGGTGCGGCCTTCCCCCTGGCCAACGGGGCCAGTTGAGACATTAGAAAGACTTGGATTCCCAAGGACATGAGGGTGGAACGAACCTTGGAATGGGCATGGGCCGTAAGTGAAGCACGCCGCATCATGTGGCAACCTTCAGTTGCGTCGGAATGGGCGAGTAGTTGTATAGGGAACCCGGGTCCCTAGGTTGATCAAGTGACATTGATTCTCGTTTTCTGCCTGTGTGTTTTTCACCTCTTCCTGTTTCGGGAGGATCTTGACCACGTTGACAGCCTGGGCTGCGGGGCGGGGGAGGACTCCCGGTTATCTGTCGCCTCAGAGGATGATGGGGCGGCCCCCGCGGGGGACGAAGGGTGCATAATTTTGTCGGCGTCTTCTAGATGGGCAATTCTCCGCAGAGCGCCATTGAATGAGAATTGGAGGGCCGTTGGGAAGAGCCATCTGTACCGGACCTGGCGTTATTGAAGGAAAAGGGTTAAGGGTCGTAGAGCCCTCCCCTTCTGAAGGGTTAGAAGCGAGAGATCTTGATAGATCTGGAGGCGCAAGCCCAAGAATGTGAGCTCGTCCTTTGAGCGGCTGATGGCGGATATGGCTTCTTTAGTAGAGTAGAAATGGACCCTGGTGATGACGTCTGGTGGTGGGTCTGATTCCACCCCACGGCGAGGGCGCAGTCTGTGGGTACGGTCCAGTAATAGTAGGTGCTTGTCCAGGTCCGGTAGGAGGGCCTGGAAGAAGTCCCCCATGTATTCAGCCAGTTGCTTGTCTGAGACCGAGGAGGGAACGCCCCGGATCCGGAGGTTATTGCGGCGGGCCCTATTCTCCAGGTCCTCCTGTTTGAACTCCAAAATTTCACACCTATCTTGAAGGGCTCTGACTGATTGTTGGATTTCGCCCAGCATTGTTGTGTGGTCCTCGACCTCTCCCAGTCTCTGCTCCACCTCAGCGACTCTGTTGTTGGTTTGTTCCAGGTTGGTGGAGAGCTCAGTCATGCAGGCTCTGAATTCGGCCTTAATGTCCGCCATGAATGCTATTAGGTCGCCCCTGGTGGTTGGGGGATCGCCCTCCTTTTGTCGGTCTTGCGAGGCGGGTCCGGCCGGGTCGGGCTTCCTCCCCCTTATCTGAGGTCGTCAGCATGGTGGCAATGTCTGCATTTTTTGGTCACTTTTGGTTTGGTGGACATGGTGCCAGGAGTGGGGTGGGTGTTGCGTTGGGCGGCAAGGTTATGTTCTGGCTTATGTTCTACCTTGGTCTGCCTTATGTTTTGCCTTAAGGGTGTCATCCCAGGTCGGGGAGCAGGGCCACACAGGGGACAGCCAGTAGAGTAGAGGGGGGGAGAAAGATGGGCTGGGACGCCCCTGGAAGAAGAGAATCGGGATGGGAGAAGGTCCTCAGGAGACCGTCACGGAGGCCACACCGCCCGGGATCGTGGATGTGATCCTCAAGGAGGGCCCGGGGCCGACCTCTGGCAGGCCCGAATGTGTCCCGGGCCAGGCGGCCGAGGACTCCCACAGGGGTGGGGGGGGGTGGTTTTATGGGGTGAAACCGGCCCTGCAGGAGAGCGTCGCAGGACCCCAGCAGGCCCCCGGCTAGAGATTCCCTGGGTCGCGTTGGTGCTGGCGTGTGGCTCCCCAGTCTGCTGGGAGAACCCCCACTCGTGTTGCTCTTTGAGGAGGCGCCAGGTGGGGGGATGAAGCAGGGCTCTCCCAGAGTCGAAAGTACAGGCCCTCAGCCGGGGTAGCACCGACCGGCCTCTGAAGAGGGGGGGATAGCTGGGGACCCAAGGTTGTGGGGCCGAGGCTGAGATGGGCCAGGGCGCCCCTGGAGATGGGCCCGCAGACCAGCAGGCAATGGTGGCGCTTCACAGCGCTGTGTAGCCTGTGGGAGATCACGGGAGGAGGAGCCAGAATCCCCTATCCACCGGTGGGGGCCCAGGCGAGGCGCGACACGGCCCCTACCCCTAGTGAGCCCCATCCAGATGGGCGCTCCCCATGGCTCCGGGGACAACGCCACGGGCAGTCCTCGGCGTCCGTGACAGGGGCTCTGCTCCGGAGCGAAGGGCGGGAGTTGCCCCCACAGCACCGGCATCTGATAGGCGTTGCAGGACCTCAGGTCGGGTACTTCAGGGCTGAATGGCAGAGCGGTGGGGGCCCTCATGAGCAAGGCCGTCCCCGATGGTCATGATGCCCTCTTTGGGTCCGTGGGCAAATAGCGCCCTTAATTTTGGAATTTCGGCGTTCAGCGCCGCGAGAGGGCGGCGGTCCAGCTGGGTCCCCAGAGAGCGTTATGCTCCGAGATTTAGCGATGTACTGGCCCACATGTTCCGATGGCCCCCGGTGTTATCGGGGCCTCAACAGGAACCCGTTAAGCCGCATTATAAGGGCTAATGCGGCGGTCTTCACGCGGCAGGCTTCATCGGAGCAGCCACATCGATGGCGCTCCAAGCCACGCCCCCCCACTCTAGCACTATTATTATAATTAAGTTCAAAAACACAATCACTATTATCCTATGTACAACCCTTATTGCTTATTAGACAAGTCTTAGTTAACACCACTTATTTCCAGACAGAGGTGAGCGCTTAACTAAAGGTGGCACTCCAATAAGTTTAAGAAAAAGGGAGGGAAAAGGCAGAAATTAGGAACAGCACACAACACAATCCTTCAGAAGCACTTAGCAAGGCAGGAAAGTCAAAGTCTACTTGTGAGCAAAAATTTCAGAGGCCAGGCTCCCTCTTGGAGAGTGTAGAACACCACTGTGCCCAAGGTCACAAAGTTTAAAAGGCTTGGAGAGTCTTGCAGAGAGTTCAGAAAGGAATCAGTTCAGTTTAGAAAAGTTCAGTTAGCCAGCCTAGGGCCAACCCAAGTGGTAAATTGAGGCTTTAAGAGTCACCCCACACAGACCGTTGCGAGGGAGGCCAGGCGGACACAGTACCTTTTAAAGTGGAGAGGATCCTCCAGCGGGGGCAGTTGTTCCTGGCAGCGGGTGCAAGTCATGGCGTCGTCCAGAGGAAGAGATGACCTTGACGTGGAGGAAGGCTGAAGGTCGTTGCACTGCCAGGGAAGAAACCAGCCGCAGAGTTCTCCGGTTAAAAGGTACTACCCTTTTATTCGCAGTAGTGGAGAAAACGTGGTAACGTGGTATCCCGGTTGCCGGGGTGCTTGGCACAGGCAAGGCGGCCACGAGATGGTCCAGGAAGGCGAAAAGATGGGCAAACTGGTTATCCCCACCAGTCAAAGGAAGAAGACTCTCCGGGCTGGCGATCTCCTCTGTCGTCGGGAAAAGTGCTGAGACGGTTCAGCAGGGCTCCACCGGTGGTGTTGTCGTTGCAGGTCGGCTTGGCTTATCACTCCTCGGATTCTTTAGGTCCTGTGGCGACTTCTGACGTTCCAGTCCCCAAAGCCATGCTTTTATGCAGAAAACCCCCATTCATTCAGCCTAGCTGTCACTCAAACATGCTAAGTGGTGAGCCGGGCGGCTCGCCACTTGGGCCAATCACAGGAGTGCGACTTGAGTTGCCGAGGCAACTCAGTCCAGGGTGCCTAAACCCTGTCCCACACACCCTGTGGTACCCAGACAGAGTGGCACCACTTTTGGAGGCTTCTGTGGAGAAGCCCGCCAAAAAGTGTAACAAAGGGCTCGACTTGGGTTGGAGTAACAGAAGTGAACACAAACGCCATTTTGGAACCAAGTTTCGGCAAAAATTACCAACCCGTGTATTTATATTAATTTAATAAACCGGCGGTATGTTCGAGGCTATTTAAAAAGTGGTAGCCTCGAACAATTGGAAAATCCCATAGAGATATATTCGCGGTTGAATATAAAAAGTAGTATCCACTGCCATCAGCCAAAACTCGGTCGGGGCGGACTGGACAGTGCCCCCTCGAACAGACCCCGGGGCAATCGAATTGCCCCAACCAGTACGTCCACAATATGGTTTGTACTGGTTCTGTTCACAATTTGAGACTAGTAAAGCCAATGGTGACTTTACATGCCCTGGGAGACAGTAGTCAGTCCCAGGGTATGGAGTCTATACTGGGGGTCGCTACGACACCCCTGGGTTACTGCAAGGAGGGTGCTGTGTAACCCACATATCAAAAACACATGAAGCCCTATGCGGTAAAGGACCCCATAGCCCATAGAACACATACAAAGTCAAAGGATATCTCAAATCATGTCTAAGAGTGGGAGAAAAAGAGTCTAACTCTTAGCAGGAGAAAAAAATAAACCCCAAAAATCCAGCAAAGCTGCTGGGGGACTCACTAGGTTTGGGAAATTAGCCTTAACAGAGAATTCTCCCTAACACCACGAGAAAGTAATCATTAGACAATCATGCACTTCAAAACGGTAAAGTAGGAACCGCGGTGTGGATAGACATTTAATTCTACGAGTGTGCCCCATTAACGTTCATTCACATTCAAGTATAACCCATTTTAGTTGATCATATGCGACATTAAAAAATGTAAAGACAAGTGTACAGATTACGTGGTAAACATAATGAGGAGATTGTCTTTTATGGACTTCTCCCAGTTCCGTATGTATACATTTAGGTTGCTGGTAGCAACCAGACACACAGCAAGATGGCCGATGCACGGCCAAGATGCTATCGTGCATGCGTGTCGGTATCTGGGTTACGCCATAAGCACTGACTCGCTGGGTGGAGCAGCGAGTGAGATGCTGGCTGAACTGCGCTTGTTTGCACATGGGCGGGTAAGCTGTCTCTACATTTTTTAATGTTGCATATGGATGTCTTGATCCTTACCATAACCTTTGTACGCTTGTGGCATCCCATCCTGGTAAGTGTCTCCGGTCCTTCGTCTGCCGTCCACAGTAATCGCAACTCCTGGGACCCTGAAATCAGAAAACGGCAATAGTAAGAGACTGAAATGCCACATATTCACAGTTCCCCTACCCGGTTTAACTTGGACTCACTTGCATACAAGTTCCAGCTTCTTCGCTCTGAGTACAGACAACTTGCCAGTGTTTCGCCTGGAAGTGACGAAATAAAGAGACTATTAATATTGAACGCATCAATAAAGACATTGTACATACAAGCTATGTTTCACATTGAGAAGCGCCAAGATCTAGTATAAGGCCTCACCAGAGCTTACCTGCTCATCATCCGTATCCAGTGCGTTGCAGCTGGTTTGGACCACTAGTCTTCATTGAAGTAAGTGGAGTCGGATACCTACCAGCTAACCTTGGCCTTCAGTCCTTCGTTCTTTACGGTGAGCAAAAGCCGCAGTATGCCAGCCAGCTACCTCAGGGAAGGGGAGAGATGGGAGGAGGGAGAGAAAGCAATAGAAACCAATACTAAATACATAAACTTACCTTTAGGTTATCCAGAGCCCCCGAACACCATTTCCAGAGGAACCAAATTCATCCAGGTCCCTCCCAGCCTCACAGTCCTCTGGAGGTTAAGCCACCGGCAGACCGCTGGGGAAGAGTGGCTGTGGTATTTTTCAGTGCACAGTTAACGTGATTGAGGGGGCAACGCGTTAGATCAGTACGGATCAGGCCCTCCTGCAGAGCACCAGAGGTAAGCATTACATTTTTGCAAATAGTGTGTCATTGTACTGTGCTTCTACAGAATTGTGACGGTAGTTCTGTACCTGTTGGCGTCTTGCAACTGCTCATACTTTGGAAGTGTTTGAGGATATGTTTGTAGCACAGTGGTTGTTGAAGGTTGACTTGGGTTGTTGTAATGCTGCAAATACCATTGTAGTATTATGGTTTAAGGTACATACCAGGTGGCGTATTCTAACTGTTTGCATTTTCCCAATCCTGTAGCGTAGGTTTACAAGCTTGTGCATTCATGTTGCTACTTTCACATCTGTGTACATTCTGAAGTGGTTGTGTACCACTGTGGGTTTAGGTAGTGATAGTTCCATATGTATAGCATTTGTATGCATATTCTTGGAGAGGCGGTGACTCATTTGCGTACTTTGTGGTTTCAGAGGTTACCGAGGATAGTTTTCAACCCTCATACTTAGTACTTTCCCCTTTAAGTATCATAGTACTACTGTCATTTGTCTACATGTATTCTTTTTCTGAATGTACTCATTGGGTTCACACACACGTTAATGCATTTCTTAAATGGTTGTTGTTTACTTGCTTTAGGGCGACAGTGTGGAAGGTTATGCTTTATTTATGCCTTTATTGGGGTACTGGTTGGTGTTGGGGAATAACATATAGTAGTTTTGTACATCAATGACTACATTTTGCCTTCAAGAATATTAAGTGGGCATTTGCAAGATTTGCAGGTACTCTGCTTTGGAATGATGGAAGTATCATTGCATTCCCACCATGAGCATTGCTTTCTAATATATGCAGTATACTGGCCTCCACTGTTTGTGTCGCCTGTGTGGTAGATTATGTCTGCTGTTGTGAAGGTTTTCTTGCCAAGTGATACCTGGCCATGTTTGAAGACAGTGCGTTTGCAGTTGTTTTTGGTTCCATCACCATTGTATCTTAAGAGCATTACAATTACATATTTACTATGAGTATATGTAGCATCAACCAATTATCCGATTTGCACTATGCACACAATATGCTATAGTTTGCATTGTGCACCAGTTGCTGACATGGAATGGAGTCAGTTGGGTATTGGTACATACACAAAGCATTTGTTGGGGATTTGCTCCTGAATTAGATGGTTGCAGAGACTGCATGCATCTTTCCACATGTAGGAAATGTGAAAGATTTAATTTGAGTATGTTTTTCCTTTCCAGTATTTGTAGTAAGTACATTACAAATTCCTGTGGATCTTATTGTCGGTTTAACGTGAATTTCACCATTCCAGCACAGTAGTCCAATTCTTGCCTTACTCCTGAAACACTGTAAATGGTGGCAGGATTAATTACTGCATTTCTTTGCAGGACGAACATTTGTAAACACAACTGGTCTGTGCCATTTAAATACATGTTTTGCGCAATTGCTGGCATTTGGAATAGAACATTTATTCTGACATTTGCATAGCAATTAACACCTGTTGTATTAGACAATTTCAATGGACCAGTTCCTTCTGTATCTGAGTTCTTTGATGTAAGGGTACGTGGTGTGTTTGAATAGGCACTTTTTTGTGTGTGGAGTTGGGTATGTCTTGTCTTTTTTTTGCTCCTTTTGTCTGTGCTTTTGGTAGTTGTAGTATGATCTCATTTCAATTTCTTTGGTGGTACTGTTGACAAATCATTTAGTGCTGTGCCTTTCAGAGTTTCAATGGGCTTCTTATATCAAAGGAAAAGGGACATATAAATTCAATAACACTTTACATCTCAACCTTTATTTGCTCACACTCATAGCCACTATTCGGAAATGGAAGGGGGACCAGAAACGGATACATATACTAGAGATTTCGGCTTTTCTACAAGTTGGTGGTGAGTGGAGGAAGGGATTGAGGTCTCATCGAAGCATCTTTCAAGGACGCAATTTGCGGGGATGGGAGGCTTGGAAATGGGGGAAGGGGCATGTGCAGGTGGGGCAGTGGTATTTTATTTTCTGCATAATATGTTCTTGTACAAAATTATGCAAGGCAGCAAATTTGTTCAGCAAATCATCCATTTTGGCATCCAGGCGGTCTCATTTCAGATTTACATAATTTCCTTTGATTTCTGTGGTCGTATGTTACTGTGGAAGAGGTGCCGCTTCTCGTCTACTCCTTTTGTATTCCTGAATGTTCTTTTGAAGTAAAATACATGTTTTTAGTATACATGAAGCAATATATTGTAAGTGTTACTTTTCAAACTGTGTTCCCTACCTATGGGGTTACTATGGTCACTCATTTCGTCATGGGGGAAAATCTGCTCCAGCCATTCTAGTGTCCTTGCACTTGCTTTAATTATTTCCCTTTTGACACTGCAGTGCCTACCTATGGGGTTATCGTCCTCATTCATTTTTTCATGCAAAAAATTCTCTTCCACACATTCTAGGGTGGTTGCCATTGTTGCGCACATAAAGAAAACCTTATGCTTTCCTTCTATTGTACACTACATGACCTGTGCAATTATAACATAAACTTAAGTTTACTTAGTACATTGCACTTACGTTCTGCTCTCAGTAGTTGGCGTCCCTAACTCTGCCTCTTCGTCCTTTGTTGGAATGTGAAGCAGGTGTGCGGTAAGATTGTTGAAGCCAGATGTTAGTTCTCTTGTTGCAGCATTCCATTATGCTGCACACCCTATGCCTCTGAACTGTTTGTTTCGAAAGTACTGACTTTGCAGTAGGTGCACATTTTTCCTTATCATTCCTGCATTTGCTGCTGTTTGTATGATTATTCTTTTTGCTGCATGGTACCACTTTGTACTGTTCAGTAGGGGCCAACCACCCCCTCCCTCTGGGCCTTGGTATTTCTGGGGTGAAGAAGACTGTAGAGCAAACAGCTGGCTGAGGCAGGTTTTTCCAAAATACAAGTAAGGACAAAATATAGCAAGGACCTCTCGGGAACTCTGCTCAAATTCTGAATAAAACCCTGCCTTTTATACACTCTAGGGAGGTGACGTAATGGCCTGATAAAAGGAACAAACCCTTTCCTATCTATGATTCGTTGATTTATATGGCATGATCAATGTGCTGTTCCTTTTTGTTCTTGTGATTTGCTGGCCTGTCTGCCTCTCAGACCTATTCTAGACCGGTTCTACTCACTCATTCCCCCGCACCATTGTCCCCTGGTTGAACCTTTATAAAAAACACTGTCGAGTGAGGTTATAATGTGTTGGCAAAAGCTGACCATTTTGTCTCCTTAAACAAGTATCCCTTTTCAAGTGCCTGACCTTGTCACAAAACCCAAAATGGTGGATCACTTAAATGCCTGACAAACCCACATTTTGCCTAAAACTTGGGACCTGTTCCGATTTGGATCTAGATTCTTTGATAATATATCTTGACATTTACTACCTGACACATTCTCTATTGTTCATGACATTCTGACCCCATAAATGAAATCATCCCTTAAAGCGCTTTCCTGCAAAGCACTATAATTCTAATTTCTTCAACATTTAGTCACTGATCACCCCAATAGTTTATCATAAATCGGTTTGAGGGAGAGTTGATACTCATTTCTTTACATTACGACCACCCCTCCCTTTCTCGGCAGGTTGGACGCCACTCGATGTCCACATACAGATGCACTGTTTGCAACCAATGTGGCTATTAGTATGGAGTGACGGCTGAGTGGCAGTCTGTGCAGTCTATGGCTGCTATGGCTGCTCTGGCTGCCGCAACCCCAGGTCTGTTCCATAAAGAGGAAGATAGTCCACTGCGGAGCCTCTGCCTGTGCCCATACTTGGGCAAACTGTCGCCGTCTGAGCCCCATCAGCCATTTGAACTTTCACAGGCTTCGAACAAACCTGTATCTAAAGAAAATAATGGAAAACCTGACACTGCTAAACCAAGTGGAAGAGGCGCAGTAAACTCCTACCAACTATCATCGTCGCCTGGCACGAGGTTAGTCAACCCATCTGTTAGCGTTGCAACCTCTAGACTGGATCAGATTTTGCTTGACCCTGCTAGCCCTGTTCCAGCTCCCGTGCATCCTCTTATTGCCTTGCCACCGACCCCTACCCCCCTTCAAACCCCTCCCGCCCTGTTCCCTTACCTTCAGCCTCCGTTCAGCCCATCGGAGGAGGGGCGGTTTCGGTGGTTCTGGGTGGGGCGGGAACGGTAGGTGGCTCAGGGATAGTGGAGTCAACAGGGGTTGTTGGATCTCTTGGTCGGACACCAGAACCCCCGCAGGAATACTAGTCTCGTCCCAGCGTAGTGGAGCCTGGAGCAGCGGAGGTCACCGGCATCTTGGGAGAGAGTGGGCGGGCCACGGAACATTGTGACAGCGGACCGAGCCATGTCGCGGGAGCTTCTTCCTGTCATCTTGTAGGGGACTGCGTGGAGGGACGGGATGGGGCGGGCTGGCGCAGAAACTCTGAGGTTCGAGTGGTTGTGCACTCCGGTCCTAGTGGGCGGACCTTGCTCCTGCCTGAGTCCCAGTCTGTAGCTTCTGTGTTTTCGAAAGCCCAATCTAGCGATTGGAAAACGAGCGCTCCCAGTGAAGACTTGAAACTTGGCAACAAAAGTAGAACTTGCCTGCTAGATAAAACCAAAGAGGCAAGTACACCTCACAAAGCTTCAGCGCCCAACATAGGTCTGGACTCTATACGTGAGAAAAAAAAACGGTCACTTAAAGAAATGGAAACCTCCTTTTTCTGGGAATAAGAAGCTTGTTAAACAAAAGGGCAGCGAAACGGCTCCTCAAAAAAAAAAACACCTTTTACGCAAGCGCCAAATGCAGCACTAAGAAATCAAGAAAATTAAAAATCTGTGCCCTTAAGAATCCTGAAAGACTTTTTTTTTTTTAACATGTTTATATTGAATTTCTATTGGCACAATGTTATACCATGCAAGGATCAAACAGCAAACTTCATTCAAAGAAATCCCTCCCTCCCCCACCTGCATAACTCAGTGTGTATATGTTTTAAATCGGAAGATCTTTTCCTCGTTCACGTGAATAAGTCTAATAGTCTTCTATTGTGTGGGCACCATTGTTCTTTATATTGTTTTTGAAGGAATTCCAGCACTCCTCCCCAGTCCTCTCGGAATTTCCCATTGTCCCCTTGGATGTTATAAGTTATTAGTTCTAGAGCCAGATGTGACCAGACCCTTCGTCTCCAATTAACAACCAATGGTGAGTATTCGTGTTTCCAGTTTCTAGCAATTTCCAACCATGCTCCTATTAGAAATCCCATAAAGTTTCTTTTCAGCGGGGTAGTTAGCGTTTTCTTTTGGATCCCAAAAGCCCCCTAGCCATATTTCTTCTCCCAGGTGTTCTGTTCCCTTCAACATTCCCATCATTTGATTTTTTATCTCTCCCCAGAATGGTCTTATCCTCGGGCAGTCCCACCAGATATGTTTCCAATCTCCCAGCCCGCCACACTTTCTCCAACAGTTATTCGGGGAGGTAGAATACATGTTCTTCAGTTTCTCCGTTGTATAGTGCCATTGCACCATCATCTTCACCCACATTTCTCTCGTTTGAATGGCTCTTGTCAGTTTTGGCATCAAGCCCCACAATTATTCCCACCTCTCTTTGGGGAGTGCGTAGCCCAGGGTCTTCTCCCATTTCTTCATATATAGCCATGTGGTAGGTTCCTTCAGTGCATTGATAAATTTGTAAGTGTTGGAAACAAATTTACGAGATCCAGAGTGCGTCATGATGTAGTTCTCAAAGGGGGTCAAGTCCCTAGTCAGTGCTTCTTTTATACGTGTGGTGGTCAGCCAATGATGTATCTGATCATATTTATATCTATCTTTTGGTGTCAGATTCAAAAGAGTTTTGCAATCCTCGAAGGATCTGTTCTGTTGCATAGCTCCCACCATCTTGCACCCCCCTTCCTCCCACCTGCGGAATGCTCCCTTGTCCATTCCAGGGGGGAATTCGGGGTTTCCAAATATTGGCATGAACTGGGTGGGGTCCTTGGTCAGGATTTCGTTTGTCGTGGCGGAGTCCCATACCCCCAATGCAGTCTTCATTATTTCGCTAATGTGGGTGTTTGCATGTCGGAATCGTTTATTTATCCATAGCATATGCCTGGCGGATGTTGTCGCTACCGCCCTATCCTGCCTCTCCCAGATTTTCTCCCCCTGTTCTGATATCCAATCCCTCATGACCCACAGCTGGGCCGCTTCGTAGTATTTTTTTTAAGTGTGGCATGGCACAACCCCTGCCCCCTTCCTTCCTTTGAGCTGTCAATACCGCATTAGAGATTCTTTGGGTCTTGTTCTGCCAAACATATTTGGAGACCGCCTTCCTAAGTGCTTTGAAAAAGGCCTGTGGGGGCTTTATCGGGAGGGCCTGAAACTTGTACATTAGTTTGGGGAGGATTGTCATTTTGACTGCTGTGATTCTCCCCCACCAGGAAATCGCTTACAGGTCCTTTTTGACTTTTTCTAGGATTTGCGGGTAATTGTGGGAGTACAATTTGTCTGTGGTCTATGAGGGTGATTCCCAGATATCTGACGCCCAAGGTGGCAATCTTTCTGTTGACAGTCTGTGGCTGCTGTGGCGATTTTTGTTTTCTCTATTCCCCGCCAGAATCAAGACCTCCGATTTTTGCCTATTTATTTTCAGCCCTGAAATCGTTCTATGGTTTCCATTAAGTGTGGGAGGGACTTCTCTGGGTCTCCTAGGGCCACCAGCATATCGTCAGCATAGGCCACCGCTTTATGGGTCAGTCCCGCCATCTCTATTCCCTCCAACTCTGGCAAATCCCTTATTTTTGCCAAGAGAGGTTCCAGGTATATGGCGTATAGAAGGGGGGAAAGCGGGCACCCTTGCTTCGTCCCTCTTCCTAGGTGCACTATGTCCGATAACCCTCCATTCACCGCTATCCTTATGGACGGGGAGTTGTAGTTGGCCCTAACCTTATTTATAAAACCCTTGCCCATTCCCATCTTTTGCAGAACCCGAAAAAGGTAAGACCATTCTACTCGATCAAACGCCTTTTCGGCGTCTAAGGCTATCAGTGCTGCAGGGGTTTGTTTGATGCCTATCTTTTCAACTAGGTGTAGGACTCTTCTGATGATATCGTGTGTCTGGCGGTTTGGAACAAATCCTGACTGGTCTTGGTGGATTAACCTGGGAAGTACTAGGGCCAGTCTGGTCGCTAAGATCTTCGTGTACAGTTTAGCATCCAGGTTGATTAAAGCTATAAGGCGGTAAGAGGTAGGGAGTTACTCTTCTTTTTCCTTTTTATGAAAGACCACTTTTGCCTCGTTCATAGACCGTGTCAGATCTCCCTTCTCCCCAAATTTATTGTACAGGGATGTGAGTATCGGGGCGAGGATATCCCTATGTGTCTTGTAGTATATGGCAGTGTACCCGTCCGGGCCCGGGGCCTTGTTATTCAGGAGGGACTGTATTGCTGCATGTACTTCTTCTATGGTGATATCCCTATCTAAGGCCTGTCTATCGTCTTCCGTCAATCCGGGGAGGTGAACCCCGACCAAGAAGGCTTCCTGTAGGTCCTCCTTCGGATGGTCGGAGGAGTACAATTTTTGGTAATATCTGCCTAGTATCCTTCCTATTTCTTCCGTCTGAGTTCTAAGTTGGCCTGATTCTTCTTTCATTGCTCGTATTGTCTGGGCCTGCTGTTTCCCCCCTCAGCTGTCTTGCCAGGAGTCTGTCTGCTTTGTGGGCCTTTACATAATACCAGTGTTTCGTGTAGAGTAATGCCCTTTCTGCTTTTTTTCGTTCTGAGTGTTTCCAATTGCCCCTGAACATGTCTCATCGTGTGTTTTCTGGTGGGCGTCTGAATTAGTTCTGCTTGTATCGCCCCAATTTGCTCTTCTAATTCTTTTTCCCACTGACGGTGCGTCTTCTCTTTCTGTGTTTTAAGCGCTATGAGATGTCCCCTAATGACCGCCTGGTGGGTGTCCCATAGTGTATCCATATTTGTTCCGGGGAGATTGTTAATGACCCAGTATTCTAAGATGTGTTCTCTTAGCGTCTGGCTCATCACCGGGTCTCTAATGATGTCCTCTGGGAGGCACCAGTTCCATAAACGGTGGCCATGTCTTGACCAGATAATATTTGCCCACAGCGGGCTGTGGTCAGAGAGTGTGATGGGTTCCATCTCAATCTGTTTTACCCTGCCTAGAAGCCCCGCTGATACCTATAGGTAGTCTATTCTCGAAGCTGTATTATGTACATGTGAATAGTAGGAGAAGGTTTTCTGTTTGGGGTTGCCATTTCTCCATGCGTCTATCAGCCCTAGGTTCGTGAATTTCTGCTTTAAGTTTTTGGATGGGGTGCCTTGATCTCGAGGTCTGGGTCCGGATCTGTCTAGGGATGGGTCCCACGCCATGTTTAAGTCCCCACCCAGTATGATGTCCCCAACCGCTTGCTGTTCTATTCTATTCAGGGAATCACTCAGGAAGCCCTCCTGACCAGTGTTGGGAGCGTATACTGTGGCCAAAGTGAGGGGTCTGCCTTCAATTGTTAAAGTTATTATTAGTATTCTTCCCTGTTTGTCTCTCCAAGACGAATTAACCTGTGCATGTAAAGAGTCTTTGAGCGCTATCAGTACCCCAGCTTTTTTATCCTGTGCATTCGCCTGAAATATTTGATTGAAGCCCTTGAGACGCACCTTCTGTTTGTCCTGCTCTCTAATGTGTGTTTCCTGAAGCATTACAATATCATATGCGCCCTGCCTGATGGAATGTTCCACTTTTTTACGCTTAACGAGGTAATTGAGGCCTCTGACATTGTGTGTCGAGATCTTTATCCCCATTGGTGTTTGCGGGCTATTGGGCATGTCCTATGATCCTTTCTCCCTTTCTCTGTTTTTGAGTTATGCTTGGATTTTCCCCTGTCCCCAGCGCCCTTCCCCCACCCCCAAACTTGCGCAATCCCCAAATGGCGCATTTCCCTCTTCCCTCCCCCAACAACCCTGAGGATGTCATGATTTCCTATTAACGCTCAGGCGTGTCGCCTTGTGCTTCATACCCTCTAACACTCTCAGGGACAACTTTGAAGGGGTTCCTAAACCCTTCCACATGACTTCAGAGACCCCGGGTCCTCCCTCCCCTCCCGGCACCCGTTATATCGGACTCGCTTTTCCTGCCATCATATTCTTGGTTCCTTGCGAACCACCTTGTCATGTTTTCTGGTTCACCATTCCTGCCCTCTGTCGGTCTTCATTTCCTTTTAATGGGGCGCTGCACCCTTTTGTTTATCGTTTTCCATTCCCCCCTGCTCTTCCTCTCGAATGGGACCGTGCCGCTTGCCTGTGGGAAAACGTCTTCCTGCTCCTGTAGGTTTAATATGGTCAAGCCTTCCTCTTTTGTGTTTATCCTTTTTTGCGCACCGTCCCAGGTGAATAGTAGACCAAATGGAAATGTCCACTTGTACCTAATTTGACGCGTGGCGAGTTCTTTTGTGATTTGGGCCATGTCCCTTCTTTTCTGAAGCGTTGATAATGCAATTTCCTGATAGAAATGTACCTCCTCTCCATTCATTCGGATATGGTCCATTGCCCTGGCCTTCCGTAGAATCTGCTCCTTCTGTGCATATCTCGTGAGGGCCACCAGGACATCTCTCGGGCGGTTACCTTGGGTCGTCGTTCTCCTTGGGCCCACCCTGTGTATTCAATCTATCGGTATTTATTCTTCCTCCTGCAGGTCAAGGATGTCTAGGAAAACTTGTTGCACGGCATATTTAAGATCTTTATCCTCAACCGACTGTGGCATGTTTTTGATCCTGATGTTGGACCTACGCGATCTATTTTCTAAGTCTTCGCGTTGAATCTCCAGATTATACGTCTGACGGGCCAGTTGTTCCTGCAATTCTGCCATTTGTTGCGTTTCTTCCTCGATGTTCTGTACTACTTTCTATAGGGTATCCGTTCTTTCACCCAGTCCATCGACTTCTGTTCTTAGTTCCTGGAGCGCTGATTTAAATTTGTTCTTCATGGCATCTAGATGCGAGTTCATGGAGTCCATAAATTGCAGCTGGAACTCCCCGAACCACGATTTTAGGTCTTCCTTCGTGGCTATCTCGGCATTTGGAGCGTCTACTCCCGGGGTGCCTCTTGTTGCTTTGTGCGCTCCAGCATTGTCGGGGTTCCCTTTGTCTCCCCCCTCAGAGGTGGACCAGGTTCTGATCCTGTTTCTGCGTGTGGGACGAGGGGGTTGCCTATTTTTGCTTCCCTCTTGTCTGTGACATCTGGGCTCTCGGTTGCAGAGCAGGCTTTTTGCTTATTACTCCGGTAGGGAGAGGTCAACCCCCCCCACCTCGTTGCGGCGGATTCCTCGTCCGTTGTGTTGCCTGTCCCCTGAAGATGGTGTCAGAGGGGCGGCAAGGGGCCGTCGTGCCCGCGGCCTCCAACGACGATGGAGGACTTCTAGGAGAAACTTGTGACTACCGATCCGTTGATAGGGGCTCTCCCTGCCCGGTTACCTCTGGCGGCGACGCTGCTCGGGTCGCTGGGGAGGCGGGTGAAGGAGGCAGAGTTTAGGGTGGCTTGCCGGTGCTTCCGTGCCTTCGGGCCCGACCACCGCCTCATCTGCAGCGTGTGGGCCTCGCCGATGCGTCACCCGGCTCGGGCCGTTTGATCGGGTGGTTCTCTCCTCTGGGTCCCGGTTTTTGCTGGGTATGTCTCTGGATTCTGACCCAGGGGCATAGTGTTGGTCCGTGGACGTCCCCCCGCCGGCGAGTGAGTCGGATGGGGCGGGCTCTCCGTTGGTCCCGTCGCTGCCCCTCGATGGGGACGCCGGCAGTAGTGGTCGGCGGGAGGCCTTCCCGTGGCTTAATGCGTCCATCCTTGGGGTGATGCGCCTGGGGGGGGCGTTCGTTTCCTGCCTCGGTGAGGTCTCGGCGAGTGCTGCAAGGGCTCAAAGGCCGATTTAGGTAATTCGTGCGAGCCGAGTTTCTTTAGGCGCTGCTGTGGCGCGGGAGGGGAGACGGAGCTCGGCTCACACACATCCTCCCTCCACGGCAGCCATCTTGAAGTCCTGAAAGACTTTTTTAATACCCACGCCAACAAACTTCACGAAAACAAAGGCAAAGTCTCTGACCCCGAAATGTTGGAAGCAGTCAAAGAGAACCAGCCGTCATCAAAAATGCAGAAGTTGGATGAAATCTCGACAAAGGAACCAATAGCCAATCCAACAATCATTAAGGCAGCACCACTTGGTGCCCAGACAAAATGGCACTTTGGTAAGGTGCACTTCCCAACGACCTTGGTATTTGCACCTTCCCAATCGGTGCCATCAGTCGCCCTGGTGCATGCTTCTCCACCTCCGCTGGGGCAGTCAGTAGCCTTAAATCAGTCTTTTGTTGGACTTTCTACACGTAAACCGTCTGTTGAGCTAACAATCATAGAATCAACCTCCCCAATCTCAGCAGACACTAATGAGAGCTTCTCACCTCCCCCTGTTGCCGATTCTAAGTTCAGATCCACACTGGAGGAAAACCAAGACTTTCAAGAAGAGCCTCTATGTGACTAACCTGAATTGTTGCCTGAAAGAGGTGCTGAAAGCACTATGCCGCCGGATAAATCGAAACGATACATCTGTTATGTTAGTTGGCATTCATATAGCGCCTTATATTTCATTGGTATGACCTCAAAGCGCTGGTAGGTTGAACGCCATCGGGAACCGTAGTTCGGGTCAGTAGAGATAGATGGTGTCATATGGTGCGTGGGTGCACTGGATATGTGTGCAGTTGGTGTAGTTGTCAGATGGTAGCTGCTTCCTAGCGATAGGTGTTGCTGAGGATATCAGTTGGATGTGTGCAGTCTGGTGGGTGGTCACCCAGACTAGGTCCTGGCTGCATTAGGCCTGAGGAACGCCTATGTGAGAAGCAGGCAGGAATGTGCTCAGCTAGCTGCTTTTAATTGGGGTGATGAGCTGTTTGTGGGGTCATATTCGAATGTGGACAGCTAGGCCGAATTATCAGGGGTATAACGGTGTTCTGCTTGAATGATTGTGTATAGTAGAGAGTAAGCGTAGTGGTATGATATGGTGGTTATCTGTAAAGCACCTAAGACCAGGCACGTCAACAGGACGGTGGGGACATTCATAGTGACATATGGATATATAGCGACAGGGGTCAGTACAGGGATATGGAGATATATTTTTCTGCCCCATTCATTCCACTCCATCCATTTTTATTTTTTGCTTTGTCTACTCCATCCATTCCATCTGTTATCTGTTATCTGTTCCACCTAGTCTATTCACTGTATTCATTCTATCTATTCCAGAGCGGGATATGCTATCGTTCACAGTTCTAGCTAAGTGAATGGTATGCTACCAATCATAAGTCTGTCTAGATGTAGCATATGCTATCATTCACAATTCCATTGAAATGGTCCCCGTTGAAATCAGGAGCCCAATACTTCGAGACAACCACTGTGTCTTTCACCACCAAGACCTAAGTGCTCGCCACTTTGGCGCAGGCGTCCCTTGCAGAAATTCCCTGGAATCCTCCATAAGCCTGATTCCTGGGCGACCTTCGTCATCGACATCTCTCTTCTCACCTCCCACAAGCAAAAGACAAAGCGCACAGGCCGTAAACGCACTGAAAGATACCCTGTCAAAAAAGCCAGATATCTTTTCAATTATGGCGACAGTGACAATTGCTTTAGCCCCATTTAGCAAGTTGTACGAATCTCTAAATGATACGTTGAAAGACCACACGACAATTCAGGCAATGATGCATACCAAACTCATCTACTTGGAAGGCTACATAATGGTTCTCGAAGAAAAAGCAAAAATAAAATATGTACACTACAGCCGTGCCTATACCAGCAACCAAAGGCTATGCCCAATCTTTAGGCAAAACCTAAAATCACAACTACAATGGAGTCAGGAACACAAACGCCTTCTGCAGTATCAACAAGTGTTAAAGGTGCCTTCCATAAAAGCACAGTGCAACCCTTAAAAGATGATCAAATGAAGGATGATGATGTCCTGTTTGTACTGGACGACCTGGCCTCAATCTGTAGACAAAATCATTGCCAAGTGCGGCTCCAACCAAGATTTTCCTATCTTTGACAAAACAAGGTTAAAAAATGATAAGTTTGGAACGTGCTGTATGCCATCTCTTAGTCCAGTCTCCCGTGATGAAGCTTGTGCAAGTACATCCAAAAAACACGAAAACGGGGCGTCCTGTTGTGGCACCAATAATAGCCTGTCCTTCAACCCAAACAACCAATAATATAAAGCCAAAACCAACCCTATCAAAACATACCGGGGGAAAAATTGCACCCATCTGCATCACCAAAAACGGTTGACGACTTCTTATCGAGCGAGGCCTTAATGAATTTAAGCCAGCACTTAAACGAAGGCTGTATTGATGCTGCCAACATCATGTCCAACAAAGACAACGGCAGAAAAACAGAAATTTTCACACCAATGCCGGGCCAGAGTATTGGGACAGGCAACAAGGAGGGACAGCCTTTACTAACCTTTTCCACACTAGAAGACAGATGCAAAAAACTATCACACAAAGCCAACTGGAGCTTGCCAAAGGCAACATCAGTCAAAAATAGTAATAAAAATATGAAGGACAAAGCTACATCAAAGAACCATGATACCTGCTCGGGCGATCGGCTTCTACCTTACACCCTTTCAAGAAAAAGAACCAAGATTCCATGGAGCCCAAAAAGGCACCAATCTCTTTCTGACGCTACTCAACGAACTAGTCACGAAATTGGTGCCTTGAGGACGCACTATAGGTCTAGAACAGAAAATTATGCTAGACCTACGAGCAGAAGAGAAAAATCTAAATGGATCTTCAAGCTGGAGCAGTTACTAAACAACCATGATGAGGTAATACGTAATAGAAGAACAGTGTTCACCCTGATGCATCATATTCCCAAGCTCAGATCGATTAGATCAGAGGATTAAAAAACAGTGGATCTCAGACATAGGCACCGCAAAGCTATATCCTATCTGCATATCTCCTCATCGACTGTGAAGAATCTGCTAAGAGGCACAGCAGATGAATTGTTAAGGCTGGGTTACGATGTAACTGAACCCTCTGATAAAAGAGCTTCATCGCCGCCGGCACAAAACTTCGAAATTAGCAGCAACGCGACTACTAACCTTCTTTCAAACCACTGCCAAACACAACAAAACTAGAAGCCGCAAGAGGCTGTCTCCACTAAAACCAAAAAAGATGTCCCACACATGGGCAGCTACGAAATTCATCGAAACAACTTTACAGACACCATACCAGAAGAAAGTTCACAAACTCGACCATCATGCCCTTGGAAAGTAGCAATCCATGCCACCTCCGCATCAATCACACGAGGAGATGTACAGTGACGAGCAAACACACGAGCTGAGGTTGTGCTCTTGGAACACGAGGTTACCACCATCTGATGGCTACTGGAGACGTGGACCTTGGTGCCTTTTGACATTTTATGTCTACAGGAAACCTGGCTGATTGATCAACTGATCCTAGACGGATACGAAATTGCTTTGGCTCCAGCAAATTAAGGTCCACTGGGCCGTCCCTCGTCTGACCTACTGTTTGCTTTCCATAGTGGGAGTGGACTCCACTTGACAAACTCTCGTATCAAATCCATCCTTGCTGGCGGTTCTGGTGAACTGGGAACATCTGGGTCTCCTAGGTCAACGGTCCTTAACGCCAGTAATTCTGAATACCTACAGTACTCGGCAGTTATTGATAACAAGAACTATCTAGAAATGATCGAATGATCGGTGGATGAGGCACTTGCCGACCATCAAGTATCCCACTTAATCATCTGTGTGGACCTGAATGCAATATGCCAAAATCGCAGTCTCACAAAGCCCAGGAAAATGAAACCGTCTGCAGCAGAAGAGAGGGGAGCCTTATGGCTGAAGCTTATGGACTCAAGAGATCTGCTCAATCTTGACAGTGTTTGACCTGCCAGATCGACTACCGACCTGGTAGAGAGAAGAGTCATCTGCCAAATAGACCTCATCTTTGTCTCAAGATCTGTACTCTGTGACTACGTTGTTCAAGGTTAAAAGAGCTAAGGAAAGCAACCATAACATGCTGTCTACCTCATGGACTTCAACCCACATCCAAAACTGAACAATGAATACACAAATCGAACCGAAAGACCAAGGTACCAGATTAAAGTTGACTGCAAGCTGCATCAAAGAGTTAACCAATAACTACAACAACCTTGAAGATGCTTGCATAATGAATCAGATTGATTACCAGCCTTTGCTTACGGTGTACAAGAAAACTGTCACTAAGCGAAAGCAAACAATAAATAAAAAACATACTTGCAACAAAATATTGGTCCAAAAAAGGCGCGAGCTACGCAAAATCAAGAGGATGGCAATTAGCCTCGACTCAGTCAGCCAGAGATATAGTAACCGGAAAATACCGATCTTTGGTTAGAGGCTATCGCCTGACACTGTACCAGCAAGATTCTGAAACAATGCTAAAACTGATCAGCGGACGCAATCCCAGAGAATGTTTGGTCTCTTATGCGAAGTACTACGACTACCATCGAGGACTCCATTTTGGACAACATTGGAGAATCTACTTGGGCAAATTACTTTAAGGCTCTATTCCAGCTTCTTTCAGCGGCAAACTTAGAAAGATCAACAGTGACAAACGCAGCCAGGGCCATGCTCGATGATAAAGAAACAATCGTTAAGCTAATTCAGAGGCTAAAGAAATCTAGAGCTCCTGACCCGGACGGCATAACAAATTTTGATCTTAAGAGCTACCCGGAGGAATGGGACGCCTTTTATAAGCAAGGTCCTTAGAATATGTGCAGAAACCAAGTCTATTCCATCATCATGGACATCTGCAATAGTGGTCCCTATTTTTAAAAAGGGAAGCAGTTTTTGGCTCACAACTATCGTCCAATCACGTTGCTTTTCCCTATTGGGAAAGTCTTCGGTTCCTTATTACTCAGGAAATTCCAAGTGTGGGCGGCTAATGCCCCTTGTGATGACCCTTTTCAATCTGGCTTTAAGAAGAACATAGGAACCACTGCGAATATCATGCTGCTGAGCATACTAAAAAGCAAGAAGGGGCCCATAGGCTTTTTGTCGCGTTTGTCTACCTAACTCAGGCCTTCGATCGAGTAGATCAAATTCTCCACTTGGAACTACCCTGCTGAAGTTCTTGAACCTATAAAAATTCTTCATACCAACACGAGAATAAGAGTCTGGTTAAGCCAGCAGGGCTTGTTATCTGCAGAGATGCCAATGCTGAGAGGGGT
Source organism: Ambystoma mexicanum (assembly GCF_040938575.1). Taxonomy (NCBI): domain Eukaryota; kingdom Metazoa; phylum Chordata; class Amphibia; order Caudata; family Ambystomatidae; genus Ambystoma; species Ambystoma mexicanum. The sequence continues at coordinate 255,306,049 of NC_090939.1, forward strand.
CAAACAAGGATGCCCTCTAGCCCCTGCTATTTCTGGCATACTTGGGACTTCAAGGACACAGAAGATACTGTAAGATGTTTTCCGCCGAAAGTAGGCCAAGTCAAAATCAGTTGTTTCTTGTATGCTGATGACTTAATACTACTTTATAATACACTGATTGGCCTTCAGCGACAGCTAAACAATGTACAACAGTATATCACTATAAACAACCTTAAAATCAATAATGACAAAAACAAAGCCATGACGCTCTCAAAAACCAACAAGAGAGCAGAAAAACTCAAGTGGAACCTAGAGGGTTGTGCAATAGAAAAAATGAATGACTTTAAGTACCTAGGAGTCACCCTCGACAGTTCAAAGCTTGAAACATCTATGCAGCGTGTGCCCCTAGAGAAAACCGGAAAACTAACATCGCCAGTAAAAGCCATTGACAGGAAATTTGTTCACTTTTCGCTGATCGCAGTGATAATTTTTTATAGAATGAAGGTAGTTCCATCATTGACCTACGGAGCCGAAGCCATGCCATACATACCTAAATCACTATGGCCAAAACTAGAAGCTTATTTCTGGAGGACGGTCCTTGGTCCACCGAAATCCACTCCCGTGGCATCAATCAGACTAGAGTTTAGCTTATTTTCCCTACAAGGAACAATTTGCCTGCAACTCCTTGATGCTGTACAGGAAGTGCCTGCTTCTAGACAACCCTCTAATATGCAGACTGATAAATAAATTACAGGGAGCAGCTGGAAAACTGGAGTAAGGACATCAAATACCTATTGAAGACCACTCGGAGCTGTGAAGAGGAACTGATCGAGAATATGACAATTTCTTAAGAAACTGAAGGAACTTGACTGGATTCGGACTCTAGAAATAGCTGCGTGAAATAAACTCACAACTCATCTGCCAGGCAATACTAAAAAACTGAACCAACTCCAAGATTTCATAAAGACATTTCCAAACGGATCTTTACACAACCTCTTTCTGTGAGCACGGCTCCACCTTCTAGAAACAAATGAAATATTGGCAGTAGGAGGTCTTTCTCTTACTAACTGCCGTTTATGCAAAGCGGACAACGAAAGAGACAATACGTCACTTGCTTCTCTCATGTGTAGGTACTAGTCAAATAAGAACGCAGTACCTGAATCGTTTTCTCTCCAATCCTCTGCCTATGGACAAAGAGTCTTGGTGGTCGAGGCGGATTGGTGGAGAAAAGTGTTCTTGGGTAATTGCAACTTTGAAAATCCTACAACACATCATGACTAACATGGACATTTTGAATACTCCCTCTTCTTAATGATGTTTAAAAACTTTATCGGACTTGAAAACAGAACTGTTAAATAGCGTCTATACTGCTTCACTTCTGTGCTTTTTGTAAAAATCTGCTTCAGTATACTGTACAGTACATCCATACAAAATAAGAGTATCCTCTTAAAAATCTATGAAATTCGTTGAAAAAAAAGGTTAAGGGACGTTATTGTTAACTTGAGCTACTAAAACCTATCACCTTCACTAAAAAAACTAAGATAAAGGAACGTTAGGCTTACAGTGCCTTATTAAAAACCTATGCAATTCACTGACAAAAAAACATTATTCATAGGCTGTTATGGTTAGGTTGCGCTACTAAAAAAACGATAAACTTTACTGAAAACACTATGCTAAAGAAACTTTCTGGTTACAGTGCCCTACTAAAAAGCTATGAAATTCAATGACCAAAAACGTTGTTACAGGGACGTTATGGTTACAGGTAAAACCGAAAACCCCCAGAAATTCGTCAGTTATGGTAAGCTAAGCAACCCTAACTTGCACCACCACCGTGCACTGCCAAGACTAACACCCAGGACATCAAAGAGGACATCACAAAAGTCATTGACATGACTGATATCACATGTGTGGCTCCCTCCTTTTTTTTCAGTGACATACGCACACTGGGTGCTTTTCTTCACTGGGAGTCAGGAACTAAAAATTGAAAAGGTCTATATTTGTTGACCTTACCCTTCTCATATGCTCTTATACTTTCCTTAGGGTTCATGCACATATGATATGATACAAATACATAGGGGAAGAAGTCATCCTGAAACCCAGAAATCATTTATGTGCATGAAGATGATCAGTTGGGGTATGAACACTTTCTGGTAGTACTGCTATTGTTTTGCTAACTGTACTTTCCTTGTATATGCTCGTATTTGTATGCGGTGTCTCTGTTTTGTGTACAGTAATGCCATTATGTAGTAAGTGAGACATTCTTAGCTACTTATTGTATGTGGCACAGTACACAAAACTTTGAAAGGAAAGCCTTCATCATTTCACTATCAAACATGGGGAGATTTTGAATAGTGCACCTGTATGATGCATGCTGCAGACAGTGGCTATGTTTCTACACGATTTGGGTCATGTACTGGAAAGAACACTGTAATGCAATGCTGTTTATAGAAATTCATTGGTTAATGAACTGTTTCTCATAATAGTTCTTCCAATGGTCTCTGGCTTTCTACCAACATTACAAGGCCAATCCCTTGTGGAGGCTTTTTATGAAAACTAAATACACATGGGATGTCATCTAGTAGTAGCCGCTCAGTATTACATTTTATTTTCGAAACTCAAAAAAGGACGGTGATGGGGCATGCCTGTAATACTATCCCTAGTGTGATGTCTCCTGTACCCATGGTCCTTCACGCATCGATGGTCCCTCAGATTGTTTTTTCTCCATTATAGTTGGACGCAAGTTAGTTTCTTTTGGCTAACACTATTACTTATACAAAGTTTAAATTTGGACTTTCTTCCTATCCTTTCGACGGCAGTACACCGCGAGTCCTCCGGCAAAGACTTTTGAGGACAAGACCATTCGTTGACGACTCGCCCGTCTCGACAACCTTTGTCTGCGGCCTACCTAGTCCCCAACGGGCCTCGGCCCTGCACATTGGGGTGGGTCATAATTCATCTCATTTAGAGAATGGCCATTCTTCCTTTTACATCGCCAAGCTGCAATCTTTCCATGCTATGAAAAACGCACCATTTAACTTCTGTCCTTCCTGTAACAAGGTTTCCCTTAAAGGATTCACACAGGGTGTGTAATTTTCCTTCCTATGTGCCATTCTGAAAAACTACAAATCCTGCAAACTCACCCAAGACACTAAAGACCGCAAGACTGAATGCTGGATCCACAACACAGTGCAGTCCAAGGCCGCCATGGACGTTGACGGACCCTCCAACGATGGCAGCATCGGCATCTTAAGTGATGCCGAGGGCGATCGGGACCAAACTATTTCCTGCTAGTGAGCCACCAACTCCAACAGGCAGGCCGGCGGTTCTGCTACAGAGATGACACTAGGTGGCTCAGGCACTTGATGCACCCCACACTAAACTTGCTTCGCCGACCAATAAGCCACAAAGGGTTGAATGGAAGCCCCAAAAATCCCTGTCCTCTCTGCCATCGCGTTCGCCACATGACAGGCTCCTAAAACAGACACCGAAGTCTATTTCCGACACCGCAAGCAAATCGGGGAAGTCCTCTGGTACCGGTGGCCGTGCGTCAAGACGCGTCAACGGCCCTTGATAATAATTAAAAAATGAGTTAACTCATTAAACACGTCCCAGACAATCCACAAATACAAAATGTTGAACTCCATATCGTAGCCCCTATCTTCTAAATCACTGGTTACAAGTGATGAACATTCTGCCCCTAATGACACCCTCTTAGGGCCAATGCACCACAAACAGCCCCCTGCATCAGAGCCTTTCCCTATCCTTGTTCCCACAGTCTTACCAAGCTCCGCTCAATGGACCTTGGAACAGTTTGATAGGGTAATGAGGAGAATGTCTAGCGTTAACTTTTTTGATCAACACCCTAATCAACTTGCCAAACTCCAGGGGACCCCTCAAGACAAAGCAGCTAATAAGCAGCCAGACACCAAAAGACCCCACCTAGACGTGACACAGCCTAGTACCTGTACCTATGAAAACATATCTGACGACCTATACTATTTTGACACTACAGGTTTGCAGCACCCTGGCTCAATAACAGACCATTGGGGCTTAGAGAATACAGACGAATATTATGATGATGTATACATCCAATCTCCAGACCATATTACCAGCTGCAGTACAATCTTCTTTTAAAAGCTGCAGAACATTTTAAAATAGATGCCCAGGAGGCTCAAGTCGACGAGGACTTTGTCGAGGGCATCCTATGGGATAACCGATCTGCAGCACAGTTGGTGCCACTGCTACAATCTATCCAAAGGCGCATACAGCCTTCTTTGCTTACCCCCCAACCTGACAAGGGAAGTCAACCCTTGCATTGAGAAGATGTTTAGACCAGCCCCGTCAGACCCTTTGAACATCACGGGCCAGCTAAAGCCCGATTCTCTTGTGGTCACCACCACAAGGAAAAGAGCTGGCACACCATTAGCCTCTGCTGAAGCACCTCCTGACAAGGTGAGCAAAAAGATGTACACACTGGGCAGGAATGTAGCTTCCTCGGCTACTTACCAAGTAAGGATAGCCAGCAACACTCTGCTCCTGGAAAGTTATAATTGCCACAAGTGGGAGATTTCACAACAAATACTCTGTCCCGCATCCCCTAAAAACACAGCTTTTAAAAATTTCACATGACTATGCTAAGAGAAGTAATCCCACTGCTAAAACTGGGGGACTGCATGGCAACTTTGGACATGAAAGATGCATACTTTCATATTTCAATATTCCTGGCGCACAGAAAATTCATGCGCTTCAAAATATCGAATCAACACTTCCAGTTCAAGGTGATACACTTCGGCATAGCCTCATCTCCAAGTGTATTCACCAAGGTATTAGCTCTAGTGACAGAGCACTTAAGCAGAGCACCAATCCCAGTGTACCCTTATCTGGACGACTGGCTGATAACAGGGTAATCCCCTCAAATTTGCAAGCAAAATACACAAAGGACAATCAATCTTCTGTTCCCATTGGGATTCTCAATCAACGAGAAAAAAATCAAGTATTGTTCCAAGCAAAATCAAATCGTTGCTAGGAGCCATCACAAAAACGGAAGAGGGGCTAGTCTTCACTTCAAGCCAAAGAGTACAAAACCTACTGCTGCAAAAACCTCAGTTACTGGCCGGTTGCCAAATAACCATAGGCAAAGCAATGCGCTTGCTCAGGATGATGGCTTCATGCATTTACATAGTTCCACACACCTGGTTGCGCATGTGACCAATGCAAGAGTGATTAGCGAAACAGTGGTCTCAGGCAAGCAGTCAGTGGAACGATCTAGTTTTTTTTCCCGCTAACCTTAGTTCAAGTGCTACGCTGGTGGACAAAGGAAAATCTGTTGGAGGGAAAACCCTTTCACAATCCGCCAGTGCAAGCGATAGTTACAACAGACTCCTTGATCTCCGGATGGGGAGCCGATTACCTTCACCACACAGCGAATGGCCTGCGGACACAGATCACAGCCCAATAGCACATCAACCTTTTGGAGCTGCTAGCAGAACTCCAGGCCCTACAAGCCATTCAGGTGCATCAACCAGGTCAAACAGTGCATGTCCTCACAGACGGCAGCACTGCCATGTTTCACATAAACAAGCAAGGAGGCACACACTCTCCAAGTGTGCCCAGGCTAGCCCAAAAATGTGGAATTTGGAACTGAAGCAGAACATGTTCTTAGTATCTGAACACGTTCAAGGGGAACTCTGTTCTCTAGCAGACTCTCTAAGCAGAGATCCCCTACTCGAAGACAAGTGGCAACTCAACTGAGGCATTTCAGACTATCTTTTCCCTCTGGGTCTATCCTCCTTTAGACGTGTTCGCCACAAACTAAAATGCACAATGCCCAGACTTCGCATCCAGGTTTCCCTAACCCAGATCCAAGGGGGGAACACCCTATGGATGAGCTCGTTGGGGAAATTTGCCTACACTTTTCCACCGACACCGCTCCTCAGCAGAATAGTGGACACAATGCACCAGGAATAAGCAACTCTAAACCTGGTTGCTCCAATGTGGGTGAGACAACCTTGGTTTGCACATCTGCTCACACTGGCAATGTGCAACCCAATCAAGCTCCTGTGCCAATACAACATGCTCACCCAACACGGGGGGATAATGTTTCACCCACATCCTCAATCTATGAACTTTGCTGCTTGGTTCCTGCAGTCATAGAGTTTGGTCGTTTAAAACTACCTCAAAGGGGAATGGAAATCCTCAAGAAGGCACGTAAACCTAACACCAGGCACTATTACTTTAACAAATGGAAAAGATTTGTAAAATGGTGCCAGTCAAATTTAAATGTACGCATCACACATTCTTCACTACATGCTCCACTTACTAGACTCTGGCCTAGTATTCAACTCCATCAAGGTTCACCTAGCGGCTATATCCGTGTACACCACTACACAAAGCAAGGTGTCCTGGTGAAAAGTCCTTGTTAAGGCTTTCATGGAGGGAGTCAAGGGACTGTATCCCCCACCCCCCTTTTCCAACCAGCCTCCAGGGTGGGATCTCAATGTCGTACTCTCAAAGTTTATAGGCCCTCCCTTTGAGCCTGTGCACAATTCCAGCCTTAAATGCCTAACATACAAAACAGCTTTTCTGGTGGCCATCACCTCCATAAGAAGAGTCTGTGAGCTACAAGCTTTCAGTGCAAGACCCTTTCTGTGTCACCCACAAAGACAAGTTGGTACTAAGAACACAGCCTAGGTTTTCACCGAAGTTAATATCCAAGTTCCATGTTAACCAATACATTGAGCTACCCGCTTTCTCTCAAAATCCTTCAAACATAGCTGAGAAGAACCTCCATACACTAGATGTAAAGAGGGCGGTTCTTTACTATGTAAGCAAGACAAAACCGCTAAGAAAAACAGACCAGCTGTTGGTATTCATAGCACCTGACAAGGAAGGTGATCATGTTTCTGAAAACGCCATCTCGAGATGGATAGTGAAATACAGCTCTGCTACTCGTCATCAAACAGAATTCTGCCTTTCACACCAAGAGCGCACTATACCAGGGGTACATGAGCTACTTTGGCCTTTATTGCAAACGTCCCTCTGGATGCCATTTGCAAAGCAGCTACATGGAATTCCATACATACTTTTACTCCGCATTACTGCATTGACACACATTCTAAAGCAGATTGACAGGTGGGGCAAGCGGTGCTGAAACGTCTATTTGCTGCCTTATCACAACCCATCACCTTCTCCAGACACTGCTCGCTAGTCTGTGCGTAGCATGTGATCTAAGCAGTTCCACAAGCCTCAGAAGGGATACATTATTCACCCTAATCTGATGCTTATATCTGCTTAGATTCACATGCGCCCACCCTTCCTCCCCTGTGCAGTAGGTGCATAGATGTTTTTTGGCTTTATCTACTCTTATCTGCTTTATTACATCTGTACTCGCGCTGCACTTCATGTCCGAAACAAAACAATCTGAGGGACCTCGAAGCGTGAAGGACCATGGGTACAGGAGACATCACACTAGGCATAGTATTACTGGCATGCCCTGTCGACGTCCCTTTTCAAGTTTCGAAAACAAAAAATGTAACACTCCGAGACTACCACTAGTTGTCGGTCTATGCATAGCATGTGAATCTAAGCAGATACAAGCATCGGAAATACGATTATGATGAGTAATGTATCTATATTACACGATCCGCGGCAGCAACCATGTAGTTATGGTTAAATTGCTAAACTCCTAGGAAGACCACTTATTCGGCGGCTTATAACTTCGCTCCCGCTGGACGAATCCTCACCAAACTTTGCAAATGGGCCGCTCTGAATATCTTTGCCAACTTTGATGTTTTGTGCAGGGGTAAAGTTATAGGGGGTCCCAAAACTTACTTTTCCCCTCATTGACTGAATGGAAAAACTTTGTGCACGGCTACTGCCCGAACGGCTGGATGGATTTTCACCAAATTTGCGGCAGGAGCGGGGCTTCAGTCAAAGCGTGCTTTTTGTGTTTTTGGTGGGAATCTGACCAGTACGTTTGTTGCAAGCAACTGAAATGTACATCTCTAAAAATTAGTGATATCTGGGTCCGCTCCGCTGAGCCATTTCCCTGCTCACTCTGCGGGCCGAAGTGTCATTGGCTTGCGGTACAGCGTGCTGTCGGACAACTTTGGCCGCGGCCAGTTTTTGGATGGAGGGAAGCGTGCTGTGTCAACAATGTTTGCGAAATGCTGCCATGGTGTCTCTGAGGACAGTGCGCTGGCGGAAGGGTTGCAAATTTACTGTATGCCTTGTGTTACCTGCAAGAAGGGAGGGAAAGGGGAGTTAGGAGTGGTTAATGTGACATATGTAAAAAGGTGGAAGAAGACGGATGAGTGGCTGCAGTATTGGTGTGTATTGCACGAATTGGCGGGTTCCTAAACAGCCGGCAACTTAGTGTGGTGATTTGAGGCAGCTGTCATAACGGCACGATAGTTTCTGCCGCAACCTGTTTGCGGCAACCTCTTTCTGTGGTGGCAGGTGAATTTCAGAAGGGGAGTGATTTGCACATGGCATAGGGTGGGTCGGAGCGTGGGTGCCTGTGCTATGCGGATGGAATGCTGTAGTTGGAGATGGTGGCATGCATGGGTGAATGAAGTTGCGGTGGGTCTGTTGAAAGATTACACTATTGGGTGCATGGCCGTAGGCTGGAGCCCATGCTCTGAAGAGCCTAGGACTGCAGCTCATCCACCGCAGCTATGCATGTAACTCTGTATCCGGTAGAGGGGGTGTGTGTGCATAGTGTGGTGTGTGCAGATTGGTTGGAGCAGGGCCAATGTTGACAATATGTGGGTAGGTTGGCAGTGACACACTACTTTGTGAATGGAAGTGGGTACATCCGTACTACGTGAATGAAAGTGCACAAGGGTGCAGGAGGCAGTGTTTTGTTTCTACATCGGCACCCTGTTTGCAGCAACCTCTTTCCGTGGTGAATGGTGGCAGGTGTATTTCAGAAGGGGAGTGAATTGCACATGGAATAGGGTGGGTAGGAGCATGACTGCCTGTGGTATGCCGATGGATAGCAGTGGTTGGGGACTTGGTTGCGTGCATGCTGTTGGGGTGGGTTTGTTTAAGGATTACACCATTGGGTGCATGGCTGAAGGCAATGCTCTCAAGAGCCTAGGGCTTCAGCTCAACCACTGTAGCAATGCATGTGTGACTCTGTATCTGGTAGAGGGGGGTGCATGCATAGTGTTGTGTGTGCAGATTAGTTGGAGTAGGTCAGGTGACTGTTAGAACGTGGTAATGTTTTTGATATGTGGTTGGAGAAAAGTTACGCAGTGTAGCCACTGGGTGCAGTGTTTTCATATTGTCAGTATGGTAGGGCGTATGGTTGAAGGGCAGCGTATATGTGCTTGGATAGTGTGCTGTGTGCAGATTGCTTGTAGTATGGGCAATGTTGTGAGCATTTTGTGGTTAGTTTGGAAGTGACACAATACTTTCTGAGTGGAAGTGTGTAAGACAATAGTATGTGAATGAAGGGGCCTAGTGGTGCCAAGAAAAGTGTAATGTGTGTACATTTTGGTAACTGTTGCATTTAACAATGTGCATACGTATTGCGGTGTGGAGGTTAGGTAGAAGTGCTGGTGCCAGTGGTTCCATTACGTTGCAGGAAATGTGTGTTAGGAGAACACCCACTCCAGCAATGCAGGTTTGACAGTGCATTAGGCACAGGGTGGTGGTGATTGGTGAGTGGGTATGGAGCACATTGTGCAAGTGCTAGAGCAGCAAAAGTGAGTTGCAAAGTGTGTATTGTGGGTTCCATGGTTGTGGTGATAGTTGGAACATGCTACAGTATTTGGTGTACGGCAGGAGATGTTTCAGGGAGGGTATGGGTGAAGTGCAGCTTATATGTGCTTGGTTACAGTGCTGTGTGCAGGTTTATTGAAGTATCCCGAATTTGTGAGGCTGTTGTGCATAGGTTGCCAGTGACACACTCATTTGTGAATGGCAGTGGGTAGGGTTGGTGCAGGTTGTGGTATGTTTAGGCATTCTGCTAATTGTGGCACTTTTTGCTGAATGGGTGTTTTATGGTGTGGGGGAGTTGGGTAGAAGTGGCGCTACGTATGTTACGTTTGTACATAATGTTAGGTGCCCATGGTCGCATGCATGGATCCATAGTGTTGTGGTGGGTGTGGAAAGGGCTGCAATGTTGTGTGCATGGTGAAAAGTGTGCTGGCTGCGCCTCAGCATCTTTGTGGATGCTGCAATCATATATTTTTTAGCAGAAGTTTCTGGTGGAGGCGATTTGCAATCAAACGGAACGTGTACTAGTGTGTATGGTAAATATGGAGTGGTGTACAGAAATGATCGTGTGCAATGCAGAGGTTTTGTATGCACTTGCTGCATGCGTGTTTGAAAATGTGACAACACCCAATGGGGGAGTGCCGCAAAAATGCCTGTGCCAAGGGAAGAAGTATTCTGTGTGCGTTACTGGGCCGTGGCCCTCATTGCAGATGGGAAAGCGCACGTGCCACATACTCTTACGCCCCGTCCCCTTTCCTCCATACTGTATGGGTGTCCCTTCCAAGGGATGGGAGACAGGACCTTTTTCACCAGAAAAAGCCTTCTTCCCCTCTAAATTTATGCGGCCCAGGGAGCATGCGCTGCCGTGACTCCGCCCTCCGGCGCCACAGCTCTGTCCCCTTTTCTGCGTCGATGGAAAAGGGCCGAATTCACCAGTGCTCCTGGGTTTGGCTTCGGTCATTTAATTCCACGTGCGGGTACTTTTCTCTCTTTTTTTTTCTCTATCATTCAGGTACTTGGTCTTCAGGCGTCGCGCTCCTCCCTGACGCATGGCGACTTTTACAGGGTTCAGCAGGTGTCCATCCTGCAACAGGCTCTTCCCAACTTCAGACCCCCATACCCTCTGCCTACATTACCTTGGTCTAGACCAAGGTTGGCAATTTTTTTCTGTGTGTGACTCGCTGTCCTCTAAGGTGCTGAAGAACAGACTCGCCAGGTGGGGGAGCTCTTCCAGAGGTCGCCTCGAGAGGATCTCAAGAACTTCAAGAAGCATCGAACCAGGCCCAAGGTAGGGCCGATATTCTCCATCGCACCCTGGAAGGGAGATTCCTTCCTAGGGACTCCACCACGTGGGAGGGACCGGGCAGGTCCTTCTAGCAGCACGTGCACCGAGGCTGCTTCAGCTACCGGCCTTCGGGTTGAGGGATTTTCGAATCCTCCCGGGCGCAGTGTTTAGGGACCATAAGGTTTTTACCTGGTCTACACCAGAGGGGCTCTGCCCTATTACCGGCACCATGGCCGAGGGGCTTAGTCTGAATGCCGGCAATATGTCCAAGGGGGCACCTAAACGCAGCTCTACTGACCCCCGGGTCCAGGGTGTCACACCTACAGGGCCTAGGCCCGAGGAGCAGGGTAGGCCTTGTGACCCACATGCAAGAGTCTTGGACTCGGTCTGGCCCAGCGGGCTGAGCACCACGTCACAGGCACATGGCAGACAGCTCGACAAAATGGTTGCCGCGTCAGAAAGAGGCACCCATCTGACGCCATTCCAAGAATTCAGCATAGAACGAGTGTCAACGTGGGGCTGGCCCCAACCAGGTACGTGGCTTACAGTCTACCCCTCTGTTGCGCAGGGCAGCTTTCCTTGGCGTCAATCTGGACAGGGTACAAAGAGGCTCCAGCAGCTCCCTGCTACCCTGTCAGCATCCCCTGCCACCTCTTTGGCCAGTGAGGAGGTGCACTTCGAGAAGTTCCTCGGCCACATGAAGTCACCTCAGATGGGGGTTATCATCAAAGACGCCATCACGGAAGTAATTCCAGCCATGCTAGCGGCATCTCTGATGCCTCCATCGGGCCCCCATGGCTCCAAAGCCAGCTACGCAACCTCTGCCGCCACCTCAGCCTCCGGCTGCGGTCTCTGTACCCCAGCCCTGGCGCTAACTACAACTCCTCCTCCACAAGATCCTCCAGATATTGGGGATCCGGACATGCCATCCTCAGCCATGGCCTTCCACGAACGTCTTGCTGGTTTGGCAAAGTACCTGGGCCTCCCTCAACCCGAGGTCAAGCAGCCAGCAGAGGGGGTTCTGGCTGAAGTCCTCGCGCGACACCTCTCGGCCAAATCGGGGATTCCTATGCAGACCGATGTAGTGTCCCTGGCCAAGAAGAGCTGACTTAAACCCCACTCGGCCCAGCCGGTCAGTTGACGCCTGGACGCCAAGTACAGGCAGGTGGAGGGGGAATACACTCTTGCTTTCGGCCTATCCTCAGCAACACTCTTTGGTGGTCGCTGCAGCATCACTATTACTCCAAACCTCAGTCGTCCTTGGCCTCTTCCTCTACGGGGCTGCTAGGCAAGGAGGAGAAGATCTTGGAGGCATATGGTAAGAAACTCTACTCCAGCGCCACTTTAAATCTACGTCAGGCCGATGCCATGCTGGCTGCCACCAACCAGGAATTATGGCGGGAAATTGCATACTTCCTGCCAAACTCCCCACCCAGAGCCAATCGCGCATTAAGGCAGGGCTAGCTGAAGCCAAGCTGGTGGCGCATGACCTCATGGAATACACAGTGACTCATATCGATACCTCAGGCTGTGCCATCTGTAATGCCACGGACATGAGAAGAACAGCCTGGCTCCAGGCAACAAAATTCAACCCGGATGTCCAGGAGCGCATTCTAGATCTACCGTTCTCTGTGGTGGAGGGGGGGCATCTTCCACTCCTCTACGGACGAGGAGTGGGACAAAAAGAAAAACAGCTCTCAAACAGTAAAGTCTTTATCCATCCTTACAAAGACCACGCCCAAGATGTACACCCAATCTCATCAGCACTCAGAAAGGGGTCATACATATGGAGGGTTCTGCGTCTTCCAGGAACGCAGACCCAGGCAGCCGGACCGCTCGCCGTCTCGGACCCGGCGCAAGCAACAAAAGAGGGAGCAGGGGGGTTAGGGCTTTTTCCAGCCCCCCCCTCATCCTCCGAGGGAAAGAAGGCATTACACGCTTCTTCGGGTCCACGTGTCTCCGGTAGGGGACATGCTTGCTCTCCATGCACAGTTCTGGTGCCAGAATTTTGCGTACCCCTGGATCCTATCCCTAGTATCCATGGGGTACCACCTTCCTATCACAGCCTCGCCTCCCTTCTCTCCTCCCATGGGTTGAGACAGCAACTCTTCTGGCGGAGATCCGGTCGCTCCTAGAGAGCCAGTCAGTGGTGGAAGTCCCAGCCTCCCAGCGAGGCTTTGTCTTTTTCTCCAGGATTTGGCCGTTCAGAAGAACTAGGCAGGCCTGAGAGTTGTGCTGGACTTTTCCACCCTCAACCTCTTATGCCAGATTTTATAGCGGAGACATTGGACAAGGGAGACTGGATGTGCTCCCTGAATATGAAGGATGCGTACCTACACGTCCCGATTTGGCAGCCCCATTGTTCTTTCCTACGGTTCAGGATCATGGGCTACCATTTCCAAACAAGGTCCTTTTTTTTGGCCTCAACTCGGCCCCCGGGGTCTTTACCAGACTCATGAATGCCATGGCGGCCTTCCTCAGAGCGCAGGGTCTCCACATCTACCCGTACCTCGACGTCTGTCTCATCAGGGTTACATCTCTGGAAGCGGTTCACCACTCTTCCCATGCCCTTACGAACCCACTACACGATCTGGTCTTCTCGCTCAATCTCAAGAAGTCACATCTGCAGCCCATGCAGACTGTCCTTCCTGGGCCTCATCTGGGACACATGCTCAGAGGTCTTCCCGCCGGAGGACAAAATCTTGGCCATCAAAAGGACCACCGCCCACTTCCTCGGCATGGTGGTATCAACATCTCCTGGGTCTACTGGCAGTGGTCCTATTAGCCGTTCCGCACACGAGACTAAGGATGAGGAGTAGTTAGCTGCAATTTGCGGCCTCACAGAACCAAAAGAGGGGCTCTCAATCTGAGATCATCAACCTCCCTCCATCTCAGCACCCGGACCCAACATGGTGGTCCAGGGTCTGCAACCTATGGACGGGCAAGCCCTTTCGGCCACCCACCCCGCAGGCCACCATCATCAGACTCCTCCCTCGAGGGCTGGGGAGCCACCCTGGTCAGCCTCTCAGTCCACGGCACCTGGACTCAACAGGAGCAGGAACGCCATCTGGCTAGCATCCGAGCATTCCTACCGCTTCTCAGGGGCAAGGTTGTCCTCATCCAGACAGACAACTCGACCAGAATGTACTACATCAACAAGCAGGGCGGCATCAGATCCCCTCCTCTGTACAGACTGGCGAGCAGCATGCGGGAGTGGGCCCTAGAAAACTATATTTACCTGACGGTAGTCCACCTCCTGGGGGAATCCAACCTAAAAGCGGACAGGCTCAGCAGGCTGGGAGCAGACAATGACGAGGGGCAGCTAAACGACCTCGTTGTTCAGGAGATCTTCAACAGGTTGGGTCACCCCCACATGGATCTCTTTTGCCACCTGGCACATCAAGAAGTGTCCCCAGTTCGCATCCTGCCAAGGTCTGGGCCCCGGCTCTCTGGGCGACGCATTTCACCTCCTGGGGACTGGCATGAAAGCCTATGCCTTTCCGCCCACTCCCCTGATCCACAGGGTAATTTGCAGAATCAAGGAGTCTCGCCGATTCCTCATTATTCTGATAGCTCCATGGTGGCCGGCTAGGCCACAGTTCTCAGAGTTTCTCAGCCTCTCGGGGGTGCAGCAGGGGGGGCAGAGTCATCCACCCTGCCCCGGGTAACTAGCCTCACAACATGGTACCTGAGCAGGTAACGCTTTGGCACCTTAGCCTCTCACGGGCCAATTTGGAGATCATACAGGGCCCCAGGAGCAAAGCCACCAAGGCCCAGTACAAAAGCAAATGGACCAGATTCTGACAATGTGCAGACTCCAAGGGTATCGACCCCTTGGCGTGCACTTTGGACGGCGTGCTCTCCTTTTCGTCGTGCCTCGCTCATTCTGTGGTGCAGGCAGACCCCAGCTGCACATACCTTGCAACCATTGGGGCTTACAGGAACTCTGAGGAGGGCCTTTTCTCCTCCTCCCACCCTATAGTCCAACATCTGACTGGTCTTGCTAGTCTCTACCCGCCCGTCAAGAGACCGCACCCTGCGTGGGACCTGAACATAGTATTGGGCACCCTCGCGCACAAAGCATTCGAGCCAATGGCGTGTGTGGACATCATGCTGGTCACCATCAAGACAGCGTATTAGTTGGTCTTACCTCGGCTTGCAGAGTCAGTGAGATCCAGATGCTGGTCGCCTTTGATCCCTACACCACCTTTCACAAGTACAAGGTAGTCATGCGGACGCACCCGGCATTTCTGCCCAAGGTGCCGTCTGTTTTCCACTTGAACGAGGAAATGGTTCTTCCTATGTTTTTTCCTGATCCCAAGGATGAAGCACAGAAAGTGCTGCACTGATTGGATGTCAGGCATGCCCTAAAATTCTACTTGGACAGGAGCAAGGGCTTCCGCAAGTCGGACACCCTGTTTGTCACTTTCGGAGGCTCAAAACTAGGCTATCGGGCCTCTAACGCGTCCATATCCTGCTGGATGGTCTCTGCCATCAAAGAAGCGTACGAGAGCCAGCACAAGCCACTTCCGGCCAACATGCATGCCCACGCAGTCAGGGCCAAGGCAATGGCCATCACATTTCAACGCCATGTCCCTTGGCAAGTCATAAGCAGGGCGGCCACTTGGGACTCTTCCTCGGCTTTCTGTAAGAATAACTGTTTGGATGCTGGCTCTAGATCGGATGAAGCTTTCGGACAGGATGTTCTCAGGAACCTTTTTTGCTTAAGGAGGGCTATAATTGGTTGTAATCGCCCATACGGTATGGAGGAAAGGGGACGGGACGTAAAAGTAAATATAAGTTACTCACTGTAGTGACTAACGTACTCTTAGTCCATAGTCCCCTTTCCTCCATACGTCCCCCCAACACCCCCCCTAATAATACTGGTGTAATTAGGCAATGGTAAATCGATTTTTGACACGTCAATGGGGACTGAGGTGTGGCGCTGGGGGGCCGAGTCAGGGCAGCGCATGCTCCCTGGGCCGCACCCCCGTGCGCCTCTAAATTTAAAGTGGAGGGTGTTTTCGGGTGAAAAAGGTAGTCTCCCTTCCCTTGGAAGGGACGCCCATACAGTATGGAGGAAGTGGGACTATGGACTAAGAGTACGTTAGTCACTACGATGAGTAACTTATAATTTCTGCCATTATGACCGTGGTGCACATGGGAATTGTATTGTGGCCAAAAGGCAAGTAGATGTTTAGGGTGTGGTTGATAGGAAGGTGCAGTAACAATTTTGTCCAAATACTGTCGTGAGGTTGGTCGAGATTGAGAGACGCACAGTGCTTGTCTGTGATACCTTTGTGAGCCATCTGCACAGGTGTTGTGTGCATAGAGGAGTTGCTGGTAATGTCGGCTTGGAAGGAGTGGATGCTTTCTGGGGCTGTCAGGGTGACTGCAGTTTCGGCAGGGTGGTTCGCCTTTGCAGATATGTGGCCTCCATCACAAACTTTGACTTTGTTGCCATGCACTATGGAAGTGTACATGTGGGTTATATGTCGTGTGTACGTTTAAGTCACCTCAAGAAGTTGCTGAACGCAGTGATGCATTTTTTTGTTACTGCCAAGGTTGGTTTCTCATGCATAACAGCAAGAGGAAAATGGGTTTGTGACGGTGTAATTTGTCCCCAGCCAGAGGTCGGAGGGTGTGCTATAAACCGAATTATGTGTGAATTTATGCAGACTGCAGGCATGTTCTCCACCCACTACGAAATCATGAGGTTGAAACATATGCAGTGGTTCCGTAGAAATGGCATTTATTTGAGCACCACTGGCAATGCCGTTTTCTTTTACACTGCAAGAAGCATTGACTAGAATGTGGTAAAAATGTGAGGCGAGCCAAACAAACGCATATAAAGAGAAAAAAAAGTTGCTTGCACGCACGTAAAAAAAAACAATCTTAAACCTTTATACATCTATGATGGAAGCCCCAATCCCCTACCAAGCTTGATATTGCTTACACCGCCACCCCCCACCCTCACTATCATGAAAAGGTTGCCGATTTTGCAGTAGTGTCAGGATTACACGTGCCACATCCTGGGTGCCCATGTGGCTGTATGCGAATGGCGAAATCGTGCATACTTTTAGTAAACTTTGTAGTGGACGTGCTTTGGAATGGCACGATACTTGTACTGTAAATGTGTAACTGTACATTTGAAGTGTTGTACAGGAGTGACCATGTTGGATAATGGCAACTTCGATGCGATTGGTGGATCCGTGTGTGCCTACTTACGCATAAGCCAATGAGGTAGTGCTGCAGAGAAGATGGTGCGAAGGGAAGAAAGCCTGCTCCAGTTCTGGAGGGGTGCGGCCCACGTGGTACTTGGCGAAAGCCATGTGCCACTTTCTGTGCTTCTTACCATGCTGGCCAATGGGAATGGGACTGTTGCCAATCGGGTGCTCTGGGTGTGCGTCACAGGAAAGGGGGGCATTCACATTTTCCATTACTTTGTGTACTGCGGCTGGCAAACATGGCAAGACGCACAGTTTTTCTCGTGGGCGATGCCTTTGTGGAATATCTTTAAGTTTATGCCCTCCAAGAAGACTTATCTGGCAATTTCGATTTGGAGGGAGTGGACGATTTGTGGTGTAGTGTTGAAGCGTGCTGTTTAGGCGCACTGCTTGTAGAATGTCGATGCGTGGCCTTTTCGGCAACAGTAAATGTTGTTTGTGATCGCGCACTTTGGAGCCTTCTTTTTGGGTTACATGTCTTGTTCCAGTGTGTACTGTCAACTGAAGATTATGATGAAAGCAGTGCAGTGCATTTTTCCTACTGCCAAGGTGCTTTTCTCATGTATACCCCCGAGAATAGTGTGGAAGTATTCCAATGATTCCTGTCTCAGCCAGAGGTCGGAAGGGGTCTCATCAACAGAAGCATGTGAGTTATTGAGTGCTGCTGGGATGTTCTCCTGTGAGAATGAGAACATTGGCTCGCGATACATACACCTTTTCAAGGCAAATGCCATGTCCTTGTCGACCAGTGGCAATGAAATGTTTCACAATCTACACACTGCACTGAAGACCCTACTGTAAGAATGTGAGCTGACATTGAAAACACACATTTACGTATGAAAACCACAAAAAAGTGTTTCTAGGGAAGCACCTTTAAAAAAACAAAACACAAAGGCTCTTTTAAGAGCCACCACACCCAACAACGTCTGCTCCCCTGGTTGAAAGTTATTCCCCCACTCCCACGCACAGCACGAAATGTCCGCCAATATTGCGATAATTGCAGGGTGGCATGTGTTACATATGCCCCTTTTGCTGTAGATGGCCATAGAAATGGGCCAGCAGAGGCTATGGGATTGGGCAATAAAGTTTGTGGGTGGGTGTGTTGTGTTCAGACAGACTGTCAATACACTGTGTATTTGTCGACAGAAATGCAGAGGGTGCGGTTATGGCTGTTTCTCATGAGGCACAGCATGCAGGTTTTAGGGGATTCTGATATACATTGACTGAAATTGAATCGAAAACACTGTGCAGTGGCTGCTCATTTTGCAATCTATCATGTGGGTGTAGCTACAATGAAGTGACTGATTTTGATTTCTCTGTGTGACACTTTGGTGACACAAAATCATGTTGATGTTATTGTTCATTGTGTAGGGAAAATTTGATGATGGAGGCACTTGCCCAGGTCATGCGGCTGTTTCCGATATCTTGCATATGTTTCTATCGCATTATGCAGCCACCGATTTGGCAGCATGATTTTCTATTTGGTCTGTGAATGCAGATTCATCCGTGAATGGCGCGGTACTTTGCAAAGAAGTGTATTTGTGCCTTTGTTCGACATATGGTAATGGCATACTTCGTCCATGGAAATATGACGTTTCACAGCACAAACCCTTTTCCCCAGCTATAACGTTTATCTTACAATGCCTGCCATCCAGATTTCTGCACACCCCATCTAAATAGGCTTGGTGCCCTTCTTGAAAGTAGTGAACATTTTTTGTAGTAAGTGTTGCGCAGCGACACTCTTGAAAACGCTCTGCAACACATAAAGAAACCTCTTTGTACAGTGACCCCTTTCTCACCGATTGAAGTACAGCGAAAAGTGAATCCAGCCTACTCTGTGAAAAGTCAATCCAGCCTACCTTGTGATAACTGGAATTACCCTATTTTGCGACAATTTGAGTAGCCCTCCTTGCGTTAACCTGACCTAGTCCTTGCGTTAACCTAACCTAGTCAACTCCTTGAATATGAGTAAAACCCAGAGGACCCAGTCTATCCCACTCACACTCTGTCTCTTCGCTATAATGGCCCTTGCTATTATCTTAACATGCCCACCTAAAGACAGAACCATGAGACTCAGATCCAGACTGCCCCGTGTCTATGAACCAAAAATAAATGGCAAAAACAGCCGTCCCAGGGAAAATGGCACAGACTTAATAATCTGAACTTTGTACATGCCTCTACTACACCTAAAAATCCTATGAGCCTCAATACACCCGTAACTAAATATCCCCGTGCCCCCAAACCTAATAGTATCTTAACTCTATCTGGATCGCTCATTAATGCCAGATCACTGGTGGCCCATGCCACTGAAATTGCTGACACCCTAACCAACGAGAACCTGGACCTGCTTGCCATAACTGAGACTTGTCTTCATGAGGCAGCAGGACCAACCCTTATGGTAGCCGTACCAGATGGCTACCAATACTTGGAGCCAACAGACCTAATGCCAGAAGTGGTGGACTAGCTATAATATCTAAAACTAACCTACCTATCAGACTTGCCAGATCACCATTTTGCCTATCATGCTAAATACTTACAGCTAAACTTCCTTTAACCAATAACCGCACGTTAACTATCCACCTGGTATACAGACCCCCGGGTCCATTGGGAACTTTCAAGGAGGACTTAACTAACCTTCTAGCCAATAATACAGAAGACCACTCACAAACCTTGCTGTTGGGACTTTAATCTTGGCTTTAATGACACTGACAGCAAACATGCCCAATCAATAGCAGCTCTACTAAAGGCTCAAGTCCTTTCCCCTACTCGTATCAAAGGAAGGACCCTCGACTGGCTGGCCGATCTGAACTGTAACATTGCCATTACCGATATTGCCCCGCAATCCTGGAATGACCACCATCTAATTACCTTATCCACCACACTAGATCTCCTTAACCCTAAAACTATTGCTATGGCACCTCCACTCCCAACTAGAAGCAAGAAGGATATCACAGCGGAAAAACTACTCTTGTCTCCTTCCTTCCATCAACAACTCTGACAGCAACACAGACCCCAACCTACTAGTGGAGGCCTTTAATAATGCCATGACTAAGGCTCTGGACATTATTGCACCTGTCAAACTTCATAAAGGGAGACAGCAATCTCATCTTAATGCCTGGTTCACGCCCCAACTCAAAGCATTAAGACTAGAAAAAAGAAAGCTCCAATCCATTTGGCGTCACTTCCCCACTGACGATAATAAAGTCAAGCTTACCGACCACTCCAAAATCTACAAAAAAGAAATAATTTATGCTAAAAAGACAACATTTAACGATAGAATCTCAAAGGCTAAGTATGATATCAAGGAACTATTCACTATCCTTCGTGAAATGGAATCACCAATCCCTCCAGCCGACAATGTCCCAAATGATGAGCCATGGTGTATTGACATACAAAATGCTTTGTCAAATAAAATAGCTTCTTTCCAACTCAAAATAGCTAACCAGAAAGCCGTACTGCTCCCACCTGAACATCAACCCCCCCCCCCCAACCCACATGGGACAGATCTACCATACCTTTCAGCTTCAAGAAAATCTCTATCTCTAAAATCTAAATCATACTCTCCCTAAAACCCTTGAATTGTAAGGGAGACAGTTGCCCAGCCCAAATCATAAAGGATGTAGCTAGAGACCTAGCCCCTTTCATCTCTGAGCTTATTAATGCATCTGCAAGACCAACACAGTGCCCAATAATCTTAAACAATCTTGGGTCCTCCCTTTGCTAAAAAAACAAGCATTAGACCCGACCATCCCGACTAACTACAGACCAATCACTACTGTCCCCGTCTTACTTTAAATTATCGATAAAGTAGATTAGCTTCCAAGTATTCCTGAATTTGAAGGTAATCACTTATTAGGATCACAGCAATCTGGCTTCCACCCTCTTCATGGCACGGAAACAGCCTTATTAGACCTTAAGACCCAAATTGACGAGCTGAAGGATAATGGGGAAAACAGCTATGCTAATTATCCTGAACCTATCGGCAGCCTTCGACCTGGTGGATCATGCAGTCTTATCCAACCACCTCAGGCCGGCTGCCCATTTCTCAAGGGACGCCATAACCTAGGGTCCAGTCCTTTTTAGCTAACCACACAATGTGTCTTTTCCCCCCTCAGCCTCCGCTGACCCAATTCAAATGTCTTGCGGAGTACCTCAGGGATCCTGTGTCTCACCAGCAATGTATAACATTTTTACTAAGCCTTTGTTTGATAAGTTGGACAGACTGGGTGTCACCTACACAAATTATGCAGATGTCACCCATATCCTCGTTCGGGTAACTTTCTTGAGGACACGGCCTTAGTAAATAAGATATACTTCCTCATTCAGGCATGGATGGCATCCGATGGCCTCTGCCTGAATGACAACCAAACAGAGATACTGATCCTAGGCTCAGAGACGAACCTCAAAAAACGTTGCCCTAGTTATGCCTCCTTCCACATTGATAACTCTAAGGTGATGCCTGTTAAAACGTTAGGCTTCTACCTTGACTCCACACTAACCCTTAAGAAACAAGTTAACTCTCTTGCATCTACAACAGCCTACACCTCCAAACTCATCCGAGCCTGCAGACCATTTCTCTGAAACTAGTTTCATTACCTTGGCCAATGCTCTTATAATGTCCAGATTGGATTATTGTAATGCCTTGTACTCGGGTGCCAATAAATACATTATGGATAAAATTCAAAGATTGCAAAATAATGCCCTAAGAGCAGCCCTGAATATTCCTAACAGAGAGCATGTCTCTAAATTTAGAAGAGATGTCCACTGGTTAAAATAAACAGGATCCTCCTTAAAACAGTCTCACTCACGTCTTAAGTGCCTGAACAACTTAGCACCACCATATCTCTCAGAAAGAATAAATAGGAGAATTGCCACTCGCCCTATGAGATCTGCCAATGCCTACACTCTAGAGATCCCCAGATTTAAACGAACCACAGCTGGTGGCTCCAGTTTCCCCGGTCAAAGCAGCGCAGTCTTGGAATGCTCTCCCTTCAGATCTCAGAATGGAACAACCTTACCCTAAATTTAGACACAATGTACTAAAATGGCTACAAACAAATAACTCCTAACCTGCTCTGCCCCGTACCCCCTACCTGATAACCTGTTCGACTCTACCACATTCACTGTATTTGCTACTTACTTCACTAGTCGACTGTAACATGTATTATATAATATGTGACCCCTAGCTTCCACCACTCTGCTGTAACTTTGAAGTGGCAGTATTTTTATATTTCTTGTATGTATATGTACCTGACATGCTCTGTAACTAAGCTTTAAGTTTACTTGTCCTGTTGCGCCCAGCTACCTAAGGGTTCGGTGCGCATTACCAAAAAAATAAACCATGTTTAGCACACTGCCACGGCTCCCGCCCAGCATGAATGCGTGCGTGCATTGGCTTTTCAGGTGTTGATCTCTGAAAGGTGCTTTCTTTATTTACGTTTTTTCCTTTCCCAGTTCATTTTCATTTATTATGGTGTCACACACACCACAGAAGGAACAGCAGGAAAGAGACGGGGCAGCACCTGCAGGGATGCTACAGGGGCGTGCCGGGAGACTGAATTGTTGGGTGGCAGTCACCTACATATGTGCCATTCATTGTAGTGCTTCTGTAAGGACCGTTCCCACGCACTTCCCAAACATACATAAAGATCCCATGTATCCACTGTTGAGTTTCCTTTTTCCATCAAATCAACTGTTCTAAAGGTTTCCATCTTTAGGCTCCTTGATTTACAAGTTGTAGGGGAGAGTCGATGGTTAAACTTTTCGAATGAATCTAACTACCCCAATCGCCCGTAAGGTAGACGTTCCACTCATCAACGCAGACCATCGTTGGTAGTCATTCAATGTTTGCAAGGGATGAAAAAGAGGTGTTAGAAACTGCTGACATGTGGCTTCCCAGTACCTTCTCTCTGTACTGTAGCCCGTTGCAGTACATGGAAATACAATGCCCTTTGCCGGGTTAGGGTCTGTAGTGTGGCATATGGTTTGCAGAGGTTGGTTTATAGCTCTGCTGCCCTACAGGAGTGCCCCTCTTTTTGCCTGCAGCAGATGTGGCAAATGCTGTACATGAAAGTACCCTATGTAATAGTTGAAATGGTGGTAGCCTGCCCACTGGTCCCTTGTGCTTTCATTTCAGTTGTCACATGCAGTACAAACACTTTATGCTGCGGTATTAGTGTTAGGGGTAGCATTCACGGATATACATACATTGTGGAATACGAGAATGTTTACAACAACGCGAAACACAGCTTCATTACGTGCAGCAGGAAGCCATTTATTTTCTGCTACTCATGCAGCTACAGCACCTTTCTAACCACCACCAACATTGTTTGCGCTGTGCATATTCTGCTGGTTCCTTAATTGCCTTTACATGCACTAGTATGTGCTTGACCAAGGTGCACCAGTTTTGCCATTTTGCAGACTTACTACAAACTGTTCTACCTACAGTTGCAGGTTTTCTTCAACTGTACGTCCGGCAGGCGACCTCTTGATACTTTCCGTCACACTGCTGAGTGCAGACATAATGTATCTGTTTCACGGGTCATGGAAAGACAAGCAGCTGATAAGTCAAAGTAATGCAACTTTTAACACGCCCATGTTACACTGCAGATTGCTGTTCCTTGTTTACCAGTGGCTCTTGAGTTGGGAGTGCTTTAGCCACACATTGGTAGGTTTGTAGAGCCACCTATGAAGTCGGCAGCAGTACTTTTTTATTTTTTATTGTGTATAATAATTTTTGCGATTTTTACAAGTTAAGAGCTGTTGTACTATTCATTGTACTGTAAACTAGAAAAAAAAAAACTTTTGAACTGTAGCCTGCAAAACCCTCCAACGGGTAGTCAAGACAACTTATGTAGGCTAAAAATAGTCAGTTCTGCAGATTCGAAGATTGATTAATCTTTTTGAGAGCGATGTCAAATAATTTTGCAGAGGCAATGGTCCATTTTATGTTTTCTCCGGACATCAACCTGTTCCACCATACTCCTTCTTAGACGATGGAAAGGTCTGCACAAAGTGGAGACGGGTATGCTGCCCTTTCCTGTTTCAGCTCAGGACAGTGCATAAGAAGATGCCTTAAGGTTTCAATTTGATTTGGCAGGGCGCACAGTCTGCTTTATTTGTCTGCAATCTGATGGCTAGATTTTCACGAGTAGGGAGTGCTCTTATGAAGATTTTCACTAGGCGTTTATCTGGAAATTTGATGCAGTAGGCCAACAGTGTTTTGAGTTTGTTGAAGTTGGGAGGCAGATGTTTTACTAATTTGTTTGCTTGTGCTTTATCAGATGTGACGATCCAATCCTGACATTCCATTTTAAACTTGACTCTCAATGGGTTCTTTATTAGATAGTCTTCGATGCAGGCCTAGCTTTGCTTTTTGAATCTTTACCCAAACGTTTAGGGTATTTGAATGCCCACTTGATATCTCTGTGGCAATGATCTTATATATCTGAAGTGTGTCAGGGAGGAGAGTTCTTATAATTAATTGCATAGCACTCTGCTTTACCATTGATACCAGGGACAACAAGCCCAGGTCACGCCCGATAGTCGCTATTGAGACTGAGTTGGGCAGGCCGAGGACTGATTTCCATAAGAGCCCTTCAAGTTTGGGCCAAATTGTTGCAGGCATGTTGAGTGTTGCTTCTATTCCTTAAGGTAAGGTCGGCACCACTTTGCCTTTGTAAAATTGAAAGACTGGCACTAATGAAAATTTGCCATGTTTGTCAATTGCTCTCATTTGCGCTGCGAGGTTCCTTGTTTTTTCCCACAGTGTCTGTTGCATTTTTAGCTCTTGCGCTGAGCCGTCAATTGTCACTTCACTCCCAAATACTTGAAGTGGGCAACCACTTCAATGTTGATGTTATCCAGATGCCATTTTCGATTGAGTTTGTGTTCGATTGGTGCTTTTCAAAAATCATGACCTTTGCCTTCAGTTTATTGATTTCCAAGTTGTTTGTATCCATATAGTGTACAAGGTTGGTAAGTTGCCGCTGAAGCCCAATTTGAGTCTGATCTAGCAAGATCAGGTCGTCTGCGTATAAAATGCGTGACACTTGACATTTCCTAATTTAGGCAGGAGGCCTGGTTGGCAGCCTCTGTATCTTTGAAATCACCCAGGAAAGTGACGAAGAGTGCTGGCGCTAGGGGACAGCCCTGTTTTACCCCACGCTCAGATGACATTTCCTTTGACAGTAGACCTTGGTGGTTTAATCGAACTCATATTTTGGTGTCGGTGTGGAGAGCCAATATGGGATCTAATATTTCACTCGGGCACTTCCATCTTTTAAGTTTGGTCCAGAGTATGCTTCTGTCCACCTTGTCAAAGGCCTATGAGAGATATACAAAGGCCAGAAAAACTGTTGGTGCGTCTTGACTTTGGATTGTATTAAGTTCAGCAGTAAAATATTTACTGCTGTACCACCGTTTTTTAAGAATCCCATTTGGAACGGGTCATTGGCTGGTGAAGTTTTGGCCCAGATTTGAAAGTGCTTTAACAAGGTGGCGAGGATCTTTCCGATGTCCAATAAGGCTATCGGGCGATAGTTGGCTGGCTCTTCTGTTACCGCGCTTGAATAAGGGAACCACCACTGAATGTGTCCACGAAGTCTGGGTTGATCTTGTTGAGCTACATTGGGTAAATAAGATACTGATGAATGTGGTCCATTCCTCCAGATTTTGTTTGAGGTCGATATTTGATAGGCCGTCGGGCCCCGGCGCTCTTGAAGTTTTCAATTTTTTGATAGCTTCTCTTATGTTATCTTGGGAGGATATATTAATCCAAGGGCCATCTGTCGCAAGCAGAAAAGCTGGATTTTGGGCAGGCTGGGCTGCAAATAAGTTTGCCAAAAATTTTACCCAGTTATCTTCTGAAACTGAATTGGTCAGTTGGTTGTCCTGGGTCCCATCTGATTTTTTTTGATAAGGGACTATAAATCGCTGGATTTTTTAATACTGAGTCTCCCGAGCATGGCCTCTGCATAATTTGGTACATGTGTCTGCGATTTTGTAGCCATGATTTGTAACTCTTTGCTTTTGTTTGCCACTTTAGCCACGCCCTTTCAGTATTCTCAGTGATAGCTGCTCTTCTCAATTGCCTCACAAGCCTTCTTCTTTCGACCAGAGTTGTATCATACTCGTGGTTTGTTTTCATGCCAGTTCTTTTCCCTCCTTTCGGCTCTACCTTGTATTTTAATAGGAATGGTAGATAGTCGGGTCGTTTCAGAATTATTTAGAATGGCACTTTCGTATTTGTCTGTGATGTTTTTAATATTGGCGGCAGTCGGGCGTAATCTGTTTTGTTGGTTGTTTGCCACCATTGATGGAGTGAGTATTGTTCCCACAGGATGGACCGATGTTCATCAAAGACAGCCATGCGATTCCTCTTTCTTCTGCAGAACTTTGGGGGGGACTTTGTGTGTTTTTGCTCCCAGCGGGAACGCATTTTGCGTTAAAGTCACCACATATAATTATATGTCGTGTTCTGGTCCACACAGATGTTGTCAATGACATCCGCTACTTGGTTGCAAAAGTTTGCTGTGAATTTATTTTAGGGATTCCAATATAGGTTTACAATGGCTAGCTGAGACGTAGAACAGACTCTTGGAGCTAGGATCTTGATGGCTCCATGCAGTTAGGACAGCTAGAATTCCGTATGCCTCTGTTAATTATTTGATGATCTTGATTCCTGATCCAAGCCGAGTTGCTAGGAGACCCGACGAAGGCCGACTAAGGCTTTTGAACCCGCAGAAAATTCAATCGAGAAGCCATCCAAGGATGGTTTCTCCATTAACCAGGTTTCTTGGAGGCATAAGATGTCAAAAGCCCCCAAGTCCTGGTTATTTGGGTTGGTGAGATGGGCGTGATCTCTGCTGTTCCATGAGGCCATAGACCACGATTTTATGACTAGTTCTTCATGGTCAAGCGGTGTTGTTGACCCTGCAGGACTTAAGACCGGTTGTGATTGCTATCTGCCGGAGTTTACGTTTAAGGCTGCTTTTAGCCATTTCCATGGGCCTTTCAGGGTTCTGTTTTCAGTTTGATGCAGTGATTTTATAGTAATTCGGGAAGAATTTTTACGTGCCTTTGCCGCTCTTGTTGGTTCCACAGGGGCTCCACTACACAGAACGGAATCTTGCGATCTTATATGATTGTTATAATCGTGGGTTTTTTCTGACCTTTGTTTTGCATATCTTTTTGAGTCATTCACATGGTTATCGTGGCCGCTAGTAGAGGCCCAGCTTTCTTGCCGATGCCTGTGTGACCCTTGATGATGGGACTCACAGGCAGTTTTCCTTAAACCATGTTGTCAATCTGGAAAAATGAATACCCTTCATTTGAATGATAGACGTAACTTGATGGCCGTGGGCCAACCGTCTTATGCACCAAATTATAAAATATAAACTGCTATGCTTGACCGACGAGCGGCCATTTTAAATGTAGCAAGAATCGCCATTTTGCTTAACCATTGCTCATTGCTTTCTGTCTAAAAACTGCTTTGCAGCTTGCAATTCTTGCAGATTCTGCTTACTCTGCTCAACTGTTAACATTGTTGTCTGAATATGAAAGGACAAGGTCGCGGGGCTGAAGAGTTTGCTGAAAACTCCTCATGAGTAGCCCAGAGAGGAATGCCCATGCTCCCTCTCTGTAGCCTTGGGAGGAAGCTGCAGGGCATTTAATCACTTCACAGCTGCCAGCCAGTCTCGAACTGTGGTAGAATATCTTAGAATAATACAGTTAAAGGCTTGAATTGTGCTTTTCTTACGGCCCTCCTTCGCAAAACCCTTTAGAACGTGTCGGCTCCCAGGACACAAATAGTACCTCATAGATAGCAAAGCTTGGAATGTGGCTCTTCCCCCGTGTACAGATTGCTTCCAAGAACAGAACCATTGTGTTCTAAAAGATGCCTCCGCACTTTCTAAATTGCACATTGTTACTAGAATAGACATCGAAAGCATTATAATCGTCATACTCGTCGGATATGTCCATCATCCCGAGTTCAAAGGAACTTAATACAGAGGGGGGTTGAACATGACTTTGCTGATTGTATGATATGCATTTTGTATATATGTAACTGATGTACGTAATTCGCTCTCTTGCGTCCCTCGAGGTCTAGGAAACCCACATCGCGGGGCGTGAGATCAGAATTGGCCAATTGATGCTATCTTTTGCTTGCAATAAACCCTAGCATTGGGAATTTGAAACCTTGTGTCTGGCGCATCTTTTCGTGTATGGTCATTGCCTTGTTTCCATAGCACGAGGGACCCCTAGGGGCTCCTTTCAATGTCTCTTTGTTGTAAAGTTCTTGTGTTTTTGATATGTAGTGAGATTTTTAATCATGACTGTTCTGTTTGTTTTTTCGGGTCTCTTTCTGTGGCTTTTCAATTTCAGTCAGAAACCAGCACACTTGAGGTCATTGTAAACCTCCGCCGAAACATCTTGTAGCGCCTGGGATTGTATGTGCAGATATGCCTTAGCCTTTTGGTCTTTGTGGTACGGCTCGATCAAGGTAAAGTCTTCCGTTCTCAGCGACTGTAGTGCATCTATCTTGCTCGGTGTTGTGGGATGCATTGACCCACTAGGCTCTGCCCTGCGACATCACTGTGTGCTGGTGGCACCAGAACCAACAAAATGGCCGCAAAAAGCCCTATGCGCGCTAAACCTCTGAGAATTGCGCAGTGAAACCAGAAAGTTGGCTGCCAACCTACTTTGCCTGTGTCAGTAGTGGAACAGGTGACCACAGTGCTAAAATCTGTCATTGGGCTACCCACAGAGTTAAACTACATGAAGGGCAGTGCTTCATTGCAAGGAAACCCAGGAGTGCTCTGAAATCCTTTTTCCTTGGTTGCTAAAATCACAAAATAATGGTTCCCAGACATTAGAAAAGATCCAACATCCTTGCTGGGTGTTACCCGTCACTGTATTTAAAGAATCCACATAAGCACACAATGGCAGGAGAAGCAGATTTCATCACATTAAAAAAAGGTGCTTGCCTGTGAAAATATGGGCGCAGTACCGCTGGCCGCCTGTATGAAAGCTGTCATTTAATTACACTGGAAGCTTAAACTTGTACAGTAAAATCAAATGGTTGAAATAAAGTGACTTGCTATCAAAAGCAATATAGGTTTCCACTATTTAATTTCTATGTTTAAAAAGACTGGAATTAGAGATTTGTTTGCCTGTTTTAAAAATTGTAACTTTAATTTCAACAAAGAAAAATTTAACAATTTAAAGTAACCTGATTCAGCAAAACTTCAAAGAAGCTTCCCCCACTGGGTAACACACCACCCTTCTGCTTCCCACCAAAAGGACAGGAACTCCTATTTAGGTGTTAATGAAGAGGGGAGGAGATTTTGCTTTGCTGCTCTGGGGAGAGACAAAAAACTCCCTTGATTGAAAAGAGATGCAGATGCAACTGTCAACAGAAACTCCTGCCAGGGGAAAGAGGCCGGGATTACTCTTGACCCACCAAAACTTTGGAGGTGGGTCAGACAGTTCTTAAAGCACAAGAAAGTGAATTTTTGAAAAGGCCTCACAGAGGACTGTGCAAAATTGTAAACATTTGTAAAATAACAGTATTGTTAATATGAAAATTCTGGTCACGTTGTAAAACTACTTAGAACTCTGTGCTATGTTCAGGGACAAGACTACAGAATTTGTGGTTTTGTAGCAATTGTTGTGATGCCAGAAACATGAAACTTCACATGATTATGGCCAGATGTCATGTGCATATATGTAGAGCGCCCAGGGACCACTCCGGTGGTGATAGTGCGCGGTACAAATGTCCTTTAACATTAACCTTAACGTGTATAAATGTGGCCAAATCTGACATTGGGTACTGGACCAAAAGTGTGAAAAATTGCCAAATCTAGATCCAAGGTCTCACCGTGACGGGGCTCGGATGAATACTTGCTCCAACAAATATCTGATATAAATATGCTATTGGTATTAAGGTTGCAAAATTATAAATGTCTTGTATGAAAAATAGATTTTCATGTGCAGAAACAGAGGGGAAGTTCTCCCTGGATTATAAAATACAGCGTCATCAGGACACCAGGTTTTCTTCTCAAATCAGGGGCGAGGAAAGACCCTAACCAATAGCATCCCTAGGGGTGTGCCTAGTAGAAGTCAGCATACCCACCCATTTAGAAAATACATAAAAAGAGATAGCTTAGGACCTAGAAAGACGCACACATCCACTCACCATTTGATTGCTGGTGAAGCACTTTGCAAGAGAAAGCCATATTCCAGACTCCAGAACTTTGAAAGTAGAAAGGCCCATTTCCAAAGCTGAACCCTTCTCAGTTTGGCCTTTTAAAATCATGAAACCAGATTTTACCCCAGACCTTCAAGGGGAACAACAAAAAACAGCCTGGTTGGGCTGTGCTGCTTTCTTGCTAAGAATTCTTGCCAGAATCCAGAGTTCCGACCCAGTAGAGCAGAGATGTGACCAGATAGCAGCGAACCAGAACCAAACCGTCAGATCCAGTCCAATTCCGCTGTGCAGTGTCCAGAGTGCCGTGCTGAGTGCAGAACCAGAGTGCCTTGAGTCCAGTCCGGTGTGCTAGCTGAATTCCAGTCCAGAAAGTATCCCTGACCAGATCTGACGGAATCCATTCCAAACAATGGTAGTGAGTATCCATAGCATAGGATTGTCTCTAGCATATGTATTATTCATTAATCATCCCTATCCAAACCCACTCTTATATCCAGAACTGCATTGTAGAAAATCTTTTCTTACCTGAATCTTTCTCTCGTCCCTATAGTCCTTTGGTAATAGTGTTAAAATCATCTTTGCGCTAATATATTTGCTGAAGAAAGACAAGCGTCTCGGCGGGCAAAAACCAGCCAGAGGCGTCGCTGGACTGGTGGCTGTGCTGTCGTGTAGTTTGTGGCGTCCTAGTCTCCCTAGTATAACAAAGTTTAAAAAGTGCAACCTTGTTTTATAAATTTTGACTTTCTGAAAAAAAACGACCTCTACAAAAACCTTAACTTCTTCACCGTGTATACTAGAAACTAAATTGAAGCTAACATCCTCAGCTTTCCAACGAATCCAAAACCGCATTCCAACTCCTTGTTTTTCCGCAATCGTGATGGCATCTTTAATGTCATGGGTGTTGGTCCTTGCAGTGCACACTGGTGGCACGAGTTATGGTTGCTAAACTTACCATAAGTCGAATTTGGGGGGGTGGGTGTTGTTTGGTTTTACCTGCAACCATAACGCCCCTTTAACGTTTTTCTATTGAATTTAACCATAACATCCCTTTAACAATGATTATAGGCTCTCAATAATTTTTATTTTTGGCTTTGAAATGTGTACGTTTATTTTGGTATGATCTCATCTGTGTCCCTATATGTCCATGCAGACTTCACCAATGTGTCAGTATTCCCATATAACATACATTTGCTTTGGCCATAATTCCAGTAATCTAACAATGCCTATCCATGTTGGCTCTGCTAGCATGTCCGTATCAACATGTAAGCACATACTCCTGTTGACTTTGCCCTTAACGCAAGTAAAAAGTAAAACAAAATACTATGCCACCGTAACTTTGTCCAGGTTGTCGAGCCCAGTGTAGTATCCTCACCTGCCCCCACCTCAACTTAACTCTCCTCATTTTGACTTTGCCCACACATGACAGTAAAATGTCACTTGCACATTCCCATTTACACATACAATCACATGTCCATACAGCTACTGTCAATCATTCACACTGCATTTTCATTCACTTGCACATTCACACTGACATGCACCATTGAAACTGCTCTGTCCTTCAAATGTGCATTTAGTCACAGGAGTGGCTCATCCATCATGGATGATGGGATGCTGTCCCCCTTATGAAGAAGTCACCAAAAGCAGGA
This sequence comes from Ambystoma mexicanum, assembly GCF_040938575.1. Classification (NCBI taxonomy): domain Eukaryota; kingdom Metazoa; phylum Chordata; class Amphibia; order Caudata; family Ambystomatidae; genus Ambystoma; species Ambystoma mexicanum. The sequence goes on from NC_090939.1 coordinate 255,338,119, forward strand.
AAAATTGGTTTCCATTTACATTTAAGTTCTCAATCGTGGATGCCTACATGGGTGATGTAAGGCCTGGGGCGTTTTGCTTCCCCAGCCCTGCATTACCAATTGGTGGGAGTTTCAGGCCTAAATGTGCATAGAAGGTTCTCCTGCACCTGCCTGCACCTTTACCTCCTTCTGCATCGATATAGGGGTGCTGTGGCTCCACCACACATGTGCGGTACCGGGATGCGCTCCCCGTTTTCTGACTCATGTCTGTGTTCAGAGCTGGAGCTGGATCTCTGGGAGCAGCGGAGGCTGCGTAGAGTCCAAAGCTGAAGAGAAACTGGCATACGAGGTTTATGTATGCTTGCATATAGCGGGTTGTCCCTGTGTGCCTGTATGAATGAGTGCAGTGTGAATGTTCTGGGTGTCTGTGAAAAGGATTGAGAGAGGAGCTGTATGGTTGTGTGACTTGGACAGTCAGTATGGGAATGTTTTTACACTGGCAGAGTACTGGCATAGTGGGCAAAGGCATCATGATCCATGTTTAGCAATTCGAACAGGCTATATCCCAGTCTAGCCAGTCACAAAACAACTCCCGGATATAACTTTAATCAGGTAGAGTTAAAACTTGTACACAGTACCGCTCCAGGATGGAATTTAAAACTTTGCTTTTCTGTTTGAGCTATTAAGAGCGCGTACTCGAAATCCTTCTCTGAATAAGTGACCACTCTATCTTGCCTTAAATAAGGTAGAGTTTCTTGACTTTGGAAAAGTCAATGAGCCCAGATATGAGCAGTTTGTAGTCCTCTTGCCAACCTACCAATTTCTAAACTATTGTAAAAGGTAGTGTTTGTGCAGCTTTGCTTCATTGAGGAAAATAATTTGTCTTTCTCCCCAGCCCATGGCAATGAGCCCATCTTACTTGATGTCTTGGTGAAGTCAACACATTGTTGACCGTAGTTCTTTTGCTAGTGCTAGATGTACTTGCATTGTCCAATCCTGTACGCCATGTTTTTGTTAGCTGGGCTGTTTCCGGTTGTGGCCAGTCTGGCACTTGTCCATTCTGGTTCTAGCATTTTCACACTGGTAGACCTCAGCGAGTATGCCTCCTCATTTTTTCCAAAGTTGAATCCAACATGTGGCATTCCACAGATCCTCCTTTCCCCCTCAACACTTGCTGACATAAATAGTTCACCCTTGTTACATCTACTTAATGTGTTACTATTGGTCCATGAAAAAGGAGACAAATACCAATGCAGATGTGTTCAAAAGAGTCTCTCCAACTATCCCCAAGGTTGAAAATAGAGGGGGGGGCTCTTGTCTTGTAAATGGGTATGTTTCAGTAGGTTATTATAAATTTAGTGGTAATGTTAAAATTTGTGGTTTTTGCCAAATTCCTGTCTGCTGAATTTTCACATACCCCTTGACAGTATTCCGGGTGGACAGCTGATAGACGCACCTGTTGTTTTAACATTTCCCTTGGAGGTAAAGCTCCAGAGTGACTACTTTTTTTTACTTTACAGAATGGGGGAAACGTGGACAAAGGTAATGGGGTGAAAAGGTGGGCTTTCTAATTTCCCCTCTCAACACTTTACTAATGTAATATATACATGTTTCAGTATTGGCTCATTTCTCCATTACAAGAAATGATGCAGTACTACTGATGTACTTTACCGGTTTACACTGCCAAACTGAAGATGGAAATGTGTGCCTGGTGGAGGTGGCATTTGTGGAATACCATTGGAGATATTCTAGAAACGCGACCTCCACCAGTGCCAAACTCTGAATTCGGCAGATTTGTAAAACCCCACCGATGGGTGAGTTGGGGCGATTATGGCAACTGCTGTTGACAAAATTGTATACATATCCCCTCTTCCCCTCCCGCCCCCATCACCAGATAGCTACAGTGCTCAGTAACTTTTACAGTGCCACACATTGAGGAGAGTTATGACTTTAAACCTAATGCTTTTATAATGGTTGCTGCAATTCATTTTTGAGGCTGGTTTCTTGTAATGCTTTTTACGCTGGACTACAGGCTAAATCCATTTGGCATAGATTGGGGATTGGGTGCAAAATGTAGGATTGCAAAACACAGATGTTCACACAATCTGGGGGCTAAAGAAATCAGACCATATATTCTAGTTTAGTGAGGGTGGGTAACCTACATTGTATTAGTGTGCCAGGTATAAGCAGATGTAAATTGACTAGTGTCTTTCATTTGCGTCAGGGGGTTGGTACCAGTATATCTGCAACAATGAATGATTGCTCATTGCAAACGATTTTTTGGGTCCCTTCAGGTGGCTAAAGTTTACTATGCAATATCAAGCCTGCCGTGAGTTTCTTGGGCCAGCTAATGCGTGAAGGCGTTATTTTTTAAGGGTGGGCCCTATGCAAAACTGAAGGTTGATGGATGGAAGGATTTTAATTATACATTCTGGCAACTGTTAAGACCATTTTTCAGCATGCTCTAGCGTTAGAGAAGACAGACCTTATGCAAATCAAGCTTGATCCCACTGCTAAAAACATAGTCCAGTCCAAACTGCTAGGTATCATCCTTTTTTTGCACGTGACCACAAGCAATTGAAGCATCTTTCTGCATAATCAGTGAAGTGTAGCTCTATTCGCTAGAAACTGCAAGCCTTCGATGCAAATCTGGCCACACCTGTACCATAAAATATTCCCCCAAGCTAAACAACAAACATTTAAGGTGTGCAGTGCTTTGTATAAATGTTGGCAGTCAACCCATAAACATCCCACTTGATGCTGTAACTGCTAAACCGTTGTAAAGCCCCACACCACTGTCCGATTGATCTTGCGTGTAACCATATTCCCGTGCAAATCCCATTTGCTGTTTGTCAGTGACCAGCATAAAGAATCCTTGTTTAAGCACCTGTTTATGGTTCTTGCACATGCCATTTTTTTTGCATTTCGGAAGCTTTGGCACATCACATGTCCCGAAAAAAAAGTTATTTCAATCCCGATTGTTTTTCTTGGTGAGGAACCAGACACTGCACCACCCGGGCGCTCTTATACACCTCACCTGATCTCTCTTCCAGACCCATGACATCCCCCATCACATACACCCTTGTGCCCTCCCCGAAGCCACCAAATCCAGTGAAATATCTCTTCAACCAGCCAAACACACTCATCACCACTCCCCATGTTTTTCCAGAAGTAAGTCCCCTGACCCGGTCCCCGACATGAGAAGGTCCCCTGGCCTCTCCCCCATGACGGGAAACAAGTAAGACTTTCGCAGTCCAGCACACACTCCCACCTCAGTACCCACTTGCCCCTTGACTCCTCAGAACCTCACCCCCACACACTCGCACCACTATTAGCCATTACACCCAGAGGACTCTGACATTCAAGCTCTTCTCTCTCATTATCACTCACATGCACGCTCACAAACACCCACCGCCAATATCACACATCCACCTGCACCCCCTCCCCCACACTGGCTCTCCTCAGAATGCAGACTATAGACCCCACCCTAGAAACTACTCCCCCTTCGAACAAATCTGAGCCACAACCCCCTCTGCTCCCGCTGAGCCTACAACACACACTCAGGGGATTTCCCTCCCCCAGCAGACCCCATCCTTCTCCACAGCAACTAGCCCGCCCCTACTTCCATAACACGTTTTCACCCCGACCTGGTGGCAACCCCCTCCTAATCATCCCCAGAATCGCCTTTTCCTCGCATCAAACACTGAACCTTGGAACAGATTAATGTGCATCCTGATGAATGCCAGTCCTGTTGCAAAAATCCACCACAACATTTGCGACCTTATTTCTTTTGAAGGCCCAGACAATCCTCTTCAACACTGAGACCTGGTTCTCCCAAGACTTCCGGTCCATTGCCGCCAAGGCCTCCCCTCCAGGCTACACTCTTATTCTGCATAAGCGAACCAGCAGGACAGGTGGCCTTGCTATCCTATACAGAACCCACCTCTCCATTTCACACTCCGAGGAACAAGCATGCACCTCTGACTGCGAATCCCTTCTAGTAAAAGGTATCCTCACTCTCCCTCAGCTTCCTACTCGCATACAGACCCTGGGCTACAATAGAAATGTCGCTGAAAACCTCAGCCACTCTTTAGCTGCCCTCCTGGTTGCTCACCCATCCTTCACTATGCTAGGGAATTTCAATATCTGGTTTGACGTTCCGCATAACACGACCCATTCTGGACAACCTGAAATCCCTTCATCCGATACAACTAGTATCAGGACCCTCACATTCTATATCCTAGATGCAATCTTCAGCTCTCCTGAACTGATTACCATGCTGGCGCATCATGCTGTCATTTCATTCACTCGCTCTCCCGTACACCCTTGTTCCTCCCTATCAGCAGTAGGCGGGAGCGGTTGGGAGCGGTGCTCCTCTACTTCTTTTCATTAAGTTTTACCGTTCCTATACTTTAATTTTAAAAATAAACCGTTCCAGAATGGTTTTGTTTTAAAATAAGTGTAGGAAGCAGTTGAAACTTGCACTTTCAGTGCAGTATACTGAGCATTCCCATAAACTGCAGGCGCATGCGTTTGGCGGTTTATATTGTGCATTGGAGGGCTTGTGGTGATGGGGTTTGCGGGGAGCGGTGCAGACCAGTAGGGAACATAGCTCCACTACTTCTTTTCGTACACTTCGACCACTGCCTGTCAGCCCCCTGGTCCTCCCAACCACTACTCTATTTGGAATAAGGTCAAAGTAACTCAGGACATGGCAGATGGCCTGCTTGCTTCCCTACGCTCCCCTGTACCTCAATCGGGCCAGCTCTCCATCAGCCACTTTGACCAATGGCTCTCAGAAGCTCTTGGCCCACTCGCCCCTATCAGACCCATCTCCAACAGACCTGGCCTCAGTCCAAGATGGTTCACCTCAGCTCTCAAATCCCAGAACCATACCCTTGAACGCAGATGGCGAGCAGACGTATCATTTTAGAACAGTTTATGCCCAGCATCTCAAAGCATATACTTGTATTGTGTACTGGAATAGATTCACCAATGCCCTGAATAACTAGGGAACTCCATTCAAGGCCTCGTTGCACTGGCTTCTCCCCCTCCCACAAACCAGGCACTCAGTGACTCTGACCACTTCCACAACATAGCCCTCGAAAGAACCCTCACTATTGCCACTAAAATACCGTCGCTCACGCCCCACCCACCAGCATCGCTCTTCTCTTCCTCCTCTCCTACTCTACATTTCTCAAGCTACTAGCAAACTGCTGACGCTTGGATTTCTTCAGGTTCCCCTGCAGCCCCTTGCCCTCCTGCTCTGCTGAAAGAAATCCCATCCTCAATGTGGGCCAGCAACATCACTAGATCGATTAACTCGTCTGCAACATCAGGCACTTTTGTCCAGCATTTTTCAAGACCTTGTACACCAAACCCCTGTTCAAAAAACCCGCCCTTGACACCCTTCTACCAGTCAAATACAGACCTCTCTCTAACGACTGCTTCACAGCTAAACTAATGACCGAACAGCCTACACCTTATTACAGAAACCAACAACCTCTTAGACCCAGCCCAACCCAGCTTCAGACCTCTACGAGCAACTGAAGTGCCTAGTTTCCATATGGGACGATCTCCAAGGAACCTCTGATTCGGAAAGTTGTGCCACACTAATCCCTTTTAACCTCTCGGTGGCATCTGACACCATTGACCACCTCAACCTCATGGACAGGCTCCACTCTCTCGGCATCAGGGATGCAGCCTTGAAGTGGATCTCCTCCGTCCTTGCATTCAGATCCCATAAAATACACATGCTTTCTTTCTCAAATCCTCTCCATGTTACCCGTGGAGTACCACAGTCCACTTCTCTCCCCTCCACTCTTTAACCTCTAGCTGAGCCCCTCTCCGCTACACCTGTTCACACTGCCTGTCTTGCTACAGCTACGCAGATAAAACCCAAATCCTCTTGAAGATCCCAAAGGACCCCTCCAACTCCACCCACAACCTCACATGTCTCACAGAAATTGACCACTGAATGACTGCTAACCACCACCTCCTGAATCCCGTAAAATCTGAAATCTGTTGGAAGAGGGCCATTTCCTCCCTCCCCCAACCCAACCCCTGGCCACTCTCTCTAGGCCCACCCCCTTAACTCCAGCACAGTAAACGTTTGTTGCACAATGGACTCAGATCTGACACTATGAAATCACATCAACTTAGTGTCACAATCCTGCTCTACACCTATGCATTCTCCAATGCATCTTTCCCTACTTGACAATTCCACACAGAGTGGCCACGCTCGCGGCTATCATACCTGTTGGTCACATGAGCGTGACTGCACTGTTCACTGTTGTGCATGCGCAGAATAAAGTAAGCGGACCGGAGCTCGTCTGAGTACGCCGGGAACCCGTACGATGCAGACCTGTGTCCTGAGTATACTTTAAGGTGGGGGGGCAAGGCCTGACAACGGGGGGCACATAAGGCAATATAACACTGGCAGCGAGGCTGCAACAGGGTAAGGGGTCCATAATCCGATGCCAGAATCAGCGTCCGCATTATTGTTCCGATGCCTACCTGGTGCGCTACCGCCGCGGAAAGGTTCCAACCGCCATTTTGTGCTGTTGGTTTGGTTGCGGCCCCACACGTGGGGTGCTCGTGCGCCATCTCGTCAATTATTGGAGCCCATCAGGGCTATACCTCACCAAAGAGGCCACCGGAGCCACTAGGAAGGGTCCGTGGGGCCTACAATTTTCCCCAAAAATATTTCTTCAGACTTTATTCTTGTGGAAAGACATTGTGATCACATCACATGTACATGCCAAGAAAAACTACATATCTGGACTCTCTGGTACAGAGACATTTATCTTTCATTCTCCTTTGTCTCCTGGTGCCAAGGAAGAGGGACTTCTCCAGCATTGGATCTTTCATGGATTCACATGCTGTGCATACTCCCCGTTGTCAGGCTGGGAGCCTGTCACTTTATCTTAGCGTTTTCCTATGGAAAACTTTGACACTTCAGTGTCCCATCTATCAACATCTTTTTTGGGTGCTTTAGTCCCCACCAGTAGGACGTAGGTTATAAATAGCCCCGCCCCCGGGGCTTCCCTTCAGATTTCAACCGTCTCCAAACCGTTGGGATCACCTTGTGTTTGTTGTATCTTTTACACATGCTCTTTGTGTACTGAGATGGCTTCTGGAACTCCGAAGAAATCTCTGTTCCAGCCCTGTGCAACTTGTGGGCTGAAGAAAGTGTATGAGGGTGACGGGCATATGGATTGCCTCTACTGGCTTTACCCTCATCACTCTGCTGACGCGAGATCTGTATGGGGTTTTCGTAAATGACTCTTAAGGACCGCAATCAGCGGTTGGTGTGTTGGCTGAATGAAGGCACCTACCTGGCCTTGGAGATGGGGTTGGTCCGGTCCCTATCCTCGGAGCGGCCTGGACAGGTGGCAGAACATCGCCGGGCGGCGTCAGACGAGCCTCCGGCTAAGAAACCTTGTCCTGCTCCTGTGTCGGAGGTGGGGAAGAGTGGTAGATCCTCTTTGAGTAAGCAGCTGTCGAAAGGGGCCTCTTGTTCCAAGCATGGTCGGTCGGACCATTCCCGAGGGTCTGGTGGTAGGCCCGAGAAGTCGGCATCACAGGTCAAGGCCAAGAAGGACTTGTCGAAGCACTCCCCTTTGGGGGACTGTCGCAGGTTGTCCTCTAGCAGGGAGTCCTCTAAGCACCGGTCCAGCGCTGCTAGGGCGGCGGGGTCTCCTGGAAAATCTACACTGCAGGTGGCAGTTCCGACGACTTCCTCGACAACAGGAGTTCCGTCGTAGATGGTGGCTATTCCATCTACAGTTCCGTTGGCGACGGTTGTGTTATCGGCTACCGCATCGACGGTTTAGGATAAAGGCCCGATGCTTTTCTCGTCATTGAGGATGGACACGGACAGTGTGTTGCCATCGAGTGGGGCTTGGCAGTTTACCGCCTTTGACTCGCTTCTGCCGGATACCATTCTACTTCAGGACACGGCAGCTTTTGCGGTGCCCTCGGAGGTGGACGATGACAGGGAACCGGTGTTGGGCCGGTCAGCCTTGTGACTGCAGAGTGATGGACTGTCAACGTCGACGGGTGTGGCTGGTCCTGCTGGTTACCCACTGCTGAATCTGCAGTCTATGCTGTCGCTCCAGGTTCTGTCCACTCTGCAATCATTGTTAGGCCAGCTGTAGGCCAGCTGGATGCGCGGTTGCCTCTGCTGAGTGGGGTCCCGATAGGGGCTGTCGTGGACGCTGCTCGTTTTCCACCGCATTTGTCTGCCACGGTTGGGTTGCCGGTGCCGCGATGGGTGGTTCATGATCAGCCTCATTCGTACCCTGAGGAGGTTGAACTGCCAGAAACTGTCTGATAGTGTGCCTCGGGACACCATGTCGACTGGTTCATCATCTCCGATGTGTTACACGGGTGGGGAGATGGAACAGCCTCGGAGTCCAGCGCAGCCGTCCCCGCCCGATGATGTTGGGGCATTCCACTCCATGATGGCGAAGGCATGTGTGGAATTTCGGCTGACGCCTGAAGAACGGAAGGAGTGTTTCTTGTTCGACCACATGGGCAAGAGACCGAAAGCGGTATTCTCCGTGCCCATTCTGGACCACGTGTGGCAGGAGGGCCTGCATACGATGAGGCACCCCTTTTCAGAACCGGCGGTCAAAGGAAGACTGGAGAAAAAGTTCAAGGCCCTGGTCTCTACCCTGTAGTGCTTAGTGTTGCAGCCCACTCCTGAGTTGGTGGTTTTGGTGGCGGCCAGCTGTAAAACCAGGAGTCAGCACAAGTGTGTTACTCCCCCGGACAGTGAGGCCAGGAGACAGGATGCCTTCGGGAGGGTTTTGACTGTTGGGGTGACGACGGTGAAAGCGGCTAATTCCTTAGCGATCATGACACGCTATGCTCATGAGATGTGGCATTGGCTAGCACCTATTTTGGAACATCTGCTGGAAGAGCACTGCAAAACCGCCATGCTTTTGGTGCGTGAAGGGGAGGAAGCTTCCAATCACAGTATTAATATTGCCGTTGACCTAGCAGAGTCCGGCTTTAAGCAGATTAACAACTGGGTTGTGCTGTGTCGCCACGCCTGGCTTAAGTGCACAGACTTTCGCCTGGAGGTGCATTATAAGCTTCTTGACATGCCCTGTGAGGGGGAGCAGCTGTTTGGTGAGAAAATTGATGAGGCCCTCAAAGGAATGAAGGAAGACTCGGAGGCTGCCAAGCCATTGGGGGTTTTGCAGAGTGGGCGTTCTTTTCGCTCATTCAGGGGGTCTTCGGGTAATACCCGGTTCGCTTCTACCAGAGTTCGGGGTTACGGTCAGTCAGGTTATTCCTCCCAGGGGTATATGAGATCAGCGCAATAGGCGCAGAAGAGTCGTGACTTTCAGGCCCAATGGAAGAGGGGTGTGCAGCCATCCACCTCCAAGGGGAGGCAGGCTAAGCCCCAACAATAACTGCCTTCAGAACGATTTACTGTGGGGCAGGGTGGCGCTGCACATGGACGAGTGGTGCAAGTTTACTTCGGACCATCGGGTGTTGGACATGGTGCATCTGGGCCACTCGCTCAAGTTCAAGTGTTCCCCAGTTCCCATTCCTCCGGGTTATGCCTTGCAACCTCGCCTTCCCATCCTACGGCAGGAGGTAATGTTTATGCTACAGAAAGGGGTTATAGAATTGGTGGTGGTATCAAAGAAGGGGATAGGGGTCTATTCCCGCTATTTTGCACATACGCGGGTCAGTGGTGAGGGTGTTGACGGACAATACCACCACAATGTTTTATCTGCGGAAACGGGGATACATGCATTCCAGGGTACTGTCGAAAGAAGCACAGGAACTTTGGCATAGGGCTCTGTTGCACGACATTGGCATTGTGGCGTTTCATCTGCCGGGAGTGTTGAACATGCAGGCAGATGCTCTGAGCAGGGATGTAGGCCAGCTCCACGAATGGAAGCTGAAGGAGCAACAGGTGTCCATGATCTTCCAGAAATGGGGGAACAAACAGTGCACGGAGTTCGCCAACAGGTGGGCTCACCCGGAGTCTCTGGGGGATGATTTCTTGTTCTGTGGACAGGCCGGTTTGCATATGCCTTTCCTCAGTTTTTGCTCATCTGACGGACTCTCCAGTGGATTGGGAGATATCCCTGCCGTGTTTCTGGTGTCTCTGTTCTGGGCCAGGCAGCCGTGGTACTCGGATCTCCTTCACCTGTCGGTGGCAGAGCCGATTCGGTTGGAAGCGACGCCATATCTTCTGTCTCAGGACAAGGGCACGGTGTGGCACCACGATCCGTGATCCCTCAGCCTGACGACGTGGCTCCTGACCACTCCGAGTTTGGTCTGCTAAGTGTTTCCAGTGACTGTCGTCGAATTTTGGAGGCGGCAAGAGCACCGTCCACAAATGTTTCCTATGCATGTAAATGGAAAAGGTTTTGTGTGTGGTGTAGGGGACCCTTTGAACATTTCCCTTGAACAAGTTCTGCCCTACCTGTTGCAGTTGGCGGAGAAGGTGCTGGCGTTATTATCCATAAAGGTACACTTGGCAGCAATTTCTAGATTTACTAGGAGGCGTCAAGCATTTCTTGAAGGGGTTGTTTTGGACTTTTCCTCTGGTCAAGGAGTTTGCGCCGGTGTGGAGCCTTAATGTGGTACTTTCAGGTCTGATGAGACCACCTTTTGAACCCCTGTCGACGGCTCCTTTGCAGTTTCTGTTTTTGGAGGTGGCTTTTCTGGTGGCCATTACTTCGGCCAGGAGGATATCAGAGTTGCAGGCTTTGGTGGTGGATCCTCCATACTTGAGGTTCTTGAAGGACAAGGTGGTGTTGGCTACCAATCCGCACTTTATCCCTAAGGTGCCAACGACATTTCACAAACTCTCTATTGTGTTGCCCTCGTTTTTTGCTTAGCCTCCACCCTGCAGAACGGGCTTTGCATTCACAGGATGTGAAGAAGGCTTTAAAGTTTTATTTGAATTGTACTCAAGATTTCAGACAATCTAAACAGCTGTTTGGGGCTTATGGGCTGTCCGTTAAAGGATGGGCAATCTCCAAACAAGGATGTCCTCTGCTATTTCGTTTTGCCACACTAAAGCTGGAAAGCCTTTGGGAAGGACTCCGAAGGCACACTCAACGAGGTCTACGGCTTTGTCGGCGACATTATGGTTGGGGATTCTGCTGGTGGAAATTTACTGGGCGGCCTCCTGGGCGGTGCTGCATAATTTTACCCGGCATTACTGTCTGGGGCAGCAGCATTGTGATAATGTGCAGGTGGGACGGGCGGTCCTGCAACGCCTATTTCAAAAGGTAAGGCCCGCAGCTTCGGGGTGGTTTTCTTTGTTGAATTTGATCACTGTATGGGGTTTGATGGGTCTCCTATCTGTGATCATGTTTCTGTATTAGTTTGCCTTTGCACTTCACCATGCATGATTGGTACTGCTATGTAATATATTTGCAGCATGCGAATCCAAAGCACCCAAAAAGGACATTGATAGGACATGAAGTGTTGAAGTTTTCCATAGGAAAACGCTAAGTTAAAACTACTCCCATCTTGCGTCTGCCACAAGTGACATCTCGACCCACTGCAGCTCTGGTGTGGGTGTTTGTGTGTGTGAGTTGCACCTCAGTGGTCCATCACATCAGCGGACTTGCGGCCTTCACTCAAGTGATAGGTGCTTGTGCGGTCTGTGTTCATGAGTGACGCAACAGACGCGTAAGGGGCGGATGTACCCCCACAAATCAAGAGGGTGCCCAGGCTACAAGACACGCTTGCCCCCATGCCAGAGTTCGACATATCAGGCCCGCCATCGAAGTTGGGCCCAAAATGGCAGCTGTGGGTCAAGAAACTAGAGATCTATTTTAGAGCCACAGAAGAAACGGACGATGATGCAAAGGTGGCGACATTAGTGTACGCTGCAGGATCTGAGGTACACCGCATCTACAAGTCTCTCACTCCCACCGCTGACTCGTATCAAGCTGTAAAAGACTCTTAAGGTGCATTTCCTACCACTTGCAAACCTGGATTTTGAACGCTTTGTAATGTGTAGTGAAAAGCCGCGTGATGAAGAGTCGCTAGACTAGTTCTGTGGAAGGCTGTCACCTGGTCAGCACGTGTCACTGGGACAATTAAGAAGGAATGGTCCGTAACCAACTAATACAAGGCTGCAGCTCTGGGAAGCTACGTCGACAGGTACTCTGAGAACCGGGGCTCACGCTAGCGCAAATCTGTAACATAGGACGATCTTACAAACTTGCCGATAGCCACACTGCTAAAAATGGACGCCACAGTCAAATTGGTGAAGGAGGTATGTGCGGTTGGACAGACAGCGAGTGCCAGCCCGTCAAGACCACATTGGCCCCAGAAGTCTGACTTATCACAGCCTAGTCCAAAATGCAGATCCGATCTCCCACAACAAGTGACTGTTACAGCAAAAGGGAGTGTGTGTGGCAATGTGGGGCTGCAGGACGTTTTGCCAGAACGTGCCAGGCAGCTGCCCCGATCGCAATTCCCAGGGGACCTAGTAGAGTGGTCAGTTCAACACCACGCAGGCAGAGCTCCGAGACCTGGAGATTGCGAAAGACGAAGAGGAGGATGAGGAGGTGTTCTTTATATCAAACATTGGCTCGAAAACAAAGAAAAGGAGGCAGCCCACGTGCACAGTGAACATTGGCGAAACTCCGACTCCAGCGCTAATTGACACAGGCGCATCAGTATGTATACTTGAGGCACTCCCGGGACCACCGGCATTAGGAGAAACAAAAGCCAAAATATACTCATTTGGATGGATCCGACCACTTCCCCTCCGGGTTTTTGGAGCTCCAGTTACTCACGCCAACAGTACCATCAGAGCGAGATTCTTTGTGACGGACGTTAGCCCTCACTCACTTTTGAGCTATGCCGCATTAGAGGCACTAGACATTGTGCATTTTGCACTCTCAGTATATGAAACTGAGATCAGAGACATAATTGAAAAGTTAGCTGAGATCTTTCAAGGAGTGGGTGGGAAGTTAAAAGGAGAGCCTATTAAGTTGCATATTAATGGAACAGTGTGCCTAACGGCGCTCAAACACGGGCGCATACCTTTCCTCCTACGAGCGCAAGTGGAAAAAGAACTGAAAAGCCTAGTTGACTCGGATAACATTGAAAAAGTAGATGGCCTAACCCTCTGGCTGTCCCCCATCGTAGTCGCAGCTAAACCCAAACAGCCAGGTGCTGTACATATCTGTGTGGACATGAGGTTACCTAGCCATAAAATGGGAACGTCACCTCATGCCAACACTTGTAGTGTGGGAGCTACAAGGAGCCAAGGTGTTCTCTAAGCTCGATTTGCGATCCGATACCACCAACTTGAGTTGCACCCGACTCAAGCTATATAACCACATTTACAACTCACAACACACTATACCAATATAAGCGCCTGAGCTTCAGGGTCTCCTCAGCAGCGTAGGTGTTCCAAAATGTCATCAGAGTGGCCCTTGCCGGCTTGGGTGTAATTAACTTGAGGGATGACAAATTGGTATATGCAACATCTGAGACTGAACACATGGTCCGGCTGGAAAAAGCACTGGAAAGGATCATAGACCTCGGGTTACCTCTACACAGTGAGAAATGTGACAATATAGAATTCTTTGCCTTCATTGTCCACTCGAAAGGAATCTCTCCAGACCCGAAAAAGGCGACGGACATTCAAGACGCAAAGCAGCCAGAGAATACATCTGATGTGAGACGCTTCCTTGGCATGGTAATATATTGCGGAAGGTTTATTCAGAACCTGCCATCTCTCGGAACTGCCCCGGGTCTTGACGAAGTAAGACACTGCATGGACTTGGTCAGACATAGAACAAACGGCTTTCGACACCATAAAGGCCACCTTCACAGGGGTGAAACAATGGCGTTCTTTGTTTGATTTATTTCTATAGAGCTCCTAGGCCTAGGCATCTCTCACTCGGCGTCCCTGCGTTTTGGAAGCTACCCACATTCATTTGGGCTGCTGCAGTCAACCAACGTAAATCGATTGCGTGCAGAACTTCATTCATTTAGACATTATCCTTCAAACCACTGCATAGGATGTTGCCTACATACTTGCACCATGATTAAGTACATGGCACCAGGGACTTAATCCCCTTAAGTCAAACAGGATTGTTGGTGATCATCCACCTCCTGGTGATTAGTGCTCACTTGTGCCCTCCTATGACTCAAGAGAGGTCCCCACATGAGAATTTACCGTAGCAGAGATTTGCTGACGAGACCCTTTGGACACATATATCCAATTCATTCCACGTCCTGATGAAGGCCAACTGTACATAAGCTCCAATGAGTAGCCTTACCTGGCCAAAACACAATAGTGTCGACTTCTCTGTAAAACTCAGTGTCCATCAGTCACACTTTCTTGTTCACCACAATATGCATTGTTCTGGGTTCTCACATGTCATTTGTAAAACCATTAATGTTGATCAACAAAAGATACACATGTTTTATGCTCACCAAATCCATTTTAGTTGACTGGATTGTACTCACCTGTACTGTATAGCTCTGTAAATAATCAAGTGTCCTTGGGTGTGTTTTTGTCATTTTGTTTAATGTGCAAAAATTGTTAGGTTCAATTAAAAAACCCGGGGTCAAAGACTTTGTTGACCCAATGGAAATTCAAACTTGTATGTTTTTTGTAGGAATGTACCAGAGAATTTTGATTGTGATCTCTCACCCTGATTATTTTGAATTACTTAAAACAATATGCCTTCCTGGTTTGATCAGGGCCTAGCCAGGTGCCCTATCTTATATATCTAGAAGTTACAGAGGTACATAAGATAAACAGAATTACAGAAATGAAACCATCATAATTACATAGTTACAGACATAAGTAATACTAAAGATGCTAAGTTACTCGGGCTGTGCAGTCCTAATTCTGGATTCGAATGGTAGAGGAATATATATATATATATTTTTTTTAGAAAAATCAAAAACATTAACAGCAATATGTTCAACAACCAAATTCATCACATTCAGGATCTCAAAACCCTCCACCCCCCTGCCCCCAAAGAGAACATTTACACATTCATCACTGGAACTTATCAGGAAACATTAAAAAGACATCAATATTACAACTCTAAAAATCTACCCCATATTTGATCAAACAAATTCATCTTCTTATCTCTGTAAAGCATTATCTTCTCAAATCTGGACACTTGCTTCAAATCATCCATCCATTCTGAAAACATTGATTTTTCTACACATTTCCATTTCCTCAAGATGACTTTCTTTGTAGAATTCCCTGCTCAGAAAAAACCAACACTTGTGGGTAAGTTAGTTTATCCACCATGCCATCCTCCCCCAAAATAACAGTATTGTAGTCAATATTTTCATGCAACATTAGTCTCATCTTCATAGTGACCTTTCTCCAGAAAGAGCTTAGTTCATAACAGTCCCAAATCATATGTTCAAAAGATCCAACAGCATGTTTACACCTCCAACATGCATCTGAATCAACCAGACCTCTTGCATGTAGTCTTTGTGACGTTTTAGAGGAATATTAAAGTTGATACTAATCGGTTAGTCATTTGATGGAATTGCTTCTGAAGTTAGCAAAGGAGTTGGATGTTTTTAAAGATAGCGGGAGCGAGTGCCACAGCTGAGTAGCCATGACTGGCAAGCTGATCCCACCAGACTTGTGTAATTTATATCTAGGGACTATCAAGCGGAGTGTATTAGTTGATCTACTGACTCGGGTAGATGATTTTAGATTAAACTTTTCTGTTAATTATAAGGGGACCGAGGGGGGCGTGGGCTGGCAGCCATGAACTAGGCTGCTCTTCATGTGTGCTCCTGTGATCCGCCAACTGATCCGGCAATGTGCACGTATTTTGCATTGGAATCTCAACTAAGGAATAATATCATGGCAATGCGAACATATGGGGACTCCGGCGCAAGCATCTGCATGCGAATCGAGTAGGCAGAACAGAAGTTATGGACTTTAAACGATTGAGCTGGGAAAACGAAACCAACGGCAAAATGGCGGTGGTCCCCGGACAAAGGAACTTCTGAGGTAAGGACCGCGATTGCATACAAGCCCAAGAAGACAGAGGATCCTGCACCCCTCGCGCATGATGATTGCAGCCTCAGCATAGGAACGTCGGGAGTAGAGACGGAGGCGGCGCGTTCTGGTGAAGCAAAGACGTTCGCGCTGGAGGGATCGTTGCCGAGGAAAGTGGCCCTGGGAGCACCCGTGACGGCGGATGCGACGTACCCTGGCGGAGTGTGGAGGTGGCGGCGCGGCAGGGGCCAGGAGATCCGAAGCTGATGCGGATGACCATCTGTGAGCCGGGACGAATCTGCAGCGGCGTGTGGGCTGGTGGAGAAGATCCCAAAATACAACAAACAGGTGTCCGCGCGTAATATGGCGGACATCTCAGATGCAAACACAACGCATCTGCAACTAACGGCCCATAAGAAGGAGAGAAATATGAACCCGCGCAAGTGCTGGTGGGGGGAGAAAACAAAATAATTTAAAATAAAAAAGGGAGAAAATGAATAAATCGAACAACTACATGTGGCCTCAGCAGGCGAGATGGTCATCTACCACCTAAATTCCTGGACCCTGCGGCCATGAGCACCTCCACAAGAAACGGGGCGTGGGTTAAGTCCCGGGGACCCCTAAGGCCTTGGGCCTGAACATTGCAGCGGCAGTCTGGGAAGCCATATCAATCGCTTTCTGAGAAAGAGCGTCAGAGCGCAGAGCACGAGGAGAGTGCAATTCCAAAGAAGGAGGAAAAGTGAAACTGAGCCCTGACCAGAGACGCTCAGTTGACAGACTCGGATACAACAGGAGGCCTGCTGCATGAGGCTGTACCTCCCACATCAATAAGAGGTAGCGGACGGTGGTGCTGGCGGGATGCAGGCCATTTACCCCCTGCGACAGATGTGAGGAACATTGAACTGTCCAGATTGGGTGCCAGCCAATTGTGAGGTAGGGGCGGTCCGTGGAGCTCCGCTGGGGCAGTAGAAGGTAAAGCTGCCAATACACAAAGAAAGACAAGGACCCCGCCACACTGTATCAGTGGCAGGAGTGCGGTACACTGGCTTGGCCTTCAGCAGTGCACAAACTGACCAGGACACGGAACGGGTAGATCCGAAATAAAAAGGCACCCAGTCTGAGCAGTGGGTGGGAGGGAGTGGATTTGTTGGTTACGGCAGGCTGATCCAGATATGTAAAGGAGGAGGCCATATGAGCTTTTGAGGTGCTGATGCCTCCGGGCCTGGGTAAGGCCTGAGATATTGAAACTAAGTGTGTGCCCCCCCACCCCCAATTGTGGAGCATAAGAGGTGGACTGAACCACAACACACGGCTGCAGCGTCATGTCTAACAAGCCTTCAAGACTAAAAGTGAAGCAACCCACGCTGGACGAATTTGCCAGGACACCGCCAGACCCGGAAAGCGCCAAGAGCAAAGACAAGCCCCCCGCAGGCGGCATGCCGCCGCGGGTACGAATCAGGAGGTCCTGGCTGCGATTGCGGACTTGAAAGCAGACTTGAAAGCGGCCTGGGAGGCCAAGCTCGAAATGGTTTATAGTCATAATACCGAAAAAATAATCTCGAACTACCAAAATCTCGAAAAAAAAAAAAATATCAAATTAAAATATCAAATATATACATCTCATTAAAAGGGTCAATATCTCGAATACTTATGCCGAAAAAAAAAAAAAACGAACATGCATAAATAGAAATAAAGAAAAAACAAAATTAGCATTTTATGATGGGGGGGTACCCCCACCAACACCCCCCCCTCCTTGTCCACCACCCCCTTACCTGGCACCCCACTACCCCCACACGCCTCCCCCCCACCCTACTGTCAACATACGTATTAGAATCAAGAGTTTAGAAGGGGTTAAACTGATAGGTGAAGAGCAAGAGTAAAGGACCTTGTTCAGGAACCAAGATTGGAATAACGATATTGCCAAACCGTCATTACCTGAGAGGACGACATTTGATGCTGTACTGCGGGAAATCACTTGAGTTTACTTCGCAAAACACCAGGTAATATTTAAAAACATTGAAGTGGAATAACAGTAAAAAAACATATTACTTAGAGATATATGACAGGAAACGTTTCTTCCGTTTGTTTTAGAATACGAAATGGAATTTGTGACAAACCAAAAGGGAGGAAAACAGCTGACATTAAATGGATACGTTTACCATAAGGAATATGAGAAGAATGAGCGTGTATACTGGAAATGCGCTGAATATAAAAGAAATAAATGCACGGCTCGAGCTATAACTGAGGGAACAAATGTGCACAGTAAAAACGAACATAATCATCTACCGGACGAATCTAATATAATTCTAAAAAAAAAACCCTCTCAGAGCTAAAAAGAAAGGCTGAAGAAAGTCTCGGGGAACCAAGTGGCTCGGTTGTGTCAAAAGTATGTGACCATTTACCAATACATATCGCTGCACAGTTACCAGGTGAGAGGTTAATGCAACGGACAATAAACAGAGCTAGAAAACAAAAAGAAAATATGCCACCTGTACCAAGGCTTTTTGAAGACATTACAATCCCTGATGTATTTAAAACAACAAAAATGGAGACATTTTTCACCAAGCGACAATTGACTTAAACCACGAAAAAATATTAATATTCGCCACTGCAAGTAATTTCCACCATCTGACTAACAGTGAAAAATGGCAAAGTGACGCAACTTTTAAAGTATGCCCGCAGCCATTCCTCCAGTTTTATACCATTCATGGCACAATAAACAGCAAGACAATTCCACTTGTGTATACATTAATGCCGAAAAAGACTGAAGAGGCGTACAGAATCATTTTTGATAAAATAAAACAATCGATCCCTGAGGCAAACCCGACTACAATAATCATGGATTACGAGACAGCACAAATCGACGGTTTTAAATCAGTTTTCGAAAATACACGAATTCAAGGATGTTTTTTCCACTTCACACAGAGTATATGGCGCAAAATGCAGAAATTAGGTCTAAACACAAAATACACAGAGGACAGTTGCTACCAGTTTAATATTAAAAAACTTTTTGCATTAGCTTTTGTACAAATAGATTATGTAACTGAATTTTATGAACATTTAATTGACACTACTTTTTACAAAAATCATGAAGAATTTAGTGATCTATTAGACTATTTTGAAAAATCATGGATTGGACAATTAACCAGAAGTGGCACAAGAAGAAGGCCAAAATACCCATTAAATTTTTGGAATTGTTATCGGGCAACCCTAGAAAAAACACCTAGAACGAATAACGCCCTGGAGGGATGGCACAGCAGGTTAAACAAACAATTTAACATCAATAACCCCACGTTGTGGCATTTTTTACGCGACTTGCAAGATGAAGAACAACACCAACAATTTAAATTGGCACAAACCGTTTCCTTAGCTAACCAGGCACAACCGAGAAAAAAATACAGAGACTATGAAGGAAAACTGATACAATTAATAGAAGCTTTTGATCCCCAAAATAAAGAAACCTTCTTAGACTCTATAGCGTTCAACTTGAAATGTTAAAAAATATTACTCACGTTTCAGATAAAGGTGCAGTCCATTGTGCCATGGCGATAGTGATTGCGAATAAAACATCCTGGTAATGCAAAATACAGGAACTGGAACGGCAATCCATTGGAAATAAACCCAAAAAAAAAGCAAAATACACATCCAGGAAAAACTCGATCGAAATAAAAAAATAACCAAGAAAATCCGTGGGAAAAAACAAGAAAAGTCCTCATGCAGACATAAAAGCCAATGCTAATCCAGAAAAAAAACACGTTGTAGCCATAATCCGTAATCCAGCGACTGCAAGTAAATCCACTGGAAATCCATAATTCATCGAATCCATGAAATCCTGTAGAAATCCACAGTCCATGTAATCCGAGTAAATCCAATGAAAAAAAGGCAATCCAAGGAAAAAAAAAAGAAAAATCCATGAAAATCCAGGAACAGCTTGCAGGAGACACGACCGCAGCAGAAACCGATTGAATATGAACTTTAAAAATGGCGCTTAGGTTTTACGTAGGACTACGTAACGTGGATTTAAATAAGTAAACAAACACAAAGTTAAAATATATACAACTGTTATTATTGATGCAATAGCACCATCAAGAGGAAAATAAATGTATTACATGTTAAAAATATTACTCAGTTTAACATAAAATATCTGTAAGCTTATATTAATAAATATATATAAAAATATATTAAATAATGTTATATTATAATACTTTTCATATAGTGTATATTACTTTAGAAAAAGTTAGTTATTAAATAAAATAAAAAGAATAAAAAGTATGGTTTTTACTTACCTTTGTAAAAAAGTATGATTTATACTTACCATTGAGATTGACATAAATTCGAGATTGCTTGAAAAATTTCGAGATTATGACTTTCGAGATTTTTTATTTTTCGGTAAAATAAATTCGAGATTATATTTTTCGATATTTAGAAATTCGAGATTTTGACTGACCACCACTCGAAATAGCGGTGTCGGAACTGAAGAGAGCTTTGGACCTTAAGGTCGGTGAAGTGCAGGAAGAGAGTGAATCTACTCCGACAGGACGTAAGGTCCCTGGCAGAGCGCATGGAGAGCCTTGAGAAGGAAGCGAGCTCGAATACAGCGGATTGTGCCTCACACAAGTCAGAACTGCATGCCTTGGTACAAAGAGTGGGCAATTTGGAGAGTAGGGCGGAGGAAGCGGAAGGACGCGCCCGAAGGAACAACCTCCGCATTGTGGGCTTGCCGGAGGGAACGGAGGGCCACAACCCCACGGAGTTTGTCGAAAGCATATTGCTGCAGGAGATAACTGGAGGAGCCCTGTCTCAGGGATTCGCGGTGGAACGAGCGCATAGGGCTGTAACGAGGAGGCCGCCGCCAGGCAACCCACCCAGGCCAGTTATTGCCAAGATCCTTAACTACCGGGACCGAGAGGGGATACTGGAACATTTCCGCAAAGGTGGAACAATTAAGCGGGGGGAGGCAAACATAACGGCCTACCCGGACTATACTCTGATGGTGCAGCAGAGTCGAATGAACTTCGGGGCTGTTAAAAGGAGACTGAGGGAAGCAGGCCATAAGTATATGCTACTCTGCCCAGCGAAATTGAAAGTTTTTCACAGAAACAAGACTTTGTTTTTTGACACTCTGGAGGATGCCATGGGATGGCTCGACATGCAGGGTTCCCCCCAGGAGCCTGTCATCCAGACGAGAGAAGAAGCGGACGAGATAAGTAATGAGTAATAAGAACACGGGGAGAGGGAGCGGTTTAAGACTATGAGACTTGACTATAGTCATTGATTTGACCCGTTAGTGGATGAGACCAGATTAAGACATAATGTATGGTGCGCATTGAGATTGCTGCTCTATTAAGGAGCCTTGCGGAGCTAGTCTTACCCACCCCCATTTAGTATTAATAGTTAAGTGGCCATTAGGGCGACTTCACCCTACTGAGCTCTGAGTATATTAGACGGGGCTAGATGTGGGGGTGCATGAGATCCAGGGATGGAGCTGGGCAACAGTTGGGAAGGGTGTTGTTGGGTAAGGGATGGGAGGGGGAGGGAAGGGAGGTGGGGAGTCTGATATGTATATAGTTTTGGGGAGTTTTAGTTTGAACATTAGCCTATATAGCAAAGTTGTATGGTTGAATCTGTGTCGCGCAGGAAGGTGGATTCGCTGGAGGTAGAGAAGGACGGTAATGAACTATGGGGGATCTTAAAATAATTTGTTGCAGGAAACGCATCTGACACGGGAGAAGATGGAGCTGATTGTTAAGAAATGGAAAGAGGTGGTGGTGGGCTCGACATACTCTGCGTATGCCAGGGGAGTACTAATTTGGGTGGCACCGCATGTTCCATTTCAACCATTGCAAGAGGTGGCGGAGAAGGATGGGAGGATGGTCATGTTGAGAGGACTGGTGGAAAATAAAGAGATGAGCATTGTAAATACATATGCCCCCAACTGGGATACAGCGGCATACTTCAGGACCTTGAGCGCTAACCTCGGCATATGTATGGGTAGCGCAGTGATTTGGGGTGTAGATTTTAACTGTGTACTGAATCCCAACGTAGATGGATCAGATGGCAAGATCGATAGGCCTTCCCCAGCGGCGAAAGCACTGCAGACACTGCTAGATGATTTTCATCTGGCAGACTTGTGGAGAACTAGATACCCCCAAGAAAGGCAGTACTCTCATTACTCCGCCCCTCAACAGCTACATACGAGGCTGGACTAGGTCTTTGCCACGTCGGATGTGATGGTGGAGGTCACTCAGGTAGAATATAAGACGAGGGTCCTCTCTGATCACTCGCCATTGGTTTTGGGGTGGCAGTACTGCCCCCCGAGGGCACGGATCCCGACATGGCACCTTCGAGCTGAGGTGCTCAAGGATCCAGTCTTTAGAGAGGATCTTAGGGAGGAGATTGCAAATGAATTTGTGGAGAATACGGGTAGAGTTGACTCAGCAGGTACATTATGGGAAGCCTTTAAGGTAGTGATGCGAGGGGCTGTGATAGCAAAATTAAAGGGTATGCAGGGCGGGGTTCTAACTGACCTACGACGGACGGAAGAGGAGCTGGAGGGAGTGTTAAAGGGTGGATGCGAAGATATGGAGCGGGTACTGGGGCTGCAACAGAAATGTGCGGAACACTGGGAGAGGCTCAGCAACCTGAATTATAAGTACATTGAGAGACAGCATGCGGGAGGGGATAAAACAGGACGGTTGTTAGCATGGCTATACATGAGCGAGGCTCCCAGACCCCCGATCAGGACAATGAGGGAAGATGGTAGCACAGTGGACACCCAAGAGGGTGTCAATGAGGAGTTTGCAGAATATTATAAAGCGCTGTATGCAGACGAGAGGGAGGGCAGCCGAGGGGAAATATTGGAAACATTAGAAGATATAGGACTACCCATGATAAGTGAGGAGGAAAGGGAGGAGCTAGATGCACCGATCACCCTGGAGGGGTTAGAAGAAGTGGTGAGACAGTTACCTACTTGCAAGACCCCAGGGGCGGATGGGTTCCCGAGTGAATTCTATAAGACATACAGGAAAGAGGTGCTCCCCCCGATGTTGGATATGCTCAATGAAGCGTTTGAGGTGGGACGGTTGCCGGAATCACTCAGAGAGGCGGTCATAATACCGCTCCCCAAGCCTAATAATCCCGCACACAGCTGCGGCTCCTACAGACCTCTCTCGATGTTAAACCAAGACAGCAAGATATTGACGGCTGTCCTGGCAAACAGATTGCAGAGAGTGATTAGCAAGCTGATACACCCGGACCAGACGGGCTATGTCCCGAATAGGAATATAACCCATAATCATAGGCGACTCCGACGGGTGATTGAATGGGGTAGTACGGCTGAGGGCGAAATGGCGATCGTATCCTTGGATGTGGTTAAAGCTTTCGACTCGGTCAAGTGGCCGTGGTTGTTGGCGGCCTTGGAGAAGTATGGCATGGGGCCTGGTTAAATGAGGTGGGTGACGATGCTATATAGTGAGCCACTGGCCAGAGTTGGAACGGGTGCAGTAATATCTAAGAGATGGCAACTGAGTAGAGGCACTAGACAGGGGTGCCCTTGGTCCCCGATGCTCTATATACTAGCCGTGGAGCCCATAGCGATATATCTCAGACAGCAATACGACACGATAGGTATTGAAGTGGGAGGAGAACGACATCTGATCTCCTTATACGCAGATGGCTTGTTGCTATACTTAAGATACCCGGAAGAAAATCTCCAGTACATACTGGAGGTGATGGCGAGGTATGCAGAACTGTCTGGGATATCGGTGAATCCCCAAAAATCCAGCATGTTTCCGCTAGGTGACTATAAGGGAACCCCTAAGACGCGGCTACCGGTATTACAAATACCGTGGGAGGTTAGTTCTTTCCGGTATCTTGGGATAGACGTGTACCATACGGTGGAAGAGGAGCACAAGCACAACACCGAGGTGGCACTCAGGAAAATTGAGAAGTGTATGCAATTTTGGGTCAAGTTGCCCTTAGCAATGATGGGACGGAGTGCAATGCTAAAAATGGTGGTCCTGCCTAGGCTTTTGCATTGTTTTAGCAATGTCCCATACATGATACCCAAGAAGTTTTTTGCTAAACTTAACAGTATGTGTAGGGATTTTTTGTGGCATGGCACCCGAAACAGTGGCGCTGTGGAAGCTGCAGAACTTTTACGAAAAAGGGGGGATAAAACTGCCCAATTTTGAGGTGTATTATGTAGCAAGTCAGCTGCAATATATGGCTCAGTGGCTTTCAGACGAGGCGACCCCTGAATCTAGGTTATTTGGACATGATTGTACCCCGTTTTACAAGAGAGATGATCTGGTTGCCCAAGTCCGAAATGAGAGAGCGCCCCAGGATGATGATGCTCGGGTGGCAGATGTGGCGTAGGGCGTGCCGGATGATGGAGAACCCATTTCCATGCTCCCCGCAGGTACCGCTAGTCGCGTTGGCAGGGGAAGATGCGCAGTTAAGAGCGATACTTAGGACCCATTGGGAATCGGTGGGGCTAGTAACGTTAGGAGACGTCTGGCAGATGGGGGGGCCATTTTGGATTTTGAGACACTTGGGGTGGAGACAGGATTGCATGCGGGCCAGTACATCACATACTACAGAATTGTGCAGAGAATCCGGGAAACGTGGCCTGAAACTGTGTTAGGAGAAGAACCAGATGCCATCATAGAAACAATATATGATATATCGGATGGAGGGCATGAGATTTCTAGGCTGTATGAGATGGTGATGTCTAAGGTTGGGAAGGACCTGACGCAGCGGAGACTAGATTGGGAGGTGGAGGTGGGAACCCCGATAGAGGATGGGATGTGGGAACGGGCACTGGGACACCATAAGAAGGTGTCGAGGAATGCTAGACTAAAACAAATACAACTATATATAACACACAGAGAATACATGACGCCTATGAGGATATCCAAGTTCGAGAACGCTGGACGACAAGCATGTCCCAAATGTGACGAGGAGAACGCCGATATGACACACATGTTTTGGTCATGCCCAGTAATTGAGCGTTTCTGGGGAGAAGTGGCACAAAAAAGCTAGCCGAGAAAGGGGTCACGTTGGTCATAGACACAGCTTGGGCCTGTTTGCTGGGAGGGTTCCCCAGATCATCAAAACTCAAGCATGTTGATAAACTGAAAGATCTAGCATATGTGCTTGCTAAACGGAGGATTGCCTTGGGATGGAAGACTTGTCACAGGCCACGGATGGAGGTGTGGTGGAAGGAGCTACAGAAATGGCCAGAGGCAGAAACAATGCTATGGCAAGAGTCGAACACTGTAGGGGGGGGGGGAGAAGAGACAGGGACCCTGATGGCATGGAAATCATCAATAGCTGAATTGTTTGGAGCAATACAAGATCTGACCGAATCTGCAGGAGGCGAGACCCGCTGCATGCGGTGGACACGGAGAACAATGAACAGACAGGCTCATGAAGGGGGAGGGGGAGGGGAGAAGCAGTGGCGAAGATTAAAGAATTAATATGACTATTTTGTTGCTAAAAGCACTGCGTGTTTGGTTGTATTGTGGTTTTGTATTGTTTGATTAAAATGAATAAAATTGTTTAAAAACAAAGTATAAGGGGACCGCATGATTCAGTGCTTTATAGGTGAGGGGCATAGTTTAAAGTTGGCTGTCAATCAAGGACAAGATCCATGCATATTGTCTACTTGTAGCAGATATGTGAGCTCTCCTTTACATGATCAAAGCTGATCTAAGATCATAATTTTGCAAGGTTTGTGGTTTGAGCACATATTTACTGGCTCCCAAATAAAGCCCATTGCAGTAATTCAACTTGGACAGTATTAATGCTCTGGCAAGTGTGATAAAACTTTCCTTAGAGAGCAGAGGTTTGCATGCCCGGATTAGTTTCCCAATATATGCCATGGCATAGGCTGTAGCGTTCACTTCTTTATGTAGATTTAACGTGACGTCGCGATAGAAACCTCCTTTACCCACTGGGATCTTGTTTCAATCGATGTTGAAGGAGGTGTAGTCTGAGTTCAGTTTTTTTTTAGGTTTGCTGTGGAGCCTACAATCAGCGGTTCTGTTTTGTGATTCAGGCAGAGACCGTATGTGGCCATCCATGCCTGAATGATGAGGTACATTTTTTTCACTAATGCTACATCGTCCTCATAAATACCTGACAACGGAAGGAGGATCTGGGTGTCATCTGCATACTTGGTATAGGTGGCACCCAGACGGTCCAGTTTATCAAACAAAGGCTTAGGGAAGATGTTGTAGAAAGTGGGTGATACGCAGGAGCCTTGGAGGACTCACCATGTGATGGCAATAGGGTTGACTGCTGCTGACGGGGAGAAGACTCTCATAGTAGTGTTATTTAGAAAAGAATGTATCCAAGTAATGGCATTCTGGGAGAAATGAGCTACAGAGGTGAGGTGGTTGAATAGTACTTTATGGTCAACCAAGTCGAACGCTGTCGAAAGGTCCAGTAATAGTAGTAGGGCCATTTTCGCATTGTCCTTTAGTACATCAATCTGATCTTTTAGGTCAATAAGGTCCGTTTTGGTCCCGTGTTGCGGTCTAAATCCCGATTGCGAGTCCTTAGGAGATGGTTAATTTCTAGATATTTCTGGATCTGTAGATAAGCTACGCTGCACAGAATCTTCAATAAGAATGGAACTGTCTTAATTGGCCTATAATTTGTGGGGATGGTCGGGTCCAAAGATTGTTTAAGTAGGGGTAAGACCCAAGATTCCTTTAGGTTACTGGGTACTATACCTGAGGTAAATGAGGTGTTCATTAATTCGGATATGAAGGGTGTTAGATCTATAGCAGCATCTTTAATTATTTGCGCTGGGCAGCTGTTGCCTTGGGATTGTTGGTTTGAGGGAGCAGTGATTTTATTTTAACCTCCAAGGCAGATATTTTAGAGAATTTAAGGTGGTTATCTATATTGTTTGTTTTGTCGTTTTTCAGCAATTTTGGTTTGCAGAGTGGCTATTTTGTTGGAGAGCATTCTGAATGTTCGTGCACTAGAGTTGGTCCTTTACTCGTGTATCCACAGGGGTAATGAGCGTCTCCAACTCTTTAAGGATCACAAATAGCACTTTGTACTGGAGCTAGCCTGATTAATTATATTGTTGTATGATTCCCTTTTAGTACTCAATATTTCTTTCTTGTATTTAGCAGATATATTCTTTAGGTTAGTTTTGTTCTCAGCAGAGGGAATGAGCTACCAGATAGATTCTAGCTTTCTTTTTTTCAGCTCTTCTATTTTTTAGCTCAGGGGTGAACCAAGAGTTCAGGTGCGCTCTTGGTTTACTTTTGCGTAATTTAAAGGGGGCAATGGTATCCAGAGCTTTAGTCATAGAGGTGTTGTACGTCTCTACTAGTTTGTAAGGGTCGGTGATATCCTCTGTTGCGTTTAGTGTAGGGATCACAAGTGGCAGGATAGCCTCCACCGTAATGTTGCGTTTGTTCCTTGTCTGACATGGAGGTACTGTCTGGTTTAGTTTAGTTTTTTGAGAGTTTATTGGGAGGGTAAATGACAGAAGGTAATGATCTGTCCAAGTTTGGGGAGCAATGGCAGTGATTTAAGTGTCACAATTAAGGTTGGGTACCCAATCAAGGGTCCTGCTTTTATTGTGGGTAGGTTGGGTAACTTTTAGTTTAAAGCCTTGTTCTGTCATTGCATACATAATTATTAGTGCTTTGGGATCATCCGGGTTGTTCAGTCCCAGATTAAAATCACCCAGTACTAGGATTTGGGAAGATGTTTTGACATTGTCTGTCAGTAGTAGCATCAGATCGTCCTTGAAGGTGCCTATGGGCCCAGGGGGGTCTGTATGCTAGCTGGATTGTTATAGTATGGGAGTTGTCAGTTGGTATTTTTGCAGTCAATAGTTCGTAAAATTAGTTTATGCGAAGTACCTAATCTAAGATCAAGATCTGATTTGGCTATAATGCAGATTCCGCCGCCTCTAGCATCTACTCTGTCCTATTAGAATAGTGTAATTGTCTGGCACAGCGAGTAGGATTGACGGTCCTGCTGCAGCATGCAACTAAGATTTTGTAAGGGCCAAGAAGTCTAGGTTACCGGCAGTAATAATATCAGCGATGTCTGTCACATGTGCTACCAGTGATCTTGCGTTAATTAACCCACCCTTAATAGTCTATTGACTTTAGTTGGTATGGTACTTTGTGCTGTTTTAGTGGCTTAATATGGTTGGTGGTATTTTTTGTTGACACTTTCCTAGGTGCAAAGCTACCTTTTTTATAGGGATAACTGATGGCAGGTTAGCGTGGGAAGTGTTAGATGAAGATGGGAGTCTGGCATGGAGTCTCATTTCTGACTAGAGTTGGGCAGGGATGGCTTCAGATTTTAGTTGGTATAATTCGCCTTATCCTGATATATTGACTTGAGTCTGTTGCTAAGTCTGAGGTTTCTGATTGAAGTCAGGCAAGGATGACTTGAGGGTATCACCTTGATGTGGGATCGGTTTAAGTAGCTGATCGATGATGGTGAAGGTTGAAACTCTTTACTCAAGGGGTCTCGTTTTTGAGAATTGAAGTTTAAGTTTAGTTTCGGTAGGAAGTGTGTGGTCCTGGTGGTAGAATCCAAAACATTGAATTTTAAGGCGGGTAGGAATGGTGTAGCCTTGATTTTCTTGATATCGCACTGCATGGTTGGACATAGTTGGTGCGCAGATGGAGCACTGTATGTGAGAGAGGGTATCTGGATAAGCTCAGTCCATACGCTTAACAGTAATGGTAGCCCAACGTACATGATATTTAATTTGCGGATGTTTGAATCCTGTGAAGAGCGTTGCTTATTATTGGTTGTGCTAGGTTAGAGGTCTAAGGTGGGACAATAGGCAGAATTGGTGTCGCGAGAGGCTCAGTCGGTGTGACGGTTAGGTACCACAAGTGACTCTTGATGCAGTTCAACAGTTGATCCTGACAACACGTCTAATAACGTTGCACTTAGTATAAAGCATACAAATGGCTAAGTCTTTCGGCATATCATAAGTAAAGCACAGTAAATCACAATAACCTAATCTTCCTTAAATAATATATTCATGCCAATTCATGCATACTGATAAAACATATGGCATTTATAACGCACCTATACACAAGTGTTTCAACATGTATGGCTGTGAGCGCCCTGGAATTTGGACTCGATATCTTGAGAGTTCAACACCTAGTAAACTCATGCGACGCCGGAAAGGAGTCTGAGCTGGTCGCTGATGCCAGCCCAGTGTGGTTGGGAGCAGTGCTACCCCTGCCTGATCTTCACAGACAAATCAGAACCATTGCATATGCCAGTAAGGTACTGACAGCGACCCAACAGATACTCCCAAATTGAGAGGGAGGCGCTGGCGATACTTTGAGGCTGTAGACATTTTCGCATTTGTGTTAGGAAAACCTGTCTTTCCTCACTGACCACAAGCCATTAATCCCAATCCTGATGGGCTCATCCTCCAAGCCACCACAGAGAATAGAGATGGATGCTAGCTCTTATGGAATATGGTGTGAAACTGCAGTACAGACCGGAAAACTTCAACCCGGCGGACTACCTGTTGCGTCATCCCAGGGGTGATGGTGATCAGGAGACAGTCAATTGGGGAACGTGAGGACTATGTTCGGCTATTCGTGGACGTGGCCATCCCGGTAGCCCTGACCCTTGAAGAGGTAGCTGACACATAAAGAGAGGACGAATGCTTCCAACTCATTCCGACTGCAGTTGTGAGCGGTGACTGGAGGTCAACCATAGCAGACATGTCCCGCGAGGGTAAAGAAACTAAACACGAAATTCAGCAACTGTGCCGAGTCCAATAGGAACTGTCAAAGTCGAAAGAAGGCCTGATACTTCGAGGGCAGCAAATCATGATGCTGAGAATGCTGGTTGGGAGAGTGATGGAATTGGCCCACTGTATACACCTGGGCACCGCAAAGACAAAGTCAAGGCTGAGATCCAAGTTGTGGTTCCCAGAACTAGAGGAAAAGATTGATGACCATGTGAGAAAATGCGTGTGGTGTCATGCAGCCGCCCCGGTTAATAAGGAACCCTGCATTGAATCCATGGAGCGAAGCAACAGCCCATGGGACACGGTGCATGCAGATTTTGGGGCAACAGGAAGAGGAATGTATTTTTTGGTTTTAATAGACTAATGGTCACGATATCCGGAAGTAGAACTAGTTGACGCCACGTCATGCGAAAAACCCATACAGGCAAATGAGAAAGTATTCGCGACCCATGGACTTCCCCGAGTCATATGCTTGGACAACGGGCTGCATTTTGAAGGCAGACAATTAGCAGAATTCATGAATGACTTTGGTATCACGCACATAAAGGGGACACCGGGATGGCCGAGGGCGAATGGAGAGGTGGAGCCCTTTATGCGCACGCTCAAAATATTCTGCATCTCACAATGAGGAGGAGGTGGGCAAAAAAGAAATTTATACCAGTTCCTCAGGGAGTATAGGTCGACCCACACCTCCATACCTCACCCCACCAATCCACAGGCATGCCTCCAGCTTAAGCCTTGTTCAACAGATGCCGAGAGGACTTATTCCTGAAGCAGATGGCTGACCACGGGTGTCATTGACAACCAGAAGATGTCCGAAGACGGGCAGATGCACGATGAGAAACAAAATGCCCGGCGCAGCCTGAAGCCTCCTCACACTGAAGTGGGGGACACGGTCCTGGTGAGAAACAGACACACAGTAGGGAAGTTATCCCTCAACTATGAGCCTACTCCCACAGGAGTGACACACGCAAAAGGGTCCTTGGTGACTGCTGCTGACCAGTGGGCAACAGTAACAAGAAACTCATGTTTCTTTAGGAAGATCACCAAGGAAGAACTGGAGCCTGCAGTAGAGACGTCACCGGCCCGTGCGAAACAGAGGGCAGACCCTTGAAGGCCCGGAGGATCCCGGACTGGGAGGACATGAACGAGAGAGAGAGAGCGTGAAGTGATGAGAGGTATCCCTGCCGAGTAGGCCGGAGGTGCCCAGCGAGATTCAAGGACTACATCATGGTCCCCATTTGAAGCAGACCGGAAGTGGACGGTATTTGCCCACGTTGGGCTCAGACACTGTTGGTCATAATTGCACATGTCTATGTCACGTTGACAGTAAGTTAAGTCATGTATGGTGAAATGTTTTGTTATGAAAAGGGAGGGATGTTAGAGTCAGGTGAGCGCGACGGCACTGTTCGCCGTTGCATGTGCAGCAAAAAGTGGCTGGACGGAGCTTGTCAGTGCGCCGGGAACCCGTATGATGCAGACCTGTGTCCTTAGTATACTTTAAGGTGCGCGGGCAAGGCGTCACAACGGGGGTCCCAGGGGCACATAAGGCAATATAACAAAACCCGTATGCCTAGATCGTGATAACTCCCTATAACTGGGGGCTCTTGCATCACAATTTAGAAAACCCCAATGGGTTAAAAAAAACTGCAGCAAGGCTCCTTGTCCTTGGCCCCAAAGACTGCATCACACCCGCCCTCGGTGTCCTTCACTGGATGCCGAACAGGTGACTATCGACCGGCAAGGCTGTGTGCATCACTGACACTGAGCTCTGCACAACACTGGCCTAGAATATCTACAGCACAAGCTCACGCACTGCAGGCCCACCAGAAACCTGAGTTCTAGGCACAGCTCTCCTTGTCATCGCAGTCGCTAAATCCACCAGAATAGGGGATCCTCTTTCTCCGTCCAAGCTCTCACCATCTGGAACTCTATTCCTTTTAGCATACGCAACAGAGTATCAACATGCTTTCTGGAAGGCACTCAAGACCTTGCCCTTCCCTTCGGCATCTTGACTGACCTAGTTCTGGGTGAACTATCACCCCTAGACAGGTAGGGGCACTGTTGAGTCACTTGAGACAACTAAACAGTACCTAGCCATCACGGAAAGGATTCCAGTCGATCTATGATACAATCTGCATACTCATCACAACTAGATATTAGCCTGATCCTATAGCTGTATCCCTCCTGGGGCGCAACCACCCAAATGCATACATCTGCAACAAATCACTGCACAATTTCATAACGCACATCACCATTAGATTTCAGCTGAATCCCACGAAAAGAAGTCAGTCCAGCTGGGCACATGATTAGTCTCCTTGATACGCCTACCGTCCTAACAGTCTATCACTGCACCCATCAAATAATCCGATCTCTGTGGGTCGCCAGCAGGGACTTAGACACCCCTCGCTATGTTTGTGCTGGCTAAATGCGCACACGCATTCTAAACCTCCTCCTTTCAATTGTCATACCTCGAACTTCGGTCCTCCAAGGGTGTTCTCTGCCCCAAACAGTGCTTTGAGGCCATCCTAATGAAATTTGCTGTGTTTGGCTGTCAGATTGGCATTTATCTCGAAGTGTCTTGAAAATAGTAATCTTTCTCTGAACTCACTTGCAAAACTTCACTTTATCACTAGAAGGAAATCACTGATTACACGTTTTAAATGTAGTTATTAGAATGCAGCAGGTTCACTTATACAGTGAATCGATAATGTGGTTGCACTTTTAAAATCTGTTATTTGGAAAGAACACAGGGAAGATCCTTCTTGGCAATTGGTAAACATGGCTCTGGTGGTGGATCGTAATACCCCAAGCAAAGTGAAGGCATTACCAAGGACAGCGGCCCATTACCAGGACAGTATGGCCCACTGAGTTTGTCATTACATCTATTTGCATCAGATTATTGTAATAATCTACTGAGTTTGCCCTAAAATCAGAAGTCTGAAACATGAAAATAAATTGTGGGTTAGTGGCGCATTAGGAGAGACGTAAGTTGGGTAGGCAGGTAATAGATGAGGATGCAGAACACAAGGGGATGGTGGGGGGGAGAGAATAGTCCCCCAGCAGGGCAACCGGTCCGATGAGAGTAGTGGACCCGGCAAGATTAGAAAGCAGAGTGAAGTGTTGGAGGCACAAAAGGATGTGGGCAAAGACAAGTGCAGTGAAGGCTATAGTCCTCTCGTTGACTATGATGTACCCTACCAGTGTTTATGTCCATTCCATTATTGTCACCCAGACAAAAACTTTCTCCTTTATCACAGATCCAGTTGTCACAAACCTGGAGTGGATTTGTCGTCATATTATCACTTGGTAGTTATTAGACTACAGGTAGTCAAAGCACATCTGTGCTATAGACCACCATAACATGGAACAATTACATCTGGTAGTAACTAATGTAGTTCTGTTAGACCGCATTGATAATGGGTATCATCCCCAGTAGTTGTGCTGTCTTAGTTCTAAGGTCCATAGAAAAGTAGAACCTAGGTGCTAACCTTTTCAGTTACCTGGATTTTTAAAGAAAAGGACAGAGCTTGCATTGTCCACAGGTCGCTTAAATCTGCTTGTAAGTCCAGACTGGTGTGCGCTATTGGGCACTCTACCCTGTTAAAAAGGGTACAGCCATTTTACCTTGCGCAGTAGGGCTCATCCAGTAGAAACCTTTTGAACTTTGTATTTTAGCTAATCTGGTCATCCACCTATTGGCAGAAATATTTGTTTAATGTTCTTTTGAATTGCTTTATTAAATGTCCTCTTGAATGTTATGACAATGCCATTTTCACATTCAAATTGCTAGACCTGGTTTCTCTTGGTGTACGCCTATGTTAATTATTAACTGAGGACTTGGAGGGAGTATATATTAGCAACTGGAAATATTGGGTACTGCGCTGCTCCTGTGCTGGTATAAAGGCTATTAGTGCCCAAATAGTCGGTTCTTGTACAATTTATTTGAAGAAAATTGACTCTCCATGAGCAGGAGCTTGTTCCTTCTATAAAGGAGGATCATTGTGCCTATAAGAGGTAGATATTTGAGTTGGCACAAGTGTGCGGTTACCATGGTAGCATTTTCTAGTCTTAATTAAAACTATGGGCTTCTAACAATTCAAACACCAGGTGCACCTCGTTAATACAGCAGGTGACTAAAAAGGCTTTTATATATCAGCCAAAACTGAAATCCATAGTTTACTCAACTCACAGTAGCAAGATTACAGTCACTGTACGGAAATCTGATACAAAAGCAAAGGGGTTATTTTTCCACGGCTGTTGCAGTTGTGCAGGTCTTGCTATTCTGCACACTGTCGCTTGAGTTTGCATGTTTAGTGTGTTGCTCCTAGAAAAATACTGTTAGTTAAAATGACCACACATGATTGAACAGACTAATAATGAGAGGTGAACACCGACAGATTTTTAGTGGATTGTTAGTCATTTTGAGTTTCTCAGTTTCCTGAGTTCAGATGTGACTGGTTATTTTTGTATGCTAATCCCGCAAATACAGGTGTCTTGGCATCTGCATAGTGCAGCATGGTGATGCCAGTATTGATGTCCAGTTTGATGTGGGAGGTGGTTTATATAATAGGATGTTTAATGTCCAGTATTTGACATGAATAAAAAATGCATGTTAACTGAAATGTAGAGCCTGACTAATACCACCGTGCTGTCCATCGCACTTGCTTGCCTCCTTTAATTTGGTGGGACCTTGTGTGTTTTCATCAAGTTATTGCGGATCTACATGATGATTAAACCACTCCTTGAAAGCTTAAATGTTTGTTTTAGGATTCCAGTTTTGAGGGACAGTATTACGTTTCTAATAGCTGTAGACTATGTGGTTAAGGTTGTTCCTAGTCTAGATAACGGAGTATTGAGAGAGCTGTTTCTCTTTGGACGCTTTTTGGCTTACACTGTAGGGGTGTTTTTGGTTGAAACTTATTGGGTGGGTGCTTGAATATGGTGCAGGGAGCATGGTTCTGAATCCCCTTTTGCTGGTCCACGGTCAGAAGTGGAAGAGTTATAATCTAAACATTCTGTAGTTGGTGTCTTGCTTTAAAATGCAATTTCCTCCATCAGTTAAAGTACTCTGCAAATTAGGATTTTCACATTTATTGCATTCTCTGCATATTTTTCTTTT
This sequence comes from Ambystoma mexicanum, assembly GCF_040938575.1. Taxonomy (NCBI): domain Eukaryota; kingdom Metazoa; phylum Chordata; class Amphibia; order Caudata; family Ambystomatidae; genus Ambystoma; species Ambystoma mexicanum. The sequence continues at coordinate 255,372,979 of NC_090939.1, forward strand.
CATGCTACAGCCAGCTAGGGTTTTATTCCTCCCATTATTTCTAAGGTGTACATATAATATCTAATTGTGAGTTCATGATCATGTCTCCTACTTTGTCAGTTTAGTGATTTTCCTATGGTCAAGTTCTACTCTGCTTTTAGACAGTATAACCGTGGTAAAAATTATGCAGTTGAGATCCTTTTGCTAATAGGGTAGCCTAATGAATGAATCTGAATTTATGCTGCTAAAAATGTGATTGTGGCTTACTTGATCACTATTGCTGAGCTTTGTGTCCCCTTTTCCTAACCAAACCTATTTAATTAGGTTTGTTTCTGCCAGTCTTACAGTAAATGAAAATGTCCACACAGGAACCAAATAAAATTATACATCTTCTATGTACACGTCACATGGATTGAAGAGGGATGGGGAAGCCTACCTCCCCCTCCTACCCTTCCTACTAAATTCATGATGAGGAAGAAAGCCAGAAAGTGCCGCAAATACCCATTTTATTTCGGACTGATCCCCAATGGACCCATGATTCATGAATGGGTCGAGAGGTATCCCCTCAGCCAGCCATACCGCCCGACGAACGTACAGACCTATCCATGTGTGGATGAAGAGCCACGGGTCGTGATTAAGGATACCTTGATGGATAGCTTGGACTAAACACCCCGAAGCCATGTTGTTGACGTCGTTGGAGTTACCACGACATAGCAGCGTTGGACATGAAGCACATGTGCCAACCGCACTTCGGGGCACAAACACGCACTCGAATACATGAAAAACACAAGCCTACATGTCTATAGAGGACCGATGCACACACTTACTGTCCTGCCTTTATTATTTTTGCCATTGGCCAAATGCAGCAAAGCAGAAACCACAAGAGCAAAGAGATCCTGAGCAGAGCTTGCAGATGCTTACACGTGAATAACCCTATAGAACTGCAGGAGGACCTATGGGACCTGACAGAGCCAGGTGTGACTAACCCATGGAAATGTAGTGTAGCATGGACACTGTAGAAACCGCATTATAAAGTTTGGGAAAATTACAGCAGGCCTCAAGCCTCAGAGCAAGGGACGAGCTGAGCTGATTCAGGCTGGACAGAGCAAGATGTGCGATATAGGATCTGCAGCCAAGGCCAAGAAATACGGATGACATGCCAATCCCCAGACGACAAAGGGACCAACTGCAGAATAGGCTAATCCTCATAATTCAGAGCTACACAGCTCAAGTTTGTGGTCTCTGAACACGTGGCATGGCCGAAGCAGACTATGGACTGCGATCAGTGATGAGAAAGGAGCACTGGTACCAGGCCACCACACACAGACAGCGACAAGTATGAACATTATGCAACAAGTGTTGTACAGATGAGAGCACGCTCATGAGCTAAGGTGGTACACACAAGTTACAATGCAGACATAGTCATTCTTTTAAGGGCAAGGGAGGGAACCGCTACAGTGTTGGACCTGTGGGCAGAAAGGACACATTTCAAGAGTGTGCGGATACAGGGGGATGCAACAGAATTGAGGAGGGCAGGGCCTGCAGCCCCATCAAGGGGACCAGGACGACTATTACGTACAGGACTAGCAACAGCAAGGACCGATGCAGGGCACATATCAACAGATGCCACAAGTGTTAGGAAAGATTTCCATTTGTGTAATTTTCCCTCCAGTTGTGTAGCCTCCAACTTTTTGCTGCTGTTTAACACCTTTGTCTCACTTTGCCAGGGGAGCCTAGCCTTCTGGTGCACTCCTTTGGGCTTTCGCTCACTTCATATGGGGAAACTGACATGCCCTTCAGACAGTCAGTACTGGGAGACTTTGTTTCCCTTAGTCCTTTTCCAATGTTGCAACTTCTGTGCAACATTTAACAAGTGTACAAAGTACCTTTCAGTACAGCACACTTCGGTCTCTTAGTAATTTCCAGAGGCCCTAGATACGCTCAAAGGATTTTATTTTAGGAGATGTGTAGATGTCACAGACAGGGCTGGTGGCAGCTTATCTTTTCATATAATGTTAACCCTTTCCTGCCAGGTAAACTGAGATTACTGCGTTTGCCACAAATGGGTGGCCTGGCTCCAAAATGGCCATGCCACGAGTGTTGGGGAGAATTCTCATTTAATGGCTAATTTCCCTCACCTAGTGAGTCTCCCAGCAACTTTGCTGGACTCCTGGAGTTTATTTTTTTCACTTGGTAAGAGTGTGAGCGTTTCCCCCACTCTTACCTGTGTTTTGCTGTGTGTTTCTACCTGTTTCTTTGTGATTGTGGGCTCTGGAGTACACCACTTCAGTAGCCCCCTTCTTTGTGTGTGTCACCCAGCACCTTCTGTGCCGTGGCACAGGGTGGTCGTTCAGACTCCCCCCGACTCCATTTCTGAGGCGACTATCGTCCCCCAGACAAAGGGTAAAGTTACCATTAACTTTACTTAGTCAATCTACTACAGATCCAGTACACCCCATCTTCCATGGAGTACTGGAAAGGGTTAATTTGTATCTCTTTTTATCTGTACCTCCTAGAGCATTGTTTTGCTCTTTTAACATTTAGACTTGGCTGGTGGCAGTGGTATCGACCCCAACTTTTCTACTGCGATTATATTCGATAAATCTGGTGGTATTCTTGGCTATTACATTAGCCTCGAACAAAAACCCGTTTGACCAAATCGTCTTTCTTTTGGCTCCGGTTGGGTTTATTCACCATTTCTTTTTGTTAAAGTCCTTCTTGTGTTTTACTTTGCGCGGCAAACTAGGTTCGCCTTCTTTGTTCACCATCTTTTGGCGGGCTTCTGCTCAGAAGCCCTCCACCAGGCACCTGGGTGTCTAGGTGGACTGAATGTGAGGGAGGGGTGTAGTCACCCCGTGCACAGGGTATCCTAGGAAACACAAGTCGCACTTTGTCATGATTGGCCAGGGTAGTTGTCCGGGCTGGACAACCCCCCTGCTGGGGGATTGACAGCCAGGCTGCGTGAATGGAGGTTTTTCGCATAAAAGGCAGGTCTCTTGGGCTAGAAATCAGAGTCGCCACTGGAACTACAAGGAACCGAAGAGAAGCGGAGAGAACGACGGCTGCTGCAACTACCCCGTCTCGGAGAAGCCCTGCTGCAGCCCTGAGCTATCTGCCCTTCAACGACTAAGAGGCGATCCATTCCGAAGTCGTCTTTCCTTGAGCCTGGGGGGATAACCAGCTCGTCTTCCACAGCCAGACGATCCTCTTCCTTGGTCGAAATCGCTGCACACAGCTGTAGTGGCCCGGGTATCCATTTGAAGAGCCTCGCCTGTGTTTTTAAGTTGCGCACCTTTTATTCGTAGTCGCTGCTGCTGGCCTCATCCCTGTGTGGTGCAGACCCCCTTCAGACGTCCTCCTTCACAATGAAGCTCCAGGAATCATGGGTCTGCGGGAAACCATCAGGAACTACTGCCAGGGCACCAGCTGCATCATTTGAAGAAGGTACTGTGTCCTGCTTGAAGAAACTGGGTGAATCCCTTTTCTTCATTTCCAAGGCTTGCCCTTGTCTTCCCTCCTTATAACTTTTGCTTCCGAACATTGACAATATCGAAGTACTCTTGGCTACGTTGAATCGTGAACTATCTGACTATGTGATATTCGGCAACAGGCCCCGTTGTCACTTGGCCCTGGCTCCGGCCCTTTGACTTTTGAACTCTTGTCTATGAGTGTTTCTCGATTCCGTTTGCCTAACCAAAATATTGCCTGCGATTTTTGCCTCCAACTCCCTCTGGGTATCTCAGGTGCTAAGTGTGTTTTTGCCCCGGTAGCATTTCATGTCACGGATATGCGTGACATGTTAGTAGACCAAACTGTCAAAGTGATCGCAATCGTATCCGTGGTATCGTGTTTTGTGCTCATTCAAACACAGGGTATTTACCTTGAGACATACTGTACAAAGTGAATTGGTTAGTTGTAGTATATTTAAACTGTGGTTTTTATTTGAGTTTGATAGAAGTGTTGTGTTTATAACGAATGGTTTAAAAATAAATGTACTTATATTTTTTTTACCTGAAACCTTGAGTCAGTGTTTGCTTGTGTCACAGTAATTGTGGTCCCTTTGCGTAATCTCTGCTACTGCTCATATACTCTTGAGATGAGCCTGGCTGCTCCGCCACTGCTACCACTCTGACATAGTAGTACAGGCTTGTACCAAAGGTAAAACTTGTATTGCCACCTGTAGTCTTAATTGTGTGTAGTGGTCCCTAAGGGCACTGCACAGGATTCTGCCTAACAAGGTTCTTTATCCTGTCCTTTGGTCATCTTGCCCCTTCACCTTGCCCAGGTCGAGCTAACCCGGGTCAGTCCTTATTTGGGCATGCATTTTGCTGCAAAATGCCAAGCTTTTGTGGGCTTCTGCATGCCTTGTTTGTGTGCCAAGTATGTGGAATGGGGTGTCTGCTCCCAATACACATCCTGGGTGCCAGAGAATCTGGAGTCCTGTGAATGCCTTGGACCACCGTGGTCTGTGATTGCTCCACGTATGGTATGCCTGTATGTGAGCAGATATCCCATTGGGTCCTATTCGTTTTGGTGCGAAGGAGCTTCTGGATAAGAGAGCCCCCAAACACCCATACCATGTTGATATCTGGAGTTCTCACTGAACGAAGGATAGGATCCAGGTATCCTGAAGCTAAGAAGCCAAGTCGAGGAACCGCTGGTGACCCGCTGGAAGGTTTGGCACACTGAGCCCTCTGTATCTAGTCGATCTAGGTCTGCAAAGACGCTTCGACCCATTCGAATAGTGGGACCAACTGTTATAGGCACCTTCACCAAAATCTGCAAGTATGCCTTCTCAGAAGTGTCCCTGGGCCAACCAGTGGGCTGACCATCTTACGCAGTACCTTTGCTCTGTCTCCGCTGCCGTTTCAAGGAGGCGCTCGAAACTTGGTATACTGCTAGCTCTGTGTTCACGGCACCCTCACACCGAATTCCGTACACTTGGCGTTCCCAGGTCTAAAGTGAGACGAGTGTGCCAGAACTGGAGCATACGCGTTTACCGTGTCATCCAGCCGTGGTGACGATCTTTGCAGATAAACTGCATTTGTGCCCCTCCTTCCATCCACCAGGAGCGGAGAAATCGCCAGTCTCATTTGGGAATCATCGCTGTATCTTCGTCGCTGAAAGCCGCTGAGCAGCCAAATTGCTGCACTTGAACCTACAACCGAAGTGGACTTGACTGCTGAAGCTTGGTCTGGAGTGCGCCGAGGGTCGGTGAATAATCGCAAACCTAGCTAGCCTCCATCCATTTTTACGCACAAGTGGCCTCTGGGGGCCCCTTTCCTTTCCATTGCTAGTGCAAACTATTCCCAACTCTTGTAATCGACTCTGCCCTCAAGTGGAGACCCTCCTCGAATAGTGGGAACCTCTTCATCGCCTCACCCACCTTCCTGAGCTGCTAGAGATCCTGTTTTCCCCATTGGAACTACCGCGTGTGCTTGCATTGCCTGTACTTTTGAGTATTAGGCTCCTCTCTTCTTAGGAATCGGTCTGCCTCTTATAAGTGTGTTGGATATAGAAGGGGCTAATGACTATTTGCACTGCCTGTTTCCTTCCCCTGATAGGTTGTGGACCCATTTGGTGCTTTAACCCTTTAGACCTCATTGCTCTTGTATATATGTATTTTGGTAGTATTGTGTTGGTCTAAATAATACTGTGATTTGATTTGTGTGTTTGAAACTCAAAGGCCTTCAAATAAATGTATATGTATTTTTAATATATCTACACCTGACGGAGTGATTTGTAAGTGTCCTTTTACTCTATGTGCTCATTGAGGTCTTTGTCACCCTCACCCCTTCTGAGACCTAGTCTTGACCACCACCCAAGCTACCTTGATTGGTCTGGCTTGTCCAGAAGGTTAACCTGTTCCAAGAAACTAGGCTGGCCTCCTGAACATCTGCTCACCAGGTTAGAGTTCAGAACTCCATTTTAACAACAAGCACCACAGACACAAATGCAGGTACCACAGATGCCGGCACCAAAGTATTTACAAGCGCCACCGATTTCAGAGAACACACAGCGATAGGTACAGACATCAAAACAATGACGTTCCAGCACACGTAGACACGGTGGCAACATTCCCATCAGTCAATTGGGAGGATTTACCATGGTGGGGAACAACCCCTTTACAGGAAATGGGATGTCCCTGTACAATCAATAGGACAGCCCACAGACGAACTTGATGTGTCCCATCCTGTCGATCATACCCAACCCTGTGGAGGAACCTTGCATAAGGGTGTTACGCTCACCTGGTATCCATGGGGGCACCACATGATACTGGATGGAGGCCTACGCGCTATCCCAGACCCCTCTCTGCTTGGTTATCTGCCAGACATTGGGTAGTACCTATAACAGGAGAATGGAGGGTTAAGAGGGTTACTGGTTCTGTGATGGATGGACTCCCACCTCCCTCTGTTCCAAATATCTCCCTTGGGATTATTTCTAACCTTAGGTTTTTGTGCGTTGAACTCTCCGTCCTGCGTCTCTGTGCAGGGGTTTGTGGTTGGTGCGGGCGTTCCGTGGGCCTAGTTGCTTCACTGGTCCGTGTGCCCTTATGTCGGCTCCAGACCAGCTGTGACTTCGACTCTGCTTGCTGTCTTCCAGGTGAGTTATGTCTTTTCTGTCTCTTTCCCTCTGTTTTCTCTGTCTTCTCAGCATCTTGCTCCACTATGCTGTTCCCTAACAATGTCTTTGTTTTCACAGGGATGGTTGCGATCTCGGAGTTGCCGCGCTGATGGCGAACACCACAGTGAGATATTGATGTGCGGAGCGCTGCGCTGCTTGTTGGTGTTAATTGCTATCCTGTGTTCTTTTCTCTTTGTACAGGTTGCAGTGATGTTCCGGAGTGATGAGCAATCGAAGCGCTGCTTGCCTAGGTAAGTGTTTTGTTAATGCTGACCTTGTTCCCTCTCCCTTGCAGGTTGCGGTGAAACCCGGAGATGGGCGAGATGGATTCAAGACCGGTTACTTCACAGGCAAGTGTTCTTGCTTGCTAATGCTGTTCTTGTTCTTCCACGTAATTAATGGAATCCGGATCTAGGACTTCAGGATCGGGCCGCCGGAGAAGCAGATGAGCAGGAGCTGGGCAGGGTGAGCGTTACGCTGCAGGAGTGCAGAATAACGCAAAGCGTGTTCTGCTGTTTGGGTGTGGTTTAAATAGCCCAGATAAAAGTAGTTCAAGGCCAATAGTTCCAGGCCCAGCCACACCCAAAACACTAGACTGCATGGCTTGGTTCTAAAGAATTGAGCTGTGTAATGGGCCTCCATGTTGGATTAAGGTCCAAAACTGGTATTGCTTTATTCCTGATAATGAGCCTGGCACCATTACTGACTCCATGTATGTTTCTGAGTTGTAAGGCCCTTGGTGCCCGTGTGAAGGGCTTTAGCCCCATTGCTGCCAGGTGGCTGTTATACCTGAGGGGGTCAGAGGCATGGATAGTGATAAGGGTGGTGATTGGTGACAAAACTGTTTCCTTCTTGACACTGGGGCAACTAGGTCCTTTAATTAGGGAATGTGTGTTTACATTGTCAGGGAATGTCATGAACACTCAAGGATTCTCTGGGGCTCGAGAAATGGCTCCTTTTACAGACAATGGGCCTCATTACGGGTCACGAGGTCAGGAAATGACAGTGGCGGTAAACCCGCCGCCACTGTTAATTCCGTACCGCCCGATCTCGAGTCCTGCAGGCGGGAGGTGGCATTCCCGCCAGGTCTGACCTGGTGGGTTTAACACCGCCCGCCTGCAGGCGGACGTGGAAACACCAGCACCATCACGAGATGGTGCCGGTGTTTCCACTTCCCCATTCCGGACTCGATGGGAATGGGTATTTACCGAATTCCGCCTCCAGAATTCCCGAGACACCAGGGTCGTAATGCTCCGGTAATTCCGGGAATCACGGAGGCGGAATGGTAAGACGAGTCCGGCGGTTACCGAGCCGGAAAAACCGGCAGGTTACCGCCGGACTTGTAATGAGGCCCAATATCTCACTATCTATAGGTGATCACGATCTATCACTACCTTTGCTTACTCTCGACAGACTCCTGTAAACCTACTGGGACGAGACATTAGGAGCAGATTAAACACGCCCATCTCATTCACAGACCACGGAATAGTGTGCTCCACACCAGGAATACATATGCTCAATGTAAGACAGATCGTTCAAGCATATTGTGGACTGCAAGGTACAGAGAGGGGCGTCAGTGAACCCAGAAATGTTCCCGTATAGGAATGACATTGCATGGCTCTAAGGCATTGCAGGAAAGATCTGGCCAATTCCAAACGAATACCTATTCAGGCCAGAGCTACCAATGGATGAGCCAGACGGAACCATAGTGCCAATAGAAATAGAGGCAGTGGTTGCAAGAGAGGTTTGGATTGCAGTACATGGGATGGATGACACAGGACGGGCATGTAGAGCAGTGATTGCAATGGCAGAGGGATGCAAGTTGACAACAGTGAAAGACGAAGAGCTTTTCAGGGAAGAGAGGCTAGAAATAGAGATGGTGTTTGAAATGAGCGTGACATACTGGTTGGAAAACCACTACAGAGAAGTCCCACAGAGAATGGCATTGGCCCTAGAGGCGCCGTCCCCATTCTGGGAGGACATGGCCGAGGTACCCAGCACCCTATGGACTACAAGTCCCTATGACGTGGGCTGCATAAATAACATAGGGGGAGTGAAGATAAAGATTAAGCCATAAGCAATTTTACCCAGAGTGAAGGAGTATCCCCTAACCCAAGAAGATGACATTTGTGACAATCACTGCCCTGATTGAGAGAGGAATTTGTGTACCATCAGAATCTCCATGCAACACTGCAGTGCACCCACTGTACAAGGCAAAAGGAGGATCATGGAGTTTAATACAGGATTTAAGGCCTGTTAAACATATTGTAGAAGTAGAGTATCCTTTAGCTGCAAATCCAGCGACAATTTTGTGCAGCATTCTGGCGGAAGCAGCCTACTTCTGTCATTGATTTGAAGAATGCGTTCTTCTCAGTACCACTGCACCCAGACTCTCAAGACTTGACCAGATTTATGTATAGAAATCAGAAATGGAAACACAGTAGTTCACCACAAGGGTACTGCGAGTCACCATTTATCTTTAATAGAAAGATACAGAAGGACTTGAGCAACTTAGAGATGGAAAGTACAGTTCTGAAATATGTAGATGACATTTTGATTTGCAGCACTACAGAAGATCAGTGTAGGAAGTATTTGGTACACATGCTGACCGTGTTAGCTGACACAGGATACAAGGTAGACAAGGCCAAGTTACAATACTGTCAGAAGGAGGTACTATACATTGGACAAACGATATCACAAAATGGCCGACAGATCACCCCATAGAGAGCAGAGACAATACGTAAGACACCGAAGCCCATGACAGTGAGGGAAATGCAACAGTACTCTTACGTCCCGTCCCCTTTCCTCCATACTGCATGGGCGTCCCTTCCAAGGGACGGGAGACGGAACCATTTTCACTTGGAAAAAACCTTCTTCCCCTTTAAATTTAGAGGCACTCGGGGTGCGGCCCAGGAAGCATGCGCTGCCCTGACACTGCCCTCCGGCGCCACACCTCATTCCCCTTTTCCACGTTGACAGGAACGGGCCGAATTTACCAGCGCTCCTGGGTTTTGCTTCGGCCATATAATTCCACATGCGGATACTTCTTCTCTTGGTCTTTATCTTTTTATCATTCAGGTACTCGGTCCTCAGGCATCATGCTCCTCCCCGGTGCATGTTGACTTCCCCAGGGTTCAGCGGTTGCCCATGCTGCAACGGGCTCTTCCCAACTTCAGATCCCCATGCCCTCTGCCTACGTTCCCTTGGCCCAGACCACGGTTGGCAAACTTGTACAGTTTATGGCTCACTGTCCTCGAAAGCGCTGAAGAACAGACTAGCCAGTTGGAGAGCCACCTTGAGCATGGAACTGGGATGTACCCCCACTACACCAAGGGCCGAAAGCTCTCTTCTCCCCTGGGATGTGACATATTAAGCCTGCTTGACTTGGGGCACAATCTCGCAGGGGGGTAGGCATTGCCTTAGTATTGGGCACCCTCTTAGGCTCTTAGGACTTAGAGCTCCTTACACTGGAGTGCTTGACATTTGCTGGTTCTGGGTTCCCAGACACCAGGCTAAGACATGCAATTTTTTGATCTGCGGCCCTTGGTCTCTGGGGGGCCTGTTCCAAGGGGTATGCCAGTGGTGAAACACGGAGCCCCTTAGACGCCGTTAAGAAATTTGCAGGCTCACACTCCCTCTGCTCCCTCACCCGAGATTCGAAGAGGGTTGAGAGCATGATTCTAATTATTGCTAACTCAGCCAATACTTAGTTACAAATGTACCCCCTGGGTACATGGTCAACCCCAGCTAGGGGTCGGTAGCTGTTCCTGCATCGGTGATGGTTCCACATCGTTGTGACTTGGGGGCCCTGAGTGGAGATGGGCGAAGATGGGAACTGGCCGTTGTGCTAGGCAGTGACAAGGACTCACTCCATGTACTATGTGGGCAAAAAGGAAGGTTAGACATTGGAGCATCAATAGGCAGTCCATCCTCAAGCGGAAAGTCGGGGGGTAGAAATATACGAGGCCACATCCATGCAGCTGCCAGGGTTGGAACCATATGCTGGGGTAAAATCCAACAATGGGGTAAAATCCAACAATGGGGTGAAATCCAAGCTGCCAGTTGCAGCGGAATGCCTGGGTGAGAGACCGCCACTGGCAGATGGTGCCGGCCGGACAACTTCACCCACAGGGGGCACTGGCTTGTCCGGCCCAGGGCCTGGTAGGCCATAAGTGGGCAGCACATTAGGGGCACTGAACGACAAAGTAGGAACATGGAGCTCAACTACAGTAGGAGGTGGGCTGGTCAGCGGGCCACCCAAGCCTTGACTGATGACCGAGAATCTTCCCAGAATTGGCCCTCCGCCTTTAGTAGCTCCTTTGGTAATTAGTTCCTCCTGGATTGATGTACACCCCCCTCCCATATGGGTGTCACACAGGCCACGCCAAGTGCCAGTGGGCGGTGCTCCACCAGCCCCTGCAGGGTGCCCTTTGCAAACATCTTTAAAATAAAAAAAGAAAATTTGTATTTACAATGTTATAGTTTACAAAGAAACTTTTCATTTTGCCACATCTCTGCTTAGTTCTTTGACTATAAGCGCAGTATAAATTATTAGTTTTCTTTATAGGCAGTGCATCACTTCATAATTTTATTCCCAAATTGGATAATGATGAAAATCAAATTCTTGTCATTGCCTAAAAGGATCTCCGCCTATCGTGTCTGCGTCTGTTGTTCTCTTTCATCTTGAAATAGGTTCTATATCGGGACCTCTCAGTTTGTAATTCTGGACACTCCATGATAATATGGTAAAGTGTCTCAATACTTTACGGATTCTTGCAGAATCTGCAAAATTGTTGTGAGCCATCGATCTGTTTTATTCTTGCAAGTCTTGATCTTGTTGGTAAAATATTCAGCCGCAGTTTCAAGCAGAGGTTTCTAATATTTTTATCCAGGAAGGTCTTAAAGTAGTTGGCTGGATCATTTAACGCTCGGATGTCAAGAGAACATGTTACATTTTCTTGGTACCTTAATTTTCCATTCATTGTGTGTATGCAATCATTCCTCATTAAAGTTCAGCTTTGCTTCTTGTGGGCGATTTAGTAAGATTTCCATTGGGGTGTTTTCTTTTTCAATACTTGTAAGTATTTGTCTTCCATTCAAGCAGTGCTTGCTGCATGTTGCATTTTCCTTTGTTCTCAAGAGGTCTATGGCTGGAATTGACTCTTCATTCTTTGCTTTGCAAAATAGGTCAATTTTCTTCAAGAGCACAATCGAAGCCAGTGATTGCAGGTTGATCTCAAAGTGTATTCTTGGGACCGGGAAGGAAGTTGAAAGCACCATAATCTTCCTCCAGAAAATGGCTTCTATTTTTGGCCAGATCATGGGTGTCAATTTAATCAGTGTTTCACTTCTGTAACTTATACAGGGAACCACTTTATTTCTGTAGAAGGCTAAGATTGGATTAAATGAAAATGTTCCAAATTTTCCATGGAGCATACTGCATGGACGTGCAAGTGAATGGATTTTTGTCATCAAGTGATCAGCCCATTCTTTTGTATCTGGAGATTGATTAGAATTCCCAGATATTTGAATGTCGTCACTACAGTTATTGTTGTCCCTTTCATGTGCAGAGATGGATTCTTCGCTTTCTTATGGTGAGGCTTAGTGACGGACAAGATTTTCATTTTGGCAATGTTCACTTTAAGTTCTTTCTGTTCCATATAGGCTCCCATCCGATCAAGACATGCTTGACGACCTTTCAGGGTTTTATCAAGAAGGACAATGGCATCTGCATACATAATCGCTGGTAGTGCAGTGGAATTTAGTATTGGAGGATTTAGCATGGTAGCTATTGTCTCGTCTTCATAATCTGCAGTATAGAGGTTGAAGAGGGTTGCAGCCAATGTGCAGCCCTGTTTCAGGCCGTTCCAAGTATTGATGAAGGCAGTTTGAATTCCTTCTTTGGTTAATCTAACCCATATCTTTGTTTTCGAAGAAAGCAACTTGATGGGTAACAATATATGGGTGGGACATTTCCATTTTTTTTAAAAAAACAATTGGCGATTCACTTCATCAAAAGCCAGGTGCAAGTCCACAAACGCTGCTCATACTGTGCTTTTCTTTATCATGGCTTCCTGTTTGATGAGGTTCAGTAGTATCAAATTTATGTTTGTCCCTGCTCTTCACACAAAACCTGTTTGTCTGGTTGCAAATCGATTTGTGTTCCGGGCCCAGGCACATAAGTCCGTCAACAGCAATGTCCCAAAGATTTCCCCCAAAGGGTCAAGGAGGGCAATCAGCCTATAATTGAGCAGGTTTTCCTTATTGCCCTGTTTATATATGGGGATCAAAGTAGCATGTTTCCATGTGGTTGGAATTTGATTATGCAAGTTCATTAAGGTCATGATTTGCATCAAAATCTCAGACCAAATTTCAGGCGCTTGCTGAATATCATTTGTTAGTCTGTCAGGGCCAGGAGCATGTGAGTTGTTCAGATGTTTAATACTATTGGTGATATCTTTTTTGGTCAAACTCCCCTTCCAGATCTGAGTCGTTTCATCTTCTATCACCGTACTCGTTCTTTTGCGATATAGATTGGAGAAGTGATCTATCCGTTTTTTATTCTGTATCAGTTGATGTTTACTGTTCGTTGCATTCGGGAGGCTCAAACATTGTTGTATGTTTTGATGGAGACTTGCAAGGATTTTTCTGTGTCTTGTTGGTACAATGTGCTTCTGTACATTCTAATCCAGTTTCGGTATCGCTGGGTAGCGGCCGTTATTTGCTTCCGATTCTCTGCAGTATTGTTCTTCTATAATTCTCTCACTTGTTTGCGCAGTTCTTTTTTCTTTTGCTTAATTTGCAAATTGAACTGATGGTTATGATTCAGGGATTGTTTTGTATTCATCTTTACTTGTTGTGAAGGATTAAGTTACCATCCATAGTTTAGCCTGTCAAGCCCTTCTTTCTCAGCTTGCTGGCATTTGTGTGGGAGAGATTCCAGTTGTTTCGGCTTGATTTGTAGCCTAGTTTGTTGTTCATTAAGTTACATCATGGGTAAGGCTTGTAGGTCTCGATTCTGACCAGGGCCTGTCCATGAGAGTGTAAATATTTGTTGATTGCTCATGGTTGTTAGAATTACACTAGATGAGTGCTGCCAAGATCCCTGAAGAGACATATATAATATAGTATGGCCTTTGAGTTGCCACGTCTCAGGTGGAGATAATTTCCTTATTTGCATCTTGAGGGTTTCCTATCTGTGTCATCTGTCTTAGGGCCATCTTTCACCCATATTTCTGCTCTCATTGAGGCATCCATTTTTTCCCGAAAGTTTCCTTGTATGTCAAATAAGTGGATATTCAGGTCTCCACATATAATCTCAATATTACAATATGTCGCTAGCATTGAATCAAGTGCTGTAAGAACCTTATCCATGAACGTGGACTCATTGATGGCCATCGGGTTCCAAATTCCCAGATAGGAGGCATCCTCAGTTTGTTGTCTATAACCTTGCTGTTTGTCCATTTTCTGGAGTATCGTATATTGGGACCAAGAGTTCAAATTATTCTAAACTATTATCCTCCAGGCTGAATCAGTTTCTGTCAGAGTAATTAAACCAGAAGATGGTCTTCCTTTCGACTGTAATGGGGCTGGATTCATATGTACTGTAAAGCAATCACATACTGGTTGCTTTGTCAGCTATGTTTGTTGGAGCCAGATGATATGTCTCTTTGCTAGTACCGAGTTCCCTTGCTGAAATAGATGACCATGTCCACGTGTATTCCACGAACATATCTAACAGTCTATTTTGTATTGTTCCACTAGTTGTTTTGAGTGAACTTCCATCGGGCGAGAATCATTTTCTATTTCTTCAGTTTGAAGTTTTGTTTATTTGTAAAGCGCAAACCAGGCCCAGGGGCAACCGGGCACATACTCTTGAAGACAGGTTACAATAAACAGTACATACATAATAAAATTACACAAATATACATAAAGTACATTTCGAGGGGATTGGGTCCTCCGACGTATTCCATATCTATGACAGTAATCACCACAGCTGTGCTGCTTCGGAAACTTTTTCGGCGTCTGCGTCCTGCGTCGATGACGTCGATGCGCCGCCGTCGAGGACCTCCTCCGACGTCCGACGTCATCCGATGTGATAAGTAGGACGCACGACGCCAGTAGCCTCAGTTCCGTTTTTTCCGCGAACGTGTTGCTTCGTGTTTCTCGGTTCTAGCCTCGACTCTTTGGAGTTCTGTTCTTTCTGGTTCTTCGAGCCTGTTCGTTTGTGGATATTCCTTCGCAGCGATGTCTTCCACTTCGTCTTCAACCCCGCGTCCGGGCTTCAAGAAGTGCGGGGTGTGTGGGTCCAAGATGTCGGTGACTGACTCGCACGACGCCTGCCTCTGGTGCCTCGGGGAGGCCCACGACACGGATGACTGTGTCGACTGCCTGTCGCTCACTTCCAAGGCCTTACGCGAACGTAAGAAGAAATTGTCGGTAGGTCGGGTGTCCAAGCCCCGGAAGTCGAAGTCGGCGGGGCTTTCGACGGATGATTCGAGGGGTGACTCTCCGCGTCATCGTCGGAGGTCTCGTCGGTCTTCTTCTAGGAGTCGGTCTCGCCACTCCTCTGCCTCTTCGAGGCGTTCTCGGAAGCGCCGTCACCGGTCGCCTTCCAGGTCCTCTTCCGAGGACTCTGCCCGGCACGTCGGTTATCCCACCAGCCGTGCGACGCCGGAGGAATGGGCTTCCTTCGGGAAGAAAATGTTGGCGATTCTTGAGTCGCAGGGTACTCAACCGTCCGCGCCCCCGAGTGGGGTCGGCCGTGTGAGGTCGAGAGACGCCGCTCGCAAGAGTGGTCGGCACGAGTCACGGGAGAGGTCCCGTTCGGACAAGGAGGCTCGTTCTCGCCGTACCCGTTCCAGGTCCCGGTCCTCGACGCGATCGAGACCGTGTGCACCTGTGATGTCTTCGAGGAAGACATCGACGTCTGAGGCGTCGAGGGCGTCGACAGGCTTTCTCGAGGCTCCGGCTCCGAGGAAGTCGTCGAAGCCGTCGACGTTCAGGTCGTCGAGGGACACGCTCGGGGCTCCGGCTTCGAGGGCTGTGTCGACGCCGCCGATATTGGAGGCGCTGCATCTGACGTCGACGCCGATTTCCTCGACGTCGACGCCGATCCTCTCGGCGCCGTTGCCGGTTTTCTCGACGGCGGCGCCGATTCGCTCGACGCCATCGACGCCTTTCGTGTCGGAGGTGCCCCGTGTCTCGGGTGTACCCCCTAGGAAGGCTCTGGCTAAGAGCAGGCACTCTCAGGTGCCTTTCCACCGCTTGGATTATATTTCGGAGGCGGATGAGGATTCGGTTGGCCTGGTTCCTGGTCAGGTGCCGGATGACATTGTCTCGGGCCATAGTCAATTTGACGAATTGAGGCAGTCGCTGCATGATGCTAGTGGTCTGGACACCTCTCCGGAGGTGGAATTTGGTCGGCCTGAGCCTGGCTCCCATGCCGATTCCTCATACCGGCGCCTTATGGCTAGGGTGTCTGAGTATCTGGGATGGTCTGCTCCCCCAGGGGAGTTTGTGCAGGATGATCTGACGGACATCCTTGATGTTGGTCCCCCATCTGACCCGGTTCTGCCATTCCATATGGCTTTACAGCGTAGGGTGGCGGCGGCTTGGACTGCTCCGGAGAGTCTCCCGGCAGTGGGCAGATCCTTGTCGCGGAAATACCGTCCAGCCAGTGGCGACCCCTGCTACTTGACCAGGCACCCCACTCCGGAAAGTTTGGTGGTGCAGGCGGCCACGGCCCCGGCAAAGCAGGCGTCGTACCCTACCATCCCTCCTGATAGGGACGACAAACGTTTTGATGGCTGGGCGAAGAAGGTGTTTTCTTCTGGTGGTATGGCGCTTCAGGCGGCCAACTCCATTTGTGCCTTGTCACGTTTCACGCACACTCTGTGGAACTGTGTTGCGTTAGCGGCTGAACATATTCCCGAAGGGGACGAACGGGATGGTTTCCTTGCTTTGGTCCAGGATGGTAAGGATGCCATGTGTGAGTCCGTTCAGTCGGGTTTGGACTTAGCTGAATGCGTCAGTAGGTCCATGGCGGCGAGCACCGTGATACGCAGGTTTGCGTGGTTGCGGAAGTCGGGGTTTGCTCCTGATGTGCAGTCCCGGCTCCTCAACATGCCCTTTGATGGTGAACATCTTTTTGGCAGCAAGGCTGACGAGAGCCTTGAGAGGTTGCAGACCTCAAAAGCTGCAGCGAAGTCGTTGGGCGCTGCAGTACGCCAACCTCCGCCTTTTCGTCCTAGGGGACAGCAGTGGAGGGGTGGCTCCTTTCGCTATTACTCGTCCTTTTGGTAGAGCGAGAGGAGCTGGCAGTCAAAGGGGCCAACGCAGGGGTACCAGAGGTGGACGACAGGGTACCCGTGGTGCCAAGGCCGCTCGGGCAGTTGCCTCTTTGCCCTCAGGTAACGCCGCAGCCGCTCCTACTCAGTCATGAGGCCTTGTCCCATGGTTCGCCGGTTGGGGGAAGGCTGGCGCAGCATCTTGTAGAGTGGCGTGCCATTACTTCGGATGTGTGGGTTCTGGAGATCATAACCCACGGCTACTGTCTTCCCTTTCGGCACAGGCCTCGCGACAATCCACCGGGGAACCTCTCTTTGAAGTGTCCGGATCCGCTCCTTGCGCAGGAAATTCAAGCCCTGCTGGAGAAAGGCGCCATAGAACTGGTGCCTGTAGCGGAGAGGAACAAGGGATGGTATTCCCCTTATTTTTTGATTTCCAAGAAAGACGGGGGATTGAGACCCATCATGGACTTGCGCGGTTTGAACAAACTCCTCAGGAAGGACAAGTTCAAGATGGTTACTCTCTCTCAAGTCCTCCAGGCCCTTCAGCTTCAGGACTGGTTGGTGTCACTCGACCTCAAGGATGCTTACTTCCATGTGCCGATCCATCCCAAGCACAAGAAGTACCTGAGGTTCGCGGTTGGCGACTCGCACTTTCAGTTTCGGGTCCTGCCGTTCGGTTTGACCTCCGCCCCGAGGGTTTTCACCAAGCTCATGGTGGTGGTGGCAGCGCATCTCAGGCAAGGGGGGATTCACGTCTACCCCTACCTGGACGATTGGTTGATCAGGGGGAGCTCTCCCGAGCAGGTCCTGGATCATCTGTCCGTCGCCTGCCACTCCCTTCACAGGCTGGGCTTCTCCCTCAATTTAAAGAAGTCCCATTTGACGCCAACGCAGAGGCTCCAGTACATCGGAGCAGTGCTCGACACTTCCCTGGGGCAGTGTTTTCCTCCCCAGGTGAGGGCTCTTCACATTCAGCAGATGGTGCGCAAGTTTCAGCATGCCCAGACGCTCCCAGCGTTCGAGTTCTTGAGGTTGCTCGGCCTCATGGCGTCCTGCATTCTTCTGGTGCCAGAGGCTCGCCTGCGAATGAGATCTTTGCAGTGGGCACTCAAGATGCAATGGTCGCAGTCCTCCGGCAGGATGTCGGACCCGATTCGGGTGCCGCCCTCGGTCGCCCGGGACCTTCTGTGGTGGGCCGTCGAAGGCAACTTGATGAAGGGGGCTCCGTTTTGGCTTCCCTGGCCGGAGGTGACGATCGTGTCGGATGCATCCCTCACGGGATGGGGAGCTCATGCCAACGGGCTGACAGTCAGCGGTCGTTGGTCTCCGTCGGAGTCCAGACTCCATATCAATCTGTTGGAGCTGAGGGCCGTCAGGCTAGCCCTGAGGGCTTTTCTGCCGACTGTGCGAGGGAAGAATGTCCTGATCCTGACGGACAACACAGTGGCCATGCACTACCTCAACAAAAAGGGGGGGGCAGGGTCACTTCCTCTGTGCAGGGAGGCGATGCAGCTCGAGTTCTGGGCCATCCAGCAGGAAGTTTCGATCTCGGCAGTTCATCTGGCCGGAGTCGAGAACGTGACGGCGGACGCTCTGAGCAGGCAGTGCACGATCTCTCACGAGTGGGAGTTGGCTCAGGAGATTCTCCTGGAGATCTTCGCCCTTTGGGGGACCCCTCAAGTGGATCTCTTTGCCTCCAGTGTCAACCGGAAGTGCGAAAGGTTTTGCTCGCGGGAATTTCCTCCAAAAGGAGCCTTAGGAGACGCGTTCGTGGTGGAGTGGTCGTTCCCGCTGCTGTACGCGTTTCCTCCGGTCCCCGTCATCCCGCAAGTGCTGCGGAGGTTACGGAAGTTCGGTTCCCGGATGATCCTCATTGCTCCGGCGTGGGCTCGGAGGACGTGGTACCCGGACCTTCTCGACTTGTCCATCTGCCCTCCACGTCGTCTTCCCTACCGAGACGATCTGCTCTCACGGGAGGGGGGTCAGGTTCTCCATCCAGAGGTCGGATCCCTCAACCTTCACGCTTGGCTTCTGAAAGGTTGAGGTATAAGGATTGGGACCTCCCTGAAGACGTGATGGAGGTGTTGCTTTCGGCCCGAAGGCCCGCAACTAAGTCTCTGTACCGTTGCCGTTGGCGTAAGTTCTGCGACTGGTGCAGAGTTCAGAATGTGGATCCTTTTGCATGTGACATCCCCATGGTTCTGTCCTTTTTGCTTTCTTTGGCCCACAGGGGCTTGCAAGTGGGTACCGTTAAGGGTTACCTGGCGGCGCTGTCCATCTTTAAGCGCTCATCTGAAGAATGTTCTTACTTTAAAATCCCTTTAATTTCACAGTTTCTGAAAGGGCTCACTAATGTGTTCCCTCCGTCGCCTTTCCTGGTGCCCGGTTGGGATTTGAACCTTGTTCTTAGGTTTCTTATGGGTGCTCCGTTTGAGCCGTTACATTCTTGCCCTTTGAGGCTGTTGACTTTGAAAACTGTGTTTTTAGTTGCGGTTACTTCCGCTCGCAGAGTGAGTGAGTTACAGGCACTTTCTGTTAAGCCACCCTTCACTGTATTTCACAAGGACAGGGTTGTCCTTCGAGTTCGTCCTTCTTTTCTTCCGAAGGTAGTGACGGAATTTCATTTGGCCCAGAAGATTGTTCTTCCGGCATTCTATCCTCCTCCGCATCCTGGTAAGGAAGAGGAGTGACTCCATAGGCTTGATCCTAGGAGAGCTTTGAGCTTTTATGTTTCTCGCATGTCCCGGGTCAGAGTGGACGATCAACTCTTTATTGGTTACGCTGGTAAGCGCTTGGGGCAAGCTGTGACGAAACAGACTTTGTCCCGCTGGATTATTTTGGCCATCTCGGAGTGTTACCGCTTGGCGGGCAAGGACCCTCCGGCTGGCTTGCGGGCCCATTCTACCAGGGGCTTGGCTGCATCTACTGCCCTGCAGAGGGGTGTTCCTATTCGCAACATCTGTGATGCTGCCACCTGGGCTTCAGTGCATACATTTGTGCGGCATTATTCCCTCGATTCCATCAGAGGGCAGGATCTGGCCTTTGGCAAGGCGGTCCTTTGCTCTGCTATTTGATTGGCTATTCTAAATTTTGTTTCTAAATTCTTTCCCTCCTCCTTGATTTGGTACTGCTTTGGGAGTCTGTCATAGATATGGAATACGTCGGAGGACCCAATCCCCTCGAAGAACAAGTTACTTTCTTACCTGGTAACGTTCTTTCGATGGGATGGTCCGACGACGTATTCCATATCGCTCCCGCCCTGCCTTCCCCGCTGCAGAATTTCTGTTGCGTTTGCAGCTTACGTTCCGCAAGGCTTTGTGTCGGACTGGCATTTGACTATTGTCACACGTTCTGGGGGAAAAAACTACAACTGAGGCTACTGGCGTCGTGCGTCCTACTTATCACATCGGATGACGTCGGACGTCGGAGGAGGTCCTCGACGGCGGCGCATCGACGTCATCGACGCAGGACGCAGACGCCGAAAAAGTTTCCGAAGCAGCACAGCTGTGGTGATTACTGTCATAGATATGGAATACGTCGTCGGACCATCCCATCGAAAGAACGTTACCAGGTAAGAAAGTAACTTGTTCATCTCTACCATTACAAATTATGATACAGGTACATTATAGAGTGTATATACAAATAACCTATAATTACATGTGAAGGCAAGACAGGGTGAAGGGCCTCAAAAGTCGTGAAAGAACAGTCAAGATTTGGCATTGTTCTTGAAAGTTTGGAACGATGGTTCAGTTCTGATGGAAGTGGGCAGAGTGTTTCAAAGTTTGGAGGCTAGAACAGGGAAGCTCACACCTCCCGCTTTTTGGAGTTTGAATCTATGCAGGGCTAGGCTGTGAGTTTGGGCTGCTCTAGTGGGTCGAGAGGAGGTGTGAAGTGTAAGGCGAGAGGAAAGGTAGGGTGGAGCTTTGTTGTTCAGGCATTTGTGAGTCAAGGCCAGAGTTTTCAGGGCAATTCTTTGTTTTACCGGGAGCCATCGTAGGTCAGATCTGACGGAGGAGATATGGGATCGTCTTGAGATGTTTAAGGCTGCCCTTATGGCATTATTTTGAACAGTTTGTAATTTATTGAAGTTGGACTGACTAGTCCCTAAGTAGAGAGCACTACAGAATTCAATTTTGGCCATAATGAGTGTGCTGGCGAGGGTGATGCAGTTAGAGTTTAGAAAGGGTCTGCAGGCGGTGATAAGTTTGCAGGTATAGGCTGATGCCGACCTTATTGCGTTTGTTTTTGTTCACAGAGAGCGTGGAGTCCAGATAGACGCCTAAAGTTTTAGTGTCTTTAGAGACCTTGATATCATTGCCGTCGATTAAGGACTTGTAGGTTTGGTCTAGTTTAAGACAATGGCTTGATCCTAGTAGTAGGAGCTCGGACTTTTCGTTATTAAGGCAAAGCTTGTGATGTTCTATCCAGGCCTGAATGACCAGGTAGACATCATTTAAGGCTTTATCGTCGGCTGAGTAATCACCAGTGATGGGAATGAGTATCTGGGTGTCGTCCGCATAGTTGGTGTAGGAGACACCCAGATAGTCAAGCACATCAAAGAGGGGCTTGGTGAATACGTTATACAGCGTAGGGGACACACAAGAGCCTTGAGGGACGCCACAGTGAATAGGGGAGCGGTCTGCTGATGCTGTGGGTGAAAATACCCTCATTGATCTGTTGCTCAGGAATGAATGGATCCAGGCGTTGGCAGAATCGGAGAAGTGGGCCGTGGATTTGAGATGTTGGCAGAGTATTTGGTGATTGACCAAATGGAATGCCGCGAAGAGGTCAAGGAGAATGAGTAGTGCTAACTTCCGATTGTCCTTTAGTGTCCATCTGAGTTTTCGGGTCAATAAGGGCAGATTCAGTGCCGTGTTTGGGACGGAATCCTGATTGTCTTAACCCCAGAAGATTGTTGGATTTGAGGTAGTCTTGAATCTGCAAGTAAGCTGCACGATCCAAGATCTTGAGCAGGAATGGGACGTTAGTGATGGGTCTAAAGTTAGTTGGAATGTTAGGGTCAAGGGAAGGTTGAGAAGTGGGATTACCCACGCATCTTGGAGGCTGTCTGGGACTATACCCGTCTTGAAGGAGGCATTTATGAATGCTGTGATGAAAGGGGCTAGATCGTTAGATGCTTCCTTGATGATAGGTGCCGGGCACGGGTCACCTTGGCAGTTGGACGGTTTGAGGTTATTTATGATTCGTTCTACTTCGAGTGGTGAGAGGGGAGAAAGAGAATGGTTTGGTGGGTATTAGGTATGGATGTGGTCAGTGGTTGATCAGCCTGTAGGGATTTTTGTTTGTCTCTAATTTTGGTTTGTAGGGTGGCATTTCTCTCCTTATAGGACGAAATTCCATCTAGTGCTGGAGTTCTGATATTCGCAGCTTCTTTGATCAGTTCGATGTTGGATTGATGCTTCGCTGCTTATAGAGACCCTAGTAGACCATTATGCATCAGAGTTGTTATACTTTGTCTGTTATTTTCATTGACTTTCTTTGAACAGCATTTCCCTGCGTTGTCGGCATTCATTGCCCAGGGGCACAATGAAACCCCAGAAATGCAAGCTGTTTATCAATCTTTAGTATGCCCTTCATTGTAGCCAGACTGAAAAGTTCAATGTCCACCGTGTCCAGGTATTGTTCCTCTATGAATTTTACTAATTTTAGATCTTTTGAGGTTATTTCTTTTAATTCTGGAATGGCGTTAAATAGACTTATATTTGTTCTATTTAATTCACTAGATTTTCCTATTTTTTTGTTGCAGGGGGAGAGATCACAATTTTCTCTTGTGCTTTTCTGGGATCTAAAAATGTGGGCGCAGTCAAATGCGCATAGGTCGAAGGGTGTCGTGGATGTTTGAGCCTCTGCTCATGTTACTTTGTTGGTCATCATTGAGTGATGTATTTGGGTATTCTGTGGAAGTTCTAATCCTTCATCAGAGATATCTTCGCACGAAAGCTCAAAATCTGCGAAGTAGATGGAATGGTCCGCTGACTATTGATCCAAAATGATCATTCCAGTATGGTTTGAATCGATCTCCTGCTCAAGTTCACGTACTAATTCAAGAGTATGTAAAGGGCGCCTGGCGAAGTCCTGATATGCCCAGGAGGGTACTTGTAGGTAGATAGATAGAAATCAGGGTGAGAGATCCGAAAAACAGCTGTCAAGTATTTGAAGCTATTTTATTTTGCCTTCAAAACGATTTTGCACATATGAGTATTTTTAAACATTTACAAAACTTTCGATAAGCACGAAAGGTTAGGTGGACAGATATTTCTTTTCTTGCGAAATACAAGTGAGTATCGTCCTCTTTTCTTGCAGAGGAACAATTTTCACAGTGATGCACGAGTGTACAGTACAGGTAGGTGATGACAGAGTAAATAAAACCTCAACTACCTGAGATCCTGACAGCTCTCACCTTCTCCCACAGATTTCCTTTACGGACAGAACCTTTATTAAGAGACCATCCTGATGAAGGCCACCACAACCTCGGGCTTAATCCCAGCCCAGCTTGGCCGAAACACTGTTGTGTCGATTTTCTGTGGCACAACCCCTGTTTATATGTGTTTGTAGAATAGTGTTGTGTTCACTATTGTTGTTCTAGTACCCCCGGACCTATCACAGTCCTGGGCCGCACACTGTTGACACCCTCTGTCATCACCTACCTGTACTGTTCACGTACTGACATGTCCTCGCTGTAGATGTTCATGAGGTCGGCTATTTGTCTTGTTGCCTCATCATGATCCAATTGTTGTGAAACTATCTGTCGTTCACTGAGCTTGGGGAGTATAGGAATTTTGTTTGTCTTATTTGATTGAAAGATTGTTTTCACATCTTTTAATTGTTGATTGTACAGGGTGTGATTGTGTGAGTGTTAAATTCCTCAAGAACGCATTAGATCCTGTCTGACGTTTCTTTGATTTCTTCATTTTCTCTTTCGGTGTAGTTGTGCCTCTTGAATCCTTTCGTTGGGTGAATATAACAAAGTTTTGGCGTTCCTTTTCCACCTGGGAAGCTGTGGCGAGATTGGGGTCCCTGGGTCGTATGTAACAACGGCGGCTCTGTCATCAGGATAGATTCTTTGCTCTGCTGGATCTTAGTTTCCTGAAGGTGGTTGCACATTCATTGGTGTTTGAAGGTCACCTTGTTTGTGATGTCTTCATCAGATCTTTCATCAAGGACATCATGGCTGCCGTAATGTGTTCTATCTGCTCTATCCGCACTCGCTATGTCTGCAATTCTGGTTTGCCATAGCGGACTGCTTTCTGCTTCTATTTCCAGGCGTTGTTGAATTTGCAGGAAGAAATTATCTGTGGATTTGCTTAGTATGCACAAGTGCAATGAGAGTGGCTTGATCTTTAATTGCTTCTACGTTTGCTTCAAGAAGCTTGAACGGTATTAGCGATTGGGATGTTGTCGGTATCAATAGATTTTGGAAGCCAAGCATCGTTATTGGGATGCGAGCCAGCTCACGGTTATCTAATTTTTCACATTGGCATTTGTCATAAAGTTGTTTCTGCACCCGGTGTGTTCTAGCAGCAGAGCTGCCGGGATGACGGACTTCTTGGTCATGGCAATTAACCTGGCTATACTCCAGGTTTACATGTTGTGGGAAGAGAAACTCTTCTTCTTTCAGTTTATTAAGTGGTGTTGAGGTGAAAGATAAGGCATTCTTTGAAGCTTGAGATTCTTCCACTTCCCTTGATCTTTCATGTATACTCATTAGAGTGTTAATTTCTGTCATATCTGGAGACAGACACGCTATACGACTAGGTGCATAATGCGGCTGGCTCTCCAGTTGATCTTTTTTTCCTTTGTTTGCTTGGAATTGTTGACAGAGTTTCTTTGCTCAGAGCTTTTTCTTTTCTGTTTGTAGTCTGATCATATAACTGGCCAAGAATGTCAGTGCAGTTGCTGGTGAAAGAAGACCACCTACTGCATCATTTTTACCTGTGAGGGGTATGTCAGACGAGCCTTTCGCTCGTAACGGAGTATTGTCCTGTGCAGCGAAATTGACAATTGGCATGACTTGTTTGTATGGATGCAAGGCTATGTAACCATTTGGAACAATCACAAGCCTGGTCTCTTTCCCCATTCCTTGGTTTGTAGGCAATTGCATCAGAGGTCATGCAATTGCGTCTCTGATCGTATGTGCATCCAAGGGTGTAACAGCGTCCACTGCCTGAGCCTCACGATTTTAACTCTCTCGGGCCCTACCCTCTGTCGCAAAATCTCAATGCCCCCCGCTCCAGTGACACGGATGGTGGAGCAGAAAGCGGTCGACCATGAAACTCCCCAGGGTTGACTCGCGATAAGGTGAGTTATGTTTCGATCAATTGGGGTATTTGCGGGTGTGCATTCATCAACGGCTCTGTAGCCCGAGACAAGTTCGCTGTGGTTTCAGGCAAGCTGGATTCGATTTGGCCTGTATATAATGGTGAAGAGGGGGGTAAGCCAGATTGGGTGGCAAGCAGAATTTGTGTTAAAGGTGAGGCAGGCTGGGTAACTTGGCTTAACTTGATGTTCATGTGTGTCACGTTCATCTGGGGTGTTGCCATCCTCTGAGATGATTTTGACATAGATTGTTCAAGAGACAGCTGGAGAAATGATTACCGCACAGGCTGCGACGGACTCAGTTTGGCTTTTCCTCTCAAACGAATCCGTGGGCCCAGTGCGTTCGCCATTTTCTTCCGAAACGACAGTGTGCTGCAGTTGGTGGCTTCAGAAACTCTAGTAGAACTCCCGCAATCCAGACTCCAAGGTGGTACTGGCTGCAGAGTCCGGAGCACCGACGAGCCCCAAGACCCTTAGTCTCAGCGTCCGGACTCGGCGGGAAGAGTTTTTAAGCAGGCAAAAGACAATCACACATAGGACTAGACTGGAAATCACTGGCTCCTGGAGGTAGAACACAGCTTTTTTTTAACTTTATTTTTGGAGTTTGCAAAAACAAAAAACAGAGTCGTAACATAACATACATGGAGGTAACTGTGCTTCTGAACCCGCCCCCACCCCCTTCTGGATTACACCCGAGCCTCAATTGCAGTGGTCGTGTTGGGACACGCGTCTGTGGGACCCTTTTGGGGTTCTGGGGTTACACTTCTGGAGGAGTCACTGACTTCGGTGGACAACAAATAAGCGATATATGGGCCCCAGATGTTGGGCGGTCGAGCATGCAGGGGCAGTAGTTTGAAGTTTGTTTCTGTGTCTTGACAATATGTCTTGCAGCCACTGCTGTGCGGTCGGTGTGGGTCCCTTCCCCCAAGCCATTGCTATTCTTCTGCTTGCCAACAGTAGCAGCAGCCCTCCCAGTTTGCGCGTTGCAGGGGGGAGGTATTTGGTGAGTTCTAATATAGTGATCTTGAGGTCGGGTTCGATGGGTGCGTCTATTATTGCAGCTGTTTTTTCCAATATTGATACCCAAAAATGTTGTATTGGTGGGCAGACCCATGCGAGATGGCGGAAGTCTGCTGATGGTGTACCACAGCGGCCGCATTGTGGGGGGGGGTCGCGGGATGGTAGTGATGGATTCTGGCGGGGGTGTGGTATGCCTGGTGGATGAATTTCAGGTGAATTAGTTTGTATCTTGTGTTTAGTGATACCTTCTGAGTCTGTGTTAGAATATAATCCCAATTTTCATCTGGGATTGAGGTCTGCAGGGTTCTTTCCCATCTCACCCTAGATGATGTTGGGTTCGGGCTGTATCTGCTGTGAGGGATTTATATAGCATTGAGACTAGCTTACACTCTCCTTGCGATTGGATGACCCCGTGGAGTAGCTCCCAAGTCGCGGGTTGTTGGGGAAACGAGGGTAGTATGGTTTGGAGGGTGCCTCTGAGGCGGAAGTAGATTCACGTATGTAGGGCGGTGGGGGCCCCGCAAGTTTTGGCCTGTTGGGCGGGTGAGGAAGTGCCCGTCGATGAAGAGGTCGCCTATACTTTTAAATTTTAGCTTGTCAACCCAATTCAGGTAGACTTTTTCTGCGGTCAGTGCGACTCCGGGAATACATTTTACTGGGAGTAAGGGGGAGAACCTGGTCTGAATTTTACATTTCAGTGCTATTTTTTTCCATATTGCAATGGTGGAGAGCACCGGGTTTAGGGATTGGTGCAAGGTTTGTGTCGTGCCTAAAATAGCCGCTCTGAGCAGAATTGGGGATACCAAGGCACGCTCTAGTTGGACATGGGGACTAATGAATTATGTGGCGTACCAGTGCCCTAGAAAGTGGGCTTGTGCTGCCCAGTAATAGCGTTCTACGTCAGGGAGTGCCTTTGCGCCTGTTTTTACTGGCTGAATTAGTGTCTTGTAGGCTATTCTGGCTGGTTTGCCCGCCCAGAGTAGTTCTGGGATTATGCTCTGTAGACGCTGGAGTTGTTTTTGGGGTACCAGTAGAGGGAGGTTTACGAATAAGTAGAGAAGTTTGGGGAGTATCACCATTTTTACCAGCGATACTCGGGCCCCATAGGGTGAGTGGTAGTGATTTCCACCCGTCTACTTTCCCCTGTAGTGATTGGATTACTTTACTGTAGTTCTCTTGGAACAGGGTCTGGTGGTCTCTGGCTAAGTGAATGCCTAGGTAGCGCACATTTGTGCATTCCCATTTGAAGCCATAGTCGTCCTGGAATTGCTGGGTCTCAGGGGTGAGTAGGAATATGACTGACTTACTGTGATTGGTCTTTAATCCGGAGAAGTTACCGAATTTTATTAGATCACATATTACTGGGTTTAGGTTTGTTGTTGGGTCACATATATAAAAAGGGCGATATCATCTGCGTATAGAGAGATTATTAATTTATGGGCACCGAAGGACAGGCCTCTTTGTATATGCCTAGCTCGGAGATCTGAGGCGAGGGGCTCCATCACCAGTGGGAAGAGCAGGGCGGAAAGTGGGCACCCCTGCCTTGTCCCTCTCTGGAGATTGATTGCCATCAATCTGGTTTTCCCTAGGATAATGTGAGAACGGGGTTGATTATACAGCAGGGCTATTAGTTGGAGGAACCGTTTGCCGAGGCCCATTCTCTGAAGGATTTCAAAAAGGAATGGCCATTCAATGGAGTCAAATGCCTTTTCGGTGTCTAAAAGGATGCCACCGCTTGGTGCGAGGGAGCTAGTGCCTTCATGACCCCGAACATGCGTCTTATGCCGAACGTGGTATTGCGCCTGGCACAAATCCGGCTTGGTCTGCTAGGACCAATGCGGCCATCAGGGGGATGAGTCTGGAAGCCAGGATCTTGGTCAATATTTTGTTATCTAAATTGATCCGAGAAATTGGCCTGTATGAGCCGCATTCTTCTGGGGTTTGTCGACTTTGTGTACTAATATCATGTTGGCCTCTCGGAGGGTCGGGAGGAGTGATCCAACTTTGAGCGCCTCCTCATAGACCTGTAGTAATAGTGGGGCGAGAATGGGTGCGAACGCTTTATAGAACTCTATCAACCCTTTCTGGACCAGGGGCCTTGGTGCTTGGTAGGTCTTTAATAACCAGGAGGATTACTTCTGTTGTGATTGGTGAGTTTAGGGGTTCCCTTAGCATGACAACTACCCAGTATAGTTCTATAACTGCTAAATCGTGGGACAGTTCCTCCTGGGAGGCATTGAAGTTGGTTCCATATAGGTTTTGGTAGAAAATGCGGAAAGTTTCTGCTATTTCCTTTTCGTTATGCACTAGGGTGCCCTGGGGGTTCCGGACCTGCTCGATCTGCGTAGGTTTACGGTCCGCTGCTATCAGCCTTGCAAGAAGGGCGCCCGGTTTCGGACCCTCTCCGTATTGGCGGACTCAATGGCCGTGTGCTAAGAATTTCAGTTCTCTGTCTGCAGCCGCTCTGAACTTGTCGAGTTCGTTCTTCAGAGATGCTAGGTAGAACACAGCTCTAAGACTCAGCGTCCGGCCTCTTTACTGTCCCCCAGTTGTTGGGGAACTCTGCTTTCGGTGCTGGGGAGTAGAGTAGCTAGTTGGAGTCAACCCCCCCCCCGGCTCCCACGATGCAGAAACGGCATGCACAGAGTCTGAGGTGGGGGATTTGGCCTTTGCTGGTGCTCCCTGTTGATGCTGCCTCTTAACGGAGAGGAGAGGAGCTTTCGCTCAAATTTAAGCCCGGTATCTTGGTGGGGAAGCACAGGGTAGACTAGATGCAAGGTGACTGCCAAAATTGGAGGGGGTGCCCTTGGTGGGCCTTTGCACTTTAGGGACTTTAGAAGGCTGGCTGTCCAGGACCAAAACCCAGACCAAAGCATTCAGCCTAGCCAACGGTAGCTTTCTCACCCTTGGCAAAACAGTCACACTAGCATTCGCTCGCAGACACTTGCTTCTCCTTGCTTATCCTTCTTAGACTGCCTGGTCAGGACAAGCCCCCCACCTCAGGCGCGGAACACCTGCAGCGCCAAACACTGCGCCCTTGCCACACTGCGGGCTTCACCGCTGCAGGGCCATGGTGTCGAATTTATGTTCTGGAGGGGGTGTGGCCAAGAGCAGGAAACTGCCAGGAGAGATCCGGTGGGGCCACCAAACACTGTGCCCTTGGCCCACTGTGAGAGCTGATGGTGACTTTTAATTCCACAGTGAATGGGTTCAACGCAACAAAGGAAAGAGCTCAGAGCAATAAGGTTGGTAGCGCTCCGGACATTCCATATTGGCTGAGGAGTACATAAAGAAAAAGAACAATATTTGCTTATACAATTACAGGCAAAAGTGTGCACGTCCCGTTATTATTTCATCCTACACAATGATATGCTACCGCGGCGGCGGTGTATCACGACTTGTTACAGTAATACAGTTGCACGTTAGTATTCAGACTAAAGTGACAGGTTAAGACATTCAGTGCCAAAATGAACAGAGTGCTCGCGAAGCACTGCCCTGGAGCAAGTAACCAAACCCGTTTTACGCGTCGCCGCTGATGTTTATATTGTAGCACGCCATGTGGACAGCAATCCCCATTAAATAAACACGTAGTTTTTTAAGGGGCTTACATGAACAAAGGATAAAGCTCTCATTGGATGATGACTTCTATATTAGGGTTATTTCACTAACTTCGCTACTAACCTAAAACGGCCCAACGTCGAAAAGTCTGCCTTTTTAGCATGGCGGGGCACGTGAGAACATTTAACTTTTCGTAAGATCAACAATGCCGAGGCTTCATTCTCTTTATTTTGGTGGGCAGTAACGGAATAAAGCTAATGCTGCGGCTACTGAGGGGGTTTCCGGGACACGTTTGAAGTGTGCCGACTTCTATTCAACAGCCAATGGTTGGCCACAGCGCCCGCTCTCCATCCTGCTTTTACAAACACGGCTCGGTGGCGTTTCTCAGATCCTGTTACGTCCTGTGAGTGTGTGCCACAGAACATCTTACAGAACTGAATCGGCAGTCATGTCTTTCAGGTGAGCGGGAATTTTTGTCTTGATTTAATAGAAGAATAGGGGTGTCCATTTCGAACAGAAATTACTTGCAATCCCACATTTTTCAGTTGGGGGATGCATTTGCCGAAAGTCCAAGGAAGGATGCCTGTGAAATAGCACAAATGTGACCACAAGAGGCGGGACAGTTTGAGAATGCCCCAGTAGAACATATACCAGGGACAAAACAAACCAAACAGGAAAAAAACATCTATGAGAAAACATGTGACTTACAAAAGTCGAAGTCGCTAGGGGAGCAAGTACTTCAAACTAAAGAGAAGGGATGTATAAAGATACAAAATCTCGTTATTAGTTGTCAATGGAGGGAATGGTGGGGTCATGTAGGGAGGATAGGAAGAGGACGGAGGAGTTGGGTCATTTTCCACAGTGGCCTTAAATAAATGATTCTGTCACAGACACAAAGTATTTTGCTTCTCCATCTTTAATTTCATTGAACAGCCTCAAACAAAAGCCTATGGTAAATAATTATCTTAGTAAATAAAACATCATGTGACTCAGTAGCAAATCACAGTTCAATAATACTTTGCCTTTCTGTCGGGGGGCGTGGCTAACCGCCATGTGAAGAGGACGTGCTCTGGGTGCGCTCCGTCCGATGCGACCAACATAAGCTGTTTTTCCTACTTAAATGTGAACCCCTGAAGCCTGCACTCCTTCTCATCGAACGCTGCTACCATCCTGCACCCGCTGGCTGTTTTTCCAAGCCCGGAGGCACCCTATGAAGAAAGAGCTGCCGCACGGAAAATCGCCGCCCACCAAAGCCAAAATGGCGGCTCCCTCGCGCTGAGATACGCGGCAGCCCTTACACCAGAGCCGCGCCCGGACCGCGGCGCCGCGCTAGCTGAGCTGATCGGATACGGTGCCTACGATCCTGCCTGACCTGGATGCCCGGCCGAGAGAGGAAGCCCTTCAGCCGCGTGCATTGCCTCCAGTGCCGCTGACGGAGTCCCGAGCGGCCTACCCGCCCTGCTCCTCCTCATCAACCCGTGCGGGGCCCGGAGCCCCGATACTGCACCTGACCAGCGGAGGGCACACGCGACTCGACACGCGAGCGGAGATCGAAGGGCGGCGCGGCCTGGGTGCTGCACGCAGCCTGCCGAGAGCGGAGCCCCTGGAGTGGTGGCCGGAGAGAAGAACGGAAGGCCCGGGCGTCGCTGAGCCCACGAGGTGAGCCGGGGGAAGACCTGCATTCCCCCACCCCCTTTGCCCACCATATCCTCTGGAACCCCGAGGCGTAACACCCCGAACGGCTCCATCCGCCCCGGGCCCACGCTAGCGTAGACAAGATCCGCCAGGCCCTCCGCCATGTCCACCAAAGGAGCCAGGTCCAAACAGCGCCAAACCACCATAGATACCTTCACTGCTGGGGGCCCCATCGCTTCCGAAACCTCTAGCGGCACAACCTTGGACGCACAACCCGACCTCCCGGGAACGGCCACTGAACCTAGCAATGCCCAAATCCTTGAGGCCATTAAATTGTTCCAGACCACCATGGAGCAAAAAATTGACGCGGTGGCCATAGATCTGGGCCTCCTACGCCAGGACGTCCGCTCCTTAGCCGACAGGACTGATACACTTGAGGCTCAAGTGCGCGAAAATACAGAAACCAAAGTGGAGCTCCTCAGAGATGTTGACGAACTGCGGCAAAGAGTGAAGAACTTGGAGGAAAGGGCCGAAGAGGCAGAAGGGAGGGCACGCCGAAATAACATCCGCCTCCTGGGCCTGCCGGAGGGCATTGAGGGATCCGACCCCACGAACTTCGTGGAGAACCTTATGCTACAGGAGATTGGCGCCGAGAAACTGTCCCAAGGCTTTACGATCGAGAGGGCCCATAGATCCCTCACCAAAAGACCCCCTCCTGGCACCCCACCCAGACCAGTAATAGCGAAGGTTCTTAATTACAGAGACCGGGAGACCATCCTGGCCTACTCGCGGTCGGGCGGCCAGATCCTCAGAGACTCGGCCAAAATATCCATCTACCCCGACTACACCTTCCAGGTCCAACTGAAGAGGGCTCAATTCATACATACCAAAGCTAGATTGAAGGCCGCCGGACTGCGCTACATGCTCCTCTATCCCTCTAGATTGAAAGTAATACGCAACAACAAAGCCCACCTATTCGACACTCCGTCTGAGGCCCGCGACTGGATGGATAGGGAACAGATCCCCGACATAGAGGCGAAGGGGCGACGACCGCGCTGAGCCACACCACGCTGGCGGCGCTGGGCCCGAGGACCCCCATGGTCCCCTCCACGCAAGTGCCAGCTTGTCACAGCTGAACAGATCCTTAGCAGCGAGGCACCAGAGTCGAACACTCTTCCACCCCCGGAATCTTTTCCTGTTTTTTTTTTTGGGTATACCCATACCCGCCCGTAGGGCACCAGGCGACCAATGCACGGTCTAATGGAGCAGAAACGGGATAGTCATGACGGGGGATACCTCGCTCGACTTGTTATTAGTTTGAGTTGTTTAAAGTTACGGGGGGGAGGGAATATGGGAGTTGGCACGAAGGTTAGGTGCCGGGGAAGGGAAACCACTAGACCACTGACGTCCAGAATACATAACCCGAGGACCACTCAGCCCCTAAGCCAGGCGACACCCAAGCCACTGAGTGGGGGAACAAGAGGCAGTTGCTTCACAGTTATGTACCCTTATCTAAGAGCGCTTAGACCACTGACATCCCCTACATGCTTCTTGCCGCTGACACGGCCCCTACCTGCACCCCCAAACAGACGCTATACCCCCTATTACCCATGGCTGCCACGATAAAAATCATCACGTGGAACGTCAGGGGCATGAATAGCTATGTGAAACAACGTCGCGTCCACGCATACTTGAAAAGGTGCAAAGCCGGGATTGCCATGCTTCAGGAAACTCATCTCTCTGCTGATAAACTTAAAGCATTGGCCAAAACTTGGCGAGGAACCTTGATAGGATCCTCCTACTCCTCCTATGCAAGGGGAGTCTTGATATGGGTTGACCCAACCACCCCCTTCAGACTAATAAGCACAAAGACTGATGATGAAGGTAGGATGGCACTAGCGTATGGCACCATCGAAGGCAGAGAGGTATGCCTAATTAGCACCTATGCACCCAACCACGACGCTACCGCTTTCTTCCACTCCCTATACCCAAGGCTCAGCCCCTACAGGGACGGCGTCATGATTTGGGGAGGTGACCACAATTGCACCCTAGACCCTCTAAAAGATAGATCTGATGATAAACATACCCGCCCATCCCCCCCGGCCAAGATTCTGTCCAAACTGACTAACCAGCTGTTACTCCGAGACTTGTGGAGAGAACTGCACCCTGATCAGCAAGTTTTTTCCTTTTACTCCCCTCCCCATGCTGTCCACACGAGGCTGGACTACTTGTTTGTAAGCCAAGAACAGCAAGCTATGTTTAGCGACGCCCTCTACCTGCCCAGGGTCCTGTCTGACCATTCCCCGCTGCTGGCCACCTGGGAAGTGTTCCCGCCTAGACCCCCGATCCCCACTTGGAGGCTTAGAGCCGAAGCCCTCCATGACGCGACCCTTCGGGAACACGTAAGCGACTACACCGAGGAGTACTGGGAACGAAATTTGAATAGCGTCAGATACATGGGCACTGCATGGGAGGCATACAAGGTAGTCATAAGAGGGGAGATGATTGCGTCCATAGGAGGGGCCCGTAGATCCATCACATCCTCCCTGGAACGCTCGGAAGCGGAGCTGGGTGAATTGGAAAACAGGGCTGATTTAACCCCTGAACTCCTACAAAAAATAACCGACCTGAAGCAAACCTGTTTAACACACTGGGAATCCCTGGGTAAATTGAGTTATACTAAACACATTGAAAGAACCCACGCCCTAGGAGACAAACCCGGGAAACTCCTGGCTTGGTTGTATAAAAGTGAGACCCCCCGAGCTCCCATTTGCCAAATTCTTAAACCGGATGGCACCACGGCACATACCCAAATTGAAATCAACTCAGTTTTTTCAGATTTCTATCATAATCTTTACTCCGAGACCCCGCCCGAGGCTGATACCAGCATTGAAGACATCTTAGACATCATTGAGCTGCCTAAATTAGACTCACAGATGGCCGAAACACTAGACGAGCCCATCACTCCCGACGAAGTAAAAGCAATCATTAGATCCCTCCCCTCTGGAAAAGCCCCTGGTACTGATGGCCTCCCCGGTGAGTTTTACAAAACTTACGAGGAAACTCTGGCTCCTCTGCTGACCCAAGTGTATAACGAAGCTTATGAGCGCGGCACCCTCCCCGACACCATGAGGGAAGCCGTTATCATCCCCCTTCTCAAGCCTGGCAAGGAAGGTACGGACTGCGGCTCCTATAGGCCCCTCTCCATGTTAAACGTTGACGGTAAAATCCTCACCTCTCTCCTAGCGAACAGATTGCGTAGGGTAATACCACACTTAATCCACCAGGACCAAACGGGCTATGTGCCCGGGCGCTCCATAACCGAGAACCTGCGGAGATTGCACCACGTTATATACAGCACGGAACTGAGGCCCCAGAAATACGCGGTCGCGTCATTAGACGCCACCAAAGCTTTCGATTCTGTGCGCTGGGAGTGGCTATATGCCACCATGATAAAAATGGGAATAGGACCTGTTTTCTTAAATTGGACTAAATTGATTTACACCAACCCATCTGCCAGGGTGCGGACCAACAAGACATACTCTGACTCGTGGTCTCTCCACAGGGGCACTCGCCAGGGATGTCCTCTCTCCCCGATGCTTTATATCATCGCCAGTGAACCCGTGGCCGCATACCTCAGACAGGAGTATGGCGATGGGGGCATTGAGATCGACGGGATAACTCATCTGGTCTCCATGTACGCTGACGATACCCTGCTATACTTACACAACCCCGAACACCTCTTGCCCTACATTCTTGAAACCCTAGAATGCTTCCAAATTCACACAGGAATCCGTATTAACAAAAGCAAGTCCTGCCTCTACCCGCTTGCTGCACTATACAGAGAAAACTTCAGATCCCTGCCCTCCTTAGATCTGCAATGGCAGTCGACCTCCTTCAAATACCTTGGAATCACTATACACCGTAACCCCCACACAGAACACATCCTCAACACAGTCAGAGCTAAAGATGCCCTAGCAAATTCCATGGACTTTTGGGGGAAGCTTCCGCTTTCCGTGGCCGGGAGAGCAGGTCTCCTCAAAATGGTAGCACTTCCACGCCTATTACACAACTTCACCAACGTGCCCTTCAACATCCCCCCTTCCTTCTTTAGAGACATCAATAAACTATGCAGGCAGTTCCTCTGGCAGGGGGGCAGGCACAGGGTAGCACTGGAAACACTTCAAAGACCCTACGAAAGAGGGGGTCTGAAAGTCCCCAATTTCGAACTATACTACCTTGCAAGCCAGCTAAGACATGTGATGCGATGGATGGCCGATGAGATCACCACAGATACCAGACTTCTCCAACCAGCTCTGACAGGCTTCCTACTCAGGGACCTACTCTGGGTCAAGGAGGACGCCCTAAGGCAGTACCCTTATCTGGTACAGCTCGGAACTCGGCTCTGGAGAAGGGCTTGCAGAACGTTGGGGTCCCCTGATCCGTACTCCCCACAGATCCCCATAGCAGCAGTCATGACCCATCGCCCGTGGGGGCAACTGGAAACGCGAGCACAGTGGGAGCCCTGCGGGGTGGCCACCCTCGGAGACCTGGTTCAGGATCGGGTAATCCTAACATTCTCCGACCTGAGCGAGTCCTCGGAGCTACCTACAGGACAATTTCTGCTCCACAGAGCAGTGATCCAGGCCATGAAAGACAGATGGCCGGTGGCGACCATTCTTGCAGCGGAGGACGAGATTATTGAGACTATGTTGAACACCGCCGAGGGGGGCCACGAGACCTCACGGCTCTACGAAGCCTTAATGTTAGGCACGACCAGGAATGAGCTCAGGAGCAGAGGGAAGTGGGAGCACGAACTGGGCCGGGAATTTGACGACAAGGAATGGGAAGGAGTAACCCTTTATCACAAGAAAATCTCCAGAAACGCCCGTCTGCAACTTATCCAACTATACATTACCAACAGGGCTTACCTAACTCCGGAAACTATATCGTCTTTCAAGGGCGCAGCCATCCAGCTATGCCCTAAATGCAATGAGCCGAAGGCGGGAATGACTCACATGTTCTGGGGTTGCCCAGCGATACGCTCCTTTTGGATGCAGGTGCGGGGAAGGGTGGCAAAAGCAG
This sequence comes from Ambystoma mexicanum, assembly GCF_040938575.1. Taxonomy (NCBI): domain Eukaryota; kingdom Metazoa; phylum Chordata; class Amphibia; order Caudata; family Ambystomatidae; genus Ambystoma; species Ambystoma mexicanum. The sequence goes on from NC_090939.1 coordinate 255,409,509, forward strand.
ACATTGAACTGGACGTACATAGCCCTGTGGCCTGCATCCTGGGCAGGTGCAGCCGTGATCGCAAAAACAAACCCCTAAATAGACTCAAAGACTTAATTTATATCACGGCTAAAAGACGCATAGCCATGTGTTGGAAGAGCCCCAGAGGCCCGATTGAAGCACAATGGTGGAACGACCTCACTAAGTGGTTGGCAGCCGAGACCGGAGCGTGGGAAACCGCTATCCACGAACAGAGGCTGGACTCCAGTGAGGAATTACATCGCTGGGTGTCGCTGACCGTGCCATTACTCCACCTTGGAGCGGTGGATGACCCCTCAGTTGATCAGCCAGCCCTGACCTCTGAACTGGCTCGATATTGAACAGTGGAGTTGATCGGAGTCTTGGGGGGTGGGGTGGGGGTGGAGGGTGGTATGGGGGAAGTTATGGACGTGTAATGTATATGCAGTACCTGATATGTTCGTGGTCTATCAATCTGTTGAAAATCAATAAAGAAAGTTTTTAAAAAAATAAAAAAAAAAGGTTGGTAGCGCTCCGGGAAAGGTATATTCTGGATCTGCTCACAGCTATGGGAGGAGGAGTTTGCGCAAAGATTGGGAGGTCCTGTTGCACATTCAAACCTGCCAACAATGAAGATAACGGAACTCTATCAGCTGCGGTGGCATTTCTGGCACAAATGCATGTCAAGATGGAAGATGAAGCAAGAGGTACTACAGCGAAGGACCAGAGCTGGATAGCGTACATCTTGTCATGGATGCCGTCATGGCTGTCAGATGGAATGAAGGTGATAATGGGAGCACTCTTGCTGGCCGCAACTTCAATGTGTGGGATTAAATAAAACAGTGGAAGAAGCCATCAGAATGCAGATCCTGATGGATGTGAACATAGGAGGAGCCAAGGACTAGATTGTGGCTGAAAGGGACAAGATGTGAGAGAGAATTGTACAATGTGACCTGTTCCTAACTAGCTCCATGAAGTTGGCCAACCCATTCGTTGCAAAGTACTATTAAGGAAAGTGGGTTTGGTGCAACCCTGAATGAATGTGCGGTTACATGTACTGATCATTTGATGACCACACAAACTACTATGGGCACCTTGGAGGAATAACTAAGATATGGCAGCCAAGAGCAAAAGGACTGTCCTGTAAGGATGTGGTCGACAGGTCGACCAGCGGAGTACTGAAGAGGGATTGGGAATCCTACCTCCGTAAGCCCCTCCTACTAAATTCATGACGAGTAAGAAAGCCAGAAAGCACCACAATTGCCCATTTTATTTTGGAAAAATCCCCAATGGACCCATGATTGATAAATATATAGAGAGGTATCCCCTCAGCCAGCCATACTGCCCGATTGACATACAAACACATCCATGTGTGGATGAAGAGCCGCAGGTCATGATTAAGGATACCTGTACGGACAGCTTGGACTAAACACCAAGAAGGCATTTTGCTGACGTCGTTGGAGACGGCACGATATAGCAGCGTTAGACATGAAGCACACGTGCCATCTGCACTTCTGGACACACGCACTCGAATACAGGTCAAAGTTGGAGGACAGCTGCACATACATACACTCATTGCTTTTATTTACTTACGTCATGTCCCCTTTCCTCCTACTGCATTGGCATCCCTCACTGGGGACGGGAGACTGAACCCTTTTCACCAGAAAAAAACATTCTTCCTCTTTAAATTTAGAAGTGCGCGGGGGTGCGGCCCTGGGGGCATGTGCTACTGTGAACCTGCTCTCTAGAGCCAGACCTCGGTCCCCTTTTCCGCATCGACGGGAACAGGCTGATTTCACCAATGCTCCTGGGTTTGGCTTCGGCAATGTAATACCACACGCTCTTTCCCAGATACTTTCTTCTGTCTTTTTGTCTTCTATTATCAATGAGGTACTCTGTCCTCTGGTGCCACGCTTCTCCCTGGCTCATGTTGATTTTAGCAGGCTTCAGCAGGTGTCCAGCCTGCGAGGGGCTCTTCCCTACATCAGATCCCCACGATCTTTGCCTCTGTTGCCTTGGCCCCGACCACGAATGTGAGGTTTGTACTGCTTGCAACACACTTTCTTCGCGTACTCTGAAGAACAGACTAGCTAGATGGAGGGAGTTCTTTGTGAAAGTCACCTCCAGAGGACTTGAAGGACTTCTTCAGACATAAGTCAAGGCCCAAGGGAGGGCTGCTCTTTTCCAGCCCACCCCGCAAAGGTGACTCATTCCCAAGGAAACACTGAGCGGGAGGAACCTCTCAGGTTCTCACACCAGCACGGGTACCGGGCCTAACTGTAGATCCTTCCAGAGACAGTGCTGAGGGACTGCAAGGTTTTTACCGGGTGTACACTCGAGGGGCTACGCCCTTGTACCGGCGACATGGCTGAGGGGGCGCTTGCGCGCAGCACTACTGGCGACTCTGCCAAGGGCGACATGCCTACCAGGCCTTGGCCTGAGGTGCAGTGTAGGTCTCATGCTCCACCGTTGAGTCCTGGAGGAGGCTGGGCCCAGTGAGCCAAGCACCAGGACTTCGGCACGTGGCATGCAGCTCGTCAAGATGGCCGCTTGTCCGATACCACCCCGAGGAACTGAGCAGGTGGGTGAACGAGTTACAAGGTGGGACTGGTGTCAACCAAGTACGTAGCCTACAGCTTATCCAACAGCAGCGCAGGGCAGGTTCCCTCTTCAACCAACTAGACAGAATATGCAGCAGCCCCAGCAGCGGCCCCTATGCCGTCAATACCACCTGCCACCCCACCGGCCTGCGAGGACAGGTTCTTTGAAAAGTTCCTCACACTCATGAGATCTCATCAGATGGGGTCATCCTCAAGGTTGTAATCGGGGACATGCTCCCACCGGCCTCGCCACCGGCGCCCATAGTCATTCCTCCTATGGACCTTCAATTCCGGCTCCCCTGCCTCCCGCAGTTCAGGCGGTTCTGTACCAACCTCCGGCTCCAGTCTGCACACCTCATCGCTTGGCGCCCAGCACTCCTTCACTCGCTCTGGACCGGCCGGACACCTTGGTGGACACAGACTAGGAAGAAGACCCTCGACACGTCATTGTTTGCCAAGGCCTTACACAAAGAACTTGCAGGGCTGGCAGAGTACTTGGGCCTTCCACAACCCAAAGTCTAACAACCGGAAGCAGGAGTTCTTGCCGAAGTCCTCACTCTATGCACCACGACTAGAACTGGGATTCTGATGCAGGACGACGTAGTCTCCTTGGTCAAAAAGGCGTGGCCCAAATCCCACTCGGTCCAGCCAGTCAATCGACGCGTGGATGCCAAATATTGGCAAATGGAGGTAGATGCACTCTTGCTGTTGGCCCAACCTCAACCGCACTCTTCAGTGATTGCTGAGGCGTCACTCCACTCAAAGCCTCAGTTGTCCTCGGCCACCTCATCCTCGGCGCTGCTAAGCAAGGAAGAGATGATCTTGGAGGTGTAAGGGAAGAAGCTTTATTCCAACGCTTCGCTGCATCTTCGTCAAGCCAATGCGGATGCCTTGCTGGCAGCCGTCAACCAGATGCTTTGCTGGGAAATAGCTGACTTCCTTACAGAACTTCCGGTGCAGAGCCAGTTACGCTTCAAGGCGGGACTGGTATAGGCTAAAATGGTGGCACAAGACATCATGGAGGCCACCGTGACCCACATAGACACCTCTGGCCGGGCTGTATGCATTGCCACGGACATGACTGCCTGGCTTTGAGCTACTAAATTCAACCCAGACGTCCAGGAACACATATTGGGCCTTCCATTTGAGGGTGGCAACCTCTTTCACTTCACAACCGATGAGGAGCTAGATAAAAAGAAACAGTTCTCAAACTGCAAAGTCTTTATCCTTACCAAGGCCACGCCCAAGGTGTACACCCAGTCACATCAGCACTCCGACAAGGGGTGGACATTCGGAGCATTCAGTGGCTTCCAAGAATGGAGGTCCAGGCAGCCTGACCATTCACAGTCAGCACAGGTGTAAACAACAAAAGGGACAGGGTAAGGCCTTTTTTCAGTCCCTCTCCCCCGCAATAGCCTCGGCGGGGAAGAAGGCATGACTTGTCCCTTCAGGTCCACGTGTCTCAGGTGGGGGGCATGCTTGCCCTTCATGCACAGTTTTGCCGTCACGGGGTCCGATTACCGATCCCTTCCTCTCCTCCACTCCCACAGATTGGGACAGCAACTCTGTTGGCAGAGATTCTGCCGCTCGTCAAGAGCTAGGTATTTGAATAAGTTCCAGCCTCCCAGCGAGGCTTCGGCTTCTACTCAAGGATTTTCACCATACAGAAGAACAGCCAGGCTGGACTGAGAGGAGTTGGACCTTTCCACCCTCAAACTCTCTCGTCTTCAAAAATTCAAGATGGTTACGCCAGCACTCATAGCGGAGACATTGTGCAGGGGAGACTGGATGTTCTCCCTCAATCTGAAGGAAGCGTATCTACACGTCCCATTTTGGCAGCCGCAACTTTCCTTTCTGCGGTTCAGGATCATGGGCTGCCATTTCCAGTGCAGGGTGCTACCATTCGACCTCAACTTGGCTTTTTACCAGACTCATGAATGCAGTGGCAACCCTCCTCAGTGCCCATGGCCACCATCTCTACCCATACCTGGACGACTGGCTCGTCGGGGCGAAATCTCTGAAGGCGATGCACCACACTTCCTCCGCCCTTATGAGCACACTACACGACCTGGGATTTTTGCTCAACCTCAAGACGTCTCAGGTGCAGCCTACGTAGAGACTGACTTTCCTGGGCCTCATATGGGACACAAGCTCTGAGAGAGTTTGCCCCTTGCAGGACAAGATCATGGCCATCAAGAGGGCCGCTACTCACTTCCTCACCCGAGAAGTGACATCGGCCTGATGGTAACAGCATCTGTTAAGTCTCATGGCAGCGGTCCTACTGGCCTTACCCCCCACGAGACTCAGGATGAGGAGATTACAGCTGCACTTTGCAGCATATTGGAATCCGCTGCGGGGCTCCCAAGCAGAGCTGGTCAACTTTCTTCCTTCTCTCCACTTGGACCTCACAGGATGGTCCAGGGACTGCAACCTGCGGACGGGCATACCCTTCCAGCAGCTGGCTCTGCAGGTCACAATCACGGCAGACTCCTCTCTCGAGGGCTGGGGGTCCACTCTGGACAGCCAGTGTGTCCATGGAGTCTGGACCCGGTAGGAATCCCTTATCAACTGGCTGGAACTGAAGGACATATGGCTAGCGCTCAAAGCTTTCCTCCCGGTCATTGGGGGCAAGGTTGTCCTCATCCAGACCGACAACTCCACCAACATGTACTATGTCAACAAGCAGGGGGTACCAGATCCCCTCCACTGTGCAGCCTAGCTGTCAACATGTGGGAATGGGCCCTGCCGAATAACATCTACATCACGGCCATCCACCTTCTGGGGGAGTCCAACTTGGAGGCAGACAGGCTCAGCAGACTAGGAGTGGACAATTATGAGTGGTAATTGAATGACCAGGTATTCCTGGAGATCTTCAGCAAATGGGGCACCCTCAGGTGGACCTTTTTGCCTCCTCGGACAACAAGTGCCAGCAGTTTGTGTCCTTGCAGAGACAGGGCCTCGACTCCCTGGACGACGCATTACATCTTCAGTGGAGCGGCATGACAGCATATGCCTTCCCGCCCACACCCCTGGTCCACAGGGTGATCTGCAAGATAAAGGAGTCTTGTCACCTCAGCATCATTCTGATAGCTCTGTAGTGGCCGGCGAGACCATGGTTCGCTGAGCTTCTCAGCTTCTCGGACAGGCCTCCCATCTTCTGACGGGTCCAGCTGGTCGTGGATGCTCATCTTATGGCACAGTAGGTGGGCAGAGTCATCCACCCCGCACCACAGAAATTAGCCCTTGCAGCGTGGTTCCTGAGCAGGTCACGCTGAAGCACTTCAGCCTATCACAGGCTAACCTAGAGATCATTCATGGTGCTCGGAGCCAGGAAACCAGGAGCCAGTGCAAGAGTAAGTGGACTGGGTTCTGCCACTGGGCAGACTCAGGCGTGCAGGTGGACACATGATGCACGTATATGGCGGCCATAGGGGCCTACAGAAATTCAGAGGAGGAGGTATTTTCCTCTTCAAACTAGATAGACGAGAGACGTTTGACGGGTCTCTCCTGACTCTACCCGCCTATCAAAAGAATCTCAATGTAGTGTTGGGTGCCTTGGTGCACAAGCTATTCGAGCCAATGGCGTCCGCCAGTGGTCGAAGTGGGCGGGAGCGGTTTGGATCGTCGTCCTCTACTTTTTATAAATTAAGTTTGACCATTCCTATACTTTTATTTTAAAAACCATTCCTGAATGGTTTAGTTTTAAAATAAACATGTAGCAAGAAGTTGAAACTTGCACTTTCAGTGCACTGAAAGTTCCCTTTAACAGCAGGCACATGTGTTTGGGCGTTTGTATTGTGAGTGGGAGGGGGCATGCTGATGGGGTTTGTAGGGAGCAGGGGCAGGCCAGTAGGGAACATAGTTCCACTACTTATTTTCATAGATTGTGACCACTGACATCCGCAGACCTCAGGCTCGTCACCATTAAAACAGATCTTAGTGGGCTTCACCTCTGTTCGCAGAGTCAGCGAGATCCAGGTTCTGGTTGCTTTAGAGCCCTATACTACTTTTCACAAAGATAAGATTGTCCTGCGGGGACACCCCGCATTCCTACCTAGGGTACCCTCCGCTTTCCATCTAAATGAGGAAATGGTCTTACCTACGTTTTTGCTGATTCCCAAGAATGTGGCTGAGGGTTTTGCACTGTCTGGATGTCAGATGTGCTCTGAAAGTCTCTCTGGACAGGACCAAGGGCTTCCGCAAGTCGGACGCATTTTGTCACCTTCGGGTGGGGTGGTTGGGAGGTGTGGGTGGCTCAAGGCCCGGGTATCAAGCATCCAAGGCCTCTATTGCACGTTGGATGTTTTCGGCCATCTGGGAGGCCTACGAGGGGCAGCACAAGCCGCTTCCTGCTAACCTTCACGCCCATGCAGTCAGGGCCAAGGCCATGGCCATTGCATTCCAACAGCAGATCCCGTGGCAGGTAATCAGCAGGGTGGCCACCTGTGCCATCCCTTCGGCTTTCTTTAAGCACTACTGTTTGGATGCCGGCACGGTCAGTCGCGGCTTTCGGACAGGCGGTTCTAAGGAATCTGTTTTCTTAAGAAGGGTCTCCTCTCCACCCTGGGTCTACATTCACTTGTAATCACCCATGCAGTATGGATGAAAGGGGACAGGACGTAAGAGTAATTCTCCAGCATTGGATCTTTCATGGATTCACATGCTTAGAATATTCCCCGTCGTCAGACTGGCAACCCTCGGTACACATATATAGTCGTTTCCTATAGGAAAAAACTTCCGACACTTGTGTGTCCTATCCACATCTACGTCCTCCCCGAGGACGTCCAGACATGCTCCATAGGACGTAATGGTATAAAAGCCCTGCCCCCGCGGGTCCCGTCAGATTTCAACCGTCTCCAAAGATAGTGGGATCTCCTCGCGTAGTCTCTACTTTCTAGGCTATCGTTGAAATTACTCGCTGGGTTGACCGAACGAGCCTCTGAGGTTTTTTGGTCTTACCAGAATGTCGGGCAAACCGTTGTTTCGCCCGTGCGCCACGTGCGGATTGAAGAAGGTTTACGAGGGGTACGGCCATCTAGATTGTATTTATTGCCTCCACCCTCACCATTCCGCAGACCAGTGCGAAATATGTAAGGGTTTTTCTCAGAAAACCCTGAAAGATCGGAATCGGCGACTGGTGTCGTGGTTAAATGACGGGGCGGGAGCATACCCTCAGTCGGAGGTGGGCTCCGTGCGCAGCGTCGCCTCGACGAAAACATCGGGAGCCCCGCGCTGTTCAACCTCGTCGGAACCACCAGCGAAGAAGACTCGACCGGCGGAAAGGGATGTTCCAGGAAGCCACTCTTCCAAGGAGTCTTCAAAAGAATCTTCAAAAAAGATACCATCATCATCATCGTCGAAAAAACAAGGGAAGGAAAGGCCAAAATCCTCCTCGGGCGATCCTCATAGATCTGCCACAAGTAGAGAGTCGGATAAACGCAGGGAGAGCACCGTTAAGGCGGGACCGCCTAAGCCACCTGCAGGCCCACCATCGACGACGAACCAGTCAGTGCCCTCACTGCCTCTGACGCAGTTGATTTCCCCCGTCATCAACCCGATGACGACGGCGACGATGTCCTCGTCGACCGAAGTTCTGGCCTGGAGACCAGAAGTTTTTGATATGGGGTTGCCGGACACGTTACTGCAGGAACAAGCAGTGTCGATTTCCTCGGAGGAAGACGACGGTTTCAGGGTTGCGGGCCCGGAAGACCTTGGGCTACGAGCCAAGTCGCCATCAGGAGCAACCTGCTCTCAGGTATTTACCAATACTCCAAACGCTAAATCGGCCCTGTCCATGGAGGTCCTGTCCTCCTTACACTCGCTGCTAAAATCATTGGATGAAAGGCTTCCACCTGTGGCGTCGACATCCCCCGTCGACTAACCCGGCCCTTCACACCGTCCAACCAAAACGAGTGGAATTCCGGTGACTCCAGTAGTCCAGGAGGAGGGTGAGCTTTCGGACTCTTTATCTGACCGTGGGTCAGCATCGGATATCTCCCTGTCTCCATCTAGGGATCCATCCTGGGTTTCGGATGTGGAACTGGAAACACCAAAGAGCCCCACTCATCCATCGCCACCAGACGATATTGGCGCTTTTCACTCAATGATGGAAAAAGCATGTAAGGAGTTTGGTCTGGCCCAGCAGGAGGAGAAAAAGGACTGCTTTCTATTCGATCATATGGGTAAGAATAGACGCTCAATATTCTCAATACCCATTTTAGATCATGTCTGGAAAGAGGGTGTTCAAACCATGCGTCACCCGTTTTCTGAACCGGCCGTCAAAGGCCGCATTGAAAAGAAATTTAAAGTGCCAGACTCTACCCCGAAGTGTCTTTCGTCCCAACCTACACCTGATTCAGTGGTGTCGGCAGCGGCGACGAGGAAAGCCAAGGCTCAACACAAGTGTTCTACCCCTCCGGATAATGAGGCAAGACGCCAAGACGTGTTTGGTAAGAAGGTTATTTCCGTGGGTGCTGCAACTGTGAAAGCAGCCAACTCTCTGGCTATTGTGGCCAGGTACGACAGGGAGATGTGGCACAGACTGGCCCCTATACTGGACCACCTTCCGGAGGAACATAGAAGAACGGCGATGTCTCTGGTACGAGAGGGCGAAGAGGTGTCGAATCATGCTATTAACATAGCGGTGGACCTGGCAGATTCTGGTTTTAAGCAGATAAACAACAGCGTTGTTCTAAGACGCCAGGCTTGGCTTAAGTGCACCAACTTCAGACCCGAGGTGCAGTATAAGGTATTGGACATGCCCTTAGAAGGTGACCTTCTTTTCGGAGAAAAGGTGGATGAGGCCTTGAAGGGCATGAAGGAGGATTCGGATACGGCACGGTCGTTGGGTGCTCTTCAGGGTGGTAAACACTTTCGATCCTTTCGTCCCTTTAGAGGGGCATCTGGCAAGATTTTCTACACCCAGGGATAGATCCTTCGGCAGATCGGCGTACCCTTCCCAAGGATATAGACGCGCCTCTCAAAACTCAAGCCGGCTTAGAAACTTCCAGTCATCCAAGAGACGACCGACCTATTCGTCGTCGACGAGCAAACAGAAAGACCAGCAATGACGGAAAGCGCACCGTTCTGGGAGGAAGAGTGTCAAGCTGCGTCAAAGAATGGGAAAACATCACAACAGATCAGTGGGTGTTGGACACAGTGAGGTACGGACATTCTCTACTATTCAAATGCAAACCTCCAAAGTGTCCACCTATACTCCTACCCCAACCACATCTGGACAATTTGCTGCAGGAAGTAGCACTTATGTTACAGAAAGGTGCCATAGAGTTAGTCCCTGCATCGCAGAAAGGCCAAGGGGTATACTCGCGGTGTTTTGTGGTAAAAAAGCTGAACGGAAAATGGCGTCCCATTCTCGACCTACGCGACCTCAACGAGACCTTACAGAACCAGAAATTCAAAATGCTCACACTGCAGGAAGTGATCAGGTCTGTTCAAGTGGGAGATTTTTTGGCATCTCTAGATCTGCAGGACGCATACTTCCACATCCCTATGTGTCAAAAACACAGGAAGTTTCTGAGGTTCATGGTAGGTCAGACACACTACCAATTCGCAGTGCTCCCGTTTGGTCTCAAATCCTCCCCAAGAACGTTCACAAAATGTTTGGCGCCCGTGGCAGCCTGGCTGAGAAAGAAAGGGCATCATGTATACCCGTACCTCGACGACTGGCTGGTGAGGGGATCCTCCTCGGCGTCGACCAACGACAGCGTACAGGCTACCTTACAGCTTCTGCAATGACTGGGGTTCGCAGTGAACTTCGAAAAGTCCTCTCTAAGGCCATCAAAGAACTTAAAGTTCTTGGGAGCTCAATTCGAAACCCAGTCGGGAATAGTGAAGCCTTCCCTAGACAGAATGTCAAAGATCAATCGGCTGACGAGTCAACTACGTCTACATGGCACACTCTCAGTGAGAAAGTATGTGGCGATCCTAGGTTCCATGGCTTCCTGCATCCATCTAGTAGCCAACTGTCGATTGTTCATGAGGCCGCTTCAGGAATTCCTAGCGGACAGATGGAAGCAGTCCACGGGTCGGTGGTCGGACAGGCTAACCGTCGTCGACGACGACGAAATCATCCGAGCCCTCCAATGGTGGAAAAGCTTTCACAACCTGGACAGAGGGGTTCCTCTACAAGAACCGAATTTCAGAATACCATCATCACGGACGCATCCCTGACGGGCTGGGGAGCACACATGGACAACCACCAAACCCAGGGCAGATGGTCTCCCACCGAATCACGCCTACATATCAATGTACTGGAACTGAGGGCAGTGAGATGGGCCTTGAAATCATTCCTCCCACATATCAAGGGGTCGAGAGTGAGAGTGCTGACAGACAACACGACAGCCATGTTCTACTTGATAAAACAAGGAGGCACGAGATCCAGGACCCTTTCTGTGGAGGCTCAAAAGGTATGGCATTGGGCTTTGAAACACAACATATCTATAGTGGCTCACCATCTCTCAGGAGTGAAGAACGTACAAGCGGATTCCCTGAGCAGGAGCATGGCTCAGATACACGAGTGCGAGATGGACACCATTCAGCTGCAAAGAATCTTCAAAAGGTGGGGTCACCCCTCAGTCGATCTCTTCGCAACGAAAGAAAACAAGAAATGCGAGCAGTTCGCGAGCAGATGGCCTCAGAAAGGATCCCTAGGGGAAGCGTTCTCATTTCCGTGGACAGACAAGTTCCTGTAAGCCTTCCCTCCGTTTCCCTTTATACGGAGGACAATACAGTGGATTCGCAGATACAAATGCCGGGTCATTCTGGTGGCACCGTATTGGCCGAGACAACCGTGGTTTTCCGGCCTACTACACCTATCGTTGGAACAACCGATAACTTTCCAGAAAATTCCGAATCTCCTATCCAGGGACAAGGGAACTGTGTGGCATCACAATCCGGACAGCCTCAACCTGAGGGCATGGCTCCTGACTTTGCAGAAGTTGGCAATTTGAAATTCTCGTCGGATTGCCAAAAAATTCTACAGGCGGCTAGGGCTCCTTCCACTAACAAGTCATACATATGCAAGTGGCAAAGGTTCTGTATGTGGTGGCAAACACAGCACAAAATTCGGCCTGGGGAAGTAACTCCTGAACAAATTTTACCGTATCTTCTGCACCTAGCAGAGAGTGGGCTATCCTCGTCATCCATCAAGGTGCACCTGGCGGCCATCTCAAGGTTCACGAGAAGGAGACATTCCGCACCGTTATTCAGCGACAGACTGGTAAAACATTTCATGAGGGGTCTCTTTAGAACTTTTCCCCCTACGAAGCGGTTCCCACCGTCGTGGAGTCTAAATGTGGTGTTGGCGGCTTTAATGAAACCTCCTTTCGAACCAATGTCCTCTTCATCCATGCAGTTCCTATCGTGGAAGCTGGCTTTCTTAATTGCCATTACGTCAGCTAGAAGAGTGTCGGAATTACAGGCATTAGTCATAGACCCTCCATATATGAGATTCTTTAAAGATAAAGTGATACTATCAACTAATCCTACTTTCATCCCAAAAGTACCGACGGTCTATCACAAGCACTCGACCATTGCTCTCCCTACTTTCTTTGCGACCCCGTCGTCGACGGCGGAAAAGGCTCTTCATACGCTCGATGTGAAAAGAGCGTTAAAGTTTTATCTGCAAAGAACGCAGGAACTCAGAACTACCAGACAGCTGTTCATTGCATATGGTCCGTCGACGAGAGGAAGGGCAATCTCCAAGCAAGGACTGGCCCGATGGGTCTCGTCGGCAATTGCTTTTAGTCACTCCAAGGCCGGGAGACCCCTACAAGGGCACCCTAGAGCCCATTCCACGAGATCGACAGCCTCCTCCGCGGTGTGGGCAGGAATTCCTCTGACAGACATCTGCCAGGCGGCGGCATGGTCAGTCCCACACACGTTCACACGCCATTACTGCCTGGAAAGGCAGCATGCGGATGAAGTACAGATGGGAAGGGCAGTTCTGCGCCATCTGTTTCAATGAGGTAAGCCAAAAACGGTGAAGCTTTTGTCTTTTGCCTTGTCTATACTGGTTCTTTAGTGTGTAGGTTTTGAGTAGAAATATATATATATGTATGTATGATGAATATGTATATATTGGAAAATATGTTGCTGCTTATGTGCCTATATAATTAGGTTTTGGGGTGTTTTGCGGTGTATGTTGCATTGCATTCTCACCTCCTTCTTTTAGGATACTGCTATACAATCTATTCTAAGCATGTGAATCCATGAAAGATCCAATGCTGGAGAAGGGAGTAGTTTCTTACCTGTAACTCCATTTCTCCAGCATTGGTATCTTTCATGGATTCACATGCGCCCACCAGCCTCCCCGAAATGCAAGGTGCAAGATATGTGCATAAACAGGTTTCCCCCTTTCTTCTTTGGAGGGGTCAAAATCTGACGGGACCCGCGGGGGTGGGGCTTTTATACCATTACGTCCTATGGGGCATGCGTGGACGTCCTCGGGGAGGACGTAGATGTGGATAGGACACACAAGTGTCGGAAGTTTTTTCCTATAGGAAACTACTATATATGTGTACCGAGGGTTCCCAGTCTGACGACGGGGAATATTCTAAGCATGTGAATCCATGAAAGATACCAATGCTGGAGAAATGGAGTTACAGGTAAGAAACTACTCCCTTATAAGTTACTCACCGTAGTGACTAACATACTCTTAGTCCATAGTCCCCTTCCCTTCATACGTCTCACCAGCCTCCCCCCTAATACTAGTGTCATTTGGCAATGTTAAATATTGTCGACGAATCAATGGGGACTGAGGTGTGGCGCTGGGGGGCGGTGTCAGGTTAGCGCATGCTCCCAGGGCTGCACCCCCACACACCTCTAAATTTAAAGGGAAGAAGGTTCAGTCTCCCGTCCCTAGCTAGGGACGCCCATGCAGTATGGAGGAAAGTCCAGTCCTTAAACTAGTCCTTAGTCAATACGGTGAGTAACTTATAATATTTTTGCCATTAGCCAAACGTAGAAACCACAAGAGGCAAGAGAACCTGAGACGAGCTTGCAGATGCTTACATGCAAATAACCCTGTGGAACTGCAGGAGCACCTATGGGACCTGACCGCTAAATGTGACTAGCCCATGGAAATGTAGTGTGGCATGGACACTGTAGAAATCGCATTATAAGCTTTAGGAACATTACAGCAGGCCTCGAGTCTCCAAGCAAGAGATGAGCTGAGCTGATTCAGGCTGGACAGAGAGCAAGAAGTGTGTGACCGGACCCACAGCCAAGGCCAAGAGCTACGGATGACATTCCAATCCCTAGACGACAAAGGGACCAGCTGTAGAATAGGCTAATCCTCATAATTCAGAGCTGCATAGCTCAAATTCGTGGTCTCTGAATACGTGACGTAGCTGAAGCAGACCATGGACGGTGATCAGCGGTGGGAAAGGAGCACTGGTCCCAGGCCAACAGACGCATACAGTGACAATCGTGCAGCAATATGCAACAAGTGTTGTGCTGATCAGGAGAGCACTCTCACGAGCTAAGGTGGTACACACCACTTACAAATCAGACACATAGTCCTTCTTAGTACCTTGAGGTACACAGTGAGCTGAGAACATTTGTGGATCCCAGGTCTGGGTACATGCGCTCTAGCCAATCAGTTTAGTATAGTAGGGGTGGGTAGCAATGGGCAAGAACCAATGGTAAATCCACCACACTGCAACAATGTTCTAGTTGGTGACTTGGGGGTGGGTCCACGCCAGCCACCTGACATGCGAGGGCCAGTAGAATAACATCTATATAGTCCAATATGGGTGGTATAATACTCAACCATCTGGTCTAATGAGTTTTCTGGAGAAGGGCCCAGCTTGTGATGTCACTCTGACGTGATTGTGTAGTAAAACGGGCCTGCATGCCGAGGAGGAGTGAGATGTGCAAGGATTTTCCCTGTTCTGTGCTGATCCCTGTTTGTTTTGCTTGTAATAAACCACAGTTTGAAATTGCGGTTTACAGAGTCCTCTTTATATCCTGGGTGGCAGGTAGTTGGGCCCTCCAAGTCTGTGGACTTCCAGTGTCCCTTTGGCAACCTGTGGGGTCCTTCTCAACAGTATGGTAGAATGGTTTTACCAATCTTATCAGAGTGCAAGGTCGTGAATTCTACATGTCTGGTGTTACTCTTGGAGCAGGGGATCCTTCTACATGCATTCAGGCTGTGCCTGCTGGGTCATTTGGAGGGAGCTTTGGTTTTAATTTCCTCCTCTGGTCATTTTTTTAGTGTCCAGACACTGGTGAAACACAGGCCAAGCTTCTGCATGTTCTTGTCATGGCTTGCCCCCAAGCTTCCCTTCCTTTCGACCAAGTAATGATGCAGTCTCTCTGGTTAAATAGGACGTTTGCAAACGTGCGCATCCAGTTGGAAGGCTACATCCATTAAGACCTTTGGCAGCTACCCAACCAGTGTGGGGCTCCCACATACAAACTTGTACTGCCATTTTTTCTGGATGTCTGTGTGGATTCCAACCGATTTGCAGACACCCATTCTTTAATACCACCCTTATTATTTTTAGTCTGTGCAGCCATGGCCATGCATAGCTGCTGGATTTCCTCCACTGCTTTATGGTAGGGAACTTCCAGAGTACAGCAGGCTGTTCCACACTGAAGTCATCCATGTGGACTGTAGACTGCCCCCAACCAAGGGAGCCTTTGCCACTGAGACTTTGCTCACGGATCGGATGCCTTTGGGGCACCCTGAAACTGATCTCATTAGAGTTTCTCATCCCTGGTAAGACGTCCAACGAGGTCTCATCAGGAAAAGTTGGTAAACCACTTAAGAGACTGAAAAGAATGGGGTCCTCTTTCCAGACGCACAGTTTAGGACACAGAATCTCAAAAGATATTTCAACCAATACCTTGCAGTCACGTTCCAGATACTGTGATAGCTGCAAGAAGGGCCAATTGTGGTAAACTATTGTAACTGGCACGTTGTGCTTTAAGCTGTCTTATTAGGTTGAGAACTTTGGAAGGACTTGGAGTCTCCTTCACAGCGTTTTCTTTCAAAATGCTCCCTTGTACAAGTCGCCCTACCACACCTCCACACATTGCTCCTTTTTCAAATGTTTTTAAACCACAGTCTTGCTTGGCTTTTTGATCCAATTCCCAGCATCGATTTGCATTGCCACTGGTTGGATTTTTATAAAATTACTTAAATGTTAATTAAAAGTTTTTGGTGGTCATAATATCTTTACTTCAATTATACCAACTAAATATGAACAAGAGATTGTGCTGTATTCTGTAATGTATTTCTCACTTGTATTATACATTTTGCTTTTTTTATTTGGATGTTCTGAATTGTAACATGTATTGAGGCACTGTATTAAATCAGTAACCATTTCCATTGAGTTACACTTTCACCAATATTGAAACGTGTCTATTCACTGTCTTGGACAAATATCCTGTCAGGTTATTTTTGCGCACCTTTCCCCTATCGGGGGCAGTTAGTGTAGTTCTGATGTGGGCTTCTGTTCATAAAGTGACTTATTTAATCTGGTAACTCTGTTCTGATGGGACCTAGTGCCTTACAACTGTGTGCAGGTGCTCCTGATTCAAGTGCAGGCTTCTGTATTTTAAACTGCAAAAAGGCTCAATTGTGTTTAATGACAGTTATCACATTGTGAGAAACCTGACTGTGTCTCACCCGCTAGTACCCCGGGATCTCTCATCCAGGCAGGTTGCCAGGACACTGCCATCACTATTGGATCCAGTTCCTGGGGGTGGAACACTGTGGGAGGATCACCTGAATGAGGGGTCCTCAGGGGAGTGGAAGTGGGACACAGGAGGGGCAGACGCTGTATCCCCTTCCTTGTAACACCTTTTCCCCATCCTACCAGGTAGGATACCTACGAGCTCAAACATCCCTGTGCCCCCTTTTCCGACGCACACTTGCTCACGGACAGTTCACCGTGAACAACAACGGACTAACACCTGAGCCGTATACCTGACATGTCCCAACGCAAGGGTCGGGCAATTACTGATAATTACACACCAGTCTTCCATCACACTTCCCCACACGGATAAAAGGCGGCGCACTAAAGCACACTCTGAGCAATGCAATACGCACAATGAAGCAGCAATTCCTGGATGGCAGTTTAAACCAAGGAGAAAGGCGGAAAGGCTAGAGAGGGTTGCAAGGATGTAACTACCCTTGCCCTTTTCGGAGAAGAACCGCAACTTTCACAAGGCCTTGAGGAAAACAAACATAAGACCGGGAATTACAGCTGAACAAGGGTGCAGTGTGCGTCAGAGGTACACAGGGTCCTCACACATTGATTGCATAGGTGGGGATAAGTGATTGCCGCTGTGGTACTGGCATGGGCTCCGACAATAAAGCAGCGCCGGTGAACACAGCATGTGAGTTGGAGAGACTGATAGCAGACCGGACTGTTATGATCAAGGTTGCAAGCAGCAACATTGTATGAAGAAAGATGAGGCGTATGTGATTGAACTTTATGAAACTGAAATGGGTACCATATACAAAGTGGTCCGGCACCACGTGGATGCTCATTTGAAGGTGTGTGAAACATGAAGGTGCCTCCCTATCTAGTCCCTAGGGATCTGTCATCCAGGTGGCCAGGACACGGCCATCGCTATTGGATCCAGTTCCTGGGGGTCGACCAGTGAGTTAGGATCACCTAGAGGGGTTGGAGGTCCTCGGGGAGTGGAAAATTGACCTGTGAGATGCAGTAACCCCCTTCTTTCAACACCTTTTCCCCATCCTACCATGTAGGATATTCAAAAGGAATGCCCCATGCCCCCTTTCCTGACACGAACACTTTTGCACAACACACCAGAGAACGGACTAGCAACAGAGCCATTTACCTGACATGTCCCAATACAAGGGCCAGGCAAAGTTGGGCAATTAATCAGAATCACACACCTGACGGCCTTTTCGCTTCCCCACAGGGAAAAAAGGTGGCGCAAGAGAGCACAGTTACGAGTAAGGCACACCGCACAATGAGACAACTATCCAGGTCTGGCAGTTCAAGAGGAGGAGAAAGGCGGCGAGTATTGAGAGGCTGACGAGGGGAGACACGACGTTGGCTTTTCTGACGCAAACCCACAAAACCGAGAACAATAGCCCAAGAGTGCTTCAACAGATGTCAAAGGTATACGGAGTGAGGGAAACTCCTGCTACCGACCTTGACTCCATTTACAAAGAAAGCCAATCTGTTCATCACAGCCAGTGAGTCGAGGGGAGTGCCGATAGGAGCCGGGCTGTGGTAAATGAAAGATGCAAAATGGCAAAATGAACTAAGTTCAAAGGAACTGTACAAGTGTTGAGGGGAGACCAGCTGCAGAGGGAACCAGCATCACGTGGATGTTAACTTGATTGACTGGTTTATCCCCGTGTGAATGAAACTACAGAAACCAGCAAGGCTGTAGGAGAGCCGCCAAGTTAGATCAAAGTGGTCATACAGGAGGTCAAGCAAAATCCCTGTTCTGTCGTAAGTCTTTGATCTACGAACTTGATGAAGCAAGGAAAGTGAATCATGCAAACAAATGTGAAGTTGGCATGAGTGAACCCAACTGAGTGATGTCCACTGTAACTGTTTAAAAAGACATTAAGATTTTTGAGTGAAAGAAAAGATGCAGTGAACCCAAAGAAGGGAGGCTGAAAGTAAAGAAGGGCCAGCGCCTGGAAGAGGGGGACCGAGGGGTGAAAAATCCTCACCCAAAGTGGGACCAAGAAATGATCTTTAATTTTGTTGAAGCAACTTTTAGTTTTTTTTTTAACACGTCAGGCCCTCGAAGGTAAGAGACTTACTAGGTAAACGAGACTTGGCCATCGAGGCTCCTGATAAGCTGGAACAGAACTGTCGACTCGTGCCGAGAAAACTCAAGGGTGTGCTGTGCTCTAAGATCCCACCTTACTCCGTTCTCAAAAAGTGGGGGAAGGGAGACCCAAGCTGCTGCATACTGACATATTATTTGAGAACACTTCTTTCTTTTCTTGACACCTACCCTGCACCCCTTTTATATTATCTGTGAGGTGTGGCTACAGGTTTCTTAGTGTAGACCTTTTTATTTTGACACACCGCCACCAGGACTGCCTTATTTTCATTTGATGGTCGACTCTTGTTCCCATCTTAGATTTAGGTTTAGTCCAGGCCTTTTTCCACCCTGCAAACACTATTCAATAAACACCCTTGAACTGTGATCACGTGGGTCTGTGTTTACTGTTACAACCATGAGTTTTTCACAAAGGTCTCCAACTGAGAGTGTGAGAATTGGTGAATTGTAACATCGAAGTGGTACTGCATCGGATAAAGCCAAACCCTGTGCACATTCAAACGTCTTTCATAGCTAACACTAATTGTAATTTGTCCGAGCCCGGCTGAGGGAGACTAATTGTGAAAAGGGGATCTGAGCCTGATTGAGGGGAATCCGGGGTGAACTGTGAGTCACACGACAAGGAATTGTGGATGATACAAATGGGATATGAGCCCAGCTGAAGGAAATCTAGGGTGAAGAGTGAATCGACCTACTTGAATACTTGGAAAGGAACTTTTTGTTTATTTGATTCATCAGGCCCTCTGAGGCAAGAGACTTTTGATACCTTCAGAGACTTGGAAGTAGAAGGCCTTGATGTTGAAATGGAACTGTCCTTGTGCCGAAGAAGCACAAGAATGTTCCATGCTTGAGTGAACCGCCTTGTCCCGTGCTAAAACGTAGGTAAGAGAGGCCAACGGCCTGAACATCCTGACGTATCATTTTGATAACACTTCTTTATTTTTCATGAACATTACCCCACACTATTTGTAACTTAGCAGTAAGGATTGGAAAATGGGTTTTGTAGTATAGGCCCTTTTATTTTGACTAGACTCCGCTAGGATTGCATTATTATTTGATGGTTGTAGCTTGCTCCCATCTTAGATTTAGGTTTAGATAGACATTTATCACACCCTTGATAAAGTTCAATAAACCCCCTTGAGCTGTGGTCACTTGTCTCTTACTTTGATACCATGCCTTCCTTACAACATACACTATATTGACAGCTTTGTCAAATTGGTTGCTTGAAGGTAATTGGCCCTGTCCGCTGGTGCCCAGTGCACCCCCCGTTGGGCTCCCCCTGGCACCCTAATATCCGCCTCCCCCCTGGCAGCAAAAACTGCCTCTGCCACTGCTGTAGGCCATAAATAGCAAGCAATGTTTGTGAATCGGTGTAGATCATTAAAGAGACCCCCAGAATCCAACATTCTATTAAACTCCAGTGCTGCAACTAAATTACTTTGACCAAACTTAACCTTTAAAACTTGTCAGTTGTGGTTCCTAAAGTAACTGTAACTTGGCCTACGCCATACAGTAGCCCTGATGCTACGCGTAACCTTCCACTTGATATGCACATGCCCACAGTTGATACAAATCAAGAGGAACAAAAAGATGCAAGGAAGAACAGTAGTAGTCCTGACCGGTCATACTCACTCCAGTTTTTGTTTTGGGAATCAAAATAAATGTAAAGACCATGTTTAAAAAAGGAAATCCAGTGCAGATTTTCCTGTTACTGAGCACAATGGGTGAGGACATGAGCCGTCTCAGCAACCAGAATGCCCCTTTAACTGTTTTGTCACTGAATATGCTCACACAGATAAGATGGTTGTAACTTACTGATGCCATGAAGCCTTGCAATGTCATGTAATTTTTAAAAATTATAAGTAAACTGTTATGCTGTATTTTCCATGGCGCATACTCGATTGATGATTTTATTTAGTGGAATTTCCTTGCAATGGCCCCTATTTAGAATTGCATGCATTGCATTGTGCACATGGAATATTGAGTTTGCAAGTGTTCCATTCCAGGCGTGCCCTAGGAATATTCTTTGACACTTTTAAAATTATTTTCCTTAGTGGTTCACATTGAGGGATCATTGGGCCAAGTGGCAGTTTCAACGTGTTACAGCCCCCGCAGAGCGATTGATGTAGTTTCTCACTCTGTCCTCGATGAGGTAAGTGGAAATAAAATGTGATGGTGGTTCTAGTTTTACCTTGGAAATTAATGCTTAAAGTTGTTGTGCGCTGAATGGAAATTGTGTGTTTAAGTGTATACCTTGTGTTACGAGGGCAAAGTGTTAAGGTTACAGCATTCTGTCATGACTTTTAGCACGCACTGAGATTTTGATTCGCCCGGTCTGCATTTTATGAAAGATAAATGCCCACGTGAATAACCACACTCCACCCTTGCCATACAGTTGCACTACATATACTATAGTGGCACCCACTAGGTTGTGAAGTAGCATTTTGATATAATCCCTAAAATGCTGACCAAGCAGTTTTCACGTGCAGTACTGAATAATCAATGGAATTAATTGACATGCAGGAAACTTTTGTTTGCCCAGTATTAAAGAGCTCCTGTAAATATAACCCTGAGAGCAGAAGAAAAGGGGCACCAGCTAAGTAAGTTGCCTATAACCATTCAGATATTTGACTTTGATTTTGGAACACCATTGCCACAGGAAATCAGTGGAATAATCATCTTAGTGGCGATTTCTTAATAAGGTTTTCAGCCTTCTGCTGTCTGGTATTATGTACATGTTGGAATTCTCCTTGTTTTTTCTTTAGTATTTCAATTTATATTGTTTAAGCATTCAAAAACTGGAGAAAGTTTTGTTTGGCTAACAGTGTGCTTTTTATGTTTTTCATTCAGGCACCCTCAGTTTATTCCCATTACCACCCACCAGAAGCCACATTGGCAGTGTGTTTTGATAGCTTTATCGCATCTCCCTCAGCAATCGTACATTAATCTGAGATATGGGTGCAAAGCTATTGTGACCCTTGTAATTATGTGGCACTAAGCAGCAGGAAAGCTTAAGACATGTTTGCTGCATAGGTGGGATTTTCTTATACTTAAGAAGAATGGGTTTACAGTAGAAAAACATTGAATGATTACCTCGTTTGTAAGGTTCTGGTGTAGGAATGTGGAGTAGATGAACGCCATTGTTCTAGATTTTCATTCTTACAGAAGTTCCTAAATGGCACTAATAAAAATAATTGCCACCACCAAATGTTGTAATGTCTGCAGATGTTTGGCATTGCTTTGGCCTACGTGATTACATTTCAATGTCTGTTTGTAACCTCTCTTTTCTTGCTGTCTACAGCACATTAAGGCATTGGGCTACCAGCGGCTGAGGGTTTTGAAAGGCATTGAGAAGGTAAGCTGTAGCAATGCAGAAGTCTGCTGATGGTTGTCGAAGCCAAACTTGCTGCTTTGAAATATTGAATCCTAAAAGGGGTACTTCCCAATTAAGGCATATGCTTGATAAAATATGATAAGCCCCAACCGTTTGAAATGTGAAGTTAGTGTGCAGGTCCAGGAGGCTGGACTGGATCTACTTATAAAGTACTTATCCTTTAGAGTTAACCTGGATTTTTAGAATCATCCCTGTGGATATATTCTAAGAGGCCATCCTATTCTGTTGAACAGCGAGACACTAATGTCCTGACAAACTGTATCAAGGTAGTTTATTTATACATATGTACCGCTACTACGACCCAAGGGCATAGAGGCTGGCATGTAGCACAAACAAATACAGAACAAACAGTGCCCTTGAATCAAAGGCGAGGAACAAGCCAGTAAAAAGCCAAAAGAGCCAACATATAGACGACAAAGCTAAACCGAGGGGCAATTCAGAGGGCAGTCCGAAACAAAGAACAGGATGGTCAAAAGAAGCTAATTTGAAAATAAGGGTCTTATGTGCTCTTTTAAATACGGGCAGAGAGCACATCGCCCGCAGGTCAGGAGGAAGATTATTCCACAGGCTAGGAACAATGGAGTCAAAGGCCATTCTGCCCGCTCTTCCAAGATTAACTCAGTGTCTTACCAGCAGTTTGAACACAACGTGCGCACAAACACAACTTGAAGGATAGTGTGGACTTCAAATATGATGGACTGATGCTATTGTAAGGGTGCAGAAGGAGAGGGCTGACACAGGTGGCATAGTGGTTGCTATAGAATTATATTTGAAATGCAAATAAATGGAAAAAACCTGACTTTCCCTAATTCTAAGAGGAGTTTCCCTGCCTCAACTAAAGTTAGAATATGTCTGTCAGGATGTCTTAGCATAGAGTCCACAGTCAAAATGTCCTGATCTCTGTAACAAAATGATAAAAATGAAGCTGCAGTATATTCTTGCATAGGCTAGCAATATGTTAAGTAGCATGGCTGCCAGAAACCCGATCATAAAGGAAGGACGATTGCAGCACCCCTTGTAGGGAGGACTGTTTTGGATTGAGCCATGCCCATATCCGGAGATGCCACTACAGCAAGTAAACACTATATAAGCTCCTGCCCAGCACCCGTCTGGAGGAGCTTGGAATGGAAGAGGGACAGAATGGAGCAGAGTTCTTTGCCCCATCCTCATTTCTGTAAACATTTAACTTGTTATCCTTGCAAGATAAGACTCTTGGCCTTAACTCCCTCGAGGGGTGAGCTTTAATCTGGTGGGAGCGTGATTAGGGGTGCCCATATAATTCAGGGGTACCCCTGTAATTAGGGGGCTACCTTTCATTCACAACACCAAGCGGAATGCCTCACTTCACCTGGCCTTCTCTCAGCAAGCAAAGTTCCAATTTTGATAAGGGTCCTCAACCCTAGTTTCCCTTCTTTCTCTTTGTGTACATGGTGTACTCTCCTGCGATACCAAAACTGGTTTATAACCTTCTCTTGTGCGTTTGGGTCCCAGACCATACTACTTCAAGGTTTGTTTTTGGCATACATGGTTCACTCGCCTGCCAGTTACTGCCATGAAGAAAACCACTTCCTTTATGCATTATTTCACTATTTGCTTTGGGATTGATTTGTGACCAACCACTGTGCCAAGGAAAAGGGATTCCTGATGCGCTCACTCTTATTACCATTGGTGGTCTGCAACCGACCAATGTGCTGCGAAAGACTTGTCCCAATGCACTCTTTCTCACCCTTGACTATGGATCTCGCACCCAGTCCCCATCTGGACGTCCTTTCTCTCCTGTTAGCTCTTTCCCGGGATTTCTTCACTGGGTCTTTAGCGGGCATTGCTTTGCGCTATTATGTGCTCTGGGTGATCCTGCGCGGCGCTGCTGCAGGATATATCTGGTGGCCAGTTGTTTTCTGGACCCCTGGTCTATATGCTCTGGGGCACGCCATCGCCACCCTTTAGCTTTGCCTTGGAGTAGCTCCATGCCACTGATGCAAGGGTTCCCCTCGCCAGCCTCTGGGCTTGGGGAGCATGTTGCTCTCGACTCCCTTGGAATTCTCTCCTTGAACTTCTTGGGCTGGACTACCTCTCGAGCTGGTTGTCTCACTCTATTCTTGGAGTCCTTAATCTAGTTGTATATTGGCTGGTTGGCAATGGTTGGTATAATATGCAAGTCAGTTTTCAGTGTCTTTGGCCTTTCAATCGTGTTTCCTCTGTACCTCTTCCTCATCACAGTACTTCTATTATTACTACTCTCACTTGGGTAGTCTGTGTTCTTCTTCCTCTTGGAAGTCCAGACTCTGGTGGACCTACATAAATGCATGGGTTGGACTGGTATAGGACTGCTATTTACAAGGTGGGGAGGTGTACAGGGTGGTGGGTAAGGGTTATTAAACTGCAGTGTTCATCCTTGTCCCTAGAGGAGTCTCTCTCCATGAGATCCTCCGGAGTACGACCCCCAGGGTGACTATCTGGTAGCAGCCTCACCTCCCTGGCATCATGGGACGGGGCTCCCCCTTGGGGAGAAGTGACGACATCCAAGGATTTGTCACCATACCGACATTTGTGAGCAATAGTGGCAACTCAAAACTCAAGACGTTCCTTCATAGGAAACCAATGCAGCACACTGCAGATTTGACCTTTCCTGCCACAGGGACTCTGCACACTAAATCAACAGAGAGGGATGTAGCAGACTCACTAAAGACTCAAGCAGAACAACCAGATGAGAGAATGGATCCAGCATAAAACATTTACAGAGAAATTAGCTGTAGACCAAAGTCTTATCAGTCAAGATGTCATATTCCACCAGGTCAAAGGCAGTCAAGGTCCAAAACCACGAGGACCGCCATGCCGCTCTTATCTGAAGCATACTAGATTTTAGATCTAAAATGGCGATTTTGTACTGGTTGTAGCTTGTGTTTCTCCAAGTAAAGCTGTATCTGGAATAATGCCACTTTATCAATAATCTTCAGTAAGAACGGTACATGTGTTATCGGCTAGTAGTTAGTCGCCAGTCAAGGGAAGGCTTTATTTTATTTTTTTAAACTCCTTTTTTTATTGCAGTTTTCTAATCAACACATGCATAGAAGAACAGTAAAGCAAAAACAATTGACACACTATTATACACTGATGAGACATAATAGCTGCGAATAGTACATACCCAAAAAGTGCCCGCAGGGCGAAACGCTCACAGCGATCGATAAATCAATAACTCTTCCACCCCACCCCTGTTGCCCCCAGTCCTAACTTTCACTTGAGCATATTCCAGTTTATCTCCTCATCCCTCCTCAGACATAAAACAATAAGTTAACATTACAAGCCACACGGGGATCAGTGGATCGTGTTACTGGCTACCCAAATCATTCTCATGAATACGTTGAATTGTCTCCCCTCAGTATTATTGTCTTCCCTTATACGTCTCTTACTCTTCAGACTTTAATATCCGTTGTGAGGCCTCTTCCCCCATCAGTACCCTACTTCATCTTGAATTGTCTCCATTCCTCTGTAAATGTGGACAAGCCATTGTGCACAATAAATATCTGCTTCTCCATAAGATAGACTTCCGATACCTTCTGCCAACTATCCCCTTGCTCTGGTATTGTAGATTCCTTCTATTTCTGTGCAATCATCCTACCCGCACGTATGAGGGCCTCCCACATCCTAGGGAATCTATATGTCTCATACCACCTGGGGTGGGAGACTCTCCAGTAGTGTTGGGGGTTCCAACTGTATATAGAGTTCCCTGTAATGTATTTTATCCAGCTTAACAGGTTTTCCCAAAATAACTAATCATTCAGCAATCCCACCACATATGCATCAACATCCCCACATCCCCTAGTGCATTGTGGTGATATTCCCAGAAACATCTTAGAAACTCCATGTGCCATTCATCGTGTCCATGTGCCATTCATGGAGCAGTTATGTTCAGTAGAGTCTAAAGATTCCCATCGAAAGTTCCCTTGTAAATTCTGTCAAAAAGCTCATCTGGTACTGTACTTCCTACCACCCAGTCCCAATAAAATTTTAATTTCTTCTGTATTTTTGCAGACTGCTTCACCAGAGCCCTGTGCATTTTAGAAATTACTCCTTGTCTGGATTATGCCATCTTTAAAATCTTAAACTGGGTGAGATCTCGATCCAGGTCTTCACTCCATTTAGGATCGGACAGCACTCCCTTGAGCATAAGATAGTGAAAGATTCCCAGGTTATCCCCACCCAACATCTCTTGCACTACCTCACATTCTTTAACCTTGCCATTCTGGAATATTGTGCCACTCTCTCCAACCCCATATCAGGCCATCTCTGGGCACCCCTTAACCCCCGGCTTCCCAACATGAGAGGTGGACCACACAAGGAACACAGAGGATTGTCAGGAGGACAACTCCCTATTCACCATATTTCTCCTTAGTGTCCACAGCACTCCCAATGTTGGATGTTCCCATACCTCTTTGGGGATAGGTTTAGATGGTGCCCACCTCTGACCTTCTTTGGAAATGTAATGGTCCTCCATATACGTCCAGTTGGTCCTAAACTCATCTTCTCCAGCATGGGGTCTGGCATGGATTCACATGCTCATGAATATTCCCCGTCGTCAGGCTGGGAATCCTCGGTAAAGAAAAAACCAGTATCAGTTTCGTTTCTGATCTGTCTTTCGCAGTAATAACCAATCACTGGTCTCTGCGTCATACTGACCACAGCCAATGACTGCCCTCTACCTAAGCACCGCCTCTGGCAGCCATCTTCAGATTTGGAAGCACGTGAAGTGGCAGTATGACCAAGTGAAGAGCCGCAGAGGGGTAGGCGGGAGGGTTCGCATGTGAATCCATGCCAGACCCATGCCGGAGAACAACAGTTACAGGTAAGTAACTTGTTCCTTCTCCAGCATGGGGTACAAAACTCACACATATGGTCAGTCTCTCTGGAAAAAAAACACCCTGGAGTATGCTGGGGAGCACCTAAAATAGGATGACCGTGCTAAAAATGAATGTGCTACATTGCCTGTTGTTCCTACCTATTAATGATAAGGTAAGATCTGACCACCTCTTAAGATCACCTTTCAACTCTTTAACCAGAGGGGTGTTAAGCTTATATAAGTCCCAATGGTTACTGGGTACCTTAACCCCAAGATACGTTATCACCTCCTTCGCCCATGTAAGTTTGACGCAATACTGATCCCCCATCATTATAGTAAATGTAGGTTATTTTTGATTCGCAACACTTATATCAATACTGAGGCCCCATATCCGTAATATAGCACATAACATCGGCGAAGAGTGATAATTTAAATTCAACCCCTTTAAAATCACTTCCTCGTATCCCAGGTTTATTCCAAATGCTGCTGTAAACGGTTCCATCACCGGGTAAAGAGAAGAAGGGATAAAGGGCACCACTTCCTTGTTCCCCTGAACAATGAAAAGTCCCCCAACAGTATCCCATTCAGTTACACCCGGTTGGATCCCTAAAGAGTGCCTTCACCCATGTCCGAATGTTCACCCCAAAGCCAAATTGAACCGAAGCTTTGTTAAGGGAACTCCATTGCACTCTGTCACAGGCTTTCTCCAAATTCAGGGGCACCAGATAAGCTGATTCTTATTTCCGCACCAATTCATAAAATGCAATGTCTTCCAGATATCTGTTCATTGTCTCCCTTTAATGAAACCCACCTGGTCCCCATGGATCAATGAGGGGAAAATTCTGTGAAGCATATTCCCCAAAAATGTTGCCAAGATTTTAACATCAGTGTTCAGCACTAGGCCTACATGATGTACATTTTTTGAGATCCTTAGATTCTTTGGGGATACCCGTACTAAGGGCTTTGAGCATTGTTTTCAGCAGCAAGATCCCGGTCAACACTGCATAAAAAACCCTTGTTAGGAGAGGCCACCACGGGGGTGGGGGTGGGGGATGCGCTCTTATGGATGTAGCTTAAGACTGTCACTCCTGAATTGCCGGGTCAAAAAATGGTGAGAGCCCCCACTAATGACAACATCCCCCACCTCCCCCCTTGGCGGCCAACATTGAACGGGCCATAATGGGTCAGAACGGAGTGAGTGCACAGACAAACCTGGCGTACTTCCGTTCACCCAAAGTGGAACTATGGAGAAATAAAATTGGTTGCGAGAAAGCAAAAGTAAAATTCCTTGCGCTCTGCTGGACCTGCCCGCAATGGAGGTAGCAGTGCACTGTGTTAGGGAGAATTCTCTGTTTAGGCTGAATTTCCTAACCTAGTGAGTCCCCCAGCAGCTTTGATGGATTTTTGGGGTTTATTTTTTTCTCCTGCCAAGAGTGAGACTCTTTTACCCTCACTCTTGGACATGATTTGAGTGGGTCTCTTTTGACTCTAGATGTGTTTAATGGGCTATGGGGTCTTTTACTCCATAGGGCTTCATGTGTTTTTGTGATGTTACACAGCACCCTCAGTGCAGTAACACAGGTGTGTCATAGTGACCCCCCAGTATAGACTCCATACCCTGGGACTGACTACTGTCTCCCACGGCATGTAAAGTCACCATTGACTTTACTAGTCTCAAATTCTGAACAGAACCAGTACAAACCATCATATTGTGGACGTACTGGCCGGGGCAATTCGATTGCCCCGGGGTCTGTTAGTCGAGGGGGCACGTCTCCGTCCCCCCTGATCGAGTTTTGGTTGGTGGCAGTGGATACTACTTTTTATATTTGACTGCGAATATATCCCTATGGGATTTCCCATTGTTCGAGGCTACCAGCTTTAATTATTTAATTCCTATAGCCTCGAACATACCGCCGGTTTATTTATTTAATATTAATTCTCTGGTTGGTATTTTTTGCCAGAACTCAGTTCTAAAATGGCGTTTGTGTTCGCTTCTGTGACTCCAACCCAAGTTGAGCCCTTTGTTCCACTTTTTGGTGGGCTTCTCCACAGAAGCCCTCCAAAGTGGTGCCACTCTGTCTGGGGTACTTAGGAGGGGTGGAGGGGGATTTAGGCACCCTGGACTGAGTTGCCCAGGCAACTCAAGTCGCGCTCCGTCCTGATTGGCCCAAGTGGTGAGCCGGCCGGCTCACCACTTAGCATGTTTGAGTGACAGCTAGGCTGAGTGAATGGGGGGTTTCTGCATAAAAGCAGGGCTTTGGGGACTGGAACTTCAGAAGTCGCCACAGGACCTAAGAATCCGACGAGGGAGAAGCTGAGCCGACCTGCTACGACGACACCACCGGTGGAGCCCTGCTGAACCATCGCACCACTTTTCCCAACGACAGAGGAGATCTCCAGCCCGGAGAGTCTTCTTCCTTCGACTGGTGGGGATAACCAGTCTGCTTCCTTTTTCGCTTCCTGGAGCATCTCGTGGCCGCCTTGCCTGTGCCAAGCACCCCGGCAACCGGGATACCACGTTTTACCACTACCGCAAATCAAAGGGTAGTACCTTTAACCTGAAAACTCTGCGGCTCGTTTCTTCCCTGGCAGTGCAACGACCTTCATCTTTCCTCCACGTCGAGATCTTCTCTTCCTCTGGACGACGCCGCGACTTGCACCCGCTGCCAGGAACAACTGCCCCCGCTGGAGGATCCTTTCCACATAAGGTACCGTGTTCCGCCTAGCTTCCCTTGCAACCGACTGTACGGGGTAGATTTAGCCCCCGGCTTTCGACCCTGGGTTAGTCTGGGACACCCTGGCTAAACTTTCTAAAGCCTCTCAAAACTCTTTTTGAACCCTCTGCAAGACTTTTTAAGCCTAGTGTAACTGTGTGATCTTGGGCGCATTTGTGCTCTGCTCTCTCCAAGAGTGGGCCCAGCCTTTGGACTTTGGCTCACCAGTGACTTTTGCTCTTCTGCCTTGCTAACAGTGTTCCTGAACCTTAGAGTGGTGTACCTTTCCATATTCTGTCTTTTTCCCTCCCTTGCTCACAAACTTATTAGAGTGCAATCTAGTTAAGCGCTCACCTCTGTATGAAAATAAGTGGTGTTTTACTGTGATTTATCTGATAGGGAAAAAGGGGTGTGTCTATTACAATAGTAACTGTGTTTAGAATATTTTATAATAAGAGTGCTGGAGTGTTTCAACTGTGTGTTTTTAAATAAATAATTATATACTTTGATACCAAAGCTATGGTCGGTGTTTGCTTGTATCTTCTTGAGGGAAGTCTGACTGCTCAGCCACAGCTACCAGGTAAATCTGGGTGGTACAGACTGCTACCAAGTGGGTTTACTGCCAACACCTGTAGTCTTAAATCTTTTGCAGTGGTCGCTAAGGGAACTGCACAGGTTTCTGCCTAACATATAGGTGTTCATAATACTGGTGGAATTGATCGGCTATGACAGGGTTGTTCCTGCAACAACCCCTGTCTGCAAGGACGAGCAAGTCCACCCTCTTCCTCTCCCCGAGCTCACGAAGCCTCCATGCCAATATTTTATCAGCTTTTTCACCCTTCTCCATGCATTTTTGCTTAAGGAAGGATGGTTTCCGTTCAGTTTGCCCCACAAGGAGAGATGCGAGTTTCGATTTATGTTGCTGGAGCTCAGCCCACTTCCCCGGAAACATCTGTGACTTTAATTTACCCCGCTGAATAGCCTCAATTTTACCCTAAGGAGCCTCTCCTCACTACCCCTCTCCCGCTGCCTTGCCGCTCCCAGCCATATAAGGACTCCTCTGATCGTGGCCTTGAAGGCTTCCCAAACCCCGTCCAAGCCCACCTGCCCATCGTTATTAAATTCGAAGAACTCTCTTATGGCAGTCAGAATAGACTGAGCTAGCTCCCTGTCCTTCAGCATGAGATCATTGCAGGTCCACCTCCCAGCCCCTAGAACTCTAAGCGGGATCCCTACTTGAACCTTTACCATATCGTGGTTGGACCACGACGTTACCTCATCCTTTACTTCTGAGATCCTTTCGTACAGACCTTTGTCAACAAAAATGTAGTCAATTCTAGAAAATGACTGATGGGGCTTCAAAAAAAGGTGTATAATGGTGCCTGGCCTTCTCGTGCTGAGTGGTAATCCCTGAGCCCTAGCTCTTTATCAGTGCTCTGGAAAGAAGCCGTGAGGCACCTCTGCAACTGGGAGTCTCAACCCGGATGGTTGGGAAGCCTGTCACTAGTCCAGTCGAGTACCATATTAAAATCTCCTCCCACCATCAGCGTGCCCTCCGTGAAAGTTATAATTTTGAGCTTAACCTCCGACCAGAAACGATCTTGGGCCTAATTAGGGGCGTAAATGGAGATAAAGGTCACCTTGGTCCCTCTAATTTCCCCCTTCACCATTACATAACGCCCTTCTGGATCTCTAGCTTGGGCTTTAAGGGAAAAGTTGGCTTTCTGGGAGATAACGACCACCACTCCTTTTCTTGACCTGAGATGAGGCATGAAAAACCTTATGTATTGATCGAGTCTTCAGAACAGGCCCCTCACCCAGTGGGTCTCCTGAAGAAATAACACATCAGGACTCGGTCTATTAAATTCCTTCACCACCAAGGACCTCTTGTAAGGAGAGTTAAGACCTCGTGTGTTGAAAGAGCCCAATGTCTCAGTGGAAGATTACAATCAAAGTGATTCAAGACTAGACTTTGATCCCCCGGAGCGCAATCTCCCCTGGGATACCACCCCGACTGATTCTCCAGTGGCCCCACAAAACGTAAATCGCTATCTAAGCAACCGAAACTCCAGATGGTGGGAATTAAAAAACAGACACAACTCCATAACAAAGCACCAATTCATCCCCCCACCCCCCTCCTTTCCGAGCGCCTGGAATAACTGCGACATCACGTTGCTGCACAACCAGGCCACCATCAATATAAACAAACCACACCATTCTGAGACCCCCCACTCCCCCCTGCGAAGATCAACCTCAAATACACCCTTCAGACCCCCTACTCTCTTGCGATTTCCCAATGCTAGGACCACTCCCCTCTCGGTGATACACAAACCAGAGTGCCCCTAGGGAATCCTGGACAACCACCTCAAGTCGTGTAGCCCCTCAACACCCTTACAGGCAACCAGGGAAAACCCACCCCTTTAAACTTAAGTTGTTGGCTGCCCCGGGGACGGCGGCGCCACCCTTCTATATTTCATGTGGCCCCAGATGCGACGCTTTCCCACGAATTCTGAAGCCTCACGGTGGTCTCCGTCCTCTCCAATCTCGCCCTCCTTACCAGGCTTCGAGGAGTCTCCCAAAAGTTCACTAGTCACTCTCTGAATGTCGGACTCCGTAACAAGGTAATATTTATAACCTTCAACTCCCTTGGACTGCAGCCACTTGGTCAGAGGGCCGCAGAGCCTTCGGCGTGGGAGGGTGAGGCGTAATAGTGGAATTTTGCTAGGATAGATCCAGGACATCTAGCTCCCGCTCTATGGGCTTTATCAATTGTTGGCTCGCTGGTGTTATCGCGAGAATGGTTAAAGCAATTATAAGTCATCTGTTTGACTGAGGTGTCTTCCTGCGTCTCACCTTCCTGCTCTGGAATGCCGAGAAACCTTAGGTTGGAGCGTTGCTCTCTGTTTTCCAGGTCGTCCAGTTTAAAGGTGACCACCTCCGAGGCTTGGACTCGGTCGTCTACTGCGTCCACCTTTTTGTCTAAGGAGTCAAGCCTTCTGCTGATATCTGCTCTAAAACCTCAGTTGTCCTCCAAGAGGGCCGCCATGCTTTGACTCATTGATTGGGCCTCCATCGCCTCTGGTTCACTCAAGGACTGCTTGGTGCCCCTTACCCTCGTCTGCTCTGGGGTAGTACGCTGGAACTTCTGTAGGGATTGTGACCAGTCCATCAAACAAAGAAGGGGGAGAAAGCCCTGGAGAACAAAGGATCGGAGGATCAGGAGTGCCGGATGGATTTGGATGGTCAGGCTGCCTGTCCGGAACCCCCCCATACCAGTTATCGCTCACACCCCTTCTATCTCCTCTGAAGCTTCAGACCGCTGATAAACACCTCGGGTTTCGGCCGCCTGGCACCGG
The DNA here is from genome assembly GCF_040938575.1 of Ambystoma mexicanum. Lineage (NCBI taxonomy): Eukaryota > Metazoa > Chordata > Amphibia > Caudata > Ambystomatidae > Ambystoma > Ambystoma mexicanum. The sequence goes on from NC_090939.1 coordinate 255,442,214, forward strand.
GCCCACCAATCCGAATCACTTTACCAAGTCTCTACCTCCACCCGACCGTTGTGGCGAGGGATTGAAGCAGGGCAACAACCCCTGTCGGGAGTCCCGCGGTTAACGAACCGCTAGCTGCTCGAATCCCAATAGTCCGATGGGATCTGCAGGGATTATCCTCAGACACACATGCAGCGGCAGAGGCCGACAGACCACTAAAGAATTCCCACTCGGAGACCACAAGCAGGAACACTACCAGGAGGGAGATTAGAGAGGGAGGGGACAAAAGGCACCCCCATTAAACACAGAGGGGGGGCGCAGCAATGCGACTCTCTGTAGAAAGGAGCAGTGCTCGAGGGGACGGCCCTCGAGGCGGGCCACCGGACCGATAGTGTAAAGTGTCATGTCGTTCCAAGTAGGCATCTTGTAGTTTGGACACGTCCTTGGGACCAGACTGACACCAGCGCCTCCCACTGACCCCACTCAACAGGTCAGGCTTCGTCTCCACAGAGTGCTCTCCCTCCACAGCACGTAATCATCCACTAGATTGCCCTCCCTGTACACCACCTCACTGCCCGAGAAGGTGCACCAATTGTTCCAGAGGGTGGGTGCAGTGTTCCCCCCACTCAGGGTGGGCACAGAAGTCCAATGAAGCTCCCTGGCGCCCTTTATTAGGGTGCTGATGCACCTTTGCTGCTGGGGCGCTCTCTCCCGAGCCTGTAAGGGGGTCCCCAATGCTCTCAATCCTGGGAGACCCAACAGCACCCAATGAGAAAGCCTTTAACAAAAAGAAATGGCGACTAAACCCAACCGGAGCCCAAATAAAATGTGTATGGTCACGCGGGTTTATGTTTGAGGCTAATATAATGGCCTAAAACATTACCACGTTTATGTAAGATAATTGCGGTAGAAAAGTTAGGGTAGATACCACTGCCACCAGCTAAGTCTTAATGTAAAGCGAGCGAAACAATGCTCCAAGAGGTACAGACAAAAAGGGATAAGAGTTAACCCATTCCAATACTCCATGTAAGGTGCGGGTGTACTGGGTCTGTGGTTTAAAGTGACTAAAGTTAATGGGAACTTTACCTTTTTCTGGGGGACAGTAGTCAGCCCCAGAAAATGGAGTCAGGGGGGAAGTCTTAAAGACAACCCTGTGTCACTGCACTGAAGGTGCTTTGTAACACACATGAAAATATGAGGCTATGGAGTAGGTGAGGCTCCAGTGCTCAAGATCACACAAAGTGAAAGCGCACACAGCAAAACACAGGTAGGAGTGGGGGAAAAAAGGCTTGCATTGTTACCAGGTGGAAAAAAATAAATCCTAGAAATCCAGCAAAGCTGCTGGGGGACTCATTAGGTAAGGAAAATCAGCCATTTGAGAATTCCCCCTAACGGAGTCCTTCCCAAGGACTCGGCCGCGCGGGAGGGACCGTCCTGGTGCCAGCACAAATACTGAGGCTGTATCAGCTACCGGCCGACAGGCTGTGGGGTCAGTAGATCCTCCCGGTAATGGTGGTGAGGGACCGGAAGATTCTTTTCCCGGGTCTTCACCCTAGTACCGGCAGCATGTCCGAGGGGGGTGACTTTATGCAGTGCTACCGGGAGATCCGCCAAGGCCGAAACGCCTACCGGGCCTTGGACGGAGGAGCAGGGTAGGGCCATGATCCACTAAAGAGTCCTGGATGGAGCAGGGCGGTGCCCAGTGAGCCGAGCGACAAACCGCAGGCACGTGGAAGGCAGCTTGACAAAATGGCCACCGCACCAGAAAATCCAGACATCTGGTCGACATCGCTCCAAGGAAGGCAGGTGCAGGACCATGTCCAGGTGGGACTGGTGTCAACCAAGTATGTGGCCTACAGCTTACCCTTCCTTTGTGCAAGGCAGGTTCCTGCTGCGTCCATATGGGCAGGGCACGCAATGGCTCCAGCTGCCTCCCGCTACTCTGTCAATGTTGCCTACCACCAATTCAGCCTGCGAGGACAGGGTCTTTAGTTCCTCGGGCTCATGAAGTCTCCCCAGATGGGAGTCATCTTCAGGGAAGCCATCCGGGACTTGCTCCCTCCAATGGCCCCAGCGCCTCTGGTCCCAGTACAGGCTCCTGCAGTCCCAGATCAGCCTCAGCAGCCTGCTCCGTCCCCCCAACCGATTGCGCAGGGGTTTCTGTACTAGCCCCCCCTGCAGCCTCTGGCTCCGTTCCCTGCACCTCAGCCCTCGGGTGCTGGACCCTCCGAACCCACAGGTAGACACAGATGAGGACCCTGATACGCCATCTTCAGCCAAGGCCTTCCACGAATGTCTGGCAGGGCTGGCAGAGTATTTGGGCCTTCCTCAACCTGAGGTCGGGCAACCAGCAGAGGGGTTTCTCGCGGAAGTCCTCACGCTACGTCCCATTGCCCGGACGGGGATCCCAATGGAGGAGGACATGGTTACCTTGGCCAAAAAGGGTTGGCTCAAGCCCCACTCAGCCCAGCAAGTTAATGAATGCCTGGACGCCAAGTACTGGCAGATGGAGGGGGGATACACTTTTGCTATTGGATCATCCTCAGCCACACTCCTCTGTGATCGCTGTACTACAAGCCTCAGTCGTCCTCAGCATTCTCCCCTGCGGTGCTGCTAGGCAAGGAGGAGAAAATCTTGGAGGCGTATGCGAAGAAGCTGTATTCCAACCCATCCTTGCACCTGCGTCAAGCCAACGCGGATGCCATGCTGGCAGCTGTTCACCAGAGGCAGATTTCCTCCCAGAGCTTCTGGCGCAGAGCCAATCACAATTCAAGGCGGCATTGGTGGAGGCCAAGATTGTGGCTCAGGACATCATGGAGGCCTCCGTGGCCCATATCAACACCTCTGGCCGTGACATCTGTATTACCACGGACATGAGAAGAACAGCCTGGCTCCGTGCTAAGAAATTCAACCCGGACGTCCATGAACGCATCTTGGATTTTCCGTTCGAAGGTGGGGACCTCTTTGATTCCACAACAGACGAGGAGCTGGACAAAAAGAAAAATTGCACACAAACGGCCAAGTCTTTATCCACCCTAACAAAGACCAAACCCAAAATGTACACCTAATCACAGCAGCGCTCTGAGAAGGGGCGTACGTACGGAGGGTTCCGCGGCTTCCAAGAGCAGAGGTCCAGGCATCCTGACCACGCGCCGTCCCAGCACCGGCGCAAACAACAAAAAGGGGGGGTAAGGTTTTTTCCCAGTCCCCCTCCTCCGCAACAGCCTTAGAGCGAAAGAAGGCATGACGTACCCCTCCGGGTCCACGTGTCTCCGGTGGGGGGAGCGGGGGCAGGCTTGATCTTCATGCACATTTCTGGTGACAGAATTTCACGGACCTCTAGATCCCCTTGGTAGTCTCCACGGTGTACCGCCTCTCTATCCCAGCCTCTCCTCCCTCCTCCCCTCCAATCCCACAGGTTGGGAAAGCAACTCTTTTGGCAGAGATCTGGTCGCTTGTCGAGAGCCAGGCAGTGGAGGAAGTCCCAGCATCCCAGCGAAGCTTTTGCTTTTATTTCAGGATTTTCACTATTCAAAAGAACCACCAGGCAGACCTAAGAGTTGTGCTGGACCTTTCCACCCTCAACCTCTCCCTCTACAAAAATTCAAGATGGTTACGCCAGCTTTGATAGCAGAGACATTGTGCAAGGGAGACTGGATGTGCTGCCTGGATTTAAAGAACGCGTACCTACACGTCCTGATCTGGCAGCATCGTTTCTTTCTACGATTCAGGATCATGGGCTACCATTTCCAATACAAGGTGCTTTTCTTTTTTATATATTTTTTGTTTGTTTTTGGTAGTAAGAATTAATTTAAACCTTTACGAAACATTTATCAACATAAATAACCACTTTTCATATCAACATTACATTATACATATGTAAAAGCAGTTATGACTCAATACTAAACATTCATAGCAAAGCTTAAGTGATATAATCATCAATAGTTCATCACACAATTGATCATAATACAATTTAAAACCAATTTCAAATCCAATTCGGTTTCCATTTTGTTGCAATTACTAATGCCCCTACGCAGTTCTTCACTTCAGTTAGCTCATCAACTCCGAAGAGATGCCCAATTCATATATATTCGCCATTACTATGACTTATTACGTGCAACAACTGATGCCAAGTACCAATACTAGGTGTTGCAAAGCATAGGGTAAGAGAACTGGGACTCATCCATGATGAACAGATATTGCAACACCATCGTCACGCCAATAGCTGTTACCCACACACTCAAAGTGCAATAGCCTAGATGGTATTCAGATACCTAATTCACAAAAGTGACCTTCCCAGTTTACAGGATATCATTTAGTATCAAAAGATCGTCTTCAATCATGTTCACAAGTCTCACAGTCGCCAACATAATTGCGTTGGACCGGCCCCACATGCAGCGCAGCCACACCAAGTTACGCTCATAACGAGAATTGGGAACCAGGAAGGATCCCAAGCAGGAGGAGCCTTTGTTGTTCAAAGTGCGTACAGTACGTAAACGGGTGTTCAAGGGTTTCAGGCTCCTTGACACTAGTACAGAACCTGCACTGTTCCAAGTTCCCCATCTCGTTATATCCTGACCAATTACTGATACGAGCTCCCGTATGCACAAGGTCCAGGCGGAATCTCATGTAAGTCCTTCTGGCGTGTTTGTCCAGGAAACGTAAAATATAGGGCAAGCGTGGAGAGAAGGCATGTCTAAAGTTGGCATAGTTGGAAAATAATGAGTAGCTTGCAATTAAGTCAGAGTTGCATGCCTGTGTGTTCGTGAAGAACCTTGTTTTAACTTTCCCTGGCGATTCAATTAGATTCTGCTGCAACATGTTTAGAGTACATAGAATTAAAGTCATGCGCTTCTTAAATGCAGACATGGACGCCGGGTGTTCTTCTTGCAGCATTGACCTAAAGTCCTCATAAAGAGAATTGGCTGGTGGTGAGAGCATTTTACAATACTTATTTAACATACGCCATTCCTATTTGGCCGCCAGGGGATAAAGGCCCAATTCGTTTAACAAAATAGCATTAGGCAAGTACCCCAGGAGACCCAAGACCCTTTTCCAAACTTTGCCCTGGAGTAGATTTAAAGTGGGACCTAGATTAATTAAACAGGCATCCAAGCTGTACAATAGGATGGACTCTACTTTCATTGTATAAAGGTGGAGCAAGGGCAGGAATGAATACCTGCAGTACCTAGCAAAAATTATTCTCATCTGGGCAGACAGCTGATTCAGCTTGATATCTAATACTGATCGCCATCTGCCGAGAGACATGCCGTTTGATATATGGTATCCCAAATAAGTAATCTCATCCATAATATGTATAGGTTTGAGATTTGAGACATATTTAAACCCGAGGTTTCTTTTTCGTCATGAATACAATAATGTGGGATTTGTCAAATTATTGAGCATACAGTATTCATGAAAGATGTTTAATTTGTTCTGCAGCCCAAAAGGTACCTTATCAAACGGGATGACATCCTAGGCAAACGTCAACCAGTTCAGACGCAACTTGCCCAACATGACCGGAAAGGTGTTGTTTCCCTCCCGTATTTTCTCAATATCAGCTAGGTATAGATTGAATAATACCGCAGCCAAGTTGCACCCCTGCTTCACACCAATTCTTGTGCAGATATTGTCGGATAACAGGCCCTCAGAGTTAATACGAACCCTGTACGATGTATTTTGGTGAAGGACCACAATTAATGCTACCAATTTGGAGGGAATGCCATAAGACATCTTCCGTCATAGGCTATTACGCAAGACACTATCGAACGCAGCTGATACATCTAATGATGCCATATACACCGGTCCATTAGCCAACTCACGAGATGCTGACATTAAGTGGGCAAGGATCGATGCATTGAGCTGCGTGCCCATGGCCCTATGAAATCCCACCTGTTTTTGAAAGAATTCCAGCGGCAGTAATGTATTTCTCCAATTTGCACAAGACTAAGCGTGCACATTTTTTATTTGCAATGTTTAAGGCGATTGGCCAAAAGTTTGCCGGGTCATTAAGTGTGCCCCTTTTGTAAATAGGAATTACTATTGCCAAGAGACAGGTATTTTGCCCGTTTCATATATTCGCTGATATAGGGGCAATAAATATCTGGCCCAAAAGTTGGGGTCATCCTTGAAAACACAGGGAGGCAACCCATCAGGCTCTGCTGCTTTTGAGAACTTCAATTGTCCAAATTACATCTTTGAATTCCCAAGGGCAGACAGTTGGAAACTGTAGTTGCAACGAGACCGACTCTAGCTTTCTATGATACTCGGGTAGGTCATATTTTTGGGTAAAAAGGTGCTGCCATTCCGGGCCGGATAAAGGCGCGACCATGCACTTATCCACCTTACCTGTGGGATTTTTTAGTGTAGACCACAGTTCTCTGGTGTTCCGCTTACGTAGCTGTTCAATCATCTGTTGGTTGTAAGCAGCATGGTGCAACACCTTCAACTTTATATCATAATTGGCCGTAATAGTTTTTTTTTGTTTTATAGGCCGCTAAGCTTTTCCTAAGGGATCTTGCCTTCCGCAGCTCACTCGAGTTTTTAGAGTAGCCACCTCTGCTTGGTGTAAATGTTCCACTTTTGGAGTATTATTACCAAAGCAATCCTTAGATAAACTCATAAAGTGCCTATGAATCATCGTCAGATTTAATTCATTAATTTTCTCCATAGTGTCTGTGGATGCTTGATCATCATGTGGCACCAACAAGTCCCTATTTACAAGGAACGCCAGTTTCCGACATATACTGGGGTGCCATCTAACAGAGTATGCCTGTCACTTTCCACCAGTGCCGCAGCCTCCGCAGTTTCGTACGGGTCAACCCCAGTATGTGACCTCGTGTTTAGCATACGATGGTCGCTCAGACCTACACTCAAGATTAAAATGGGGTCGAGCAGTGCTGAACATGCCACCGATGCGTGCACATAATCAATTAAAGACGAGGAATTCCTGTGCTGCCATGAGGCCTTAAGGCTATGTGTCGCCAGTTTAATTGGGTAAATACCCCACGCTTCAAAAAATTCGGCCCATAATTTCCCTCTCCTACAAGCCTGTTGTGCGTATAGGTGAGAGTGATAGGCCAACGAATTATAGGCTAACAAATTACTGCCATCTATTTCCAGGTAGGAGTTTAGATCTCCACCAATTAATATTTCATGTTTGGGGAAATGCAACGCCGCATTTTCTAAGATCCGACTTAGCTCTGCTAAAATTGAGTCCAAGGAGACCACACTGGGGTTCCAATATATGGACAACAAGAGAAATGACAGAGCTTAGTTCCAGTGGTTCTCATTTCCACCAATATAAGTGTGTCTGACTTATTTATTAAATGTGGCGACACCTTCAGGCTATTTTTAATAAAAATGGCGATGCCGCCACAGGGTCTACCTGATTGATTCCGTCGCGCAGGAACGCTAAATGATGTGTAGCCATCTAACTAACACGATGTCATATAGGGCCATTGTTTCCTCCACAAATAAAATGTCAGGACCAAGAAGGGTCCCAACCTGTGCATGCCAGGCCTTGAGATTTTTCACACCACATCAGTTCCAAGAGGCAACTGCAATCCCCGTCGGTTAGAAGTTCGGGTTTCGACTTTCGCAGCGGCCGCCACTTTAATCGGGGGCTCCAGCCATGAGAGGCCGCTTAGCGCCTGCGTCAGCAAAGCCAGTTGTTGTGATAATTCTTTGGCGTGGGACTCATTTGAGGCTGGAGGCAGACCTGCAGCAAGCTCTTTAGATGCGGGCATAACATAGTCTAAGAAGGACCATGCACACTCCATATCACTGAACAAGCAAGGCGAAAGACCCAGGGTTTCAAAATCGTCTGTAAAGTCCAGGATCAATTTGGTAATTATTGGTGATTGAACTCTACATAGCAGTCTTTGGTTATTATGGTGTGCCAGTTTTACCCAATCCAAGTCCTTAGATGCCAAGTTCCTTAAGGAAGGAATCTGGAAGAAGGAATTCATCAAAAAGGACCTATTAATCCGTGCTGGGCCATTTATGTCCAAGTTACTTACCCATCCAAGTATTTGTTTCATATCCTTGGATCTCCACAAAGGTCAACGTATCGTAGGGAGATTCCATTATAGGGACCTTCCTCGATAATTCTTACTCATTGGTTGCTTGGGACCTTCCTCGATAATTCTTACTCATTGGTTGCTTTGCTCTGCAGGGCTAAAGATATCCGCGAGGCTAATGCCCTCGAATCATTCTCTTCATGCGCTACTTTGCCCGGAGAGCCAACTTCCCATACCACCAACCCATTGGACAAACCCTTGCGGTTAGATACCGGGGCTAGAGGCCCAGTATCCTTTTTTTATAGGAATTACACGGTCCACTTCTTCCTGAGGCTGAACCACCACTTTTTTGCTTTCAATGCTTGGAAAAAAGCTATGTAGCTGGGATTGAGACTTGCCAATAGGCGTCCTGGAAGGTTTTCCAGCTGGTACTTGCACATTGGCACTTTTCAGTGCCTTCATCTGGAGATGTTTTTTGCTCTCTTCATTCAGATCTAAGAGATCTAGTGCTAAATCATCCATACTCGCACAGGCTTTTCCACTCACTACTGGAGTTTCTTCCTTACGAGCATGAGAACAGTTCTCCAAAGAGCCTTTTTTTGCCTCTTTCTTCTGAATAGCTTTTGCAAGATTTAGGCGTTTTTGAGCTCTCAAAAAGGACTTCTTTGCCTTTCGAGAGAGAAAGTGCCTTACCTCTTGTCATGTATTGCCCCGGTCTGTTTCGCTCGTTGACAAGGGCTTTAAAGGCTCTGAAATGGACTGAGTTAATTATTTCAGTCAATGCAGAGGGACTATCAGGCGTGGGACAAACATCAATCGCCGGCTCCATTCCTCCACATGGGGGCTCTATGTTCACCAAAGGTTGAGATTTTGTGACCACATTAAAAAGTTGTTGTTCTACTTGGAGCAGGCAGTCGTGTTGGAGTTTAACTACCTCCAGTAATTCAATATCCTGCGTACTGCCCTGCTCTGTGCCTGCCTTGTTTACTCCTTGCAGCACATGCAAATACAATCTTTGCGGGGGATAGACGTTGGATGGGCCATTTTCCGTTTGGATTCCCTGGGATTGTGAGGCGGAAATAAGCGCAAATGTTATGGGGACGGCAGAATGGTTTGCCATCATTTTTGCAAATTGAGAAAAGTAGAATGCTTATAAAACCTTGCAATTTAGTTATTTTTTCTTTCAAAAAGCCTAGAGAACCCTGCATTTCCCTTATAGAACAGTGGGTTCATTCGTGGCCCTTGTCCAGAAGATTCAGTATTCGTGAAATCACTGGAAAATTAAAGGGGTCGTAAGAGGAGATATTCGCTGGGGAGTCCTGTAGTGTCAATGATGACCTTGCATCCTCTTTAGGAGCAACAAGGCCAGCATCGGCGTTCCCCAATGAAAATGCCTCCAGACCTTGAGGCACAAAGTCCCCAGTTGAAGCTGGTTGGTCAACCTGCGGAATCGAGTGGCCTAGAAACATTCCACCTCCCGTACCCCGGGGTGGATTGCCTGAAAGATATCTTCCATGTTCGCTAAGATCTTTGAAGCTGGATTCGTCTGGGAGATGGAAATGTACTTGTTCATGAAGAGGAAAGGTAGCAGGTGATGAAGGGCCGAGAGAAAGCCGCACCAGTTTTCCTATTTCACTCATGATTGTTGGGGCAAGTCCTTCCTGTTCATGCATTGGAGTGTAGCTATCAAATAGGTGGGGGAACTTCCAATTCACCTGTCCATTATTCTCATTCGCTTCTTGAACAGAAAATGTGGGCGGGGTCTGTCCTGACTCCCCCACCATTGGCAGTGCCTCCGTTCCCGATCCCAGGCCTACCACTTGTGGTGCGTCAGGTACCCCTTCGTGGTCAGGTGAAACGGACACTTCTGGTGTCGCTATTGGCATATTGGCATTGAGAGTAGTGATTTTCTTTTTTTTTTTTTTTTCTTTCTTTTTTTGGAAAGGAGCAGAGGTAGGGTACTATTAAGCATTTTAGTTCCTATGTTCTTTCCAGGGCCCTTGGAAAGATTGCCTGACTTATTGCTGCTTCTCAATGCGTGGCTCATGGTCTACTTATATACTACAAGTGTTGTTGGTGGAATTGCACCTGCCAATAAGTAGAAATAGATAGACGCTTGCCACCAGAGTTGACACAACTATACACACCAGCACAAGGTGGACAGTACTAGACACCCTGCACCAGTTAGTCCGACACACACTTTTGCTAGATTGTACATCCTCCTCTCCAGTATATCCACTCCCAAAATATGTGAGTTGTACAAATTAGTTGAGATACAGTACAATTGGGCCTAGATTCGACTAGCGTAAGGTTAGGTGCGGCTCAGTAGGTCCACTGCGCCCCAAAGCCATTTTCACTTGTTTATGGAGAATGCGGATGGAAGTGATCACGCATAATACTTGATGTCATGCATCCGTATATCTCATTCACGCAGCTGGATGAAATTCATTGGCTTCTGTTTGGTGTCGATATTCACCGATTGTTAGGCAGAATCCTGTGCAGTGCCCTTAGGGACCACTACACACAATTAAGACTACAGGTGGCAATACAAGTTTTACCTTTGGTACAAGCCTGTACTACTATGTCAGAGTGGTAGCAGTGGCGGAGCAGCCAGGCTTATTTCAAGAGTATATGAGCAGTAGCAGAGATTACACAAAGGGACCACAATTACTGTGACTCAAGCAAACACTGACTCAAGGTTTCAGGTAGAAAAATATAAGTACATTTATTTTTAAACCATTTGTTGTAAACACAACACTTCTATTAGATTTAAAACCACACGAAAAATATACTACAACTAACCAATTCACTTAGTACAGTAAGTCTCAAGGTAAGTACCCTGTGTTTGAATGGACCGGTGTTAGGAATGAAACATGTTACTGTGACTACGATTGCGATCACTTTTTGACAGTTCGGTCTAATAACTAAACGCGTATCTGTGACATGAAATTGTACCGGGTAAAAACACACTTAGCACCTGAGATACCCAGAGGGAGTTGGAGGCAAAAATCACAGGCAATATTTCGGTTAGGCAGACCGAATCGAGGAACACAGACAGGAGTTCAAGAGTCAAAGGGCCGGAGCCAGGGTTAAGTGACACCGGGGACCTGTTGCTGAAGATCACACAGTTCACGATTCAACGTAGCCAAGAGTATTTCGATATTGTCAATGTTCGGAAGCAAAAGTTATAAGAAGGAGGGAAGACCAGGGCAAGCCTTGAAGATAAAGAAATGGGGTTCACCCTGTTTCCTCAAGCAGAACACAGTACCTTATTCCAATGGTGCAGCTGGTGCCCTGGCAGTTGTTCCTGTTGGTGTCCCGCAGACCCACAGTTCCTGGAGCTTCGAGGTGAAAGAGGACGTCTGAAGGGGGTCTGCACCACACAGGGATGAAGCCGGCAGCAGCGACAATGAATAAAAGGTGCGCTCCTTAAAAACAGGAGAGGCTCTTCAGGTGGCTATCCGGACCACTACAGCAGTGTGCAGCGATTTCGACCACGAAGGTGACCTCTGGCTGAAGATGAGCTGGTTATCCCCACCAGGCTCAAGGGAAGAAGACTCCGGACTGGATCTTCTCTAGTCGTCGAAGGGTAGATGGCTCAGGACTGCAGCAGGGCTTCACCGGGACGGGGTAGTTGGAGCAGTCCTTGTTCTCTCCGCTTCTCTTCGGTTCCTTGTAGTTCCAGTGGCGACTCTTGACTTCTAGCCCAAGAGACCTGCCTTTTATGTGCAAAACCCCCATTCACACATCCTGGCTGTCAATCACCCAGCAGGGGGTTGTCCAGCCTGGACAACCACCTCAGCCAATCATGGCAAAGTGCAACTTGGGTTTCCTAGGATACCCTGTGCAGGGGGTGACTACACTCCTCCCTCACATTCAGCCCACCTAGACACCCAGGCGCCTGGTGGAGGGCTTCTGGCAGAAGCCCGCCAAAAGACAGTGAACAAAGAAGGCAAACCTAGTTTGCTGTGTAAAGTAAAACACAAGAAGGACTTTAACAAAAAGAAATGGCGAATAAACCCAACCGGACCCAAAAGAAAGACAATTTGGTCAAGCAGGTTTATGTTCGAGGCTGATATAATAGCCTAAAACAATACCACGTTTATCTAATATAATCGCGGTAGAAAAGTTAGGGTAGATACCACTGCCACCAGCCAAGTCTAAATGTTGAGAGCGAAACAATGCTCTAGGAGGTACAGATAAAAAGGGATACGAAGTAACCCTTTCCAGTACTCCATGGAAGATGGGGTGTACTGGATCTGTGGTAGATTGACTAGGTAAAGTAAATGGTAACTTTACCCTTTTCTGTGGGACACTAGTCAGCCTCAGAAATGGCGTCGGGGGGGTGGGTGGGGGGTCTCAAAGACAACCCTGTGCCACGGCACTGAAGGTGCTGTATGACGCACAAAAGAAGCGGGCTACTGAAGTGGTGCACTTCAGAGTCCACAATCACAAAGACAGAGAAATATACCTGGCAAAACACAGGTAAGAGTGGGGAAAAGCTCACACTCTTACCAAGTGGAAAAAAAATAAACTCTAGAAGTCCAGCAAAGCTGCTAGGGGACTCACTAGGTGAGGGAAATTAGCCATAAATGAGAATTCTCCCTAACACCGATTCGAAGGTACACGAGGTAAAAGAATCACAATAGCCCCCTATGGTCCACATACAATCTAGCACTCAACCATTCAGGACCCTCAAGCAAGTTGAGCCCTCCCTTGTGTATGGGAGGACAGGTCAAAGAGAGCCCCCCCCCCTCCCCTGCAGTCCCCTCCTTGTGATGTCCATGACTCATCAGGGGACCCCCTGCCACCAGGGCCCAGGTGGTGGGTGGACAACTGGCCGACACATCGACTAAACATACTGTATTAGGCTAGGCCCAGGAAACCATTTTGAAAACCAGAACGCCATCTTAAGACATGACTCCTTGTGCGCTGCAGCACGCACCCACCTTTAGAGAGTCCTCGTCTACCCTGTTGCCTCTGCTCCCTGGCAGATCCGCTGAAACCCCGTTCCCATGACCAGTTGGACATGAGCTAGTGTTAGAGCAAACACTGTATCTTTCACCTTCCGCAGTGCATCATTATCCTCAGCGTGACCCGGGCAGCGGGGCTAGCTTGGAAAATAACTGTAAATCATTCTCGATGAAACAAAAGCCTTAACCCCACACCAAGAAACTGCTCAATACATATATACATATATGCATATATTGCATTCCAATGATATCCCTCGTGCACGACTTCCGTGTGAAAAATCTACAAACCCTGTACGAACCGAAGAATGTGTCATTGTGCGTCCACATGGCCACAATACTCAAACCCCCTCAGTATGTGCACATACTCAGGGCCCCTAGCCTCCTACTATGTGCTTCTCTAGGGGTAATGTAAAGTGAGTAATACCAAATGCTTATGCCATGACTACCCTGATGCTGCTAGAGTACAAAGGAACACAAGCGCAACAGTATTGTGAGCTCATGTAAATTAGATACATAGAATGCCATCAAGTGCAAATGTACAGGTTTAATGTGTATTACTGCTGTCAACCGTATGGGTCTGTTGCTCCTGCGTGCTCCACCAACCCTAATGCTACCTCACGTATCATGTTTACAGTGTGATGCTAAAACTGCTAATATTGCAAATACTTACCCTATAGTGACTAATGGAACTGTAGATATAGTTAACAAATTCTGAAATGAATATGTACTGATGTAAATGCTATAGATGTGTGACCCCTTAGGCATTTTATATTATGCGGATCCCTTCATTTTAGTTTGCAGCTTGCTAGAAGAATATCATTGTGGGCATATCCAAGGCCACCTCTCCTCCCTTCCCATTGAAGCCTGCCAGAGAAAGCAAAGGCCCGAGCGAAACCGCCTCTCCTCCCCCAATTCGGCTGGAGCCGTTTCAGGCATTTATGATTCCCCCCTCAGCTCACATGGCTACGAACAGCCACCTGAATTATTTACAGCCAGCAGCAAAATCCGGCCATAACCAGAGGCCAGAGGTGCCCCCTCATAAGTCCCACGACCCATCAGTTCACCCCAGATTAATGACGCTTGTAAAAGAAGACACCTAATATTGCACCAACATTGTGTAAAAGCATCCATCAGGACTTCGAACAAGACCCAAAGTCTGGACAGCTTACCCCATGCCCTGAGACCTGACCCCGTGGCCCATGATACCTAGTCAACAGGATATCAGCAACCCTGTACTGATGTATCGCCAAAGTACCCCACCTAATGCGCATTCCTCCTGTGTTATATTAACCTGTAGAATAACCTATTGTAGGATTTACAGGACAACTGACATTGCAGCAGTGAATGTATGGGGTGTGCCTGGCCCTTAGGGCAGAAAGCCAAGAAAGAAGTCCATCAATGACACTGACCACGCCTGACCGGACAGCGCCTCCCGGATGAGCCCAGCTGACCTGCCCACCCCACGTTGGCACCCGGCGGAGTCCACCAACCACGGAGAGACTCATCACGGCTGCACATATAGTTAGTCGATGCCACCCAATCCCCATGTACATGTGCCCGCTATAGTGTGTAAGTGCCTATGACACTTTTTGTAAATAAAAACACCTGTCTTTGCTATTGTCAGACAGAGCGCTCTCGGAGTTTGCCGAGTTCTTTGCATGCCCTATTTTGACTTGGATAAAGCTTTCCTTAAGCTCACCCGCACTTGGTCCTAGCCTTATTCCCATTCGTGGGAGAGTCCATTCTTGCCTCTCATTGCGGGGAGGTTCGTGCTATTTGGGGACGCTTGCCTTCACTTGTTAGGTTCAAAGGCCTTGTGCCCACAGTCGCCTAACGGGGTAAAGCTCAAGATATCTCCAATGGATATGCTCCGGAACAATTCCTGAAGCTATCTTAAGGTTATCAACCCACACAACCTTAGAGGGCAGCCCCAACTGGTGCGTTTAAAAAACACAGCTGTGGGCAAGTGACACACCAAGGCGATATAAAGGGGCCTGGTGCACACAAAGTCCCTATAAGGATAGACTCTACTCTGCTGGGCTTTATCAACATGCTGAGGGTTCAAAGGCTCAAAGCCCACAGTCACCCTCTAGCTAAGGAGAAGCAACCATCACTTAAGTAGCTAATAAACATGCCACCATTTCCCAATTGTTGCTTGTGATAGGCCCTAGATCGTATCACAAGGGTTCAAGGGTCTAATACCCGCAGTCACCCTTTATTAAAGATCTCAGGGCGATGACGTTATTTTCCAACAAGAGGATTCAAAGGCTAAACGCCCACAGTCACCCACTGTGAGGGTAGCATACAGCCACTTTCAAAGAGTATTTCGAGCATGTGGACTCAATAACCAAATTCTAAAGTACAAGAGATCGTGGCTGGATGTCATAAATTGCCGATCTGGGCTGCACAAGCTCTCCCACTACGCACACTCTCCTGTAACCAGGCATCAAACAAGACACCATACATGCCCGTCCCAATGCGCCCTCTAAGCTACAGTAGCCTTAATCACTGGTAACCTAGAGTACACAGGCCGAGCTTTTAAGACAGGATTCACTGTACACAGTCAACGTCCTAGCCAAGACACGTTTTGCGGGTGCACTAAGTATACAAGCCAGGAGTGACACTTCCAATCAACATACAACAGAGCCCAAGTCTAGTCGCTAAGCTGCGTCGCCAGTTCATGATGGCTCTCCCGTGTGGCACCGGGCGGATTCGCCAAAAGGGTCTCTACTAGGCCACAAATGTCAAAAAGACTTGTAAAGCAGTTGGATACTGCGTTCGTAGAAGTCACCAAATTCAAGGTGGAAGAGATGCCGAACTCAAGTCCCCAAATTTGAAGCAGTGATTCTCTTACCGATAGTCCAGAAGAAGCTCCACAGCACAACTAAACACCAAACGCACTGCTGACACACTGCGCCACGCTCTGCGCATGCACGGTGTGTTTGTAGCACGCTTGGACTGTTTGGTAGCAATAGAAGAGGGACTTCGCTGAAAGTATTGTCCCAAGGGAACGTTTGTTCAAAAAATCCAACAGTTACGCAGGAGACGTACAAAGGGATCCTTCCTCACCAGCAACACCAAACACACTGCTGGCACACCAAGGTGCTTCCTTTTGGCCTCAACTCGGCCCCCAGGGTCTTTACCAGGCTGAACACTGTGGCAGCCCTCCTCCGGTTGCAGGGCCACCGCACATCTACCTGTACCTCAATGACTGGCTTGTCAGGACCACATCTCCGGAAGCCGTGCACCATACTTCCACGCTCTTATGAACACCCTGCACGAGCTGGGTTTTTCACTCAACCTCAAGAAGTCGCAGCTGCAGCCATGCAGAGACTGACTTGCTTGGGCCTCATTTGGGACACGTGCTCGGAGAAAGTTTTTCCCTCAGAGGACAAGATCGCGGCCATCAAGAGGGCCACGGCGCACTTCCTCAGCAGAGAATTGACCTTGGCCTGGTGGTACCAACACCTACTGTGTCTCATGGCAGCAGTCCTCTTGGTTGTCCCCCGTTAAGGAGAATTCTCATTCTATGGCTAATTTCCCTTACCTATAGAGTCCCCCAGCAGCATTGCTGGATTTGAAGGGTTTGTTTTTTTCTCATGCTAAGAGTGACTCTTTTTCCCACTCTTAGGCATATTTGCTATGTGTGTTCTAGGCTATTTTTTGTGTTTAATGTCTATGGGGTTTATCTCACCCTCAAAGGAACCAACTTTATCCACATGTTACACAGCACCCTCCGTGCAGTAACACAGGGGTGTCGTAGCGACCCCCAAACATAGACTCCATACCCTGGGACTGACTACTGTCTCCCAGTGCATGTAAAGTCCCCATTGACTTTACTAGTCCATCTTTATGAACAAAAACAGTACAAGCCATTTTACTATGGAGGTACTGGCAAGGGTTAATAGTTTTTCCCTTATGTTAATTTTCGAGAGGGTACCATACAGTCCCTCTCTCAAAAGTTTCTGGCTGGTGGCAGTGGTTACTAACAAAAATCTTCGACCGCCTATATTTCCCTATGGGATTTTCCCATTGTTCGAGGCTACCACATTTACTGACTGCCTCTAACATACAGCTGGTTCATTTTTATATTAACTTTACTCCAGTAGGTTTTATTTGCCAGAACTTTTATATACATTTTTTCTCGTCGTTCTCTAAACTCCTAACCCAGGTCGGGGATCCTTAGTTCGTCCTTTTGGCGGGCTTCTGCTAAGAAGCCCTCCTTCGGCGCCACTGAGTCTGGGGTGGATCCATTGTGTGGGAGGGGGAGCAGGACCCCTGGACAGGGATGCCTCAGCAACCCATGTCGCACTCTGCCCTGATAGGCCCACTCCACTTTGTGAGTGACAGCTAGGTTGTATGAATGCGGATCTTTTTGCATAAAAGCAGGGTCCTGAGGACTGGAAGAGAAAGACGTCACCACTGGAACTAAGAAGCCGAAGAGGAGAGGAGCCAAAGACATCTGCAGCGACTGAACCACCGGTGAAGCCCTGCTGCAGCGTCTCACCACTTTTCTCCACACGATGAGAGAAGATCTTCATCTGCAAGAGCCTTCTTCCCTTGAGCTGGTGGGGCCAACCAGTTTGCCAATCGCCTTCCTGGACCTGCCTTGGTCGAATCGCCAGTGCCCTGCACTCGGAGACGGATAGCCAGGCACCAGTCCACCCGGCCCGCGATTTAAAGGAGCGTACCTTTTTATTAGTTTGGCAGCACCGTGGCTGGTTTCATCCCTGGGCAGTGCAGTAACTCGAGCCTTCCTCCATGACGAGAGTCTCTCTTCCTCTGCTGGATCTCCTGAACTGCAGGAACTTCCAGAAACAACCGCCACCGCAGAAGTACATTTCAAGGTACTTTGTTCCGCCAGGCCTCCTTTTTTGCGGTTAGTGCTAAAGGTGTTTTAAATCCTTTACCTACCTGTTGGGTTGGCCGCCCCTATCCTCTAACATTGTCTTTAACCTTCTGCATCCACCGTTCCGAATCGTTTAACAAAGACTTGACTGCAGCTACAAGAACATTTTTGCTCCTGGGCTTTTTGCCCTGTACCACTGACTCTGGCACAGGCCTATTGACTCTGGCTGAATTTGTTAGAACTGCCTTCTCTAGATTGCTTCTCAACTAGAACTGTGTTGATGCACCCAATTCTTATAACCACCTTTTCCTTCCCACTTTTAAAACTTGCGAAGTGCCATTTTGCTCGGTTTTCATTTAATTATTGTACATTCTAAAGTATTGCCTTGCCTAAACTTGTTCACAAACTTATAGGAAGTGTTGCTAGGGTGTCTAAGAATATATTCCTGCATAGCGTGTGCTTTCCCTCTCTTGTGAGAAATTGCTAGAGTGCCATTTGTGTTTGGTTTTCACTGTGCCGTTTTGCTCAGTTTTCACTCTTGCTCAAACTTGTCTGCAATTTAACTAGGGAGTTGTGTATACTTTTCTTGACTGATTTTAACTTGCTTTAATAACTGTGATTTAATGTGTTAACTTAGAAGTGTGTAAAATAAATAAACATTCTTTTTAATACAATGCTTTGGTCAGTGTTCCCTTGTACCATAGTATTATATCCCTATTGTGTAAACCCTAAATAATGCTCATCTACCTCTTGAGATAAGTCTGACTGCTTAGCCACAGCTACCAACTAAATCTTTGTTGTACAGACTGATACCAAAGGGGATTTATTGCTCATACCTGTAGTCTTAATATTCTGTAGTGTTCCCTAAGGGAACTGCACAGGATTCTGCCTAACATCCCCCACATGAGACTCAGGATGAGGATACAGTTGCACTTTGTAGCATCTTGGAATCAGGAACGGGGCCATCAGTCAGAGATGATCAATGTTCAACTGTTGGTTCACCCAGACCTCACATGGTGGTCCAGGGACTGCCATCTGCGGACCGGCAAGCCCTTCCGGCAGCCCACTCCACATCTACCTCACGGCAGTCCACCTGCCTGGGGAATCCAACCTTGAGGCAGACGGGCTCAGCAGACAGGGAGCGGGCAACTAGGTATGGCAGTTGAACGACATAGTCCTGCAGGAGGTATTTCACAAATGGGGTCACCCTCGGGTGGACCTCTTTGCCTCCCAGGGCAAGAGGAAGTGCCATCTGTTCACCTCCTGGCAGGGTCAGGGCTCGGGCTCCCTGTGCAATGCCTTTCAGATCAGGTGGGACGGAATGACAGCATACGCCTTTCCGCCCACACCCCTGATTCACAGGATGATATGAAAGATCAAGGAGCCTCGCCTCCTCAGCATCATCCTAATTGCTCCATGGTAACCAGCCAGGCCATGGTTTTTGGAGCTGCTCAGCCCCTTGGAGAGGCACCCCATTCTCCTACAGATCATACAGGGTGCCAGGAGCAAATCTACCAGGGCCCAGCAAGTGGACCAGCTTCTGTCACTGGGCAGACTCCAAGGGCTTCGATCCTCTGGCATGTTCCCTGGACGACATGTCGCACCTACCTGGCAGCCATTGGGGCGTACAGAAACTCGGAGGAGAGTTTTTCCTCTTCCAACCCAATTGTTAAGAGACATCCGACGGGTCTCGCCAAGCTCTACCCGCCCATCAAGAGGCAGCACCCCGTGTGGGACCTCAACATAGTCCTCGGCGCCCTGGCGCACAAACCATTCGAACCATTGGCGTCTTTGGACATCCGGCAGGTCACCATTAAGATGGCCTTGTTAGTCGGCCTCACCTTGGTTCGCCGACTCGGCGAAATCCAGGTGCTGGTGTTAGGGAGAATTCTCTGTTAAGGCTAATTTCCCAAACCTAGTGAGTCCCCCAGCAGCTTTGCTGGATTTTTGGGGTTTATTTTTTTCTCCTGCTAAAAGTGAGACACTTTTTCTCCCACTCTTCGGCATGATTTGAGAATGTCCTTTGACTATGTAATGTGTTTTATGAGCTATGGGGTCTTTTACTCCATAGGGCTTCATGCGTTTTTGGTAGGTGTTACACAGCACCCTCAGTGCAGCAACACCGGGGAGTCATAATGACCCCCAAACATAGACTCCATACCCTGGGACTGACTACTGTCTCCCAGGGCATGTAAAGTCACCATTGGCTTTACTAGTCTTAAATTGTGAACAGAACCAGTACAAACCATCATTTTGTGGAAGTACTGGTAGGGGTAATTCGATTGCCCCTGGGTCTGTTTTCCAAGGGGGCACTGTCCAGTCCCCGCTTGTCGAGTTTCTGGCTGGTGGCAGTGGATACCACGGAAAATATTCCATATTTCCTATGGGATTTTCCCATTGATTTTAAACGCACCACTTTTTGGTGCAATGTTAAAGATACCGCCGGGTTATTTATTTAATATTTATTCCCCAGTTGAGTCTTTTTGCCAGGACTCGGTTTTAAAATGGCGTTTGTGTTCGCCTCTGAAACTCTAAGCCAAGTCGAGCCCTTTGTTCCACTTTTTGGCGGGCTTCTCCACAGAAGCCCTCCAAATGGTGCCACTCTGTCTGGGGTCACAAGGATGTGTGGGAGGGGGATTAGGCACCCTGGACTGAGTTGCCTTGGCAACTCGAGTCGCACTTGTGTGATTGGCCCAGTGGTGAGCCGCCCGGCTCACTACTTAGCATGTTTGAGTGACAGCTAGGCTGATGAATGGGGGTTTCGCTGCATACAATCAGGGCTTTGGGGACTGGAACTTGAGAAGTCATCACAGGACCTAAAGAATCCGAAGAGGGGAGAAGCTGAGCCATCTACAATGGCGATACCAACTGTGGAGCCCTGCTGTACGAACTCACCTCTTCCCCGACGATAGAGAAGATCTTCTTCCAGGAGAGTCTTCTTCCCTTTGAGCTGGTGGGGATAACCAGTTTGCCCTCTTTTTTTCGCCTTCCTGGATCGTCTCGTGGTCGAATCGCCCATGCCAAGCACCCTGGCGGCCGGATAGCCACACTTCACCACTACCGCGAATAAAAGGGTTGTACCTTTTTAACCAAAAAACTCAGCGGCTGGTTTTTTCCCTGGCAGTGCAACGACCTCCAGCTTTCCTCCACATCGAGAGCTCCTCTTCCCCTGGACGAAGCACCAACTTGCACCCGCTGCCGGGAACAACTGCCCCCGCTGGAGCTTTCTCACCATTTCAGGTACTGAGTCCCGCCTGGTCTCCCTTGCAACAGACTGTTCAAGGTGTCCCGTAAATCCTTGACTTTCTATCCTGGGGTGACTTGGGACCTACTAACTAACTTTTCCTGACTTGAGCCAACCCCAATCTTTAAAAGTACTATTCAACTGTGTGAGCTTGGACACATTCCGCCTTGCTGTCTTCAAGAGTGGCCCTGGCCTATGACTTTCTTGATCCTCAGTAGATTCTGCCTTTTCTGACTTGCTCTGGTTCTCCTAAAGTGTTGGTATTGTGTATGTTCCTGATTCTGCCTTTTTCCTTCCCTGTTTAATTAACTTATTGGAGTGCCATCTTAGGTTAAGCCCTCACCTCTGTCTGAAAATAAGTGGTGTTTTAACTAAGACTTGTTCAATAAGTGATCAGGGATGTATATATATTAATAGTGACTGTGTTTGAACTTGCTTGCCATATTAGTGTTCGTGTATTTTACAAAGTGTGTTTTTAAATAAATAATGATATACTTCTATGCCCAAGCTCTGGTCAGTGTTTGCTTGTACTACTGTATTTTGGTACCTATCTTGTATACTCTATATACTGTCTAACTCTTCTTGAGAGAAGTCTGGCTGCTCAGCCACAGCTACCAGGTAAATCTGGGTGGTACAGACTGCTATCAATTGGGTTTACTGCCAACACCTGTAGTCTTAAGATTTTTGCAGTGGTCCCTAAGGGAACTGCACAGGTTTCTGCCTAACAGCTGGTCGCCTCAGAGCCATACACTACGTTCCAAAAGTACAAGGTGGTTCTCTGGACACAAACAGCATTCCTGCCTAAGGTGCCTTCTGCGTTCCACCTAAACGAGAAAACAGTGCTGCCTACGTTCTTCTCTGATCCTAAGGTCGAGGCACAGAGTCCTGCACTGCTTCGATGTCAGGCGTTCACTAAAATTCTACTTGCACAGGACCAAGGGCTTCCGCAAGTCGGACGCTCTGTTTTGAACCTTCGGAGGTTCAAGACTGGGGTATCAGGCATCCAAGACCCCATAGCCCAGTGGATGATCTCGGCCATCAAAGAAGCCTACGAGGGGTAGCATAGGCCACCGCCAGCCAACATGCATGCCCATGCGGTCAGAGCCAAGGCAACTGCCATCGCCTTCCAGTGACACGTCCCCCGGCAGGTCATAAACAGGGCAGCCTCTTGGGCCAGCCCATCGGCTTTCTGCAAGCATTACTGTTTGGATACCGGCTCTAGGTCAGACGTGGCTTTTGGACATGCAGTTCTTAGAAACCTGTTTGCTTAAGGAGGGACTCCTCTCCACCCTGGGGCTACATTCAGTTGTAATCGCCAATGCAGTATGGCGTAAAGTGGATGGGATGTAAGAATAATTATAAATTACTCACCGTAGTGACTAACGTACTCTTAGTCCTGAGTCCCCTTTCCTCCATACCTCTCACCATCCTCCCCACTAATAAAACTGGTATCATTAGGCAATGTTAATCTATTGTCGACGCGTCTATGGGGACTGAGGTGTGCCGCTGGAGGGCGGAGTCGGGGCTGCGCATGCTCCCAGAGCAGCGCTCCTCTAAATTTAAAGGCGATGGAGGGGTTTTTCTGGTGAAAAAGGTTCTGTCTCCCGTCCCTTGGAAGGGACGCCCAGGCATTATGGAGGAAAGGGGACTAAGAACTATGAGTACGTTAGTCACTACGGTGCGTAACTTATAATTTAATGTGTACACCCGGAATCTGGGTCAGCTCAAGTTTCTTAAAGGTATGTTGGCGAGAGCTCTGAATGAAGATGTAGGACATCTGATCATTTGCAGGTATTTTAATATGTGGGTGTTATGATTCCTGCTCCTCATGTCCCCAGCCCTCCAAGATGTCAGGCTGGAGCCAGGCCACAATCACCTACATGGCCCTCAATGGCCTCTCCATCCCTCCAAAGACCCACTTGGAGTCAGACTTGGCGCTTGTGGCACCAGACTCACTCCCATAGGATAACATTGGGGTTTGGACTTGTAGTGCATTGATGGGGACAAGATGGATGCCCCCACATATTTTGGTTCCCAGAACTGCATGTGCAGTCTAGTCTTTTGGGTGGGGTTCAGCCCAGAGACACCTGGGATACCCAGAGAGTATTTAAGCCACGCCCAGGCTGAGAAACATGCTTTGTGTTTTCTGCACCTGCAGCGTGACACTCGCCGTGTTCAGATCGGTCTCCAGTAGGCCTGCATCTATCTTCTACGCTCAGCTCCTGCAAGAACACTGTTAAGAACAGCCTTACCTTGCAGCACTTCTGCCCATCATTCATCGCTTCTTCTGTTCTGCGGGCATCTTCGGCGGTGTCATTCCCATCCTGGCACGCCGCTCCCTAAGGAAAAGGGAAAAGAACAGAAAAAAGGCATTAGTAAACATTCAGCAAATCTTCGCTTATTTTTAAAGACTGTACGAGCTTCAAACTCTTACCTGAATCCAAACCGCTCTGGGGAACTCTGTCTCCGGAGCTTCTCATCCTGCAAGAGGGAAAAGACACTCCAGGTTAGCGTGGAAACATCTAGAGGCGCTGCATACCGCGCTTACTCACCGCATTTCTTCTTCATAACCGGCATCCACGCCGAAAACGTTGCGGCACCTAAAAGAGACAGAAAAAGAACTCGGTTCAATACAAATACGGAAGGGTCGCATCGTGCATCGCGCTCACTCACCTTCAGCGCTACTAATCTCAGCAGCACGTCGCCATCCCTGGATGCCGGCCATCATCTAAGGAAGGAGAGGAACGAAGTTAGAGAACTGTTCAAAAGACTCATTATACTTACCTGTCGGACTCTTGCCAGTGAAGTAACTAGGCAGCAACGAGCCTGCATTAATCAACGCGCCCCTGCGCTGAAAGCAGGACAGAGAGCACACTTTCCAAGAAAACGAGGCCCAGTCTCCAGTCGAGTAGACTCCAGGGAAGGGTTCGAGGTCGTAAGAGGTCAGAACAGGCTGAGTGGCGTCCCCGTGGATACCAGGTGAGCGTTACAGTGGGTGGATTTTACCTTGGATAGACACCTCAGGGGCCTGGATGGACAGGGACCTCCCGGGAGGGTTTCGGAAGACCTTTGGGAGACTCTAGACCTATATGGATTGCTGGACATATGGTGCTTCTTCCATCCCCAAGAACGGGGATTTACCTTTTACTCTTCCCCCACATGGGACTTTTACTCGTGTTGACGATGTATCTCGTGAGACTTGTGGGACGTCGCACAAGGATCAGAGATCCATCCAATTAGTTTGTCTGATCATGACTTGGTGCTATTTGATCTGCAATGGCTGGGTTTATAACCCAGGAGTTCTAAGTG
The DNA here is from genome assembly GCF_040938575.1 of Ambystoma mexicanum. Taxonomy (NCBI): domain Eukaryota; kingdom Metazoa; phylum Chordata; class Amphibia; order Caudata; family Ambystomatidae; genus Ambystoma; species Ambystoma mexicanum. The sequence continues at coordinate 255,466,589 of NC_090939.1, forward strand.
GACGTCTAATGAATCCCTCTGGAGGCACCTATTATTTACGGAGGAAATGGAGACAGAGATCAGAGAATTGTTTTCTAGTGAACAAAACTGGGGAGGTTAGGATGAGTGTGGTCTGGGAAGCGGGTAAGGCAACGTGGAGGGGGTTATTAACTCTCTTGGAAAATAAACAGTGTGATCGGGATTCTGGAAAGACGTGCGCGGAAGGCAACTGAAGGGAAAGAATTAATAGGGTATGCGAGGGGCAAGAGGGAAGAGTTGAAATTATTGGAGGAGGGGAAGATTATTCATAATCAATTCTTAAGACAAAAATATCAGGAAGCGGACAAGGCTGATGCGCTACTTGCAGTGCGAATGAGGGGACAGCGTGCAGAGGGATGGGTGTAAAGGTAGTTAAAGGTCAGGGGGAAATGGATACATCAACAGAGGGAATACTGGAGGCATTTGCTTCCTTTTATGAAGTCTTATATAAGAGTAGGAACCAGAGAGCAGAAGAGGATATCGGAATGCTTTTAAGTGAGATTCAATTACCTTCACTGACTAGAGAAGAGTCAAATATCCTAGATGCCCCCATCACAGGGAAAGAAGTTTTAAATGCTATTGGGAGACTCCACCTCTCATGTCTATAAATCATTTGCCTCATTGTTGCTTCTCTTTCTGATAGAATAATTTAATGACATACTGGAATATGGGGAGGCCCCCAAATCGTTTTCTTGTGCCCTTATTTCTGTGGTACCCAAGGAAGTTAGCCATCTGAGAATTTGTGGTCCATACCACCCGATTTCCCTTGTCAATATAGATGCATAAATATATACTAGAATACTCGCTACAAGGTTAGAAGGGTTCATGCCACATTTGGTCCACCCAGACCAAGTAGGATTTATTAAGGGGCGCCAGGGAGCTGACGCTGAGGAAATCCCTATGTCTGATTAATGAAGCTTCAGGTGGAGTGGGAGATCCCACCCTTTTCTCAGTTAATGCGGAAAGGGCTTTTGATAGGGTTGAGTGGGACTTCCTGAGGGCAGTACTGGTGAAGTATGGGATGGATACCAAATTCTTACAGGGAATTATGGCCATTTACTCCTCCAAGGGCCTCTGTTGCTGCGTATGGGTGTTTCTCCCAGTGGTTTGAGTTGGGAAGAGTAATGAAACAAGGCTGCCCCCCTTTCACCGATTTAGTTTGCCTTGTCTGTGAACCACTAGCTCAGAAGATATGGGTGGACCATCAGGTTGAAGGGATAGATATAAGTGGGGTTAAATATAAGTTAGGGTTATAAACAGATGATATACTCTTACATGTACAGAAGCCATTGACTTCTGTGCCAGCAGCAGTGGGATTTATTGAACAATATGTGGCATTTTTGGGATTTAAAATAAAAGCAAGTCCACTCTGTTTCACCTGGACCGGACAAGCGATCAGGATGTAGGCAGGTTCTCAGCACTTTGGATGAGGATTATCCTTGGTACCCTTTGATATCTTGTGGTTAATGTTACAAGGGATTTAAGTGAACTATGTGAAGCAAATTGTTCCCCCCTTAATGTTACAATTATATGCAGACCTAGAAAAGTGAATAAATTAACTATTTCTTGGCTTGGGCGACTCAATGCTCTTAAGATGGTTTTCCTCCCGAGGATTCTCTATTTATTTCAGATGTTGACCATTCGGATCTCTGAAGAGTATTTTAATGATGTGAAACACCTTTTAAGATTCTTATGGCAAGGGAAAAAAGCGACTCTATCTCACGAAGTTCTTGCACTCTCCAAAGGTAAAAAGGGGGGGGGGGCCTTCCAGATGTATACTTGTATTAGATTTCTGATCCTTCATTTGTGGGCCCATAGAGACTTACAATGTGTAGACCTGGACAATTTCCATCTCAGGCAGGCTACTGTAGGAGAAAGATTATGGATACCTAGGGGAGGACTCCCCCGGAGAATCATATAACACCCTACCCTAGGGACAATTTGGAACATCTAGCGTCAGGGCCAGGAGATGGATGAAGTAACGTGGCCCTCCCCACTGAGTCACACTTGGCTGCCAGGTGTGAGAGACCCTATTCCAAATCCGGAGAGGTTTCAGAGATGGTATGCGGCAGCTCTGGAAAGAATAGGGCAACTCTGGAAGGATGGTAATGTATCACAATAACAGATTTGGAGGCGGCGCTGGGCATAGGTCGGCTGTTAGTCTCCTAGTACCTGCAATTCAAAGGGGGGACTACGGCGGAGGTTTGAAGGGAATGGATACAGAGGGACCTTAATCCCCTCGAGAAACCTTTTGATGCCAGAAAGGATATAAAGGGACTTATCTCTTCACTCTATGGGGTGTTAGCAGGGATGGGTAGGGGTTCCACAGACGGAGTGAGGACTCATTGGCAGAGAGACCTGGGCATGCTAATCGACTCTCCACTATGGCATAAATTATGTAGGGGTGCTTTTAGGGTTTCTATCTCTTGCCAATACAAACTCTACGCAATTAAACTTTTGCATAGGTGGCAATACGATCCAGTCAAGCTTTCTAAAAAGTATCAGGGTGTTAGCCCGCTTTGCTGGCGTGGATGTGGTGCAAGGGCAGATTACTGGCACATGTGGTGGGGTTGTAGAAAAGTACGTTTTCTGGGAGGAGGTCCTGGATTAAAGAGTTGATTGGGATCTCACTGGTTAGGTCCTCAATGATTTTGTTTGGATTAGAGGAAGGTGATGAAGACTGTATCAGACTCCCACACATGGTTCACTCCCTATTACTGGCGTGAAGGGCATGTTTGGTGACAAATTGGAAAAGGGTCTTACTCCCAAGTAAGGGGAATAGATCAACACGGCTAAGAACATTTGTGATTGAACGAGTAACTGCAGCTATACATGGGAGAGTTGTCCCCCCCCCCGAAATGGAATGGGCAGACTTCTGTAGTTCATACATGCCCCCTAACATGGGAGTACCCTCAGAAAGATTGGGTCTATTGCTGGGGACTGGTCTTGAGGATGGTGCATATGAGGTCAGGAGACTCCCTTGAGAGGTCACCAGGGGAACGGGCGATATTAGGTTGTTCAAGGAGGAGCATGCAAGTTAGTGAGAGGGATCACTGAAGTCCCACTGAAAATGACATTTACACCTGGGTGTGGGGGTTGGGATGGCAGAGAATTTGGTGGTTTTGGCCCTTTTTGAGGTTATCCAGTTTGAAAATGTAAGCTGGCCATGTACAATGTTGTAATGTGGAAAACCTAATAACATTAAAATAAAAACCTAGCTATTGTGGGTGCTAATACAGATCTAAACATTTTTAAAGTGACGTGATTCTTATAACCTCGATCACTAGAGCCTTTCCTCCACCTCAGGGTAGTGTCCAGGGGAATGTCGGTAACTCCCCAGCACCGGCAGTGGTCGGAATGGAATAGCCATGGGGAAAAGCCTACATCTGTCACTGCATCAGTAAAGAGAGCAGGCAATAAATCCCCTGTAGTGGGTGGCTGCTTCTCATTTGTCTGCACAGGAGTGGCTCACCAATGTCACATGTTGTATTAATGGTCCACAGCTCATACCTTATAGTAGCCCTTTGTGGGTGTATTAAAGACATGCACGAGAGACAAGATGACCGCTGGCAGCAGCTCTGAATGCCCAGATGGTTCCACAGGGTCTCCCACCACCCCAGGACCATTGCACGGACCCCCAGAGCAGAAGAGAGACGGCACTTCAAGTTAGAAGCAAAAATTGAGGATGAGGGGACCAGTTCAATCCAGCTGGGGCACGAGCAGCCTGCGACGAGGAGCATCAGTGGCCCACCGACACTCCTTTGGTGGTGGAGAGGCAGCGGAAATATCCCGCCATGTGTGACCTGCAGCGGGCCTGCCTGTATAAGTGCTGAGTTGGCAGGGCCGCAGGCACAAATGCCCCGCTACACACAGAGGCGGGGGCTGTGCAGCGAAGCACTTGTGCACCACCCATGGAGTGAAAGGAGGTGAGAGAACTGGCGCGGAACGCCTACCGCTTCTACTGCCGGCTGAATCACCCACTCTGCGGACACAGATCGGAGGCATGGGGGTGCCGCAGGGAGAGCCGGGTCCATCTCTGCCCCACCCCTGCGCCGGCATAGGCGGTGGGTGTTGAGACGCCTGATAGAACATTGAGAGTGAGCCCTGGTTGCACCGTGTGGAGCAGAGGGGAGAAACACATGCTCCAACACTGGTGGGTGGCCCGCCAAATGCCAAGAACAAGGTCAAGCCTCCAAAGGGGGAGCCAGGGAGGTCCGTGGACAGTGCAAGGACTCGTAGAGTGAACGCTGGAGGAGGATCAAGCAGCCAGCGATTCTGTGGCACACCCAAGGAAATTTTGCTGCAGCCCTTGCTCACAGGTGAATGCACCAGAGAGCCCAGAGGGGATAGATGCATCCGCGGCCACACCTCACCTCCCGCAAGGAATCAACCACAAGGCCTTTCAACTGGAGTTGGCATTGAGGTAGAGGCTCCATCGGAGCAGTAACCATCAAACATCCCCTGGTTGGCATGACAGGGAGCAGCTCCCTTCCCCATTGACCCCCGAGCCTAGAAGATGAGAGGCAGTGCCTTAAGAGCAATGCCAGAGCCATTGGGTCATGTACACTGCACCCACATACACTGGGAGACCTGCCCAGAGAGGTTGGGCGGGCACATGTTGCAAGGCGAAGTCCCAAAAGCAGGCGGTGAAGGCCGGGCATCCTCCCCATGATATGGGCCAGAGTGATGCAAAGGTGCAGTCTAAGGCAGTTCCCGGCATGGCGGGCCAGCGGGAGCAGAAGGTGAGGGGCACGAAGGGGCACCTCTTGCGGGAAGAACTGCATATAGAAATATTGTGCCTCCCGACAACATTATCTGAAGCATTTTATGAACGATTCCAATTGATGATTCAGGGCTGGCAGAAATACGGCAGGTAGTGGGCCAGCTCGGGGAAAGGACTGACCTCTTGGAAAGAGGCCTCCAAGAAGTGGAGAAAGGCACAATGGAGCATGGGGAGGCAATAAAATGATTGTAACTGGCCACCCAAAACCTGGAGCTACAGGTGGAGGATATGGAAAATCACTTGAGGATCAACCTACGGGTCATAAACTTGCCAGAATCGGTTGCCAATAGACTTAAATTTGCAAGTCCAGTGTATAGTTACGGGGCTCTTAGAAAACGCAGCCCCAACTGAAATTGGTCTGGATCATATCCACAGGTCAAGGAGGCTGTTGGGGGGGGAGATCCTAATGCAAGGCTGCGTGATGTCCTGGCAGCTTTCACGCTTCACGAGCAGAAGAAGCGAAAGAACCAATGATGTGCCAAGGGTCCCCAATAGCACAATTTCAGGATTTGTATGGCAGCACATTGCTCAAGAGGAGGCAGATGGGCCCAGTGGTCAGGGATCTGGCCTACTGAGGGAAATGGTACAGATGGACTTTACCGTTTGGACTGGTTTTTGAATGGGAGGGCGCCCAACAACGCATCACTTCTACCAAGGAAGGGGCCGACTTGCTGCAGCTGGACCTAGGAGGTGACCTGCGGGGAACCACCCCTGGCAACCCGAGAGCCATGCCAGAACGCTGTAAACAGAGAGCCCAGCTGCTGGGCCCTCGACTAGGGCCATGGTGGTGGAGAGGGAAACCAGGGGAAAGAAAAATGAAACTTGCGAGGGCTAATTCCTGTTAATAGCAGTAACTGAAGGGGTGGTGAGACTCAACGGGATGTAGTAGGGCGGTGTGGGAGCGCGTGAGGAAGTTCCATCTTGAATACCGTGAGGGCGGAAGCTCCCGGGGGAGACTAGGTGGGGGTGTGATGGGGGAGCAAGGGGGTTTATGGTCATTGCATCAAATTCCTTGCATCTAAATGCATTTGCATCACATTTTTTCCATCTAAACATTTTTAACCAAACCCCTATTTTTTTACCCTTTAAAATCCTCCTGAACAAAAATTAACCCTTTACCCCCCAAAAACATGCATTCGATGCACATTTTTTTAGATGGAAAAATTGGATGGAATGGCATTAGATGCAATGACCAGATAGCTAGGGGTCTGGGGACATCCTGGAGTTGGGGAGTGACCGGGGTCGTGCGAGGGGGGGAGTGGTTGGGGGCTGTCGGGATGGAGACGGGAGGAATGTTAGGGGTAGGTACAGTGTTAGGGAGAATTCTCTGTATAGGCTAATTTCCCAAACCTAGTGAGCCCCCCAGCAGCTTTGCTGGATTTTTGGGGTTTATTTTTTCTCCTTCTAAGACTGAGACTCTTTCTCTCCCACTCTTAGGCATGATTTGAGAATGTCCTTTGACTTTGTAATGTTTTTTATGGGCTATGGGGTCTTTTACTCCATAGGGCTTCATGTGTTTTTGGGATGTGTTACACAGCACCCTCAGTGCAGTAACACAGGGGTGTCATAGTGACCCCTAAACATAGTCTCCATACCCTGGGACTGACTGTCTCCCAGGGCATGTAAAGTCACCATTGACTTTACTAGTCTTAAATTGTGAACAGAACCAGTACAAACCATCATATTGTGGAAGTACTGGTAGGGGTAATTAGATTGCCCCTGGGTCTGTTTTTTGAGGGGGCACTGTGCAGTCCCCCCCTTCTTCCAGTTTCTGGCTGGTGGTAGCGGTTACCACGCAAAATATTCCACCGGAATATTTCCTATGTGATTTTCCCATTCATTTTAAACGCACCACTTTTTTGGTGCAATGTTAAAGATACCGCCGGGTTATTTAATATTTATTCCCCGTTTGAGTATTTTTGCCAGGACTCGGTTTTAAAATGGCGTTTGTGTTTGCCTCTGTAACTCCAACCCAAGTCGAGCCCTTTGTTCCAATTTTGGCAGGCTTCTGCACAGAAGCCTCCAAAAGTGGTGCCACTCTGTCTGGGTCTACAGGATGTGTGGGAGGGGGGGCTTAGGCACCCTGGACTGAGTTGCCTCTGCAACTCAAGTTGTACTCTTGTGTGATTGGCCCAGTGGTGAGCCGCCCAGCTCACCACTTAGCATGTTTGAGTGACAGCTAGGACTGGTGAATGGTGGTTTTCTGCATAAAAGCAGGGCTTTGGGGACTGGAACTTCAGAAGTCGCCACAGGACCTAAAGAATCCGAAGAGAGAGAAGCTGAGCTGACCTGCAACGACGACACCACCGGTGGAGCCCTGCTGAACCGCCTCACCACTTCCCGACGACAGAGAAGATCTTCATCCTGGAGAGTCTTCTTCCTTTGAACTGGTGGGGTTAACCAGTTCGCCCTCTTTTTGCCTTCCTGGATCGTCTCCTGGTCGAATCGCCCGTGCCAAGCAACCCGACGGCTGGATAGCCACACTTCACCACTACCGCGAATAAAAGGTTAGTACCTTTTAACCGAGAAACTCTGCGGCTGGTTTCTTCCCTGGCAGTGCAACGACCTTCAGCTTTCCTCCTCGTCGAGACCTTCTCTTCACCTGGACGAAGCACCGACTTGCACCCGCTGCCAGGAACAACTGCCCCCGCTGGAGCTTTCTCACCATTTCAGGTACTGTGTCCCGCCTGGTCTCCCTTGCAACCGACTGTTCAAGGTGTCCCGTAAATCCTTGACTCTCTATCCTGCGGTGACCTGGGACCTATTAACTAACTTTTCTGAACTGATCCAACTCCTTTTGAACTATCTGCAAATACTTTTAAAGTGTACTTCAACTGTGTGTTCTTGGACACATTCCGCCTTGCTCTCTCCAAGAGTGGGCCTGGCCTATGAACTTTCTTGCTCTACAGTAGACTCTGCTTTTCCTGACTTGCTGTGGTTCTTTTAAAAGTGTTGGTATTGTGCGCTTTCCTAATTCTGCCTTTTCCCTCCCTTTTTAAAAATAATTATTGGAGTGCCATCTTGGTTAAGCGCTCACCCCTGTATTGATAATAAGTGGTGTTCTTTTCCTAAGACTGGTCGAATAATTCATCAAGGAGGTGTATATATTTCAAGTGACTGTGTTTGAACTTGCTTGACATATTAGTGCCAGTGTATTTTTACATATTAGTGCCAGTGTATTTTTACAAGTGTGTTTTTAAATAAATAATTATATACTTTTATACCCAAGCTCTGGTCAGTGCTTGCTTGTGCTACTGTATTTTTGTACCTAATTTGTATACTCTATATACTGCCTAACTCTTCTTCAGAGAAGTCTGACTGCTCAGCCACAGCTACCAGGTAAATCTGGGTGGTACAGACTGCTACCAATTGGGTTTACTGCCAACACCTGTAGTCTTAAACTTTTTGCAGGGGTCCCTAAGGGAACTGCACAGGTTTCTGCCTAACATACAGGGGCAGGGCATTTAACGCAAGGGAGGGGTGCAGGGGAAGAGACCAACGGAACTGGGGAGGAAGGAGGGGATTGGCTGAGGGTGGGCAGGTCGCGGGCGCACTGATAGCATGAGCATTCAAGTGGGTGATGCATAATGTGAGGGACTCGACTCACCCCTCAAAAGAAAGAAATTAGAGCTGTTCACGGGGAAATCAGTTCTTGACATTCTGGCATTTCAGTAGACCATTTCCTGCGGTCCGATCAAGCGTGATTATGATTAAACGCTTAAACTGCAAGATATGGCTATAAGCCCAGGCAGATGGACAATTCTAGCCGGGTAGTAGTGGAAGAACCCTACCCCTTGGGAAAAGTAGAAAGAAATTTGATAAAGGGGGAAATGTACTATCGGGTGATCTTGCATAATAGAAGGGGCAGCCTGCTTCATGTTGAATTTTTGTTTTATTTGGGAAATGAAAGACATATATTATATAGCCTTATTATTGTTTGGCCTTTGTAATCTTAATACAATTTAATTGATTGATGAAATGTTATTTTTTTTTTGTATGTGCAATATGGAAATGTGATTGGTTAAGGTTTTTAACCATATACAATAAAAAACATGTAAAAAATTATGATTAACACGGTTTGTGTGGATTTTCCATGCTGCAGGCCCAAACAAGACATGTAGGCCCTGGCTTTCAGTGATGCAGTGGACTTTAGCATAAGAGCAACGATGGCCAACAAAGGGGGCAGGTTGGTATTTGTGGTGAGAGGTCATGGGGATCCCATGCTCAGTAGCTTCAATATACACCCCTAGAACAGGGCAGGAATGTTTTTGAGGGAACTACTGGACACCCTGGAAGGGTTTGCTATAGGCGACATGATACTACTGTGCAATTCAATTAAGCATGGTCTCAGGAGCGAGACAGGGTCACAAAGGGGTTGATCCATAAAGGCAGGATGGAGTTGGGCCGTTAAGTTAACGGTTCGATGCTCTGGGCCTTAGGGCTGTCTGGAGAGGGCTGCACGTAGTTGGGAGGGCTTCACCTTCTCCAGCATGGTGTCTGGCATGGATTCACATGCTCATGAATATTCCCCGTCGTCAGGCTGGGAATTCTCGGTAAAGAAAAAACCAGTATCAGTTTCGTTTCTGATCTGTCATTCGTAGTAGTAACCAATCACTGATCTCTGCGTCATACTCACCACAGCCAATGACTGCCCTCTACCTAAGCCCCGCCTCTGGCAGCCATCTTCAGATTTTTACCGCACGTTCATGTGTTGGGATCCTCGTGCTATTGCTCTCGAGCGTTGGTGCTATTTTGTTCACGTTTTTTCTCAAACTTCGATTTTTTTTTTTTGGGTCAAAAAGAGCCTCAAGCTCCACTGATTCTTCATCCGATCAACGGGGACCCGTGTCGGATTAGTCTACGCCCCTCAAGGGGGAAGATTTCGTCGAGCTACGCTTTTGGAGGACTCCAGAAGTTTCTCAGGCCCATCTCGGACATGGCCCAGGAGAAGGGAAGCTCGACGCCCGGAAAGCTGTTCAGGGTCTGCCCTGGATGCCAGCTTCAGAATGTCTTTAAGGAGGACGAACACTCCTTTTCGTCTTTACTGCCTACATGAGGACAAGACGCACGTGGAGAAGGACTGTGCGTTTTGCGGCAATATGTCGGAGCGGACCATGAAGGACCGCCATCAACGTCTCGCCAACTGGCTGGAAGGGAAGACCCCGTCAGGCCAGAAGAAGAGGAAGAAATCTGAGCGGTCTTCTAAGACCTTTGAGGACGCCCCGGCGACGGGGGTCCAACACAAGGCCACGCGAGTCCACTGACACCGGGAGCGCCGAACGGTCGGGCTCTACGGGCGCCAGGCAGGGCGCATCCTCCCCGGCACCATCAACCACGAGCCAACGCTCTGGTTCGGTTAAGAGGAAGGCCGAGCACCCGGCGAAGCTGCTGGAGAGGCCCCGGTCGAGCTCGAAGGCCCCATCGGAAGGAGAGCGAGGCAGTGTCCCCCCCACCCCAGGAGAAGGCGGTGAGCGCACCTAAGGTGGTGAAAGCCTTAATCCATCCGGCCAAGGCCTCTATCGAGACAGTTGCGGCAGCCCTGGCTCAGCCTGTGGAGGCTACACCAGTGGTGGCGACCTCGGGGCTTAGAGTCTCCCTGCCACCGCGGAGGGAGTCCTCTTTTATGCCCATCGACAGGACCCCCGTGAAACCTCCGACGGAGAAGAAAAAGGGGGGGCAGGAGGTCGTCGTGGATTCGGCCTCAACCTCTGAGGAAGAGCTGATCGAGGTCTTAAGCCACGGCGTTGGCGTGGAAGAAGACCAGCCCGTCGGGAGGGATCCCGACGTAGGAGACGACGATATCGTCGAGGGTGCAGACGGGGCCCCTGACCGCCCATCGGACTCCCCTCAACCAGCGCTGCAAGACAACTCGGCGGCCATTTTGTTGGCTATACAGTCCTTATGCTCGGAGATAAGGACGAGACTGCCGTTACCACCAGCGGAGGAACCGCTCCTGTCGGGGGACCCGGAGCCAGGCCCATCTGGGAGCCCTCCCCCTAAGAGAAGAAGGATTCACCCTCCACCTCCTTTTCAGCCATCGCGCCCCGTTCAGCCCTCCTTCCCGTCCACGACGCGTGGGGATGATAGGGGGACTGACACGGCCGCGACGGGTACTGACGACGAGGTTTACGACGAGGATCTACCGTCGTCACCTCCCATCCGGGCTTCCCCGCCCGACGAGATTGGATCGTTTCACTCCATGATCGCCAGGGCATCCGAGCTCTTCCAGCTCTGCCCGTAGGAGAAGAAGGAAGGTTTCCTTTATCAACGGCGCGAGGCCAAGAGGAAGACGGTCCTCTCCGTGCCTCTACTGGACGATATTTGGGATGAGGGCCTCGCCCTCCTCAAGAACCCATCCACGACGCCGGCTAGAAGGGATCGGTACGAGAAGAAGTACCGGGTCCAGGACGCGGCCCCCTTGTGCCTCCGGGCATAGCCGACCCCAGACTCCGTCGTCTCCGCAGCGGCCAGGAAGAAAGCGGGGGGGGTGCGGCCTCCACGTCGACTTCCCCGCGGGGCGGCGAGTGAAAGAAATTGGATACGATGGGACGCAGGGTCATCTCATCTGCAGCGACGACGATTAAGGCGGCCAATGCCTTGGCTATCGTAGCCCGCTACGACAGGGAGCTGTGGTACAAACTGGCCCCCCTGCTGGACTTCCTACCGGACGACAAGAGGGCGGATGCCCTAGAGATCTTGCAGGAAGGTGAGGTGGCGTCGGACCACGCCATTACGATTGCGACAGACATCGCCGACACTGGATTTCGCCAGTTGGGCAACGACGTGTGCCTTAGGCGGTGTGGATGGCTCAAGGCTACTGACTACGGTCAAGACGTGCAGACCAGAGTCTTCGACATGCCGTTCGATGGAAACAACCTGTTTGGGAAAACAGTGGATGATTCCCTTCAAGCCATCAAAGCAGACACGGAGACGGCCCGGGCTCTTGGGGTTCTCCAGCAACGGCGGCCGCCTTTTCGGAGCGGCGGAGGCAAGGGTGCCTCCAAAGGTTCCGGCGGCGGATTTTCCACCTACCGTCAAGCGGCCCGTTCGTCGTCGCAGGAAGCTTACAGGGGACGAGGCAAGTCAGGCGGACCCCGCCGTCATCGCCAAGGAGGTCAAGGCGCCAAAGCCTCGTCGAAGCAGGACTGAACCGGCCGTGGGGTCGGGCCCCCACCGAAGCACCCCGGTGGGAGGCCAGCTGGCGAGCTTCGTCAGCGTGTGGGAGTCCATCTCCACCGACCGTTGGGTGCTGGACGCCCTAGCCCAGGGTCACGCGCTCAAGTTTCAAAGAAGGTGTCCGCGCGTCCCCCCCTGTGGCCAGGAAAGAACTTCACGTCCCTCAACTTCTCTTGGAGGTAAAGGCGATGCTCAGGAAGGGCGCCATCGAGCTTGTCCCAAAGAGGCTTCGGGGCTCCGGAGTTTACTCAAGATTCTTCCTCGTGAAGAAGAAGACGGGAGGATGGCGTCCCATCCTGGACCTATGACGACTGAACAAATTCATCAAGGCACAGAAGTTCCGGATGGTCACCCTCCAACACGTCCTGGGTCAGCTGGAGGAGGGCGATTTCCTGTCGTCGTTGGATTTGGAGGATGCCTACTTCCATATTCCCATCCTAAAGGGACACCGAAAGTTTCTCAGGTTCGTGGTCCAAGGGCGTCATCCGTTAAGAGCCCTTCCCTTCGGACTAAGGTCGGCACCCAGGGTGTTCACCAAGTGCCTTGCACCTGTGGCGGCGCAGCTGCGCCGAGAGGGGATCCACGTCTACCCCTACCTGGACGACTGGCTCATCCGAGCCAAGACGAGGGAGCTCGCCGTGGAGCACACGGTAAGGACCGTCCAACTTCTCACGGACCTGGGATTCTCCATAAACTACGCCAAGTCCCACCTGGTGCCCGCGCAAGACGCACTGTTTCTGGGAGCGAAGCTCGACACAGTGTCACTTCTGGCCTCCCCGTCGGAGGAAAGGACGAGGGCCATTCTGGGCAAGGTGCAGCAGATGCTGGTTGCGGACGCGGCCAGAGTGAGGTCCATCAAGTCCCTCCTCGGAATGATGTCTTCTTGCATTTACCTCATCCCCCTGTGCAGGCTCCGGATGCGCCCGTTGCAGGAGTTCCTGGACGCGCGCTGGATCCAGACGGGCAGCTTCGAGGAGAGGATCACACTCAACGAGAGTTTCTGACGAGCGATCCGGTGGTGGGGCACCCGCGCGCATCTGACGGTGGGCATGGACTTCCTGACCCCCGGCCACCAGGAGACGGTGACCACGGATGCCTCCCTGGAAGGGTGGGGAGCGCACACCGAAAATCTGCACGCGAGGGGCCTTTGGCTCCCGACGGAGAAGTCCCTCCATATCAACGTCCTGGAGCTCCGTGCAGTGTTTTGGGCCCTCGGGTCCTTCCTTCCGTCCCTCAAGGGCAAGGTGGTGAGTATCTTCACCGACAACACCACCACCATGTTCTACATCAGGAAACAGGGCGGAACCAGGTCCCCAGCCCTGTCCAGGGAGGCGCAGGACCTGTGGCATTGGGCCGTCGCCCAAGGGATGTTTCTGGTGCCGTTTCATCTGGCAGGGATAAAAAACACCATCGCCGACTCACTCAGCAGGGAGCTGCGCTCGTGCCACGAGTGGGAACTACGACAGGATCTAGTGGACCGCCTCTTCCGACGGTGGGGCGCACCCCAGATCGATCTGTTCGCGACGGCGACGAACTCCAAGTGCCGGCGGTTCGCCAGCAGGTTTCCCCAGCCGAGGAGCATGGGCAATGCTTTCTCGTTCCCATGGGAGGGCCTGTTTCTATACGCGTTCCCTCCATTGCCATTGCTGATCCGGCTCATCAACCAGCTCAAGAGGTCATGGTGCAGGATGATACTCGTCGCACCTGCGTGGCCGAGGCAGATATGGTTCCCGGACCTTCTGGACTTGTCAGCGTCCCCGTCAATCAAGCTGCCAGTGGATGCGGATCTTCTCTCCAGGGAAGGAAGCGCCATCCTCCATCACGACCCGAAGTCGCTGAACTTGCAGGCCTGGCTCCTGCAGCGTTAGAGTTTGGAGGATACGACATACCGGCCGACTGCAGAGAGGTTCTTGCAAAGGCCAGGGCATCCTCAACTCTTAAATGCTACGGGCACAAATGGAAGAGGTTCTCTGTCTGGTGCCACGCACAGAAGATTAACCCTCTACGGATTACGGCCCCCCAAGTGCTGCTGTACCTACTGACGCTGGCCAAAGCTGGACTGGCGCACTCGTCCATCAAGATTAATCTTGCTGCGATCTCCCGATACACCAGAACCACGGGGCGGACGTCTTTGTGGTCTCATCGTCTGGTGAAAGAGTTCATGAGGGGACTGTTTAGATCGTTCCCGCCGGTGAAGGCTCCGGCCCCGGCGTGGGAGCTCAACGTGGTGCTGACCAAGCTCATGGGACCTCCGTTCGAGCCTCTGCATTCGGCTCGGTTGAAGTTCTTGTCGTGGAAAACAGCGTTTCTTGTGGCCATCACCTCCGCACGACGGGTGGGAGAGATCCAGACCCTTTCCTGCAAGGCCCCGTACTTGACTTTTCACGACACGAGGGTAGTGCTCAGGACGCACCCCTCCTTCATGGCCAAGGTGCCGTCGGACTTCCACCTCAACGAACCCTTGGTGTTGCCTGTTTTCTTCCCGTCGCATTCGTCGCCGGCTGAAAGGACTTTGCACTCGCTGGATGTGGCTAGAGCGCTGAAGTTCTACGTGGACCGCACAAAGTGTTTTCGGAAGACGTCATAACTCTTTGTGAATTTTGGACCTGTCAATCAGGGGAAGGCTCTCTCGAAGGCTTCCATTTCCAGATGGCTCTCCGGCTGTATCATGTACTGTCATCGGTTGGCAAACCGACCGCTGCCTGGCCGTCCGAGAGCCCATTCCACCAGAGCGATCGCAGCTACCACGGAGTTCCTATCTGGTGTGCCCTTGCTGGACATCTGCAGGGCTGCTACGTGGAGGTCGACGCACACCTTCACGAAATTCTACTGCGTCGATCGGGATTCCAGGGAGGAGTCCAGGGTCGGCCAAGCAGTGCTGCACAACCTGTTCGCCTAAGGTGAGCCTGGTGAGGAGGTAAGATTGCTTGATGTTGAGTTTGATGTAATGCTTAATGTTGAGCCTTTGCCACCTCCCGTGGTTGTGCATGTGTGTACTGCTATGTATTATTTATTCATGAGCATGTGAATCCATGCCAGACCCCATGCTGGAGAAGGAACAAGTTACTTACCTGTAACTGTTGTTCTCCAGCATGGGTCTGGCATGGATTCACATGCGAACCCTCCCGCCTACCCCTCTGCGGCTCTTCACTTGGTCATACTGCCACTTCACGTGCTACCAAATCTGAAGATGGCTGCCAGAGGCGGGGCTTAGGTAGAGGGCAGTCATTGGCTGTGGTCAGTATGACGCAGAGATCAGTGATTGGTTACTACTACGAAAGACAGATCAGAAACTAAACTGATACCGGTTTTTTCTTTACCGAGGATTCCCAGCCTGACGACGGGGAATATTCATGAGCATGTGAATCCATGCCAGACCCATGCTGGAGAACAACAGTTACAGGTAAGTAACTTGTTCCTTTTTCTCCATGGTACATGGCTCACAATCACGTTTTGACTATATTTGGGTTTCGGCTCCCATATTGGGAAAAGTGACGGATGTGGAGGTGGGACCTCTCGGCATAGCAGATCATGCAGTGGTCTCAATGCCTCTCACCGTTACTAGGCATAAGGCGGTGCTGTAACGCTGGACTCTACCTGGGGAACTACTGAGCGACTGAATCATAAGGGAGACCCTAGAGAATAAAATTGAGGATTTTTTTTTTGCTTAAACGCGGTAGTAGACTCAGGAGAAACCACCCGGTGGGATGCTTTCAAGGCAACGCTGTGGGGAAATTTCATAGCTGCGAATGCAGCATGGGACAAGCACTTGAGGGAGCTAGAGGCACAACTGGAAGCTGAAGTACATAGCGGCAGCGCCAACTAGACGGGCAGTGAGGGAGTATCGGCAGGCAGTGGTTCATCTCAATGTCTGTAGAATTAAGAAGCTAGAGGGATCCCTATTTGTACGCCAAAGCCAACAAGGCAGACCGTTTACTGGCGTGGTTGTTGAGGGGAGCGTCGGCCAGCAACAGTAACATCCATAAAAGATGATCAAGTGTTGCAGCGCACATCAAAGAGGAGATCCTGGAAGTCTTTGCCCAATACTACAGGGACCTGTACCGCTCTCGGGACCTGTCAGGGTCATTGCAGGAGGACTATCTTAATGGGGTCCAACTACCTAAAGTGGGATTAGATGCAAGGGAAATCTTTGGACGGGAGATAACTGAGGAGGCGGTAAGGGAGGTTATTTCCACGCTACCCCCAATAAATCGCCTGGGCCAGACTGGTATACTGCTACCTTTTACAAAATCTTTGGGCGAATCCTACTCCCCCCTCCTGGTGAGGCTCTATAATCCCTTTCGGGAATTGGGCCGTATGGCTACATCAATGGAGGAGGTGAATATTATCCTTATTCCCAAAAAAACAGTTGTAGCTCCTATAGGCCGGTTGCATTAATCGATATTGATGCCAAAATCTATACCAAAATCCTAGCCATCGGTTTGGAGTGGCACCTCCACATTCGATTCACTCGGATCAATCAGGGTTTGTGATGGGGCAACAAACATTTGATAATATCAGGCTCATTGCACACCTGGTAGAGAAGGCACATAAGACCGCGCTTCCAGCGGTCCTTATCTCCCTCGACGCTGAGAAGGTTGACCGTGTAGAATTTGTTTAAAGTGATGGAGAGGGTGGGTTTAGGTGTGGATTTCATTCGTATGGTTCAGGCGAATTATAACACCCCCTCGTCGCGTATCTCCATCAGTGGATCTTTATCCACGCGCTTCAGCCTGAGTAGGGGGACCAAGCAGGGCTATCCTCCAAACCCCCCTTCTCTTTACAATATACTTGGAGCCTTTCCTACAATTCCTGCAGGAGTCTAAAGAGGTACACAGGATACCGTTTGGAGGGGTCCAGCACAAAGCTGCAGCGTTTGCTGACATGCTACTTGCACTCAAGAAACCAGTGGAGTCAGTAGGGGTCTGTAGGAGGACGCTAACCGAGTTCGGGGTGGTCTCGTGCTTGAGGATCAACATATCGAAGTCGGAATTGCTCAACCTCACAGTGAAGGGGAGAGAGGTTGACGACCTGAAAGCAGCCTCACCATTTATCTGGAGTCCAGGGGGTATCCTGTACCTGGGAATTAACATCACTTCTCTGCTCCCGGGGTGGTATTTGGCCAATCGCCCATCTATACTGGCCTCCATAAAAGCAGACCTTATTAAATGGAAAAACAAAATCTCTTGGATGGGCAGAATAGTGGCAGTCAAGATGGTCACGCTTCCTCAATTGCTGTACCCCTTTCAGGTGCTACCGCTGATGGCACCCAATAGCTTTTTCAGGACCTAGGGAAAATAACTGTCAAGTTCTTCTTGGAAGGTACGTGCTCACGACTTAACCAGACTTTTGATGTTCCCTAGGTGGGAGAGAGTACTGACGCTCCCTAACTTCCAGCAATACTATGAGGTGACCCAGATCTGCATCATAAGGGAGTGGCCTTTGGGAAGCAGGGGGAAATTATATGTAGCAATGGACCGGGCCGTAGTGAGAAGGGACCTGCAAAATGTTCTGTGGCTCCCATGACTGCAAATGTACCTCGGCATCTGTATCCAAGCACCATAACAATGCTGGTTGCAGACACATGGGACAATTTAGCTAAGAAGTATGGGATCACAACGTTACTGTCCGTTTACTCCGCTTTACAACAATCCTGGCTTCTCTCCAGGGATTAGAAACAGGGACTTTTGTAGACCGGCAAAAAGGGGGCAGCCACATAATCAGGAGCATGTTTCAGTTCCTAACTATAAGACCCTTAGATGAGTGTAAGCAATGTATTGGGGTAAAAACGAAAGACTGTGGTATTTACAGTTGAGACATTGGTTGCTGGACCCAGCCATCAAGGAGGCGGCAACGCACGATTTTACTCAGTTTGAAAAATACCTTGGGGGACACAGCAGTGAAAAGGGCCTTATTTCGTGTCTTTACAAAGTATTGGTGGTGACCACACTCCTTGCTGCTTGGCCATATATGGGGCATTGGGAGATGATGATTGGGAGGGAGTTGGAGAGGAGCTGTTAGGCAAAATCCTGTGCAGTCCCCTTAGGGAGCACTACACAAGATTAGGACTAGAGGTGAGAGCAACAAATCCCCTTTGGTATCAGTCTGTACCACAAAGATTTAGTTGATAGCTGTGGCTGAGCAGTCAGACTTCTCTCAAGAGAGAGATGAGCAGTATTCAGGGTTTACACAATAGGCCTACAGTACTATGGAGCAAGGAAACACTGACCAAAGCTTTGTATTAAAAAGTTGCTATGTTTTTATTTTATACACTTCTAATAACACATGTATCACAGTCATCAAGCAAGTTAAATTAAGTCAAAGGAAAAATATACACACTCCCAAGTTAAATTGTAGACCAAGTGAACCAGAGTGAAAACCGAGCAAAGTGGCACAGTGAAAACCACACACAAGGGATACTCTAACAATTCCTTACAAGGTAGGGAAAGCACAAGTTATTTAGAACTAGTTTCCTACACACCCTAGCAACACTTCCCATACATTTGCGGACCAGTTTAAGCAAGACAGTACATCAGTATAGGCAATACCTAAATGAAAACTGAGCAAAATGGCATTTCACAAGGTTTCTAAAATGGGAAGGAAAGGGAAGTTGTAAGAAATGGGTGCACCACACAGTTGTATATGAAAATCAATCTAAAGAATGCAGTTCTAACAAATGTAGCCAGAGTCAATAGGCCTATGCCAGAGTCAGTTGGTACAGGGCAAGGGCCCAGGAGCAAAATGTTCTTGTAGCTGCAGTCAAGTCTTTCGTTAACGATTTTGAAACGGGGAATGCAGAAAGTGAAAAGACAATGTTGAGAGAGGGGCCGCCAACCCAACAGGTAGGTCAAGGATTTAAAACCCCTTTAGTGCTACTGCGAAGAAAGCGCGGCCTGGCGGAACAATGTACCTTTTAATCAAGAAGTGGCGGCAGTTCCTGGTAGTTCCTACAGTTCGGGTGATCCAGCAAAGGAAGAGAGGCTCTCGTCGTGGAGGAAGGTTCGAGTTACTGCACTACCCAGGGATGAAACCAGCCGCGGTGCTGCCTGATGAATAAAAGGTACGCTCCTTTAAATCGCGGTCCGGGTGGACTGGTGCCTGGCTATCTGGCCTCCGAGGACAGGGTACGGGAGATTCGACCAAGGCAGGTCCGGGAAGGCGAATGGCAAACTGGTTGGCCCCACCAGCTCAAGGGAAGAAGGCTCTTGCTGATGAAGATCTTCTCTCGTCATGTGGAAAGAAGTGGTGAGACGCTGCAGCAGGGCTTCACCGGTTGGTTCAGTCATTGCAGATGTCTTTGGCTTCTCTCCTCTTCCACTTCTTAATTCCAGTGGGTACGTCTTGCTCTTCCAGTCCTCAGGACCCTGCTTTTATGCAAAAAGATCCCCATTTATACAGCCTAGCTGTCACTCACACAGTGGAGTGGTCATCTTGGCGGGAGACCCTCCAGCCTATCAGGATAGAGTGCGACATGGGTTGCTGATGCAACCCTGTCCAGGGTTCCTACTCTGCCTCCCACACAATGGACCCACCCCAGACTCATTGGCGCCGAAAGGAGGGCTTCTCGGCAGAAGCCCGCCAAAAGGACGAACAAAGGATCCCCGACCTGGGTTAGGAGTTTAGAAAAAGACACGAGAAAGAAGTTATATTAAAAATCTGGCAATAAAAACCTACCGGAGTAAAGTTAATATTAAAATACACCAGTGGTATGTTGGAGGCTGTCAGAAAAAGTGGTAGCCTCTAACAATGGGAAAATCCCATACGGAAATATTTGCGGTTGAATATTTATGGTAGTAACCACTGTCAGCAGCCAGAAACGTTTGAGAAAGGGACTGTACAGTACCCTCTCGAAAATGAACACAAGGGAAAAACTATTAACCCTTTCCAGTACCTCCATAGTAAGGTGGTTTGTACTGGTTTAGTTCATAATAATTGACTACTAAAGTCAATTGGGACTTTACATGCCCTGGCAAACAGTAGTCAGTCCCAGGGTATGGAGTCTGTTTGGGGGTCGCTACAACACCCCTGTGTCACTGCACTGAGGGTGCTGTGTAACACATGTGAGTAAAGATGGTTTCTATGGGGGTGAGAAAATCCCATGGACATTAAACACAAAAATAGCCTAGAACACACATAGCAAAAATGCCTAAGAGTGGGAAAAAAAGAGTCTCGCTCTTAGCAGGAAAAAGAAACAAACCCTTCAAATCCAGCAAAGCTGCTGGGGGACTCTATAGGTAAGGGAAATTAGCCATAGAATGAGTTCTCCCTAACAGGAGCGACTGGGAAAGGCTGTGGTTACTGGTGCCCAAGGTGGTCAAGGCCTCTCGGCTACAGGAGTGCTGGTATAAACTGGTATTAGGTGCACTACACGCCGGTCTGTCTCCATAGCATATACCATGAGTCATCGAAGGCGTGTTGGAGGTGATGGCTCATGGTCCCATACATGGTGGAGGTACCCCAAGACTGAAACATTCTGGAGGGAGGTACTGGAGGCTCAGGGGGGGGGGGGGGTTTCAGGTAAGCTGTGAGGGTGCCCCCAGAGGAAATAATAATAGGAGTAGATGATGGGATGAAGGGGGAAGAACCTAAAGGACAGAGAAGGTCCGAGCAGTTCTTACTTTGGCGGCAATACTCCTGATAGTGCAGCATTGGAAGGGGATAGACACCCCCACTGTGCAAGACTGGCTGAGGAAAATCTGGGAGTTTGTGGCACTTGAGGGGTCAACGTTTGCAATGAAAAATATTTTAGCACACTTCACTTCAGACTGGGGACAAATCCCTGCCTTCCTAAAGGAAGACTTTAGAACCCAGTGGCGGCCACACTGCCTGAATTATCCGTCCTATGGGACTATTTCCTATGGGACTCCATGGGAATGGGGACTTATAGAATTCCACCTCCGTAATTCCCGGCTCACAGAGGTCGTAATGCCCCAGTGATTCCGGGAATCATGGAGGCGGAATAGTAATACGGGTCGGCGGTAGCCTGCCGTTTTTTTCTGGCACGGTTACTGCCAGACTCGTAATGTGGCTCTAAAACTGATCAGCCTTCTCCAAGGTATCAGTCACCTTAAAAACAACTACCTGCCTTACCAGGTCTCACTACACAGTCTTCATAGAAGCACTTGCTCTTTCAATACCTTTCTCACTGTGATATCAATGATGGGTAAAACCTCTCATACTCACTATCTGCAGAAGTTGGGGAGATGAGGGCTGGAGAAGACTGGATGCCTGGAGCAGTCTACATAATCCATAAAAACATCAAAAACCACCCATCAAATCACTGTTGAATTTTTATCAAAAAGCAGGAAAATAGGACTAAGGGCTTCAAAAAGAATCCATGTCAATTCAAATCAACCATGGTGCCATCAACAGCCAATTAAGACTCAAATCTGTTCATAGGTGGTGAGCAATTATGTCCTGGGTAGAAATGTAAAAGTATTCCCCATACAGCTCAGTCAAAAATTATAGTTCTGCTTAAAAGCCAATAGCCAGAGTCCTTTTGGGGACTGAAATGCCTCATGAAAGCCAAAAATTCAATTTAGTGGTGTCAAATATACACATGAAAAATTAAGCGACTTGTCCCCCTCCCTTTCTTCATAGAAGATAATGGCCCAAGTGCTTCTCCTTATGGACGTTCCTTGCAGCCTTCTGTTTGCCTCTTGTCTTTGTCTGCCAACTCCTGTCTGATCCGCGCACAGCTAATCTCCTGCCCTGCCTTCCAAAGCCATCCCTTTTATACTTCTCTGAGCATAAGTGGTCTACTCCTCTTTATTAGCATACAATCTAACGGAAGCAAAAAGCTGTTTAGACCATCAGCCCAAAAGCTGTTCAGTTCATCAATGTTAAGGATCTTTTTAGGGAAGTAAAAAGCTTGTCAAGGGCAAGGCTAATTCACCTTTCACCCAGTCTGCTAGCTGCTGTTCTTTATTTTTATCGCATAGCAGCTACAAGCTTTGCAGGTGGTGCTGTAGTTTAAGTTTTTAGTTACGTCTCCTATAATCTAGGCACTGAAATGCATCTCAGAAACATTGTTTCTCCAGCATGGGGTCTGGCATGGATTCACATGCTCATGAATATTCCCCGTCGTCAGGCTGGGAATCCTCGGTAAAGAAAAAACCAGTATCGGTTTCGTTTCTGATCTGTCTTTCGTAGTAATAACCAATCACTGGTCTCTGCGTCATACTGACCACAGCCAATGACTGCCCTCTACCTAAGCACCGCCTCTGGCAGCCATCTTCAGATTTTTACCGCACGTTCATGTGTTGGGATCCTCGTGCTATTGCTCTCGAGCGTTAGTGCTATTTTTCGCGCTTTTTCACAAAAAACTTCGATTCTTTCGGTCAAAAGAGCCTCAAGCTCCACCGATCCTACATCCGATCAACGGGGACCCGTGTCGGATTCATCTGTGCCCCTCAAGGGTGAAGATTTCGTCGAGCTACGCTTCGGAGGACTCCAGAAGCTTCTCAGGCCCGGTCTCGGAGATGGCCCAGGAGAAGGGAAGCTCGACGCCCGGAAAGCTGTTCAGGGTCTGCCCTGGATGCCAGCTGCAGAACGTCTTCAAGGAGGACGAACACTCTTTCTGCCTTTACTGCCTTCATGAGGACAAGACGCACGTGGAGAAGGACTGTGCGTTTTGCGGCAACATTTCGAAACGGACCATGAAGGACCGCCATCAACGTCTCGCCAACTGGCTGGAGGGTAAGAGCCCGTCTGGCGAGAAGAAGAAGAAATCCGAGCGGTCTTCTAAGACCTTTGAGGGCGCCCCGGCGACGGGGGCCCAACATAAGGCCAAGCACCGCGAGTCCGCTGGCACCGGGAGCGCCGAACGGTCGGGCTCTACGGGCGCCAGGCAGGGCGCACCCTCCCCGGCACCATCAACCACGAGCCAACGCTCTGGGTCGGGTAAGAGGAAGGCCGAGCACCCGGCGAAGCTCCTGGAGAGGCCCCGGTCGAGCTCTAAGGCAGAGGAGGAGCGTGGCAGTGCCCCCTCCCTCAAGGATAAGGCGGTGAGCGCACCTAAGGTGGTGAAGGCCTTGATCCATCCGACCAAGCCCTCTATCGAAACGGTCGCGGCGGCCCTGGCTCAGCCTGTGGTGGCTACACCAGTGGTGACGACCTCAGGGCCCAGAATCTCCCTGCCTCCGCGGAGGGAGTCTTCCTTTGTGCCCATCGATAGGACCCCCGTGAAACCCTCCGTGGGGAAGAAGGGGGGGCAGGGCGTCGTCGTAGATTCGGCCTCAACCTCAGAAGAGGAGCTGATCGAGGTCTTAAGCCACGGCCTAGGCGTGGAAGAAGGCCAGCCCGTCGGAATGGACCCCGACGCAGGTGACGACGACGACATCGTCGAGGATACCGACGGGGCCCCTGCTCGCCCGTCGGATTCCCCTCTGCCAGCGCCGCAAGACAACTCGGCGGCCATTTTGTTGGCCATCCAGTCCTTATGCTCCGAGATAAGGACGAGGCTACCGTTACCGACGGAGGAACCTCTCCCGTCGGGGGATCCAGAACCGGGACCTTCTGGTGTTCCCCCTACCAAGAAAAGAAGGATCCATCCACCACCTCCTTTTCAACCGTCGCGCCCCGTCCTGCCCTCCTCCCCGTCCACCCGAGGGGATGATACGGGGACTGACACGGCAGCAACGGGTACGGACGACGAGGCATACGACGAGGATTTTCCGTCGTCGCCTCCCACCAGGGCTTCTCCGCCCGACGAGATCGGATCTTTCCACTCCATGATCTCCAGGGCTTCCGAGCTTTTCCAACTCTGCCCTGGGAGAAGAAAAAGGAAGGCTTCCTTTATCAGCGGCGCGAGGCCAAGAGGAAGACGGTCCTCGCAGTGCCTCTGTTGGACGACATTTGGGATGAGGGCCTTTCCCTCCTCAAGAACCCTTCCACGACGCCAGCTAGAAGAGACCGGTACGAGAAAAAGTACCGGGTCCCGGACACGGCCCCCCTATGCCTCCGGGCGCAGCCTACCCCGGACTCCGTCGTCTCCGCGGCAGCCAGGAAGAAAGCGGGGGGGGGGTGCGGCCTCCACATCGACTTCCCCGCCGGACGGCGAGGGAAAGAAATTGGATGCTATGGGACGTAGAGTCATCTCGTCGGCAGCGACGACGATTAAAGCGGCCAACGCCTTGGCTATCGTGGCCCGCTACGACAGGGAGCTCTGGTACAAGATAGCTCCCCTGCTGGATTTTCTGCCGGACGACAAGAGGGCGGAGGCCCTGGAGATCCTGCAGGAAGGTGAGGTGGCCTCGGACCACGCCATCACCGTGGCGACGGACATCGCCGACACTGGGTTCCGCCAGCTGGGCAACGGCGTTTGCCTTCGACGTCGTGGATGGCTCAAAGCTACGGACTTTCGGCAGGACGTCCAGACCAGAGTCCTGGACATGCCCTTCGACGGGAACAACCTGTTTGGGAAGACAGTGGACGATTCCCTTCAGGCCATCAAGGCGGATACTGAGACGGCCAGGGCCCTTGGAGTCCTGCAGCAACGACGAACACCCTTTCGGAGCGGCGGAGGCAAGGGCGCCTCCAAAGGTTCCGGCGGCGGTTTCGCTTCCTACCGTCAAGCGGCCCGCTCGTCGTCGCAAGAGGCCTACAGAGGACGAGGCAAGTCTAGCGGACCCCGCCGTCGTCGCCAAGGAGGTCAAGGCGGCAAGGCCGCGTCCAAGCAGGATTGAACCGGCCGTGGGGTCGGGCCCCCACCGAAGCACCCCGGTGGGAGGCCGGCTGGCGGGCTTCGTCAGCGTGTGGGAGTCCATCTCCACCGACCGTTGGGTGCTGGACGCCCTGGCCCGGGGCCACGCGCTCCAGTTTCAAAGAAGGTGCCCGCGCGTCCCCCCCGTGGCCAGGAAAGAACTTCACGTCCCTCAACTTCTCCTGGAGGTAAAGGCGATGCTCAGAAAGGGCGCCATCGAACTCGTCTCAAAGAGGCTTCGGGGCTCCGGAGTCTACTCGCGATACTTCCTCGTGAAGAAGAAGACGGGAGGATGGCGCCCCATCCTAGACCTGCGACGTCTGAACAAGTTCATCAAGGCGCAGAAGTTCCGGATGGTCACCCTCCAGCACGTCCTGGGTCAGCTGGAGGAAGGAGACTTCCTATCGTCGTTGGATTTGGAGGATGCCTACTTCCACATTCCCATCCTAAAGGGGCACCGAAAATTCCTCAGATTCGTGGTCCAAGGGCGTCATTACCAGTTCAAAGCCCTTCCCTTCGGACTACGGTCGGCACCCAGGGTATTCACCAAGTACCTCGCACCGGTGGCGGCGCAGCTGCGCCGCGAGGGGATTCACGTCTACCCCTACCTGGACGACTGGCTCATCCGCGCCAAGACGAGGGAGCTCGCCGTGGTCCACACGGCAAGGACCGTCCAACTCCTCACGGACCTGGGATTCTCCGTGAACTACGCCAAATCCCACCTGGTGCCCGCGCAAGTCGCACTGTTTCTGGGAGCGAGGCTCGACACAGTGTCCCTTCTGGCCTCCCCGTCGGAGGAGAGGACCAGGACCATCTTGGGCAAGGTGCAACGGATGTTGGTGGCCGACGCGGCCAAGGTGAGGTCCATCAAGTCCCTCCTCGGGATGATGTCTTCCTGCATCTACCTCATTCCCATGTGCAGGCTCCGGATGCGCCCGTTGCAAGAATTCCTGGATGCGCGCTGGATCCAGACGACGGGCAGCTTCGAGGAAAGGATCAAGCTCGACGAGAGTTTCCGACGAGCGATACGGTGGTGGGGCACCCGCGCGCATCTGACGGCGGGCATGGACTTCCAGACCCCAGCCCACCAGGAGACTGTGACCACGGATGCCTCCCTGGAAGGGTGGGGAGCGCACACCGAAAATCTGCACGCAAGAGGACTCTGGCTCCCGACGGAGAAGTCCCTGCATATCAACGTCCTGGAGCTCCGTGCAGTGTTTTGGGCCCTCAGGTCCTTCCTTCCGTCCCTCAAGGGCAAGGTGGTGAGGATCTTCACCGACAACACCACCACCATGTTTTACATCAGGAAACAGGGCGGAACCAGGTCCCCAGCGCTGTCCAAGGAGGCGCAGGACCTGTGGCATTGGGCCGTCGCCCAAGGGATTTTTCTGGTGCCGTTTCATCTGGCAGGGATAAAAAACACCATCGCCGACTCACTCAGCAGGGAGCTGCGCTCGTGCCACGAGTGGGAACTACGGCAGGATCTGGTGGATCGCCTCTTCCGACGGTGGGGCACACCCCAGATCGACCTGTTCGCGACGGCGACGAACACCAAGTGCCGGAGGTTCGCCAGCAGGTTTCCCCAGACGAGGAGCATGGGCGATGCTTTCTCGTTCCCCTGGGAGGGCCTGTTCCTCTACGCGTTCCCTCCCTTGCCTCTGCTAATCCGGCTCGTCAACCAGCTCAAGAGGTCACGGTGCAGGATGATCCTCGTCGCACCTGCGTGGCCGAGGCAGATATGGTTCCCGGACCTTCTGGACTTGTCAGCGTCCCCGCCGATCAAGCTGCCGGCGGACGCGGATCTACTCTCCAGGGAAGGAGGCGCCATCCTCCACCACGACCCGAAGTCGCTGAACTTGCAGGCCTGGCTCCTGCAGCGCTAGAGTTTGGAGGATACGACATACCGGCCGATTGCAGAGAGGTTCTTGCAAAGGCCAGGGCGTCCTCGACTCTTAAATGCTACGGACACAAATGGAAGAGGTTCTCTGTCTGGTGCCACGCACAGAAGATTAACCCTCTACGGATTACGGCTCCCCAAGTACTGCCGTACCTGCTGACGCTGGCCAAAGCTGGTCTGGCACACGCGTCCATCAAGATTCATCTTGCTGCGATCTCCCGATACACCAGAACCACGGGGCGGACGTCCTTGTGGTCTCATCGTCTGGTGAAGGAGTTCATGAAGGGACTGTTCAGATCGTTCCCGCCGGTGAAGGCTCCGGCCCCGGCGTGGGAGCTCAACGTGGTGCTGACCAAGCTCATGGGACCTCCGTTCGAGCCTCTGCACTCGGCCCCGTTGAAGTTTCTATCGTGGAAAACAGCTTTTCTTGTGGCCATCACCTCCGCACGACGAGTGGGAGAGATCCAGGCCCTTTCCTGCAAGGCCCCGTACTTGACTTTCCACGACACGAGGGTAGTGCTCAGGACGCACCCCTCCTTCATGCCCAAGGTGCCGTCGGACTTCCATCTCAACGAACCCTTGGTGTTGCCTGTGTTCTTCCCGTCGCCTTCGTCGCCGGCTGAGAGGACTTTGCACTCGCTGGATGTGGCTAGAGCGCTGAAGTTCTACGTAGACCGCACGAAGTGTTTTCGGAAGACGTCACAACTCTTTGTGAACTTTGGACCTGTCAATCAGGGGAAGGCTCTCTCGAAGGCTTCCATTTCCAGATGGCTCTCCGGCTGTATCATGTACTGTCACCGGTTGGCAAACCGACCGCTGCCTGGCCGTCCGAGAGCCCATTCCACCAGAGCGATCGCAGCTACCACGGCGTTCCTATCTGGTGTGCCCCTGCTGGACATATGCAGGGCTGCTACGTGGAGGTCGACGCACACCTTCACGAAATTCTACTGCGTCGACCGGGATTCCAGGGAGGAGTCCAGGGTCGGCCAAGCAGTGCTGCGCAACCTGTTCGCCTGAGGTGAGCCTGGTGAGGAGGTAAGATGCTTAATGTTGAGTTGATGTGATGCTTAATGTTGAGCCTTTGCCACCTCCCGTGGTTGTGCATGTGTGTACTGCTATGTATTCTTTATTCATGAGCATGTGAATCCATGCCAGACCCCATGCTGGAGAAGGAACAAGTTACTTACCTGTAACTGTTGTTCTCCAGCATGGGTCTGGCATGGATTCACATGCGAACCCTCCCGCCTACCCCTCTGCGGCTCTTCACTTGGTCATACTGCCACTTCACGTGCTTCCAAATCTGAAGATGGCTGCCAGAGGCGGTGCTTAGGTAGAGGGCAGTCATTGGCTGTGGTCAGTATGACGCAGAGACCAGTGATTGGTTATTACTACGAAAGACAGATCAGAAACGAAACTGATACTGGTTTTTTCTTTACCGAGGATTCCCAGCCTGACGAC
This sequence comes from Ambystoma mexicanum, assembly GCF_040938575.1. Classification (NCBI taxonomy): domain Eukaryota; kingdom Metazoa; phylum Chordata; class Amphibia; order Caudata; family Ambystomatidae; genus Ambystoma; species Ambystoma mexicanum. The sequence continues at coordinate 255,494,624 of NC_090939.1, forward strand.
GGGGAATATTCATGAGCATGTGAATCCATGCCAGACCCATGCTGGAGAACAACAGTTACAGGTAAGTAACTTGTTCCTTACTCTCTTTGCTCACGAATACCATAACAAAAGACGAGGCCTGGCGTGCAGCCTGAGAATTCAAACCCATTATTATTTTCTGCATCTAGTCATGATTCCTACACGCTGCCTTAACATATTAAAGGCATCACACTAGGTGCGCATGTTAATGACTACATGGCTAGGAATTACACTGATTGTATACCCCAAGCATGGTTAAAACTAAAAATACATAACAATAGAACCATACTGTGAAGCCAACCTCCCCCGGGACTTTCCACTGTTCATCCCCTTCGTTTAAATACCTTCCTCCACCTCAATCCATGCCTCCAATCCCCGAGTATCCCCATTTGAAAGCCCTGCAAGTTCGCATCTCGCAAATCTGTTCTAATCCCTTCTCTAGCTCCCTCACTCTGAGGTATGAAGGTTAGTGTAGAAACAAGCAAGCTCTTCTGAGATTTCTCTATTGCCCCTCAGCACTTTCCAATCATCAGCCTCAAGTACGCCAACTGTCCTCGCCCTGGTCTGAACTCAGTCCCCATGCGAGAAGTTTGGTTGCCTTTTCCCCTTTTTCATAGTACCTTTTCGCTTAAGGTGTTTCAGCGCCCAAACAGTGCTATAGGCTAAGAGAGCCTGTAGTTGCGCCTTAGATGTCCTAAGCTCCTTCAGTCTCCCTGACTGACACTTTTATCAACACCTCCTATTGGCCGGAGTTCTTCATTACAGACTTTCAAGGTTTCCTCCTGCTTTTTCCGTTCGAGGTTGACTTGCGACCCCATCTTGATCAGTTCACCCCTTATAGTTGCTTTACATCCTTCCTATAATAGGTCCACACTGACCTACACAGTGCCATTAATTTGGAAACCCTCCTTGATACTCTTAAGAAGGGATACCACCACTGCTTTTTCCTTCAACAGATAATTGTTAAAGAACTGCCTCCCTCTCTGGTTTCCCAGCTCCTTAATTCCTACTACCACTGTTACCATGTCATGGTTGGACCACAGAACCGTACTAGTAGGCTTCTTGTGAACCCTGGGCAGGGTATTCATGTCTAAAACAAGTCTATCCGTGAACAATTTTTACTGTTAAGTAAAAAGTGAACAGTGCCTGTATTATAGCCCCGTCTCAGCCTGATCCAGGTTGTGCCTCCCAAACATCCACCAGTACAAGCGTCTCATCAGTTTCCCCATCTTCTTTGGAGTCCCCACTTTTATCCATGTCATCCACCCCCCAGACCCTCTTAGTTCTCAACCACTCTGATTTGGGGATCAGCACCATGTTGAATTCCCCTCCACAAATACTTAGAGGTGCTGTCCTGCCTTCTCCCAAACCTTCCCCTGACCCAAGTTGGGAAAATGTATGGATGTCATTATCTGCTTGAGTCCCTGAAATAGGCCCTTAAACTTGAAACTCCACTCCCCGTCTCACTCTGTTTTCTCCACCTGGAATCTGCACACCATCCCCAGTAGTATAGGTCCAATTTCTCATTCTTTAACTCCCTCTTAAAGACCAACCGGAAGGGAGAGTTCAGACCCCTAACATTCAATGATCCCACTTTCAAAGCAATTCCATCTTCTACCATCTGACTCTTATGGTTCTAGCATCAGTATCTACCTCAAGTCTACAATATGCAATCTGGCGGCACTGTTTACAATATCAACAGCCATAGTTCCATGGCAACAGTGTACAAATACAAAAGGGTAGGGAAAGACACATAACCAGAAAACATATATGAACACATCCAAAACAGAACTCTGCACTAAAACACCAACCCCACTTGCTTGAGAGCCCCAGTTGCTCCCCCTCCATAGCCTAGTGTGTTCAGTCTCTTTCCCCACCACCCATTTGAGAGAACCAAACCACCAGCGAATTCCCCCTCCCCCTCACCCCACTCCTTTCTATCCTTCCATTAATATAATATCAAACCAGCACATAGCATAACCCTCAGCATAGTTATCTTCCAACCCCCCGCCCCACTTACTCCATCCCACCTCAGCATCCTTTGGGACCACCCATTCTACTTTGCGTGAATCATGGCTGGACAACTTTATCCTACCCCCCACTCCTTACTTCCCCAAAGTCTCACACCCAACACCAATCCCCAACAGCAAAACGACTTCTGTTCGACCAAAAGGCCAAGAGCGAGAAAAAAGAAAAAACCTTTTACCACTTAGAGCCCTTCTAGAAGATCAAGTTCAGGTACTCCTCTTCCTGGGTGAGGGCAAGCTAAGCCGTCACAACTTCAATGCACCCTGAATCCTGCAGTAGTCCATACTACTATGCTCCATAAAGCTGGCCTTTCGACTTTTCAATGTCAAAGCAAGTGACCAGTTGATATTTCATCCATTCCCACACAAAGATCAGAGCAAACGGATATCCCCACCTGTACTGTGCTCCTTTATTCCGCAACCATTGAGTAAGGGAGGCACATTTTTTTCATCGCATCAAGGTGCAGGAGAGATCTTGGTGTATCGCCAGCTTCTAGCCTTGTCCAGGATGCGAGCCTGATAAGTATAGAAATTAAATCTGACCAGTACTGAGGGAGGACCTCTTCTGGGTACACCCACCCTGTGTGCTCTATCAATTACTACACAAGAGCTATCCTTGTCCCCGAGAACTAAAGCGTGCATCGCCTGCATCTACCATTCCAAGCCTTCTGGGGATTCTCCCTCTTTTTCTGGTATACCAAAAAAAAACACACACCTTAATGCTCAGGTCCTACTCTTGCTGCTCGACTTCTAATATCCTCATGTCCAGTTGGGTTATGAGAATCTTCATGGCTTGCTTTGTTTCAAACCCCACCAGCCTTTCTTCCATGGTCTCCACCTTATTGGACAGTTACTACACGTTGGCACCAATGTCCGCCCTCATTCACCTGATCTCCTCAAGGATTGCTTTGATGGCACTCTTCGTGGCCACATTTTCAGTATCTACGGTCTTGCCCGTTGGACCTCCCTTGGGTTTCTCCATCGCTCAACTTGCCTGATATCGTTAGCTACTTGGAGCTACCCTCCATCCCATTCACTTTCTCAATCTTTTCATTGACGTAGACCACTAAACTTCTTCCTCCTCTCACCCATTCTTGGGCTACTGCCTGGGGCACTGCAAGTGTCTTTCCATACCAGGTTGTCTCCCCTGTATCACAGCTTATTGCTAATGTCTCTGGTGTATCTCCACCACTGGGGCCCAGCCCTTATGCAGCGTAAATAAACAAAATGATGGTAGGTAGCTTGTAATATTGCTGAATTGCAGATGCAATTTCTCGTGAGCCTGCTCTAGCAGCCTCTCCCCTCCACCCCCCAACATACTCATACACCCCGTCCCCTTTCCTCCATACTGCACGGGCGTCCTTTCCAAAGAACAGGAGACAGAACATTTTTCACCAGAAAAAACCTTCTTCCTCTTTCAGTTAAGAGGCGAGCGGGGTGCGGCCGAGGGAGCATGCGCTGCCCTGACTCAGCCCTCCCGCGCCACACCTCAGTCCCCTTTTCCGCAAGCAACTGGAACGGGCCGAATTCACCAGTGCGCCTGTTTTTGGCTTCGGCTATGTAATTCCAGTGTGCGGATACTACATCTGTCTTTTTATCGTTATACTCGGTCTTCAGGCGTCACGCTCTTCCCCGGCGCATGTCGACTTCCACAGGGTTCAGCAGGTGTCCATCCTGCAATGGGCTCTTCCCCCAACTTCAGACCCCAATGCCCTCTGCCTACCTTGCCCTGGCCCAGACCATGGTTGGCAAGCTTGTACAGCATGTGGCTCGCTGTCATCGAAATCGCTGAAGAACAGACTAGCCAGGCGGAGAGAGCTCTTCCAGAAGTAGTCTCCAGAGGACCTCAAGAACTTCATGAAACACAGAGCCAGGGTCATTCATGAAACCCAAGGTAGGGTCGCTATTTTCCATCGCACCCAGCAAAGACTCCTTCCCAAGTACTCTCCTGCGTGGGAGGGACCATTCAGATCCTTGTACCAGCATGTGCACAGAGGCTGCTGCAGCTACCGACCTTCGGGCCAAGGGATCCTTGGATCCTCCTGGCGACAGTGTTGAGAGACCGGAAGGTTCTTGTACCGGATTATCATCCGAGGGGCTCCAGCCTTGTACCGGCAATATGGCCAAGGGGCTACGTCCTAGTACCGGCAATAAGTCTGAGGGGGCGCCTTTACGCAGCCCAGCTCTACCGACCCCTGGGTCGAGGGTGTCGCACCGACCGGGCCTACGCACGAGGAGCAGGGTAGGCCTCGGGATCCACACGCAAGAGTCTTGGAGGAGGCTGACCCCAGTGAGCCGAGCAACACATGGCAGGCAGCTCGACAAGATCGCTCCCGCGCCAGACAGTCACCTGTCTGACTCCATTCCAGGAGTTCGGCGAAGAATGGATGTCAAGGTGGGACTGGCCTCAACCAGATACGTGGCCTACAGCCTATCCTTTTGCGTAGGGCAGCTTCCCCCTTTGTCATATGGGTAGGGTATGCTGCGGCTCTGGCAGATCCCAGCTACCCAGTCAGTACTCGCTACAACCTCTCCGGCCGTTGGAGAGGTTCTTCGAGAGGTTCCTCGGGCTCATGAAGTCTACTTGGATGGTGGTTATCCTCAAAGACGCCATCAGCGAGGTCCTCCGTACGATGCTAGTGGCACCACAAGCGCCTCTGCCGGCGCAGCCGCTGCCTCTGGCTCCCCAGCCGATTCCGTACCAGCCTCCACAGGCGGTTCCGTACCAGCCTCTGCATCCTCCTCAGCCTCTGGCCGTGGTCAATGTTCCCCAGGATCCGGCTACTCCTCCACCTATGCAGGATCCTCCTGATCTGCAGGATGAGGAGGATCCAGACAAGCCATCCTCAGCCAAGGCCTTCCACAAACGTCTTGCAGGCTGGCAGAGTACCTGGGCCTACCCCAACCCGAGGTTGAGCAGCCGGCAGAGGGGGGTTCTGGCTGAAGTCCTCACGAGACACCCCTCTGCCAAAACGGGGTTTCCACTTCAAGCTTCAGAGCTGCCAGAAGCACGGAAACTGCTCTCCTGAACATCCTTGAGGACCTGCTCTCGAACCTTGACTCGAACACTCCATGTGTTCTCATTTTGCTTGATCTCTCTTCTGCCTTTGATACTGTCAACCATACCATCCTGCTCAACCGTCTCCGTGATAACCTGGGTATCACTGGTCAGGCTCGGGCGTGGCTGACCTCTTTCCTCTCTGATCGACCCTCCCATGTCCAACTGTGGTCCTTCCTCTCTGACATCTTTTCTTTTTCTCTACCGGTGGTGGTGTCACCCAGGGATATAACCTCTCTCCCTGGCTGTTCAATCAGTATCTGGCACTTCCACCGCATCGCCGCTCTCTGCCCCAACTTTCAGTGCTATGTGGATGATACCCAGCTCATTTTCGGGCTGCCCTCGGCCTCCTCTTCTCTTTCCCTTATCGCTGACTGTCTTTCTGCTATCCAGGAATGGTGTGCCACAAATGACCTCTGCCTGAATGCCAGTAAGACTGAGATCCTACTCATTGGCACACCCACTCCTTCCTTCCCTGCAGCTCTCTGGCCGGCCTCTCTTGGCCCTCTTCCTGCTCCTACTTGCAAGGCAAAAAACCTCAGGGTCATCTTCGACTCCACACTCTCTCTCCTAACATATCTGACGTCTCTAAGAAGTCACACTACCAGCTACACCTCCTCGGAGGTATCCTTCCTTTCCTCTCCTTCCCCCAGAAGCTCACTGTCTCTAGAGCCCTGGTTCTCTCGAAGCTGAACTACTGTAACAGCCTGTATCTAAATCTGCCTGCCTCTACTCTCCGCCCTTTGCAACTCATCCAGAACAGGACTGCGAGACTTGTCATTGGCCTCAAGCCCAGGGACCGTATCTCTCCAGGACTGCAATCTCTACACTGGCTCCCAGTAGCTGCGAGGATTAAGTTAAAAACCCTCTGCATTGTCCACAAGGCCTTCTGGGGCCTTGGGCCAAAATACCTTCAACTCTCTCTTCCTAAATATCTTCCTTCTCGAGCTCTTCGCTCATCCGCCTCCAACTCCCTCAGGGTCAGCCGCTTCTCCAAGCAACGGGTTGGGGGTAGATCTCTCTCCGCAGCAGGGGCCTCCCTCTGGAACAGCCTTCCGGCCTCCCTGAAACTAAAGGAGAACCATCTCTGGTTCCGGAAGCACCTCAAAACCTTCCTCTACTTTCTCTCCCCCTCTCCCCTGCTAAAATTACTGAAACTGCACTGAATCTGCAATTGGGCCACTCACCGATCTCGGTCCTTGGCCCAGCTACTCTCCCCTGCACTGCCTTCCCTCTCCTCTGTATCCCTACAGCCCTCCCTTCCCAGCACTTGTCTGCACTTACCTTGCACTTGCCACCAGCTGGCCTGTAGTATTTATCTTGTTCTACTAGCCCTGTACTGCACTTCCCCCTTCCCCCTTGCACTTTTCCCTTCGCCTCTACCCTTGCATTTGCGTCATGTGAATGACACCTTGCCTAGTAGGATCGTTGTATGTCTCCCCTTGTCCCCCCCCCTTGCCTCGTCGCGCCTTGAAACACTTGTGTATAGGCGCGTTATAAATGCCATATCATATCAAACCAATGTAGTCTCCCTGGCCAAGAAGGTTTGGCTCAAACCCCACTTGGCCCAGCCGGTCATTCGATACCTGGACGCCAAGTACAGGCAGATGGAAAGGGATACACTCTTGCTCTCGGCCCATCCACAGCTGCACTCCTCGGTGATGGTTGCGGCATCACTATACTCCAAGCCTCAGTCCTCAGCCGCCTCCTCTGCGGCGCTGCTAGGCAAGGAGCAGTAGATCTTGGAGGCATACAGGAAGAAACTCTATTCCAACGCGTCCTTGCTTCTTCATCAGGCCAACGCCGATGCCATGCTCGTGGCTGCTAACCAAAGGTTATGGCGGGACATTGCTGACTTCCTCCCGGAACTCCCTCTGCAGAGCCAATCCCGTTTTAAGGAAGGGCTGGCTGAGGCCAAGCTGGTGGTGCAAGACCTCATGGAATCCACTGTGGTCCATATTGACACCTCTGGCCGTGCCATCTGTATCCCAACGAACATGAGGACGACAGCCTGGCTCCGGGTGACGAAATTCAACCCGGATGGGGACCTCTTTCACTCCATCACGGACGAAGAGCTGGACAAGAAGAAAAACAGGGGGTATGTGTATGGAGGGTTCCGCGGCTTCCAGGAACAAAGATCCAGGCAGCCGGACTGCTCGCAGTCTCAACCGGCACAAGCAGCATAAAGGGGTGGGGGGAATAAGCACTTTTCCTAGTACCCCTCCTCCGCGACGGCCTTCGAGGGGAAAGAAGGTATGAAACGCCCCTTCGGGTCCACGTGTCTCCAATGGGGGGGCAGGCTTGCTCTCCAGGCATATTTATGGCGCCACACTTTCTCGGACCCCTGGATCCTCTCTGTAGTATCCACGGGGTACCACCTAACTCCCTATCCCATCCCAGCCATACTTCCCTCCTCCCCTCCTCTCCCTCAGTTTTGGGACAGCAACTCTTCTGGTGGAGATCCGGTCACTTGTAGAGAGCCAGACGGTGGAGAAAGTCCCAGCAAGGCTTGGGCATTTACTCCAGGATTTTCACCATTCAGAAGAAGAACCAGGCGGCCTGAGAGTTGTGCTGGACCCTTCCACCCTGAACGTCTCCCTAACCCTACAAAAATTCAAGATGGTTGCGCCAGCTTTGATAGCGGAGACATTGTGCAAGGGAGACTAGATATGCTCCCTGGATCTGAAGGACGCGTACCTACACGTCCTGATTTGGCAGCCCCATCATTCTTTACTATGGTTCAGGATCATGGGCTACCATTTTCAATACAAGGTCCTACCTTTTGGCCTCAACTCTTAGCAGGCTAATGAATGCAGTGGCTGCCTTCCTGAGAGCGCAGGACCTCCACATTTACCCATACCTCGATAACTGGCTCGTCAGGGCTACATCTTCGGAAGCGATTCACCACTCCTCCCATACCCTTATGAACACACTGCACAGTCTGGGTTTCTCACTCAATATCAAGAGGTCGCAGCTGCAGCCCACGCAGGCTGACATTCCTGGGCCTCATCTGGGACAAGTGCTCCGAGAAGGTATTTCATTCGGAAGACAAGATCTCGGCCACCTCCCACTTCCTCAACGGAGAAGTGTCCTCGAGATCCATGGGTGTAGAGTTTGTCTGGTACAGGGGTATGGGGGGGGGGCCAGAATGAAGTGGGAAAAAAATGGTGGCACCCTATAACAAAGGTGGCATAGGAGCTCCAGACTTTGAATTGTACTACCTAGTGGCACAGACCCAGTTTGTTAAACACTGGTATGTTGAGCAGGATACCTCACCCCATATTTGTTTAGAAAAACGCCCAACCAACTTAAGGTCAGTCATCTTTAAAGGAAAACACAAAGATGAGTGTCCATTTGATCCAGTCAGCACAACAGTGCATGCATGGTCCAAGATTTACCGTAGGCTCGGGCTGGAGACGCCATACTACTCTGGGGCCCTGTTCTGGAATTTCCCCGGTATAGCACCCACATATGATCCGGATGTGCAAAAGACATGGGACCCAGAGGGAGAATTTAAAATAAGACATATTCCCTAACGGCAGATTTATAACATTGGAAGAGTTCAAAACAGTGATGGGAAGGGACCAATTGATGATATTACAATATCACAGAATGGGAATGCATTTAAGGCTAGGTGGCCACTGTTCCCAGATGAGCCCCCACCACACCCGTGCCTGGAGGCTTTGTCAACCCGGTCGGGAACCAGTGTCTCGGGGCTTTACACAGCTGTGCAGGCCAACACTCCAACGGTAAACACTATAAAGACCTCCTGGGAAACGGATCTGGGTGCTACCATAACTTATAGATCCTGGGAGAGATACTGTGAATTGACCAAGAGGGTGTCCATGAACGCGGGGCTCCGGCTGATCTAATTTATTATTATTAATTTAAGGTGTTGAATAAGTTGCACTATACCCCCCAAAAAATTGCGAAATTCACAAAAAACAGTCCCGGCAGGTGTCAGAAATGTGGGGCGGATCGGGCTGACTCGATACACATGTACTGGAGCTGCTCACACAGAAGTGTATTCTGGGGGGAGGTGGCGAAAATCCTGGAAGAAGTCACGCTGATACCGGCAGACCTCACACCACAAAAATATCTGTTCGTGGATATAGGAAAACGGTCTCAAGTAATCAGAAGGCTCTTTAATATTGCATGTGCGGTTGCCAAAAAGTGCATTCTGCAAAGTGGAAGAGTGCACAGGCACCACAAGTGAACCATTTTCTTAAGGAACTAATGTTTGTTAATGAATGTGAGGAACACTATGTAATGTCACTCCCGAACTCATGTAAACCAAAGTACATCTGGGCCCTGTTCAGAGTATATCTATGCAAAATGGACTCAACCAGCAGTAGCCCGGTAGGGCCCAGTAATAAGTCTATTCTGTAATACCGCACATTATGTTATATAACTGAACTGTACGTCTCCGATATGGCTATGTATGGAGTGTCCTGTTGTTGCAATGTTGTGTGCCACAATCCTTAAAGTTTAAAAAAAAAAGTGACCTCGGCTTGGTGGTACCAGCATCTCCTGGGTCTCTTGGCTGCAGTCCTATTTGCCATTCCCCACACGCGATTGAAGGTGAAGAGGATTCAGCTGCACTTGGTGGCATCATGCAACCAGGAGCGGGGCTCCCAATCCGAGATGATCAACGTTCCTCCATCTCTCCACCTGGACCTAACATGGTGGTCCAGGGACTGCAACCTAGGGACGGGCAAGCCCTTTCGGCCTCCCTCCCCGCAGACCACCATCACCACAGACTCCTTGCTCGAGCGCTGAGGAGCCACCCTGGACAACTTCTCCGTCCACGTCACCTGGACTCAACAGAAGCAGGAATACCACGTGGTTAGAGTTGATAGCCACTAGCGCTCAGAGCATTCCTACGACTTCTCAGGGGCAAGGTTGTCCTCATCCAGACAGACCACTCGATCAGCATTTACTACGTCAACAACCAGGGAGGCACCAGATCCCCTCCTCTGTGCAGACTGCCAATCAGCATGTGGGAGTGGGCACTGGATAACGACATCTACCCCACGGCAGTCCACCTCCTGGGCGAATCCAACCTGGAGCGTACAATTACGAGTGGCAGCTAAACAACCTTGTTAAGGAGATCTTCAACAGGTGGGGTCTTGCCCCCCCAGGGGGATCTCTTTGCTACCTGGCACAACAAGAAGTGTCCCCAGTTCACATCCTGGCAAGGTCAGGGCCCCGGCTCTATAGGTGACTCATTTCACCTCCAGTGGAGCAGCATGAGGGCCTACGCCTTTCCGCCCACGCCCCTGATTCACTGGGTAATTTGCAAAATCAAGGAGTCTCGCCAACTCCTGATCATTCTAATAGCTCCATGGTGGCCAGCCAGGCCATGGTTTTCAGAGCTGCTCAGCCTCTCAGAGGTGCCTCCAATTCACCTCCCAACGGGTCCAGCACATCTTCTGGCGCAACAGGGGGGCAGGGTCATCCACCCGACCCCACAGAAACTAGCCCTCACAATGTGGTACCTGAGCAGGTAGTCTGCAGTACCTCAGCCTCTTGCAGGCTAATCTGGAAATCATACAGGGCGCAAGGAGCAAGGCTACCATGGCCCATTATAAGAGTAAATGGACCAGATTCTGCCACTGGGCAGGCTCCAAGGAAATGGACCCCCTGGCATGTTTGGACGACGTGCTCTCCTTTTCGGCGCACCTCGCCCACTCTGGTGTACAGATGGACACCTGCCATGCATACCTCACAGCCCTTGGGGCTTACAGGAACTCGGAGGAGGGGGGATCTTCTCAGCCAATCCTATCGTCAAGAAACATCTGACGGGGCTCGCAAGGCTCTACCCGCCCATCAAGAGGCTGCACCCTGTGTGGGACCTCAACATAGTCTTGGGCGCTCTGGCCCGCAAACCGTTTCAGCCAATGGCGTCCGCAGGTCTCAGGCTGGTTACCATCAAGACGGCCCTGCTAGTCGGCCTCACTTTCGGCTCGTAGAGCCGGCAAAATACAGGCGCTGGTCACCTCGGCGCCATATTCCACATTTCACAGGGACAAAGTAGTCCTGCTGACACACCTGGCATTTCTGCCCGAGGTGCAGTCTTCTCTCCACTTGAACAAGGAAATGGTCCTTCCTACGTTCTTTCCCGATCCCAAGGACGAAGCGCAGAGGGTACTGCACTGCCTGGATGTCTGGCGTGCTCTGAAATTTTACTTGGACAGGACCAAGGGCTTCCGCAAATCGGACACCCTGCTTGTCCCTTTCTGAGGCTCAAGACCAGGCTATAAGGCCTCCATATCCTGCTGGATGGTCTATGCCATCAAAGAAGCATACGAGCGACCTGCACAAGCAGCTCCCGGCCAACATGCATGCCCATGCAGTGAGGTCAAAGGCAATGGCCATTGCATTCCAGCGCCATGTCCCTTGGGAAGTCATAAGCAGGGCGGCCACGTGGGTCACTCCCTTGGCTTTCTGCAAGCATTACTGTTTGGATGCCGGCTCTAGATCTGACACAGCATTCGGACAGGCGGTTCTCGGGAACCTATTTGCTTAAGGAGGGTCTCCACTCCACCCTAGGGCTACATTCAGTTGTATTCACCCATGCAGTATGGAGGAAAGGTGACAGGACGTAAGAGTAATTATAAGTTACTCACCGTAGTGATTAACCTATTCTTAGTCCATAGTCCCCTTTCCTCCATACGTCCCTCCAACCCCCTCCCCTAATAATACTGGTGTCATTAGGCAATGTTAAATCTATTGTCGATGCGTCAATGGGGACTGGTGTGGTGTGGCGCTGGAGGGCGGAGTCAGCGCAGTGCATGCTCCCTGGGCCGCACCCCAACGTGCCTCCAAATTTAAAGGGAAAGAAGGATTTTTCTGTTAAAAAAGGTTCTGTCTCCTGTCCCTTGGAAGGGACGCCCATGCAGGATGGAGAAAAGGGGACTAGGACTACGAGTATGTTAGTCACTACGCTGAATGACTTATAATTTATCGTATGTGCGCTGGAGCTTTTAGGACTAGTTAGTACTGAAGAAAGTTGCATTGGCCATGTGGGTATTAGTTGGCTCTGACAGCATGTTTAAATATTTTTGTTTAATTGGCAGATGATGCTTATGTTGAGTTGGAAGTTGGGCGATAGTCTCCTCGTAACCCATAATAGCAGTAGGAAGAGTAACCCAGGTTAGCCAATAGGCTTTGGGAAATGTAGTTCCCACAGCATGTTGGAAATAATCAAATGGAGTCAAACACAATTAAGCTTTCTAGTAAAGATGTTCTGTAAAATGATAGACCGAGCAAAGTGTGCGACAAATTCAATTGTAACCAATTGCAAACTGACAACAACGCGCCAATGCTAAGTGTGAGAGCATATCCAAATAATCCTGGCATATAAGGTCCCTGTCAACGCTTCTCAATGAGTGTGACTGATCAAGTGAGACTTACTTGGTGTTGAAGAGTTCATTTAAGCACATGCAGAACACTCTTACCAGCTGGTAGGTAGAATGAATAAAAATACAATTATTTATTTAGGCCTGGGACAAATCTTAGCAATTAAAAACCACAGGTAGGTACTATATTAAAAATACACTTGTATACATATTGCCTTTTTGGGATCCTCTTGCTGCAGAGCACCAACACTTTACTTTTGAACACATCTGCAAAAGAACATTGTAGTGTAGCTAAGTCAGTTACGAAGGAACATGGTGAACTTATTTGCTGAAAGATTTCTATAATTTTATTACAGGAGACATGGGTAAGTCAACCTGTTTTACTGCTTTTCAACTGGCGACTCGCAGAGTGAATGGTCGCCCTTCCGTTTTTACTGCCTCTCAACCGGCGACTAGCAGAGTGAACGGTCGCCATTCTGGTGGTCTTTTGACTGCTGTTAAATTCCCTGGTTTGCTTTTTGGGCATAGCTCATTCTTCGACATGGTATAGTTTATTAGCCAAAGAATTCCATCTCGTAGAGAAACTGAGCATCATTCATGTCTTGACTATTAATATTTACTGGAACCCAGCGAAGTGAGCTTGCCCTGTTCATTGGGGGAATATCTGCAATTCTTGAGAGTTGGTCAATTGAATGAGGGTGGCCATGTCTTATTAGCTGGCTATTTCAATTCAGTATCCTGTAAGTATGATGCAGAGAGTGCAGAAGATTTAGATCTATATCCAATGTCATATTTCAAATAGTTAAACATGGTGTAAAGACTGGAGGGTGGTATCTGTACTTCTGCCGTCTATATATTAGGGTAAAGGCACAGAACAACCCAGCCAAGACTTCATTTGGTAGCAATGGACGAGCAGCCAGGCTTAAGCTTTCAGGAGGCTCATGCTGGATGGTTCTTAAGTACAGTGAGTCCTCAAAGCGCCTACAAATGAATGTCCTCACACTATGTTGGTTGTTAACACAGCTTCTTTATATAAAATAAGATTCAGAAATATATATACATTTAAATAACACGTTGTACTTGGAAATACTTATTCAAAGAATGGCAGAAATATATACATTTCTCAGGCTTGTGGAATCTGCTTAGATCACATGCTGTGTATAGGCCGACATCTAGTGGAAGCTGCGGAGTATTACTTTGTTTTTCAAAACTCAAAAAGGGGCGTCGAACTAGGGCGTGCCAGTAATACTATCCCTAGTGTGACTTCCACTGTACCCCTGATCCCTCATGCGTGTAGGACCCTCAGATTGTTTTTTTCTGCCATACTTGTCGGAAGCATAGTTGCAGTATTCCCTGGCTTTTAGCCATTAGTCATAAATTTAACAAAAAAACCCCTGTTCCTCTAATCCCACATTGAGATTCTGAAGATTGACGCTGGTACTAGAGAACGAACAGCCATGGGGACTGCACGACGGACTTTGGGCCTCGGAAGGCCTCTGGCCTCGGCCTGGGCCTCGGCCCTGCAAGTAGGGAGAGTGGGGGGTGGATATCTCACTCGTTTATTTCCTACATACACTCGCCCGCTGCCAGATATTAACTTATGGAGAGTACTCATTTAAATTCTGTCCCAAGTGCAACCGTAAGTTCCCGTGGGTAGATGAGCATAACACCTGTAATCTGTGTCTTCCTAGGGATCACCCCGAAGCAAATTGCAGAGCTTGTAAGCTCTTCAAGGCAAAGACACTTAAGTACCGCTCCACTAAATGTTGGGCCCACTAGGCCAGGCAGCTCGAGGCCATGGAGGCTGTGGGTTCCTTCAGTGATGGCAGCAACGCCGCTGTATCGGACGGTGAGGGCACAGGGTTGTCGTTAGACACTCAAGCGCAAGCCCCCGACCTCGGACTGTACGGCGGGTCAGTTATGTGGACAACACCCGGCAGCAAGAGCGCTACCCACACACCTTCATCTAAGCACACTAACCCCACCCGAGACTCGACACGTCTGTCGAGTGATCGGCAGAAAAAGGCACAGAAGGAGCGGTCCGCAGAATGGGTGTCCTCTGAGCGTTCCAGGTCACGGTCGCCTATTCCCAAGCAGCACGTTAAAAGTCGACTCCAGCAGTTCATTCTACGTCTGCCTCCGAGTCTCGAAGTCCCTCCTCTAAGACTCCAGAACCTCGTGAACCCAACTCCGAATCTCGATACCAGGCGTCGAAAGATTCAGGGAAAGCCAGAGAGTCAGGGAAACATGCCTCTACACATAGTAAAGGGGAGAAACAGAAAAAAGCTTCTGAACACCAGGTTTCAGAAGGAGAAACGCAAATCTTTAGAGAGGTCCAAGACCCCTGACCCTGTCACTAGGCCTAAAGTTGTCCCTCCCACTCCCCAGGATATGGGAATAGAAGAGGAACCACAGCAGGAAAGGGTCACTCCCAGTTCCAGAGAATGGAGCTCGGAAGACATCGGCAGAGTGATGAGGAGACTGTCCTTTATGGCAAATGTTTACAAGAAAAACCCTGATTACTTCCCTAGCTATCAGAATACCCCTGCTACCACTGCCCCTTCGGGATCCAAAGAGCCTCATCCTCCTAATAAGAGACTTCGTACTGAGACTCAAGTTCAGGGGCTGATTTCCGACCCTTTCTCTATTGAAACTTACCAGCAGTATGCTGAAGATCCTGAGATAAACACTGGACGACCAGGCAGGGGTCCACTATTATGGAGACGATGAGGACCAGGATGAGGAGGGGGAAGACGAGGCAGAGGCCTATAGTCTCGACTCCCCTATTCCCAAGGACCCACCAGTGAATGACTCACCTGTGTATAATCAGCCATTACTGAACGAGGTCTTAGCTAAAGCTGCAGCCCACTTTCAGATACACTCGGCAGGCTCAAGAAGAGATGGACTTTGCAGAGCAAATTATAGGGGATAAAAAATCCATTGCCCAAGCAATACCAATTCTGAAGTCTATTCAACGCAGAATTGACCTTCTCTGCTCACCCCTAATCTTACCTGGGCAGTTAAAGGCATGGTCTAGTAAAATTTTTTATTGTCCCTACGGGTCGGCCATGTTTTTTTAAGCCAAAGTGGCTCGATTTTAGAAAACTTTCCTATGGACCTTACGAGTTTTCGTCCATCAAACGCACGCGAACACAAGCCCCAGGGAGCCGCCATTTTCTGATAATCCGATCTATTCCCCGATCGCCCTGGCTGACCTGCTTTTGCGGCACTAAATCAATTCCCCCGCCCCTGAGCCTGACATTATCAAAACATTCATATTCCCCGCCTCTCTCCGTGACGTTACTGTGCTACGTAGGCAAACGCGCCCAGTTGTCTTCTGCGCGACTCCACACAGAACCCGGAAACCAACACAGATCAACTCACAACACAGCGCGCCACAATTCGGAATATGAAACTGTAATTTAAAATGAAACCGCAACACGGTACATTTGGTAAAGT
The DNA here is from genome assembly GCF_040938575.1 of Ambystoma mexicanum. NCBI lineage: Eukaryota > Metazoa > Chordata > Amphibia > Caudata > Ambystomatidae > Ambystoma > Ambystoma mexicanum. The sequence continues at coordinate 255,510,547 of NC_090939.1, forward strand.
ACATTTATTTGACATTAAATGTTTAGAGAATATTCAGCAATTGCCATATGAACTCCGAAAGCCATTTATTTATCTGTATCCGCAATAACTGTTCCGTTTCATCTTGAGTCACGCGGTGTTCATTTTCGTAAAAATAATCACTTTGGAAGGACGGTGAACCACGAGGCTGTTCCATCAAGTAGGCACTAGGCCAGCGTAAAGGTTGATATGTTGCTTCTAGCCACTAGTACAGCGTAAGGGCATGTGGGCCGTTGGCGATTGTCCCATAATATGGGGATCGTGCTCCAGTTGTTGACACAAAGCTGCAGGTGTCTGCTGAAGAATCCATCCGCCAGTTTCTCAAACAGATGGCAGAATGGGATCAAATACCTGTTATGAAAACAAAAAAATTATAATTAGTCTCGCTAGCCGAACTTCATTAATATCACTCATTTCATTTATTACGGCGATCAAAAACTATTTGCTTGCAAGGATAGTTCAATGGAGTATGTTCGTCTCTCAAAATCAATGCGAAAAGTAGCGAGATAAATCGAGGCCAACACACAATGATAGACAGCTAGTCTACATGCGTGAGGAATGATATGATATATGATATGGCATTTGTAACGCGCCTATACTCAAGTGTTTCTAGGCGTGACGGGGCAGGTGGGGAACAAGGGCAGACAGACAACGATCCTACTAGGCCAGGTGTCTTTCTGATCACGCATGGGGAAGGGCTGTACATGGTTAGTTGAAAACAAATTAAATAGGGCCAGCTGGTGGCAAGTGCAAGGTAAATGCCGGGAGAAGGGGCTGAAGGATACAAAGACAGTCCCGTAGTGCAGGTAGGCAGTGCAGGGAAAAGTGGCTGGGACAAGGACCGAGATCGGTGAGACCAGTGGACCTGCATGCCCATGTGCCCACTACGAACACGTTTTACTTGCTTTTCATAGCTCTTCATTCATTCATGCATCCATTCATTAAATCTTCATTCCGGTATAAAAGCATGTAGATTTACTTACATTATATTTGAAATTTCCATTGTGTCTCTTTGTAATGCAGTCTGTAAAACGGACCGTGCTCTTGACAACGATTTTTCGTATACTGAACTAAAATGAAACTCTGTCTAGTTTCTGAATTTTCTGCCTTATCGTCTCTTACGTTATTGCGCACCCCCTTCAAATGTAGTTCTTTCGGCATGGTCCCTGTCTCAGGGTCAAAAAACAATAGACCCTTATACTTCCAGTGCGACTTGTGGGCCTCATCTGGGTGCTGTCCTTCGCATTCTTTATTTGCAACATCACGTAGTATAGGCATCTGTGAGAACTTAAGAAGTTTAGAATCCGTCTATGTAGTCCGCCTCAATGTGCAAATGCGAACTGGCTTCTCTCCCAAATGCCACGGCCCGCTTGGCTGGCGCGTTCTAAGTGCCCCAATTTTGTCCCCGTTGTCTGCGAGCTTTGCAGCCCAAATTGAGACATTTAATTTTTTGCAGAAGGTCAGGGAAAGTATAAAGTACCACAGGAGTTGAGTTAAAAGTGAGATTTATTGTTTGTTTTATTATTTGCAATACGCAAGCCTCCCCTCCGTTAACAGTGCGCAGCATTTACATTTACATGAGATGAGACATGAGAAAAATATATACATACACATATGTGAGGTGAATAGAGAGAATTCAAAGATGACACCCAGCTTGTTCGCCACCCATGATGGTGAAGGTAGGGGTTAGGTTTACAGGTACACTGTACAATAACATTTATTTACAAAAAGACAATCGTATTGCAATTATTTAAACCGGGATTTGTACTTCACAATCAGCTGTGCTTCGGGTGGGCATGGCACAGTCGCAATGTTCGGTGGCAATGGATCACTGCTCTGCACAGAAACGTCCAAAATTCCATATCTGTGCTTCTCTAACACAGCAACAATAAGGCCTTTCACAAAGTCGAACTGCATTTCATCATAGACTGGTTTGATCACCCATTGCTTACTTCGTTTTGAAAACACCTTAGTGTAGCGAGGCATCCTTACTTTACCCCTAGTCCTAGATTGTTCACGTCCGACATTGCTGTTATGGGCCAAGACCGCTAGTAGAGTGCACTGTTTCATGCCCCGAAAGCTAAAATACAAGCGCTTTGGCCTGTACTTTAGACACATATTGTGGAACACCTCCAAATCTCCTGTGTGACAGAATTCTGTCAGTCCTCTCAAATCTCTTGATAGTTTTGTCGAAAACAATCTTCTCAATGGATTTGTGTGTCGGTGAAGATGGAATCAACCACTTCTTCGTCCGTGCCTCCTCTGGGGACAAAGGACCATGTTCACATTGGTGGAAATGTTCATTTGCTGTCCAGCGGTGAACATTGGTACAGTGGTGCATCAGTGACCGCCATTTTTCAAGTAGTATTTCCACTGACCCCTCACAAGTTTTTGAGCTCCACCAAAGATGGTTGGTGATTGAATGTGACCACTGCAAAATACTTTCAAAACCTTTTTTTTTTTCCCTGCAGCCAAGACTTTCTTATTGATTGATTTAGCAAGATGCCATACGTCAAATTGATGTTTAATATGTGGGAACTGCTCTCTCATTGTCTTGGCAATTGAAACGTGTCTATCCGTGGCTATGAGGTTGATGTGCATTCCCCTTGATTGTAGATATTCCACTGATTTTATAAATCCTAGTTTCTCCATGGCCACTGACGATGTACATTGTGTTACCTGCACGACCACCGAACTCACAATTTTCTTACTATCCATGTCCTGAAAGTGGTAGGTGCAGTACTTGGCAGAAAATCCCGGGCTGTCGCACTGTCCATCACCGGCTAGCCTGAATCGTTTGCCTTCAAATGTACTTGCTAGAGACAATTGTTCAATTTTCCAAGCATCACTAATGGCCGGAAACAGATAATCACGTTGCTATATGTAGTACAGCGCTTTAGAAATGGAGTCCCACAAACTGAAAGAAAGCCTCTAACTTTCTAAAACTGGAGCCACTAAAAAGTGATGCAGCTGCACACAGTAGATTGCCTGCTGGCAGTTTCCCCAGCATCGGTTGTGCAGACCATGAGAACCTTTGATTTAATCTACAGGCGGCATTTATTTTGACGTTACTGCCTTTTATTTGACGAGTCACATTAATCAATGGCTTCCCACATACTTTCCCTCTAACGGAATGCACATATTTCAGCATACTTATAATATCCATCAAACAACTGTCGAATACAATGTATTTGCTCTCCTTCATTAGACTGTCATCCTGCGTCAACGTTGTTTCGGCCTGTGACGTTGTGGAGATTTCAACACATTGGAAAGTAATATCGCTGATATCAAGTTCTGATGCATCTATCGATGCTGCGGCTGGTTCATTCTCTGTCATTTCGACATCTATTACTTCAACATTGATGGGAGAACACAACAATGTCGACAGGTTTTTTGGTGGCAAACTTTTGGCGGGTGTAGATTGTGTAAATTGATCTGCAACTACTTCAGAGCTATCTTCAATACATTCAATAACATCTTCTTGTGGTGGTGCGGTCGCACTGTAGCTATGGTTCAATGCAACTTTGCTGTAGTCTCCAAACAGTTAATTCATGTTCTGGCCATTGGACATGAGCATCTCGAGCCTGAACACGCCTCGCCTCAATTAATAGTTCCTCCATAGTCTACACGGTCTGGCAAGCCACATCTCTCATTCGCTTCACTGTCTGTGTGTGTGTGTGTGTGTGTGTGTGTATAGTTCTGACACCCACGGGTAACTGGAGGAGAGATTGGAAAAGGGATGTTCAGTTTAAACACAAGACTGAGTGTAGTAGAATTGACTGGAAAAAAACAAACTAGTCCCCAGCACAAACATTTTTTTAAAGTTATGAACTGTTTGTAACTAACCTTTTTTTGTTTTTTTTTCTTTGCAACTTTTTTGACTCGACCTTCAACATCTGCACGCTGTAGCTCCGATTCGTTTCCGCATGTCCTCCCTTCCTCTTGCGCTGCAACGACTATATTTTCTGTATCCGCATAGACAGCACGGAATGAGGCTCCATCGTCTCCCTGAAACATAGTACTTACATTACTCTGTATCAAAATATTGTTAGCATAAAACACACGGGAGGACGAACACACAGGTACATCTCAATAGCCAAACATGATTTAAACATTGTGTGCAACAATCAAACGACAAGTATTCGACCAGTGATGATCTATTTCGATGGAACTGTCAGTATCCATACCTCTGGCTCTGCATGGACTGCCATGAATGGTTGTATTGGAGAGGAGGCATCCGCATCTCCCTGAAACACAGTACTTGCATTAGTATGCTTTTCAATATTGGAAACACAACACACACTTGGGGTCGACGGCACAGGTACATATAAAGAGATAACCACAAATGATGCATTGTCCAAAAGAATCAAGGAAAATCCAAATATGATCACATTTCATCGACTGATTTCAACTATTCCTTTACATCTGCATCATCTAAATGAGATGTGATTGTGGTGGAAGCTCCGTCGTCTCCCTGAAACACAGTACTTGGATTAGTATGGTTTTCAATATTGGAAACATAACACACACTTGGGGTCGAATGCACAGGTACATATAAAGAGATAACTGCAAATGATGCATTGTCCAAAAGAACCAAGGAAAATCTAAATATGATCACATTTCATCGACTTATTTCTCCGATTTATTTACATCTGCATCATCTAAATTGGATGTTGTGATTGTAGTGGAAGCTTCGTTGTCTCCCTGAAACACAGCACTTGCATGGCTCCTCAAGTCAGTTTGTCCATCTCAATTTACCACTGAGATGTATGGTTATCTTAAAAGAATCAAGAAAACCTAACACAAGGCACTGTTACTTTGATACGTGGAAAATATTTGTTATTTGGTGTCTGAATAATCAAATCAACCCAGTTGATTGCACTCCTTCCAATATTGTCACCTACATGCTCCACTACATGGACACAGGGTTGGTATTTAATTCACTCAAAGTACACCTGAGCCTACACCACCTCCCATAACAAGGTGTCATGGTGGAAGGTGCTAGTTGTCAAAGCCTTAATGGAAGGGACGAAGAGAGTCCACCCTGCAATTTCTAACCCACCACAAGGGTGGGACTTTAATGTGGTGGTTGCTAAGCTCATGGGACCCCCCTTTGAACCCATGCATAAAGCTAGTCTCAAACACCTCACTTATAAAACTGCCTTCTTGGTAGCCATTACATCCATAAAAAGGGTCAGTGAAATTCAGGCTCCGTCAGTTCAGGCTCCTTTCTTTAGTATACATAAGGATAAACTGGTTTTACGAACTCACCCTAGGTTCTCACCGAAGTTTATTTCCAAATTCCATGTTAACCAGTCCGTTGAGCTACCGGCTTTTTTCCAAGAACCCAAAAGCTCTGCTGAGGTGAAACTACACACACTCGATTTGAGAAGAGCGGTCCTCTACTACGTAGATGAGACCAGACCGCTAAGAAAAACAGATCAACTGTTTGTCTCTGTAGCTACAGGCAGAGAAGGAGATTGCGTCTCTAAAGGCGCCATCTCTAAATGGATAGTTAAATGTATCCAGCTGTGCTACTCCCTTTCAGAAAAGACACTGCCTTTTACGCCAAGGGCCCACTCCACTAGAGGTACTGGGGCCACTCTGGCTTTCATTGCAAATGTACCCCTTGACACCATTTGCAAAGCAGCTACATGGAGCTCTATTCACACTTTTACTCAGCACTACTGCATTGACACTCATTCCAAGACAGATACTCGAGTGGGACAAGCGGTTCTAAGACATTTGTTCGCTCATGACCCTTCTCACATCCCACCTCCTTCTAACACTGCTCGCTAATCTATGCACAGCATGTGATCTAAGCAGATTCCACAAGCCTCAGAAGGGATACATTACTCGACGTAATCGCATTTCTGATGCTTGTATCTGCTTAGATTCACATGCGCCCGCCCTTCCTCCCCTCTGAGAGAAGGAGCATGGATACTTGTAGTCTTATCTATCTGCTTGGAAACTCTGTACTCGCGCTACTCCTCATGCTACCTTATTTCAGAATAAATGCAATCTGAGGGTCCTACACGCGTGATGCATCATGGGTACAGCGGACGTCACACTAGGGATAGTATTACTGGCACAACCTAGTTCGACGCCCCTTTTCGAATATTTGAAAAACAAACTGTAATACTCCACAGTTTCCCCTAGATGTCGGCCTATGCACAGCATGTGAATCTAAGCAGATACAAGCACCAGAAATACGATTACAGTGAGTAAAACATACACTAGGGGCACAGCGTTGTGCCCCTACCCATGGGTGCCATAAGGGTATCCCACGGGTCCGTTCACCAAACCAAAAGGAGGGAGAGCTGCACCGCCAGGAGTCCCACTGCGCGGAAAACACGACAGAACACACGATAAAAACAGAAGAGGACAAGGATATGGAGGCCCTGTCCCTCCGATGCATTTCCAGCATCACATCATCCCTTGGGTTCTCGGGAGGTTGAAGAGATTTCGAGCGATCCTGATTGCCCTGGATTGGGTGAGGAGAACGTGGTACTCCGGTCTCTTGGATCTGACCATCTGTCCGGCTCACCTGTTACCTCTGCGTCCAGATCTCCTGACCCAGTCGGCAGGTTGAGTGCTCCAACCGACCCCGGATTCCCTCAACCTACATGTGTGGCTTTTGAGAGGATGAGGTATGATGACTGGGAACTCTCGGAGGAGATACTTCAGGTGTTGCTGGCTGCACGCAGACCTTCTACAGAGTTTCACCTGTCCCAGTCCATTGATTTGCCTGTCTTTTACCCTCCTCACCATCCCTCCAAAGAGGAAGAGCGGTTCCACTGCCCTGACCCCAAGAGATCTTTAAGCTTCTTTGTTGCTAGCACACCCGAGTTTCAGAAACCAGACCAGTTGTTGGTTGCCCATTCTTTGTCTCAAAAATGTCTGCCATAGCCGAACAAACCCTGTCACATTGGATTATTTTGTGCATATCTGATTGTTACCAATCGGCAGGCAGGGAGCTTCCAGCGGGCCTAGGGCCCACTCAACCAGAGGGCTTTTGACCTCTACAGCCCTCCAGAGACAGGTTCCTGTTGGCATCATATGTCGGTCAGCCACTTGGTCGTCCTTGCATACATTCACCAAGCACTGTGCCTTCGATGTTGCACAGGGAGCTGATGCACGGTTTGGTAGGGCAGTTCTACATAATCTACTTGTTTAAAACTGTCTGCCTTACTCTGGTCTAACTGCTTTGGGAGTCTATCAAGATGAGGAATCTGCGGGAGAAAGGCAATCCATTGAAGGTGAAATTACTCACCGTAATAATCTTTCTATGGATTCTTTTTTCACAGATTCCTCATATCGACTGTATCTAGCCTTTCCATCGAATGCCTTACCATAGAGGAAAAAAAAAGCATTGAAAAAAAAACTTTGAATGCATTCTTTTCAATGGTAAAGGTTTATAAAGGGTTTTTGAGGTTAAAAAAAAGGGGGGACGGGGAACCACCATTAAAAAAACAAAATGCATTTGATGCTTTTTTTTTTACATTTTTTTTTCTCTATGGTAAGGCATTCGATGCAATGACTATAAACCCTCATCGACCTTCCCATCCACCCCCGCTCAAAGTTCTGTGGCTTGTCGCTTCTGTCCAAACGGGACGACATCTGGTGATGGCTATTATATAACACCTTCTGTCTCATCCAATAAAAAAGAAAGAAAATGTAAATTGTTGTTGTGTGGGATCACCCGGTGGGAGATGTAGCCTTAAGGTTTTTACCGGCTGATGAGCCGCCCCCTGTGGTTTTTCCTTCTGCAATGTTAAGGTGTGGGCGGTGGGGAAGGGAGGAACTGAAGCATGGAGCGTAGTGATGTGCTTTATATACGACACCTGATGCAACTTCAGGAGCAAACGATCGAGAGCCGAGCAAGACGGATCGATGGCAGAGTCTAGGTCCACTACGCCCCCTGTGGAAATGTTTCTGAGCTGCAGAGCTGGATGATGTATCTTTCAAGATATGAATCTGCGGGAGGAGAATCCATAGAAAGATATTTCTTGAAGTCGACGGCACCTGGCACAAATGGTCTATAAAATCAAATACTAAAACTGGCCCCAGAACTATGGGATTTCTTATTGTATAACTTGTTCTCAAATGTTTAGGGAAAAAGTCTCCTGGAAGGCATCCATAGTAGTACCCATTTAATAAAAAGGGTAACCGCGGTGATCCCTTGAATTACAGGCCCATTAGTGTACATCTATACTACTAGGCAAGATTGAATAATGGGCCTTTAAGACTAGATGAAAAAGTTTCAGTTTTCCGGAAACGCTTGGGTACTTCCCTTAATGGGACCCTATTGACTCTTCTTTTACTTAAAGCATGTCAAACTAATTCTATTCCTGTTTCTTGGTTTGCGTTGACTTTAGTTTTCCATTAGATTTAGTCAACCGTAGCAAACTCTGGAGAAAGCTAGCAGAAAGGGGGCTTGACCATGGACGTCATTTCACCAAAATGGAAGGGGTAGCGGAAGTGACATAACACGGCCCTTGACATCCAACATCACAGGAAGATATCTTTTTATCCCGCCTCCAAGGGACATCACAAGAAGTGATGGCACACAACCTTTCACCCCTCAGCGAAACAGAGTGGCAATGCATACCATTGTTCCAGTACACTAATAAAAATATGGGTGATATCACTGTAATATGATCTACATTTCATGCAAGAATGGATCACTGTATGTAGCACTCGTATCAGTGTGTGTAACGCCAACAATCGGAAGTCAATTAAGCACTGTGAACCGGCCGGTGACAGAACAGAAAACCATGTATGAATAACTAATATAGTGATAAACACTGAGATCAATATATGCCCAGAACAACATTTAAAAAAACGTACATCCTGTAAACTCTGCTTCTGCCTACAGAGAATACAGAAGTTGATAACAAATTAGGACGCCCAGTGTCGCTAGGCTTTACCACCTGCTGACGGCAGACCTGCCAACCAAGTCTCCTGCAACTTGCAGGAGTCTCCAACAAAAAGTGGCTGCCTCCCCGCACTGCTTCAAAATTCTACAGCAAAGAGCGACTGGAGAGAATCTTCCTGTTGTCCAAGCAAATCCCAGTCTTTATGCCAGTTTGTAAGGCATAGGGTTGCAGCTGAAACAGCCGGGGTCACAGCTGCAACACCTAGCGACCCCAAATGTGTCACTGGGCTCGACCTAGGTATTCTGATTTACCTGCACACGGATACTTCCATCAGAGTGCGGTTGAATCAAAAAGACAATCTCTCTAGGAGTGTTTCCACTAACTCTGGAGTTTGGTAGGGATGCATTAAGCGCCCTGCCTAGTTAATATCTTTCGGTCCGATTTAGGAAACCACCTAGAGTCTCTTGCTCCTCCATGTCTCAACCAGCGCATCTTCTGGCTTGTGTATGCTGATATTCTTCTTGACCAAATGCAGGTTGGTTTGCAGCGGTAATTTGCCAATTTAATTCATTGCACAATACTAAATCACCTTAAAATAAACAAGGTCAAGATGAAGGTCATGAGAATGGTAGTTTTAAAAAAACAAATAAGATCTAGGTGGATTATTGACAAAACTCCTCTGGAAATTACTGACCACTTCTTAGATCTTGATGATCCATTGTAGTCGCCTATATAAAACTGAACTAATTTTCTATTTGAGTACTAAAGTGGAGATGATCAAGCCCTAGTTGCGCAAACTGAATGCTAAATATTGGAGTTTTGCTATTGTTCCAATGGCCAAGTACTGTAAGATCAAGGTGATAGCTAAATAAATTTATGCCATGGAGTCTCTGCTATGATTGGAATAAAATTGATTATTTAGAAGGCCGGTGTTGTGGGTTGGTTGAGTATGGAGTCATTGAGGCCCAGGCTCTTTAAGGTAAGTTTATTGGCCTGCAGGTGCACACGAGGTAAGTTACATAAATAGGTATTCAGACAGTAAGACACTTCCACATCCACACATTCCAGCTCCAAGATCTAACTGTCACACATAGAATCCCCAGAAGTCACCCACAGCCAACATTCCAGCATGCCCTCACCACATTCCAATGAACTTCACTACATTCTGCATGCAAACTACTTGCACCTCCAGATCAAGACTACTGCAGCCGGCAATGGACAACAGTTCTATTTCCTTAAAAGCTTGTCTAATATGGGAATGTTCACTTTTGTATAGAAAGATCTATGCTCCTATACCGGGCACTCTGCATTTTGATCTTCAAACTATTCTACTGCAAAATAGTTTGTGAAGAAATAGGGAGCTGATTGTAGTGAAGTGCTAGCTTTATCTGTCAAGTAGGGAAGGCCAACTGGTAGGAACCTCTGAAACAGTTTAACTTTGCCTCTGGAAATGGGATTGAGTTAACACTCGGGAGGCCTTATTGAAATATAAATTACAACAGGATCTTGCAAGTCAACACAGAGGTTGAGACAGTTAACTCCATATGTATTGAAATCTCCTAATCTGGAACAGAGGCAACAATTTCCTAGATACAGACTTGTATATTTACCATGGAAATTAGTGCCAGAAGCACCACAAATCACGTTGGTCCTACCTGTTCATTTTGCAATGGGGACCAGATTAGACCCACAAAAGCATATACTTGTTGCTTGCAAAGCACTCGTACGTGGTCACCAGAAATTTTGTGAACATTAATTTGAAACTATCGACTGTGAATTACTCTAGCAACGTTTGTTATTGGGCTCCTCTAGTTACCTTGCTGTTTTCAGATTTTTTTTTTTAATTCTATCAACTGATTGATTTGAAACGATTATTTGTATTTGCTCAAAATTAAGATATTTTGAGGAGGGAAATAAAGCAGGAAGGATTTTAGCCTGGAAGCCCAAATAAAAGATGAGCTCAGGACACATAGGGCATTCAGAATAACAGTGGGGATCTAATACATGGATATGAGGAGATACTAGCAGAGTTCGATAGGTTCTATGGAACCCTATATATATCCAAGTTACAGGATCCTGGCTGGACAAGGGAGTTCCTGGACAGCTGTACAATGCCGCGTCTTGCGGCAGAACAGCAGGATTACCTTAAGGAGATCACTGAGGAGAGCCTGAAAGTGATCTCCTTGTTGAAGGTGGGAAAGGCCCAGGGGCTTCACGGCTTTTTTTCTTTAAGCAGTTCTCTAGTAGTCTGTTGAATCCTCTCCATGGCCTCTTAGTAAAATGTTTTTGCAGGGCATCTCGGCACAAACTATGGGGAAGGCCAAAATTGTGTTCATTGCAAAGCCTTGCAGGGACCCCAATATGTGCAGCATCTCCAGGCCGATAGCCAGGGACGTCATTTCACCAAAATTCCAGGGGTAGTGGAAATGACATCATAGGAAGTCTGCGCCACACTTTCTGGGTCCACCCAGGCCTGCCTAACTGTCTCCAGGCCATCAGAGTTTCCAGAAAGACAAATGTGTTATTCCTATTCTTTCTTATTTAGTGTCACTGCTCAGTGTTATACTAGTGCAACCCCTTGTTTTTTTTAGTCTTTTTTTTTTTTTTTTAGAAGGAAGAGGCCTGAACAAGAAAGCCAGCCACTCCAGAAACAAAGTGCCACATGGCACTGGCCACAGCCAGCCCAGGAGCGTGCATTTTAATTTTTTAAAGTTTTTTTCTTTTCTTTTCTTTTCTTTCTTTTTTTTTTTTTTTTTTTTTTTTTTGAGAATGGTCCAAGTTGGCCCTTTGAGTCCTGTAAGGGAACTTTTGGAGTTGGGGAGAAACAGGTTCTTTACTGGCAGCTTCGGCATACGTCTCTATGAGAAGGCAGCTACAAGAGTTTGAATCGTACGGTCGCTTGGGGACTCCACATGGATACTTTTGAGTTTGTGTGCCTGCTGTAAAAGATCAAGATTGAATCGGACACAGTGGCATATTTTTTCGTTGTAGACTTTTATGCCCAGAAAATAATAAAAAGGGTTGTGATAAATCCCATCTATCACTAATCCTAAAATGGGTTTCAATGGATTGCTTTTCTCCTGAAGATTCCTCATCATGATAGATGTTCATCTCCAGCTTCGCTGTTTGGAAACTTCATCAGGGGCCGTAGTGGACCTCGACTCGGCCGTCGATCCTGGCTCTCGATCGTCAGCTCCGCACTTGATGTCAGGCTTTGTATTTCTGCAGCATGGGATCTGGCATGGATTCACATGCTCATGAATATTCTCCAGCATGGGGTCTGGCATGGATTCACATGCTCATGAATATTCCCCGTCGTCAGGCTGGGAGTTCTCGGTAAAGAAAAAATCAGTTTCGTTTCTAATCTATCTTTCTTAGTAGTAACCAATCACGGGTCTCGGTCATACTGCCACCAGCCAATGACTGCCCTCTCCCTAGGCCCCGCCTCTGGCAGCCATCCTCAGATTTGTACCGCACGTTCAAGTGTTGGGAGTCCTCGTGCTTAGCTCTCCAGTTTTTTGCTGCGTTTTCGCGCTTTTTCAGGAGATTTTCTCCTTTTCCAGTTTAATCGAGCCTCGAGCTCCACCGTTTCTACTTCCGATAACGGGGACCCATTTCGGAATTCTTCTACGCCCCTCAAGGGTGAAGTTTTCGTCGAGTTTACGCTTCTTGGAGGATTCCGGAAGATCTGCGGACTACCTCAACGGACATGGCCCAGGACAAGGGAAGCTCGATGCCTGGATCCAAGCTGTTCAGGTGCTGCTTTGGATGCGGATTACAAAATGTTTTCAAGGAGGACAAGCATTCGCGATGTCTCTACTGCCTTCATGAGGACAAGACGCACGTGGAGAAGGACTGTGCGTTCTGCAAGAACCTTTCGGAACATACCAAACAAGATCACCGTTTCTGCCTGGCTGGAGAAGGGCACAGGAGGTGAGAAGGTGAAGAAAAAGTCTGAGCGGGCTTCTAAGTCCTGTGTGGGCGCCCCGGCGACGGGGGCCCAACAGAGGGCCAAGCACCGCGAGTCCGCGGGCACCGGGAGCGCCGAAAGGTTGGGCTCTTCGGCTGCCAGGCAGGGCGCGACTTCCCATGCACGTTCAACCACAAGCCAGCGCTCTGGTTCGGGGAAGAGGAAGTCCGAGAACCCGGGTAAGCTGCTGGAGCGGCCCTGGTCGATCTCGAAGGGACCCGAGGGGGAGCTAGGCGCTGACCCTCCCCCCAAGGCGAAGGCCCAGGACGCACCTAAGGTGGTGAGGGCTTTGATCCAGCCGGCAAAGGCCTCTATCGAAGTGGTCGCTGCGACCCTAGCAAAGCCGGCTGAGACTACGCCAGTGGAAACGGCCTCTGGGCCCAGAGTATCCCTGTCACCGCGGAAGGAATCCTCTTTCCAGACCATCATTAAGACCCCCGTGAGGACCTCGGCGGAAAAAGAGGGGGGGGGGCCATTACAGACTCGGAATCCGCCTCTGAGGAGGATCTGATGGAAACCGTGAAGGGCCTCAACGAGAGGTTCATAGGCCTCAATGAGAAGTTTGAGAAGCTTCGATCCCAGGGGACGGTTCCCGCTGATGTGATCGAAGATAGCGACGATGGCGAAGAACAGGGCCCTGTGGAGCAGCCATCCCGTCCGTCGCAGCCATTACCCAAGCCCCAGGATAGCTCAGCGGCCATTTTGTTGGCGATCCAATCCTTATGTAGTGAGATAAGGATGAGGTTACCACGGACCCCAACGGAGGATCCAGAACCAGTCCCGTCGGGAAGCCCTCCGAACAAGCGGTGGAGAGTCCACCCCGCTCCTCCCTTCGTGCCCGCGAGGCCTGTGGGCCCCTCGCCGGACCCTAGAGAGGATACGGCGACGGATACAGCGACGGGGACGGACGACGACGGCGGCGATGACACAACGGACATCCCCTCTTCACTCCCCCCTCGTGCTTCTCCACCCGACGAAATTGGTTCCTTTCACGCCATGATAACCAGGGCATCCGAGCTCTTCCAGCTCTGCCCTGAGGAACAGCAAAAGGAAGGGTTTCTTTACCAACGACGAGAGGCCAAGAGGAAGACTGTCCTCGCGGTGCCGTTGCTCGAAGACATCTGGGACGAGGGGCTGGCTATCGTCAAGAACCCTCCACGACACCCGCCAAGAGGGACAGGTACGAGAAGAAGTACCAAGTCCCTGATGCCGCCCCCTTGTGCCTCAGGGCCCAGCCCACGCCAGACTCTCATCTCGGCAGCAGCCAAGAAGAAAGCAGCGGGTGCGGCGGCTTCAACTTCCACTTCCCCGCTGGACAGCGAGGGCAAGAAGTTGGACTCAATAGGACGACGAGTCATCTCGTCATCGGCGACGACTATTAAGGCGGCCAATGCCTTGGCGATCGTGGCCTGCTACGACAGGGAGCTTTGGTTCAAGATAGCTGCCCTGCTAGACTTCCTACCGGACGACAAGAGGGCGGAGGCCCTACAAATTCTGCAGGAAGGCGAGGTGGTGTTGGATCACGCCATAACGGTGGCAACGGACATTCCCGATCCCGGATTTTGTCAACTGGGCAACGGGGTTTGCCTCCGACGACGAGGATCGCTCAAGGCGACGGACTTTAGCCAGGACGTCCAGACCAGAGTGTTGGATATGCCGTTCGACGGCAACAACCTTTTTGGGAAGACGGTGGACAAGTCGCTCCAGGCCATCAAAACCGACTCAGACGGCCCGGGCCCTAGGGGTACTTCAACAACGCCGGCCCTTTTGGAGCTCCAGAGGCAGACAGGGTGCCTCCAAGGGATCCAGCGGTGGCTCTTCTACATACCGCCAGGCGGCCCGCTCCTCGTCCCAGGAGGCCTACAGAGGTCGCGGCAAGCAAAGGGGATCCCGTCGGCGGCAAGGCCTCCTCCAAGCAAGACTGAACCGGTCATGGCGTCGGGCCCCCACCGAAGCACCCCGGTGGGAGGCCGGCTGACGAAGTTCGTCAGCGTGTGGGAGTCCATCTCAACCGACCATTGGGTGCTGGACACCCTGGCCAATGGGCACTCGCTGGAATTCCAAAAGAAGTGTCCTCGCATTCCTCCCGTGGCCAGGAAGGAGGATCACGCCCCTCAACTGCTGTTGGAGGTAGGGGCGATGCTCAAAGGTGCCATCGAGCTCGCCCCCAGGAGGCTCTGGGGCTCCGGAGTGTACTCAAGGTACTTCCTCGTCAGAAAGAAGACAGGCGGTTGGCGCCCCATCCTGGACCTGCGTCAGTTAAACAAGTACATCAAGGTGCAGAAATTCAGGATGGTCACCCTCCAGCACGTGCTGGGACAGCTGGAGGCGGGCGACTTCCTATCGTCGTTGAACCTGGAGGATGCTTACTTCCACATCCCCATTCTAAAAGGACACAAAGTTTCTCAGGTTTGTGGTTCAGGGACGCCACTACCAATTCAGAGCCCTGCCGTTCGGATTAAAGTCGGCACCCAGGGTATTCACCAAGTGCCTGGCACCAGTGGCGGCGCGGCTGCGCCTGCAGTGGATCCACTTCTACCCTTACCTGGATGACTGGCTGATCCGGGCAAGGACAAGAGAACTCGCTGACGAACACACAGCGAGGACCCTCCGGCTGCTCATGGAACTGGGATTCGCCATCAACTACCCCAAATCTCACCTGGTTCCGTCGCAAGTAGCACTGTTTCTGGGAGCAAAGCTCAATACAGTGGGGCAATTGGCCTGCCCGTCGGAGGAAAGGACGAAGGCCATTCTGGGCAAGGTGCGGCGCCTGTTAGCCACGGACGTGGCCAGGTTGGGGTCCATCAAGTCCCTCCTCGGGATGATGTCCTCATGGATCTACCTTGTACCCCTTTGCAGACTTCGGATGCGTCTGCTACAGGAGTTCCTCGACGCCCGCTGGTTTCAGGCGACGGGCTGCTTCGAAGACAGGATCCCACTCGACGAGGAGTTCCGTCGGGCGATCCTATGGTGAGGTACCCGTGCGCACCTCACTACAGGCACGGACTTCCAGACCCCGGCGTTTCAGGAGACGGTGATGACGGACTCCTCTCTGGAGGGTTGGGGGGCCCACACCGGCGAGCTCCACGCAAGAGGCCTTTGGCTCCCTGAGGAGAGGTCTCTCCACATCAATATTTTGGAGCTTCGAGCAGTGTTCTGGGTGCTCAAGTCGTTCCTTCCGTCCCTCAAGGACAAAGTGGTGAGGATCTTCACCGACAACACCACTACGATGTTCTACATACGGAAGCAGGGAGGCACCAGATCCTCCTCCCTATCCAAGGAGGCCCAGGATCTGTGGCACTGGGTCGTCGTCCAGGGGATGTTTCTGGTTCCCTTCCACTTGGCAGGAATAAAAAACACCATTGCCTACTCACTCAGCAGGGAGCTGCGCTCGTGCCACGAGTGGGAACTACATCAGGACCAGGTGGATCGGCTCTTTCGACGATGGGGCAAACCCCGGATCAACCTTTTTGCGACGAACTCCAAGTGCCAGAGATTCGCCAGCAGGTTCCCGCAGCCGAGGAGCATGGGCGATGCTTTCTTGTTCCCTTGGGAAGGCCTGTTTCTATACGCGTTCCCTCATTTGCCGTTGCTGCTCCGTCTCAATAACCAGCTCAAGAAGTCCAGGTGCAGAATGATCCTCATCGCACCGGCGTGGCCGAGGCAGATCTGGTTCCCGGACCTTCTGGACTTGTCAACGTCCCCACCAGTCAAGCTGCCGGCGGACGCGGATCTTCTCTCCAGAGAAGGAGGCGCCATTCTTCATCACAACCCGGAGTCGCTGAACTTGCAGGCCTGGCTCCTGCAGCACTAGAGTTTGGAGGGTACGATATCCTGACTGACTGCAGAAAGGTTCTTGCAAAAGCCAAGGCGTCCTCAACTCTCAAGTGTTAGGGTCATAAGTGGAAGAGGTTCTCTGTCTGGTGCCGTGCACAGAAGATTAACCCTCTGCGGATTACAGCCCCTTAAGTACTGCCGTACCTACTGTCGCTGGCCAAAGCTGGACTGGCTCACGCCTCCATCAAAATACATCTGGCTGCCATCTCCCGATATACTAGGACTACGGGGTGGGCGTCCATGTGGTCTCATCGCCTGGTGAAGGAATTTATGAAGGGACTATTCTGATCGTTCCCGCCGGTGAAGGCTCCTGCACCGGCATGGGAGCTTAATGTGGTGCTGACCAGGCTCATGGGGGCCCCATTCGAGCCTATGCATTCGGCGCCTTTGAAGTTGCTGTCATGGAATACAGCGTTCCTCGTGGCCATCACCTCTGCACGACGAGTGGGAGAGATCCAGGCCCCATCTTGCAAGCCTCCATACTTGACTTTTCATGACACGAGGGTGGTGCTGAGGACGCACCCCTCCTTTATGCCCAAGGTGCCGTCAGACTTCCACCTCAACAAGCCCTTGGTGTTACCAGTTTTCTTCCCGTCGCCTTCGACGCCGGCCGAGAGGACTTTGCACTCGTTGGATGTAGCTAGAGCGTTTAAGTTCTATGTGGACCACGCAAAGAGTTTTCGGAAGACGTCACAGCTGTTTGTGAACTTTGGGTCTGTGAATCAAGGGAAGGCTCTCTCGAAGACTTCCATTTCCAGATGGCTCTCCGGCTGTATCATGCACTGTCACCTGTTGGCAAACCGACCGCTGCCCGGCCGTCCGAGAGCCCATTCGACCAGAGCGATTGCTAGTACCACGGTGTTCCTGTCTGGTGTGCCCCTGCTGGACATCTGCAGGGCTGCTACGTGGAGGTCGACGCACACCTTCACAAGATTCTACTGCGTCGATCGGGACTCCAGGGTCGGCCAAGCAGTGCTGTGCAACCTGTTCGCCTAAGGTGACCCTGGTGAGGAGGTAAGAATTGCTTAATGTTGAGTTTTGGATGTAATGCTTAATGTTGAGACTTTGCCACCTCCCGTGGTTGTGCATGTGTGTACTGCTATTTATTTTATTCATGAGCATGTGAATCCATGCCAGACCCCCATGCTGGAGAAGGAACAAGTTACTTAGCTGTAATGGTTGTTCTTTAGCAATGTTCTGGCATGGATTCACATGCGAACCCTCCTTCCAACCCTTCTGCGGCTCTTCTCTTGGTCCTAATGCCACTTTACATGCTACCAAATCTGAAGATGGCTGCCAGAGGAGAGTCTTAGGTAGAGGGCAGTCATTGGCTGGGGGCAGTATGACCCAGAGACCAGTGATTGGTTATTAGTAGAAAGACAGTTCAGAAACAAAACAAACCTTTTTTTCTTTCTTTGCCGAGGATTCCCATCCTGATGGTGAATATTCATGTGCATCCATGCCAGACCCATGCTGGATAACAGTTACAGGTAAGTTACCTGTTCCATATACTACGTCACTACGCCCCACAAATCGGTTTCTTTTTTCCACGTGCTTTCATGCTGCATCTGGAACACAACTCGAGTTTACTCCATGTTGTTAATGTACTTTGTACTCTTTTTTTCTTCAAAACCTCGACACAATGTCGTCCCACAGGGTTTCGGGCTTCAAGCGATGCCGCGATTGCTAGGCCCAAATGTCTGTCCGACCCCCATGACGTCGGTCTATGGTGTCGGGGTGCTAGTCACGACACAGAGGCCTGCGCATCGTGCGCAAAGATGCTGCCGAAATCCCTGCTTGAGAGGGCTGGGAAACTGGCTTTGGGCTGACCTGTCCCCAGCGCGGTCGCTCACCTGGTCCTTGGAGGCTGAGACGGAGGAGCCCAGCTCGGTCAAGCGGAAAGACTGAAATCGTAAGCAGACCAAGAAGTGGTGCCATTCCTAGTCTTCCTCGCAGAAGAAGCAGCACCACTGCTGTCAACGCAAGTCCAGCTTGTCGTCGGAACGAAGTAAGGCCTTGGCAAGGCCAAATACTCGAGAGGAGTGGAAGAGTTTTAAGAGCTCTGTTAGAAATGCTTAAGACAAAAGCAGCTGTAGATGTGGCTCCGGTCCCCGACAAGCAGGCTTTGGCGGCTAAAGCGGCACTCGGTGCTCCTGACCCCAAGCCAGCTACTCTGTAGACATTGTTGGCGTTGGAAAGCTTCTTCGGGTGTTACTCCTGTCAGGCATAAGTCACCGGAAGGCCGTAGGGCCGAGGCTGGCAACGTCTCTTGGTTGCCCAAACATCCCTCCACGCCGAAAGTACCGTCAACATCGACAGCTTCGCCGTTTAAGTCCATCCTGAAGCCTCCAGACTATTTCGACGACCAAGCTTGGCTTTGGTTGAAAGTTTGCATGATGCCAGTTGTCTGGATACTTCTCCAGACCTGGAGTTAAAGCAAAAACGGGCATATACCCACACTAGTGTGAAGTTCAGGGAACTGGTTCACAGGGTAGTTGACACGTTGGGATTGAAAGCGTCCTCTGTCCCTCTTCAAGGGTATGATCTTACTGACATTTTTGACGAGAGTCCCAAGTCGAGAACAATATGGCTTTCAACCCTGCCATTGCAGACCCTTTAGCCTCCTTATGGCAGCACCCTTGTACCATTCTCCCAATTTTACAGGGAAGTATAGGCCGGCAAGAGGAGATCCTCCTTTCCTTGCCACACATCCTTCCCCAGAGAGGTTTGTGAATCAGGCTGCCACTGTTTCCACTAGACCCACTGCATCCACCTCAATTTGGCCTACAGACGGAGAAGGGAAGACATGTGACGCCCTGGCCAGGACGGTATTCACTTCTGGTCGCATGGTGCTCAATGTAACTAATGTGGCTTGTGGTTTCGCCAAAGTTTCGTTTGGCTTATGGTAAGCAGTAGAACAGTCTGCGGAGTACGTTCCCTAGGGTGCCATGCAGGATGTTTTTTTTTTTATTTATTTTTTTACAGCTGGTGGAGGATGGGAAGGAGGTAGCCAGTCTTTGCAGATGGGCCTGGATGTAGCGGACTGTGTTGGCAGAGCAATGGGTTCAGCAGTTGTGATGAGAAGCCAAGTATATCTTAAAACCTCTGGCTTCTCCCCAAATGTCCAAAACAGATTGCTGGGCATGCCTTTTGAAGGTGATCTGCTTTTCCAGCAGAAAGCAGACAAATCCTTGGAGAAATCCAAGGAGTGGAAATTGGCTGCTAAATCTTTGGGACTAGCGATGCAGCCGGCCACGCCTGCCTTCAGCTTCGCCTCCAGGGGCAGGGGCTATAGACTTTGTGCCTGATGGCAGGAACGCACAGCTCCCACGAGCCAGGTAAGGGCAGAGGTGCTTCTCGCATCCCAGAATGGGCAGAGGGGCCTCTAGAGGCCAACCAGCAGAAGCAGCGGCAGGGTCACCCGCACCCTCTAAGCCGCTTTGATTTTTTTTTTCCCCTCCCACAATGTGCCGGTTGGTGGATGGTTGGCAGGGCACTGGCCCCAGTGGTAGGAAATGGCTTCCGACGCCTGGGGCCTGCAGTTGACTCAGTGGGGTTATTGTCTGCCTTTTCTAAAGAGGCCTCCTGACAGACCGCCACCTGCCCCGATCCATCCGGGAATGGAGCGCCAGGAGGAACTGTTGTCGAAGGGTGCCATGGAATAGGTACCTCCCAAACAGAGGACTGGGTTGATGTTCCGGTTGCTTCCTGGTGCCCAAGAAGGGTCTCGTCCCATTCTGGACTTCAGGGCCTTGAATAAGTTCCTGAGGAAGGAGAAATTCATGATACTGACGTTGCAAGATTCTCTGCGCTCTTGAACTCCAGGACTCTCTGGTGTCCATAGACCTACAGGATGCTATTTTCCATTTGCCGATGTACCAAAATCACAGGAAGTTCCTAAGGTTCCTCTTCGGTGATAAGCACTATCAGTTCAAAGTGCTTCCCTTTGGGTTCACCTCCGCGCCAAGTGTCTTCACCAAGCTCATGGCCATAGTTGAGGCTCACCTCAGGAAATCCGGGGTCCATGTATTTCCGTACCTGATCGACTGATCCGAGGGATGTCGGCGTGGCAAGTTTTCTCATCTCATCTGGAAGACACCTTCCTTCTACTGCACAGGCTGGGTTTCTCTCTGAACTTGAAGTCCCATCTGATGCCCGTCTAGCGGCTCCAGTTCGGAGCGGTCATAGACACCCAGGTAGGGAAGGGAAGGCCTTTCCTCCCGAGGGAAGAAAGTAAGCAACATCTTCCAAATGGTGGTTGTTCCAGAACCACACCACTCTTCCAGCGGCTTCCCTCTTCTGCTTATTGGGTCTCATGGCCTCCTGTATTGTTCTAGTGCCAGAGGCCATGCTGCATATGCAATCCTTCCAATGGGCTCACGGATCGCCTTTCGGTGTCCAGCGTGGTAGTCCGCAGACTTGGCTGGTGGAACACATGCAGCAATCCAGGGGAACCCTTCTGGCCACCATGGCCCCAGGTCTGAGTGGTCACAGATGCGTCCCTGAAGGGTTGCGGCGCCCACTGCAAGGAATTGCAGGTGAGTGGCCTTTGGTCTCCATCAGAAGCCAAGTGGCAAATCAACAGGCTGGAGCTGCGGGAAATCAGGTTAGCCCTGGGGGCCTTTGCACCGTCTCTCGGAGGGAAACATGTCCTTGTCCTAACAGACAACACAGTGGCCATGCATTACCTCAACCAAACAGGGTGGCGTGCACTTTTGCCCACTCTGCACAGAGGCAATTCAGCGGTGGTTCTGGTTGAGTGTGAACCACATGTCGGTCTAGGCAGCTCATCTGGCCGGGACAGAGAACACCTTGGCGGATCCTCTGAGCAGGCAGAGTATGGTCTCACACGAGTCAGAGGTGTTCCTGGACGTCCTAGAGGACATCTTAACTCTCTGGGGGTACCCCTGCAGTGGATATATATGCCACAGAGTCCAACAGGAAGTACGAAAAGTTTTGCTTGAGGGAATTCCCAGCAAACAGTGTACTGTTGGATGCGTTTCTGCTGGATTGGAGCTTCCCTCTCCACTACACCTTCTCTCCGATTCCCTTCATTCCTTGGGTTCTCAGGCGGTTGAAGAGATTTTGCGCATCCATGATTTTGTTCACCCCGTATTGGGCGAGGAGAACATGGTACTTCGATCTACTGGATCTCGCCATCTGTCCCTCTCACCGGTTGCCTCAGAGTCAGGATCTCCTCACCCAGTCAGAAGGTCGGGTGCTCCTCCCAACTCCGGACTCCCTGAACATACATGCATGGCAAGAGGATGAGGTATGGTGCCTGGGACATCTCACAGGGTGTGCTTGAGGTATTGCTGGCTGCACGCAGATCACCTACTAGATCTCTGTATGCGTGCAGGTGGAGAAGATTAGAGGCGTGGTGCAGGGAATTCGAGACTGACCCTATCTCTTGCCCCATCACCACTGTGATGGAGTTCCTTCTGTCACTGGCCTCCTTAGGCCTTCAGGTTGGCCCAGTGAAAGTGTATTTGGCGCCCCTGTCTGTGTTTAAAAGATCCTGAGACCAAGGTTCACTTGTCAGCATTCAGGTCATGGCCCAGTTTCTGAAGGGCCTTCTCAACAAGTTTCTGCCAACCTTCTTTGTTGTCCCAGATTGGGATCTTAATCTGGTTTTGACCTTTTTGATAGTGGCTCCATTTGAGCCTATGCATTCATGTTCTTTGCAGCTGTTGTCCCTTAAATTTGCCTTTTTGGTCGCAATCACGTCTGCCAGGAGGGTTAGTGAACTGCATGCCTTGTGCTCCAATCCTCCATTCCTGAAGTTCTTTTGTGAGATTTCTCAGGCCGGGATTCCTTCCTAAGGCGGTCTCAGAATTTCATCTGTCCCAGTCCATTGATTTACCCGTCTGCATCCATCGAAGGAGGAGCATTTCCTTCGCCTTGATCCCAAGAGGGCGTTAAGAAATGTAGCTCGTATGTCTGAGTTTAGGAAATCAGACCAGTTGTTTGTAGCCCATTCCTTGTCTAGAAAAGGCTTTGCTGTCACTAAACGGACCCTGTCGCTGTGGATTATCCTGTGCATAGTAGTGTTAAAATTCCTTGGCAAAGAGCTTCCAGCAGGCATCGGACCCACTCGACCAGAGGGGTCTCGGCCTCTACGGCTCTCCAGAGAGGGGTCCCTGTTAGGGATACTTGCCTGGCGGCCACTTGGTAATCCTTACATACCTTTGCCAAGCACTAGGCCTTGGGCATTGCACGGTAGGGCGGTTTTGCAGAATCTACTGGTTTTAATCTTTCTGCCCTCCTCCGTTATCGTAACTGCTTCGAGTCTATCATGATGAGAAATCTGCGGGAGAAAATCAATCCATTGAGGGATAAATTACCTTACTGTAATTTTCTTTCTATGGATTCTTCTCCCGCAGTTTCCTCATCGAACCTCCCATCCATCCCTGCTCAGAAGGTTCTGTGGGTTGTCGCTTCTGTCCAAACGAGAAGGCATCTGGTCATGGCTCTGGCATGACAATTTCTTCAGATTGTTGTGGGGTCACCCTGTTGGGTTGTACTCTCAATGTTTTAATGGCTGGTTAGCCTTCTCCTGTGGTTTACTTCTGCAACATTCAATCGCAAGGGGAAAAAATGTACAGGAACTGATTTGTGGGGCCTAGTTACGTGGTATATATTTGACGCCTGACGTCACGTCTGGGGTACACTATAGAGAGCCAGACAAGACAGACCGGCGGCTGAGTTGAGATCCACTACGCCCCCTGGTGAAAGGTTTTCTGAACAGTGAAGCTGGAGATTAACATGAGGAATCTGCGGGAGAGGAATCCTTAGAAAGAACATTACGGTAAGGTAATTTCTCCTTCCCTGCCTCGACAAAACTAAGGAAAATCTGCGTCAGCATGTTTAACAGAAGATCGTCCTCCTTCCTGTGTCCAAACATCCTAAACCGACCTCTACACTCTTAACTCAGTATAATGTGCACAAGGGCAATCTGGTATTTCTAGTTTGCTTTCAAAGTTCTCAACTTAAAGTTCCTCAAGGGCAAAACCGAAAAATAGTTCCACCAGGAAAGGGACTCGCATTACCCTAGAACCCTTCTGGTTGTTTGAATGCCACTATCACTGTTCACTTTCTCAAACTCTATCCTCTTTGTATCCCTGGTATACTCTCTTGCCAGGGTATTTGTGACTTTCTTATTGATCCTCCATCTTGTATTTACCATTTCAGGTTCACTTTTCGGCTCACTCCTGGTTTACTCTCCTGCTGGGATATTACTTTGCTTATTTTCTTACTCCTTTCCTGGATTTGAGTCCAAGACTTATTAGTTGCCTGGTGCACTAACCTCTCAGGGCTTTTCCTTTCTCAGTTCACTCTTTATTTCATCCACGTTAAATGTTTCCAACATTGGGTCCCTGACCCTTCCTTGACAAAGTTCACAACTGTTAATTCCTCTTCATGTGTTTGGGTCTGTGACCCTCTTTGAACACTATGTGCATGTACATCAAATCTCCTTCTCAAGCATTGGTTGTTCAACACACCTTTAATATTGTTTGCTTATGTATTAAGTACATCAAATCCTATTCTCAAGCTTTGGCTCAGTGCCCCTTTTTAAATTCTTTTAATCTGTGTCCGTTTCTTTACTGTCTTTAATTGGGCCTGCTCACATTATCACTGCGACATGGCGTTCGCCTTTACATGCCCTTGTAACCCAGTCGTTCTCCCTGGGCTTACCGGGCGGCTCCGACGGCTCTTGCACCTTGTCTTTCACTTCTCTCCCAGTCTGCTGACTGGGTGTGCGTTCCGTCAGCTGGTCAGCTTTCTCTTTTCCTTCCTTTTCTCTGGGTGGCTTCAGCTGCCCACGGTCACCAAGCGGTAACCTTTCTTCAGCATAGGCTCCCTGCACACGGTTCCTGTTGGCCTCTGTGCTGCTTCTTAAGACTGTCTTATCTCTGGTGTTCTGACCGGCGTCGAAACAAGTTATATGCAGCTTCTGTGTCTGCCTCTCGCATTCTGGTAAGCTGTGTCAGTTTTGAATGTCCACGTATTGGTTAGCAATGTCAAATGACTAGACTCGAGGGTTGGTTTGCGGCTCTAGGCGATCTCCCTCTAACTGGTCTCAGCACTGTTGGAGGGGCGTGGGACTATAGTTAGCTGATTAATTAAGTTGAGCCTTCTTAACATGACTATACTTGGAGGAGAGGCCATCACGTCAGTAGTTTCAGAACTCATTAGTTTAGGCTTTTCAGGGGTTAATGGGTGTCTTTTTCTCCCATTCACTATATAGGGTTCGCTAATTTCAGAATGAAAAATCTTAGGAATTTTAAAAAGGGAGGCATAAATGTGGTTAGAGTATGTGGGGATAGTTGGTGTTAAATGTGAAAAGGGGGGGATACCATGCCTCATCTGGCGATGTCCTTCCACCCCCATGAGGGTCATCTGGATTCATCAAACTGCCTAAGCAATAAAAGGGGAGAGGGATACAGCACCCTCTTACGTTCAGGCCTGGCACAAATAACTGGGGGTGGAGCTTCCAATAGAGATTGGAGAGGTCTGAAGGGTTCAAAAAAGGAGCGTTACAATATGCAGAAAGGAGTTTTAAATTCTTTGGGGATATTTAACCCTGGATGAACTAAATCATATGTATGGAGGTCTGGTTATGTGGGGGGTGGGAGGGCCATGAACGTATTTGGACATCTGGTGGCATTGTCCAAAGCTGACATCATACTGGACAGAAACACTGAATAAACTTAAATGCTTGTTTGTCTACTAGGTGTTTTCAGAATGGGTGAAGTGGTTGGGAACTCGTCTGTGCTGAGAACAATGCTTCTCATTGCAAAAGCCACGATCGCAGCTGATTGGTAGTCGCTAAGCATGCCTAGCATATGGTGAATGACTAATGGGCATGTATGTGGTTGGTGGTGGCGGCTGAAATGGTAGCTTATTTCTTGGAGGACGAAGTGCAGACAATCTTCTCGAAATGTTATATGCACATACTCAAAATAGTCTTTACCTGTCCTGTTAGGCTGAGAGATATGGGGTTGCTGGAATGCTCCTGTTTTCTGCAGACCTCCATGTACATTATAGTTGAGAATACAAATTGAATAATGGGGTATCAGTATCTAAGTGCGTAAATGCCAAGAATTACATATTACTATTTTGTAGTGTTTTATTTACATAGTCACACTGGTGTGACAAATATCAGTTCAGCCGACGATTGAGCACTGCTCATGTTTGTTTTATTATACAATGCCAATAAAAAGATGTCAAAACTATGTGTGTGGATTGTTTTGTAATTTTAGATTTAAAGTGTGTTGCGCTGTAATGTATGTGCCAACACTTTGTAATAAGGGGATGACCTTTTTTTAGTAATGTTGTATGTAAAAGGTTTTAATAATAAACCAGAATACAATAAAATAACAGTTCAGAAAAGTAATATGTAAGGAAGAAATGAGTTCAAACACAATACACAACTTATATTAGAAAGCTCTATACTTGAAAGGTTGTTCCCTGTCTAGTTAAAGGTAGCCTAGTGCCTTTAGAGTCCCAAGTCCCAAATGAAATCTTTGGAGGATGCTAGGGGTCTTTTAAGGTAGTCTGAACAAGTGTTGGGAAAGCCAATAAGCAACTTGTTTTTCAAAGTTCAAGAACAATAGAAGTAAAGTTCTTAGTAGGCCCTCTCCCAATCCACCCACCTTGGGGTTGGGAAGGCCTAGTAGGGAGGATCCTTGACCAGAACACAGACCATCACATTTTGGCAAGGGAGAGGTATGGCAACGACTTTATGTTCGTTAAACCCTATTTCGATGCGGGGGGTAGGCAGGAACAGGAATGTTTAATCACCACCCTGTACTTCCTTACACTCAAATCAATTCAGAGCATCTCAAATTTCTGTGTCCCTTTTTTTCTGTGTCTTAGTTCCATTGGCAGGGGTCTAGGGTTTTCTGGTGTAGAGATTGCTTTCAGCATCAAAATTCATGTCCAGCTAGTTGGCGTCTGTTCCTGGCACTGGACAGCTGCAGGATCCTTGCTCCATGAAGAAAGGACCACCACATGGTCGTCTACCTCAGAGGTCCCCCAAGGACACAATTCAGGCAGAGATAAACGATAGCCAATGCGACGAAATGGTGGAAGTCTACCATCATTGTGACAACAAGGAAGCTGTTCCTGCGAGGACCCCCTTCAAACCGGAGAGCTGCAACTTTAGGGGGAGACTTTTTCTTTCACAAGTCTTGGCTCTATGGAGTCTCCAGTCCGGATGCTGACTGATGGTGACTTCTCTAGCATTGGATCTTTAAAAGATTCACATGCTGTGAATATTCCCTGTTGTCAGGCTGGGAATCTTTGGTAACATAGAACAGTTTATTTTTAAACTGAAATCTTCTGTCCCTTTACGGTTCTATTAGTCATTTTGGGTCATACTGTCCCTATCTAATTAGGAAATCCCCTTTGGCTCCACCTCTGGCAGCCATCTTCAGGTTTTTTACTGCACGTTTTGTTTGGAGTCCACATAAAACCTCTTCAATATTAAATGTTTTTCATAGTATTTTTACAAAACTTGTTTCATTCCAACAGTTCGAGGATTCTGTGCTGTGGGGATGCCTGTGGTCTTTCTCCAGTTGATCGTAGTCTTCTCTGTGCGCCGGTGTTGAGGCCTACACCATGGATGAATCTAAGCAGAAGACGATTCAAAGGCCAAGGCCTGCTGCAGGCTGAAGAATGTCTTAGAGGATGGGAAGGCAACTGCTTTTACTGCTTGCACCCAACACAAGTCAGACAGTAGTGTGACATCTGCCAATCATTCTTGGTTAAGACAGACTGCTACCGACGGTTGGTAGCGTGGCTCAGTGAAGCATTGCTGGTGGAGATCCCCTCCAGCCCCAAGCGGACCATGCCACCACCTAAGGCAGTGCCTGCTGAAGTTCCTTTACCCAGGGCAATATCACAAGGGGTAGCCCCTCCTGCACCCCTTGTACCACCTAGAGAAGCCTCTTTGGTTATTCTGGATGCTCTGAAATCGCTAGTGTCAGAGATGCAATACAGGTTGCATGACCTGTCGACACCTCATCCTGGTGGAAGTGGCTCTCTGGCCCCTCTCATCCCACCTGGGAACACCACCCCCATACCAGTGAAACTTACTGACAGTCAGATGATGATGTCCCGGACAATCGAGCCTGCGTGCACACACAACGGGCACAGATTGATAATTTTTTTTGAAACTCCTCTAGTGGAAGTCGCAGAGTATATTACTAGATTATTTTTTTTAAATGAAATTGACGTTGACAGGCCGTGAGTAGTAATACTATTCCTAGTGTTACGTGTGCTGTACCCAGGGTCGTTCACGTGTCGAGGTCCCTCAGATTGTTTGCTTCTGACATGAGGTTTCATGAAGTATAGCTTGAGTACAGATGTTGTAAAGCAGAACAGAGAACCCCAGAAAACATCCATGTGCCTTCTACTCCAGTAGGGGAGGAAGGGTTGATGAATGTGAATCTAAGCAGATATACACCAGAAGAGTAATGTATCCATTCTGGAGCTTGTGGATCTGCTTAGATCGCATGCTCTGCATAGATTACCGAGCAATAGAAGTTAGAAGGTACAGCGGCAAAGAGATGTTTTAACACCGTTTGTCCTACCTGTGAATGTGTCAATGCAGTAATGTTGTGTGAAGGTATGGATGGAACTCCATGTAGCAGCTTGCATATGGCGTTTAGAGGGACGTTTGCAGTGAAAGCAAAGGTAGCCCATGTACCTCTGGTAGAGTATTCCCTTGGTGTATAAGGTAGAACCCTTTTGGATAGGGAATAGCGGAGTTGTATGCGTCTGACTATCCATTTGGAGATGGCGCCCTTTGATATGTGGTTGCCTTCTCTACCTGGCGCTATGGAAACAGAGTTGGTCTGTTTTCCTTAGGGGTTTTGTTTTGCTCACATTGTACAAGACCGCCCTCCGTATCTCAAGTGTATGGAGGCTTCTTTCTACTGAGTTTGAAGGATTTTGAAAGAAGGTGGGAAGTTCTACGGACTGGTTTATATAGAACTTTGAAATGAACTTAGATGAAAACCTAGGATGTGTTCAGAGGACAACCTTGTCCTTGTGCATGATGAAAAAGGGTTCTTGTACCGATAAAGCCTGTAGCTCACTGACTCCTATAATGGAGGTGACGGCTACCAGGAATGCAGTTTTATAGATGAGATGCTTTAGGCTGGCCTTGTGCCCACGCTCGAAGGGTGGCCCCATGAGCTTGGAGAGCACAATATTGAGATCCCAACCCGTGGGAGGGTTGGACATTGGAGGGTATAGCCTCTTTACCCCTTCCATCAATGCCTTGATGACAGGGACTTTTCCACAGGACACCTTGTTTTGTGAATTGGTGTAAGCCGATGGGGCCTCCAGATGTACCTTTTTAGGAATTGAATACTAGGCCAGAGTCTAGTAAGTTAAGCATATAATGTAGAGTGTTAGCTGGAGAACATTCTAATGGGTTTAGTGATTGTGATGTGCACCATATCACAAATTTTTTCCACCTATAAAAGTAGCAGTGCATGGTGTTGGCTTTCATGCCTCTTTGAGGATATCCATACACCTTTCTGGAAGTTTTAAGTGGCCAAACTCTGACTTCAGGAGCCAAGCTGCCAAGTTCATAGGTTGTGGGCGTGGGTGGATGGATGGCCCCTTTTGTTGTGTCAACGT
The DNA here is from genome assembly GCF_040938575.1 of Ambystoma mexicanum. Taxonomy (NCBI): domain Eukaryota; kingdom Metazoa; phylum Chordata; class Amphibia; order Caudata; family Ambystomatidae; genus Ambystoma; species Ambystoma mexicanum. The sequence goes on from NC_090939.1 coordinate 255,539,905, forward strand.
GTTTTATGGGCACGGGAGCTTGATTGTGTCTCACATCGCCAGTTTGAACAGATGTGGAAGCCGAGGCTGTTTCACCCATATAGGAGCAACCAGGATTAGGGTTACTTGTTCCTGGTGCACCTTGTGGACTATCCTGCTCAGTAGTGGTGTTGAGGTGCGGGGGTGAGGGGAGCGTAAGCCAATTTCCCTGACCAGATCATCCACAGGGTGTTCCCCTTGGACTATGGCTGGGGAAACATGGTTGAGAAGTCTGGGCATTGAGTGTTTATCTTTGTGGGGAACAAGTCTAAAGGGGGGGGTGACCCCATAGTGAGAATTTTCCATCTAGGATATCGGTCAAGTTGCCACTCGTGTTCTGTTAAAGGGTGTCTGCTCAATGTGTCTGCCAGAGAATTGAGTTCCCTGGAACATGTTGGGATGTTAGGAACATGTTCCTGCTTGAGCATATCTTCCATATCTTCTGGGATAGTCTGCACATACTTGGAGTGTGTGTGCGCGCTTCCCTGTTTGTTCAGATAGAACATGGCTGTGGTGCCGTCTGAGAGGACCTGCACTGTCTGACCCTGGAGATGTTGCTGAAAAGCCTGAAGAGCCTTGAGGACTGCCAAGAGCTCCAGGAAATTGATAGGTGTTTGTGCAGTAGCGAGACTCCACTGTTCGTGGGCTGGGTGGTGGAGGTAGTGTCTCCCAACCGGCGAGTGAGGCTTCTGTAGTTTGGATCACTTGGGCTGGTGGAGCGCAACAAAGCTTTCCTTTTAACAGGTTGTCCTTGGACCACCACCGAAGAGCCTGAACCAGGGTTAGCAAAACAACCACTAGATCGTCCCACTGTCTGATTACCAGAGACCACTGTTTTGCTAACCATTCCTGCATTGGACGCATGCGTAGGAGCGCGTGAAGGAATTAGGTAATCACTAGCAAGCGCCTTGCTTTGCGTACCGTTATCTGGTGACCGACCTCGTATTGAGGTACTTGCTGCAGAATGTTTCGTACTCTCGCGCTTGAGGGGAATCCTAGCGGCTCCTTTGCGTCTAGAATAGCCCACAGAAATTGTTTTGTTTGGATGGGGATTACACTTTATTTTTTCTTGTTGATGGAGAAACCCAAATTTAAAAGGTCTATAGTTTTCTGCGTATTTAGTTTGCAAATTTGAGGAGATTCCCTGGTGATCAGCCAGTCGTGCAGATAAGGGTATACTGGGATGGACTTTCTGTGCAGGTGTGCTGCCACCACTGCGAGCACATCGGTGAACACTCTTGGTGCTGAGGGGATGCCGAATGGGAGTACTTTGAACTGGTTGTGTACTCCTGCCATCTTGAAATGCAGATATTTTCTGTGCGCAGGGTGTATTGAATTATGCAAGTATGCATCTTTCATGTCCAATGTCACCCCGTAGTCCCCCTGTTTCAGGAGTGGAATGACCTCCTGAAGCGTGGTCATGTGAAACTTTTGTGCTTTGACATACTTGTTTGTGGGGCGTATATCTAGTGCTGGGTGCATGTGAACGTCTTTTTTTGGCACAAGGAAGTACGTTCAATAGATAACCTGTTTCACAGGGACGATTTCTATTGCATCCTTTTCCAGCAGTGCCTTTTATCTCCTCTAGCAGTATGGCTGTCTCTTTTGCAGTTAGTGTCTTTTGTCTTGGCGGGCGGTGAGTTTGTTTCTGAAGCAACTCAATGCAGTACCCGCCTGCCACGGTGGACAACACCCATTTGTCCGATGTTATCCCCTCCCATGCGTGGGTGAGTTGAGTGATTCGGCCTCCTACTGGAGTGGCATGGGAGGGGACCTGAAACTGCATGTCATTGCTTGGGAGGGGCTGAGCCTCTCCCAGGTGGGGATCTGCCTTTGTCGCTTTTATTCCCCCTTTAAAAGCTAGACAAGGAACCTTGGCTTTGAAACTGGTTCCAGGATGAGGACTGTCCCTCCCTGAGAGTAGCCTGAGAAACATTGTCCACTCTGGCCCTGAAATATTTGAGTTTGGAGAACCCAGTTGGGGATAAGGTCTGTTAGTCAGCTGCCCAAGGGACTTAATAGTGTCATACTCATCCTGGGCATTCTTTAGGGCGTCCTCCACGGCCTTACTGAGTAGGACGTTCAGCTCTATTAGCATGTTCAGGAGGTTTGCTTGGGTCTTTAGCTTAAACCCTGACTGACTAAGCCAGGCATGCCGCTTAATGAGGGTCCCTTTTGCTATTATGCTTCCTGCGTTGTCTGCCGCATAAATGCTGTTTTTCAGGATGTAGCTTGAGACTTGTTTGCCTTCTGAAACTGTTTTAAGCACTTGGGCCTTCAATGGTTCTGGGAAGGCTTGTAGTTAAAGCTCGTCTCACTTGTGGCAGCCGTAACTAGCCAACAAGGTTGCATTCGCAATTCTTGTTTGGTATGCTGCAGAGGAAGCTTCCTTTCTCCCAAATGTATAAATCTTTTTACTCTCCTTGTCCGGCGGTGCTTCTGCTGACGCCAGAGGAGTGCCTGCCCTCTTTCTGTTGCTAGTAACCACCAGAGAATTTGGTTTGAGCTGCCCCCTAATCTGCAGGGGTCAGTGGGTGCAGGCCTGAACAAATTTTCTATTCTTTGGTTGACTGGTCTTGTAAGGCTAGGCTGTATTGATTGTAAGAGGGGTATGAATTGCGTGACTGCCTTTTTGTCCCCCAGGATGTTTTCCACACATTCCTTATCAGCTTGTGTTTCCTCAATGTTGAGCCGCCTTCAGTAACAACTAGCTACAGTATAAGCAATTATCAACTGACGAGTCTGCAACCGACTGGTCCTGATGGTCGGGTGATTGTACTACATACATGTCATCGTAATACTGGTCTTGATCCTGCCTATAGAGATCCTGCTTGGTCATAAGATCGGTCCTGCGATGGGTCTTAATATTGAGAGCTGTTTTGGAGTGCCCAGAGCAGGGTTGCTGCGCTGTGACTCGAGGTGGGATTTCTTGGATGGGGTGTCTGTGCAGATGGCCCTGGCTGCGAGTCATATTTGAGTACTATTAACTGATCTGGGTGCCTGTCCATAAAGTCCACGAAATAGGACCTTCGCCCTAAGATCTTATTAAATTGTTCTGGTGTAAACCGACATTCTGGCAAGAAACCCGAGATGATGGTGTCCTGGGAAGGAGTAAAATCTTGCATAGGGATAGTTTTTGTGGGAAGGGTGTCTTTATGGCACATAGCCCCAGAGAGGGTGTCTAAGGAAGTGGAAGACTGGCTGGTCTCGGGTGTTAATGGCATCGAAATTTGTTTTTTTTTCGCCAGCCCTGCCTTTAGAAGAGAGGCACTAACGTGTTTTTGTATTAACACTTGTATTTTTGGCGCTTTCTTGGGAGACGCAGAGATGCCTTTTGATGCCTGTTTTTCGGCATGCGAAAGGAGGGACTTTTTATATGCGGTGTCAGCTCCCGAAAACCCAAAGAAAAGGTTGGTTCCGTCAGTAGGCGAAAGCGTGCGCGATGGCCCAGAGGACATTGAGGAACCTGAGACTTTGTCCCCTGTCAGCACATGGGTCTCTGCACTTGACAGGGTCGAGTGTCAGCCATGGGGGTATGTCTTTAGCGTGTTTATGCTTGTGCCATGGCCGTCGGGTGTCATCTCCATCACAGGACTGCCAGCCTGCTTCTCGGAGTCGGGGGCCTGCACTTGGGGTCCGGATGGATCCCTATCGCCCTCAGCGTCATTCATGACCTCAAAACTGCCCTCGCTGGAGTCTTGTCATTTCTATGGAAGCCTCTGCCTGCATTGCCCGAGTGCCCCAGCTTTTAGTCCATCAATCTGTGCTTTTCGGCGTGATCCCTCAGGGAGACAGTGGTTTCACAGGCGGTGCGTGTCTTTCCACAGAAATTTGACAGCAGGGGGGACAAAATGTAAATTAGGTTTTGTTCATTATGTATAAACAGGGCAGTTGGGTGAAAAGAGAAGAAAGGGGCTAATAGAATAAAAATTCTCTAAAAGGAGTCTTTATAGAGAACCTCCCCCCTCCCTTCCTACTGTGCTGGGCCGAAGCTAGGCCCATAAGGCCGTTTGGCCGTCGATCAGTCGTCGCTGCTGTGGGTATTCGTCAAGAGCCATTGTGTGGTGAGCAGTCGTGCGGCAAGGTGACCAATAAAGGAAAAGAAGTAATTCTACCAATATAACTTAAGTAAATCAAAGGAATCAGCCTAGAAGAGAATTCTGCATTTGCAACCTACTTCGATGGCGGAAAAAAAGAATCTGAGGGACCTCGATGTGTCAAGGACCATGGGTACTGACCATGGGTACAGTACACGTCACACATGCCCTGTCAATGTCTGTTTTTGAGTTTTGAAAACAAATCTTGTAATACTCTGCGCCTTCCATTAGATGTCGGAGTATGTAGAGCATGTGATCTAAGCAGATCCACAATCTCCGGAAATAGTTTCGAAGCGCCCAAGTCATAAAAAATACATGGTTACCCTAAATACTAAAACCTCATTCAAATGACTTCATCCACTGGCAGTCCAGGCAAAGGTGGTCTATATCTCATTCAATGGCAGTAATCTCTTCAGCAACAAGAGTGACAACACATTGCAATCCATTAAGACCGAAACGGTCATTGCGCACTCTAGGCACCTTACATCAAAAGCACCAGTCCTTTCCCTCTGGAAAGTCTCGTTTCTCAAGAACTACACTGGAGTATCGACGTTCCTACCAATCCCCATCATCCTACAAATCCCCTTCCTATGTGACGTCAGACACCTATAGGAACAAGTCTCATTCTTACATGGGTAATCAACGCCGGCGAGGCTCTTCGCATGCCAGGGGCCAGTTGACAAAACAAACATGACCTGCCTCAGCTGCAGCCACCCCACTTGCCTACTTCAGTGGGGGGGGCATGTCTCATTTCATCCACGAGTGGCATATCACCACCGACAAGTAGGTGCAATCCCTTCTGCCGCAGGGCCACACGCTGGAGTGTGTCAAACGACCTCCCACCAACCATCTGCTTCAAAAAGCATAGAAGCAAATACATCTGCTACAGAAGGAGGTCTATGCACTCTTATCCAAGTGTGCCATTAAGAAAGTGCCAAGCAGCCAACGGGGAAAAGGCATCTACTTGAGGTACTTCCAGGTATTGAAAAAGTCTCTAGTATGGAGGCCCATACTAGACCTCTGTGCCCAAAATGGAGGATAGCACAGGGGCATTAAGCTGGTCTTGGAAGACCACGCACAGGAACAGAGATTTGAATCCCAGATACAAGCTTAGAAATCGAACTCCGGTATGGTATTGGGCGCGTTATAAAAAACAAACAAGTTTTTTAAAATCTCAAACTTTCAGAATGTTAATGCTACAGCTGGTACTATCTCGGTTACAAGCACCACCGCTACCTACGCTTTATGGTTGCGGGTTGCCACTACCACTTAAAAGCTCTACGTTCAGGCTCTGATCATCCTGAGGGTCTTGAAGTGCCTGGCTCCTGTGGTTGCCCATCTGCGCCAAACGGGTGCACATGTCTATCCCTATCTGGACTGGCTGGTACGAGCAGTATCGTTCGACAGGGCATCCAAGCACACCACTCACCTCATTCAATGCTTAGTCTCTCGGATTCTCTGTGAACTATCCAAAATACTGTCCGACCCCCATCTCAGCAGGCTCTCTACTTGGGTGCATGCCTAGAAACCCAATCCTGCATCGCAACCCGTTGGAGGAGAGTGCCCAAGCCCTTCTCACCAAGGTACAACAGCTCTCTCACTTGCCAACTGCATGTGACTGCCTCCTGAAATCCCTAGTGGAGATGTCATTGTGCACCCCCAGACTCCAGCACGGCAGGCTCTGTATGCTACAAGAGTTTCATGATGCAAACTGGCGGCAGGTGTCGGGCACTTGCAAGAACAAGATTTCACTGACTGCACTTCAAGAAGCCACTGCAATGGTCGTCGGTCTGCTCTCAACTGGTTCAAGGCAATCTGTTTTGCCTACGCCCCCACCCCAAGTCGGTTACAATAGATGACTCTCAAGAGGGTTGGGGCATGCATACAGGAAGCCTTCATAGCAGGGGGTTATGGCTGGAGGAGAAGGCAATACTCCATATCAACCTTCTGGAACTCAAAGATGTTTTTTTGGGGTGTCCAGGCCTTCCTCCCAGAGGTCACCGGGCGGTTCGTTCAACTCTTTACAGACACCACCACAATGTTTTATGTGTGCAAGGAAGGAGGAACCAGATCTCTCTCCCTCTCAACGGAGGCACAGGACATTTGCCAATGGGCATTGAAACACATTTACCTCATTTCCTTATACCGCCCAGGTGTTCAGAACACCATGACGGATTCCCTCAGCAGGGAACTTGTGCAGGACCCACTCGGTGGCAGAAGCAAAGTCTAAGCTTCTCCAGATGGTTCATTGCTGGGGTACACGGACATCAACTTTTTTTCCACTTTACAGCGCATCCAAGGTGCTTGGTTGATGCCTTATCTCTCGCCCGGGAAGGGGCGTTCCGATGAGTTTCTCCTAATACCTCTAGGGGCGCAAGTGATAGACTGGTCCAGACTGCATTGGTGCAAACTGATATTGGCCCTTGCTTGCGTGGCCAAGTCTGTTCTGGTGCTCCAATCTCCTTTTCCTAGCCCCCACCAACCCAAACCCCACGATAAGGCTTCCTCCTCGGCAAGATCTAGTATCCAGAGACTGGGTGCAGTCCTCCACCACTACCCAGCCTTACTCAACCTATTAGTATGGCTCCTGTGCTCCTGAATTCTGCTCCACCCCATTGCCACAAGACTGCAGACACATTCTGGCACTGGCCCAAGCGTCTTCCATGCTCCCCTGCTACAATAGCAAATTGAAATTGTTTACCATTTTTTTGTATGCCACAGGAGTTGTGCCCCTTTACTGCTCAACAAAGGACATCCTACCTTATCTGCTGTCCTTGGCCCAAGCGGGTTTGGCACATGCATCCATCAAGGTACATCTCGCAGTAGTATCACGTTACACCCGTTCCTCTTCCAGGTCTTCACTTTGGTCTATCCAGCTTCTCAAGGTATTCAAGGGTCTCTTACCTTCGTTCCTGCCTACCGGGCCCCAGCTCCAGCATGGGAGCTGAATGTGGTACTGACAAGACTCGTGCTTCCTCCTTTGGAGCCACGACACTAAGCTTCACTCAAGTTTCTCTTGGAAGGTGGCTTTCTTGGTTGCCATCACTTCGGCATGGAGAGTGGATGAAATCCAAGCTTTCTCTTGCAAGAGGCCATACCTTACCTTCCACAAGTTTCAAGGTGGTCCTACTCACTCACACGTCTTTTGTGCCTAAAGTTCCCTCCGTATTCCACCTCAATGTACTGATGGTGTTACCGGTCTTCCTCGGCTCCACGGGATCTCCAGTGAAGTGATATTTTTTTGGATGCTGGATGTGCTTTGAAGTACTACGTTTCCTAGCCAGGTGGATTTCATCCTGCATTTCATTCGGTCATCAACAGGCTATTGGACCTCTCTGAGGAAGATCCAGGGCACTTCTACCAGAGCAGTGGCCACCATGATAATGTTCCTGACGTGGGTCCCCCTGCAGGGCAGCGACCTGGAGGTCCGTACTGTAAGGAACTCATGTGGCAAAAGTAAAGACAGACACAAGTGATCACAGTTCAAGTGTGTTTATTAAACTCTATACATGGGTGAGAAAAATGCCTAATCTAAACCTAAATCTATGATGGGAGCAAGCTATGACCATCAAATAGGGCAGTCCTCATGGCGTCTTGTCAACTTTTCCCAATCCTTACCGCTAAGTTACAAAATAGTGTGAGGTAATGTTGACCAGAAAAGTGTGCACAAAATAATTAAGGATGGTATGACTGGGGTTCCCTTCCCCATGTTTTAAGCAAGGGACAATGCGTACCTCTGAGCACAACACACTCCTAGGACTCGCTAGCACAGGTTACAGTTCAGTTCCAAAACATCTGGGCCTTCCATGGCAAAGTCTGTTACACAAAGTCTCTTGCCTTAGAGAACCTGAAGTGCCAAAACAAAGTTCCTTCAATCAATCTTTTTCCGTGGGGCGATTACTGTTCACCTTAGGATACCCCTCTGTCAGGTTTCAATTCTTCTCTCAGGGTTGGCCTCCCTCTGTCGGGTTTACTATGTCCTTTCAATCACAAGTTCAACAATCATTCACTGTGGACATCCTTGGGCCGAGTTCACTCTTGTCAACACAATGTTTTCTGGTGTTTTAGGCTTCACCCCGATTTGACGGCATCCCTCATTGGGTTCACACTTGCCAGCTACACAGTTGCACTTGCTGGGATTCACTCTTTGCCTCTCCCCTTGGCATCCCACCGGCGGGGTCACATAGTCGTTATAACATAATGTTCACTATCTCATTAGAAAGCGGGGTCTCCCTTCCCCCTAGCTTTCCTTTGGCTTGTCACATTGCAAAATTCACTCTTCTTAGTTTTCCCCTTGGCATCCCTCTATCGGGTTTAAATAGATATTTTTAACACTGTTCATTATTTTCTAACATAGTTCACAAGACATCTCTTTAGACCCCTTAGGTTCTTTCCTTTTCTTAAGTCCGGGTCTCACCCTTTACCAACACAAACACTGTCTAGGGCTGAGTGGTTGGTCAACTCGGCAAGGTGAGATTTGTAAGGTTTGTGAAATGAATAAGAGGGATTGCAGGTACAGTATTTTGTCAGAACAGACTGGGAATTCGGGAAATAATCCGAGGGATGTGGAGAAAAATGATGGAGCATTCGAGTACACAACGGGAAAACAGGGATTCTGGGAGATGTAGTTTGCTACTGCAGCAGGGTTTGAGTTCCTATTGGATTTACCAGATGGAGAGGGGTTTATGGATTCGACTAAGGGAGATTCTTTGTGTGGAAAGGAGGTGGAGTTCGACTAGCCTATAAAGGCCCCAAGGACTTCGTCCTCTTCCCCGATGGAATACTGTGTCTCACCTGGGGTTCACAAACCCCTTCTTCCTCCCCCCCGCCCCCAAGCACAGCCCCGGGCCCTCAGGTTTCTCACAATACCATGCAGGTACTTGTCTTTACATATAACATCACAGTAACAGATGTATAAGGAGTCTTCCTGTTTGCTCCCAACAGAGGGTTTACATTGTTGGTTTGCTGAGTGTTGGGAAGAGAGTTCTTCAGCGGAAATGGAGTGCTTGTCCCTATGAGAGGTGGAGGGGGTCCTCTCTCTGTGAGGTTCCACTTGCCTGTACCCTTAGGCAGGGTAACGCGTAACAGGCTCACCTTGCTAGCCTCAGAAGGAAAGGCTCCCCCCTGGAGAGAAGTGATAGAATCCCTCAATTCTTCAGTGGTCAGATTGGGACAGGACCATAACATGGAGGACCTGTGGAGGACCTGTGGAGGAGGACCTACCAGACTGCAAACGCACATTGCACTGCCTCCGGAGCGAGTAGCTGAGCGAGTGAGAGGAGTGTATTTCCGTGGTCTGCTGGGACCTGGATTGGGACTTTGTGCAGACGGCATATATACCATGGATATTGCCATCAGTGCGATGTGCTCCATGTGGTTTTCAGGTACTACGGTATAGAGTAATTACTCTATCAATCTTTCTCGAAATCGTCCTATCAGCTAAACGCCATAAAAACAGTAATCTAAGGGTTACTGAGTTTGGAAACTATAAGACTCTAATAAGTGTCTCGTGCCTGTGCTTTACCTGAGGATTACATTAACATAAGCGGCTGTATTGAGTAAAAGCTGCAGGTACTTGTATCCTCGTCACCCTCGGGCTAATTGAATTATAAAGATAGCCGCACAGCTTGTGCGCTGTAGCAACCGCTAGAGAGACTGTGGAGACTATCTCTTTGAACCTAGTAGTGTGTTGCCCCATTAATGTAATCCACCTAAAGGCATTTCCACCTAAAAGCATAAGATTATTACTTTTTGGAGATACGCCCATATTCTGTTGCCTACTGACTAAGTAATTGTTATACTCTGCAGACTGCTATGCTGCCAAAAGGCAAACCCAGTAAAACTAATTATAATCTCAGGAAGAGCAAAAAAGTAATGGACAATGCACCAGCAATTCTGAACAGGGAAATAAACAACCCTAAAGGTCAGTGGGAGAAAGGGACAATACCTGCCCTGTTTAAAAAAATCACTCCTGCGACTGAAGGAAATGCTCAGCCAGCAGACATTACAATCCCCAGCCAAAAGAGTAATATTCCATCAGAAACGACAAATTACGAGGGTATAGATAATAACTCGCTCCTGGACTTATGCCTTTCAATTTAAAGAAGAATGGCAGCCTCAGCAAGAGAGGAATTGAATGGTAATAAGAACTCAATAGTAGTAGAAGCACAAGCCTTGAAAGCTATAAACCATTCAACCATTAGTCATCTTGAAGCACTACCTTCCATTCCAATTAACAGCTAATTTTTGACCAATTCTGGAATTCATCTCTCTACTTCTATGAGTAAGGCTCCAACTGGCCCAACAACTGGGTGACTATCGGAATCTCCCAATCTTTTAATAGATTTTGGTGACTCGGGCACGGAGGAGGACTCTAAGCCAAATGTGAGACAGTGCCCCAGCTTTGAGGCTATCGCTGAGCTACAGTCTACAATGGCTTCCATGCAGTTTGCATTGAAAATTCTACTGAAACTATGTGGAAGAATTCACGTTAACTCAGTCCTGCAATTGGGACTCCCAGACCCTAGGTCTACCTATACTACCCGCGATCAATTCGAACCAATACCCGCAAAAGAGCAAGGAGTGATTGTGGTGCAGGATGAAATTAACCTGGCCCCTGACTCAAAACTGGTGACGCCGCTCTCTGAAAAAGAGGCGCAAAGCAAAAAGAGCAGCAACTAGGATCGAGAGCACAGAAGTTATCCCCCAGCCAACTACCGTACCGCTGCCGATTAAATCACGAAAAGCAAGGAAAAGGGCCCGCAAATCTAGTCAACAAGTAAAAGGCCCTGGGACCCTGACTAGTTGAGTTCTAGCTGAGAAACCGAATGTGATCTCAAAGAGTAGTGATAATAACAATTCAACATTTAATTCTACGCAGGAAGGTACTACGGGTGATAAATACTCTAATCCCTGTACAAGAAATACACCACAGGCACAGATGATTTTATCTCCGGAAGCAGATAGGACGGAGCAACAGAGGAAAACCAAGCCTCAGGAAAGTACAATATGTCACAAAAAATTTGAATCAAAAGAAGAGACACATGGTTAACAGGATCTGAGGTTATAGCTAAGTTACACCTTATACCACAGTTACGGGTGATCCTTTCAGAAGATCTTATCTTTGTTGAACCGCTCAGAACTCGCAACCCAAATGTAACAGTATTTCACTGCAGAGTCCTGGTCAAAGCGCAGTTGATACGGAACCATAAACATAGCTTGTTACAAGTTGAAGTGGATGCGAACCAAGAAGAAGACTCCAACCTCCCCAAAAAAATGACTAACCAACTTAAATTCAAAAACAATAACAAACCAGGATGCCCAGGAGGGAGGAAGGTCCAGATGAGCAACATCCAGGAGACATTAAAATGGCTGGCAGATTCATTACCTATGGTGCTACAGAAAACCTGAGATTGTTCTTTAGTGTCTTGGAATACCCGTGGTTTCAAGCACCTGTTATCTAATAATGGATCATAACCGATTATTATTAACCATACTTTTATACTCCTACAGGAGACCTGGTTAACCTCACCCATTGCCATTGATGGCTATATTTTATACCATTCTCCCGCAAACAAGGTGGAGCGTGGCTGTCCATTTGGTGGCTTAATAGGGGTTGCCAACTCACTAGGCAGCAACCTACTATTGGTGAATATCTATAACCCCCCTGGGGCAAAATACAGAGAGCAAATTCAGGAAACATTACATGACATCTTGGGTGGATGGTTACTTGATTTAAATAACCACTCCGTCATTGTCGCAGGGGATTTGAACTGAAACACATCAATGACGCCGAGGGGGATTGTTGGTCTAACTTTTTAGAATGCTGGGAGCTTGAAATTGTCAAACGGTAGGACTTTCGGTGATAGACCGGGTTGAAAGCACTTGGAGCAATGGCTCTACCACAAGTACATTGGACTATATATTTATCAGTGGCAGTGTAGCATCAAGGGTTAGGGAAATGAGAATTTCCAAAAATCCCTATAGTGACCACAAACTAATGATTATGAATCTAGGTACAATTAATCAAACCCCCCCAATGATAAATACAGGTGAGCTTTTGGTTAGTCAGGCAGCTAATCAGGTACAGTGGTCCGATAGGAATGTCAATAAGGCCCTGAAAGCAATCAATGGTTGGGATGAGAAAAATACGGATATGTTCAACCTAATGACCGTTGAAGAAATTGAAGGTCGGATCACAGCATTCGCGGGTAAATATGCAACCACCACGCTCCCTTAGCTGTTGGGGACCAACCGATGGATAAAATATACCACAAGGAAATTGGAGATACCAAGCATAAGCTTAGAAGGGGTATTCGCAAAATAAAAGCGAAAGGCCGTTCCTTGATCCAAACACATCATGAAATCGGGGGCCTTAAAAATAAATACTGACAATGGATCAAAATATGGAAGCGAAGGAAAAACTTGAACAATGGCAGCATACAGTCCAAACCATCTGCACCAAAAATACCTGTCAAATATGGGCACTTCTGGGGGAAGCTCGGGGAGATCGGGGGGGGAAAAACCCAATTAATCCAATTGGGGTAGCTGAGTGGACTGAGTTTTTGGAAAATCGTAATGGACCAGAGTCTTTATCAAAAGGGGAAAGTATTGGAGAGGCCCGGTCCATTAGGCCTTTTGCAGTCTCCACTGAGGAACTTTTAATCAACATCAGTAAATTGAAGTCGTCCAGGACCCAACGGTTTATCTAATATGATTATGAAGGGCAATCCCAAATTCTGGTAAAGTTTAATGAAGATCCTAGTCAAAAAAGTACTAAGACGGCAGAATCCCAGGAACATGGCAAACCGCAATATTAATACCTGTCTACAAGAAGGGAAATTAAACGGATCCAGCCTTTTACCGCCTGCTGTCCATGCTTGACAGTACTGGGAAAATGTTTGCTTCCCTGTTACTAAAAGAACTTCAAGTATGGGCAGATCAAGCTGGGATTCTCAACCGCTTCCAGAGTGGGTTCAGATCTAGTTACTCCACATCTCCCAACTTGTTCATAATGGACACAATAAGGAGTAACGCTTTGAAGCCCAATAGCCCCCCGCTATACGCTCTATATGTCGATTTTCGATCTGCTTTTGACTTGGTGAATAAAGAAAAGCTGTGGCATAAATTGAGTTACATGAACTGCCAGAGGTATTAATCTACTATCTGAAACTTCTCCATACTAATACCACTGTCCAGTTAAAATTGGACTATAGAGGGACAAAACTGGTCTGATCAGGCAGAATAGAGGTGTAAAGCAGGGATGCACTACAACCCCCCTTCTTTACAATCTTTGTATCAGACATCCCAGAATTCACTCAGGGCACCCACAACTACCCACCTAGGATAGGATCGGTAAGGTGTGCGGTTATGGCATATGCCGATGACATTGTGAATTTTTATCACACCTTCAGTGGCTTAGTAAAATCAGCCAACCAACTATGGCAATATGCCAAAGTGAATGAACTGGTGATTAATCACAGTAAAACGGAGCTTATGCTATGCACCTCTAGAAACGTTGCCCGCCTGCGTATGCTCGTGGAAACAAATGAAATTAGTTGTACGCACTCTTATAAATATCTGGGAGTGGAATTTGAAAATAAAGGCAACTGCGAGCAATGCATACAACAATGTAAGGTGAAAGCAGCACAATTAACAGCCATGATCTATAAGTTCGCACAAAATCAAAGTGGCTATTCCATATGGGGTGCACATTATCTGTATGTGCAATGTTTAGTGCCCATGATAACCTATGGCCTAGAATCATTGAGTATAATGAATCACGAGTGGTTACATATTGTAGAAGGGAAATTTTGGAGGAAACTATTGGGACTCCCCCAATGTGTGCCTATGGCTATTCTCTGATTAGAACTGGGGATTTTGTCTCTGAAATCGATTGTCTTCGGCAGAAGAGCTGAGTTATATCTCAAAATACCTTATTCCCCAAATACAGCCCTATTAAAATCTTTAAAGGAGGCACTGGGGGACGGTTCAAAATCTAAGTTAGCGATTGAAGTGAGAAGCCTCTTTGAGCTAATGAATTGGACAGTACCCTGGGGTGAGGATTTTGATTATGTAAAATATCATATGCACAAACGATTAAAATTATGGGATTGGCAGAAGAATTATTCCCATTTGGCAATCGTAAAAAGCTATGAGTTTGTGTCATATGTCATTTATACTTGCACAAAAGCCCAAAAATACTTGAATTTATGTCCTTCGGAATACCTTGGGCGATTTATACTACTACTACGAATCAACCGCCTCCCGACACTGATGAATTTAGGAGCTGAAAGATTAATCCCCCTTGTAGACAGATATTGCAGGCTCTGTAAACAACAACTTGAACCTGAAACAGCAAGACACATACTCACGTGTTGCTCAGCTATGACCACCAGCTACGCAGGTAATTATGTGATGCATGTACATAATATCAACAGTATTAGGGAAAAAATCTTTTGGGACCGTTGTGTTAATACCCTTAGTGCTAAGTTACAGATGGCTCTGTATGTGTGGAATGATGCAGATAAACTCACGAACTCGGAGTTAAACCTTGGTCGAGCAAAGGTTAAACCCCTGCCAATAGATGTTGTATGATTTACGTAGGATCTATGCCTGACACCGAATTAAGGACCATTAATATCCATTAGCTATGGCTAATCCCAATCAACATCATAATGTATATATTGGGAGATTCCATGGCCATGCTACACTGCAGGCTGTTAATATATTGTTCCTTTCTCTCCAAAGCCTTACTAGGTTTACTATGCTTAAGGTTATGTTAATTATTATTATATTTGTTTGCTTTTACTCCACTTTACTTTGTCTTATTTCGTAGTTTTATTAATCTTCATTCTTTTCTCGCTGTTCGATGAGATATATATATATGTAGATATATTCTGTTAAAGTATTATGTCTGATGAATTTTATGATTGTATTTTGTTTGTGTTGAAGATTTACATAAAAACTATATCACATTAAAAATAAAATGAAAATAAATAACGTGTGTAGGTAGCTTCATTCTTACCACATCTTGCCCTCGGTCCCCTTCCCCCCCGCGTACAGTCCTGGCCAAATAAACGTAGCATGAAGGTGTATAGTGACACCTATTCAGTATTTTAAACTGGAAAAGATGGAAGTGGACTTTCAGAGACACATCCCTCATCAGACCACACAAACTGCCACATATAATTCGTAATATCAACGTTAAGGTCCCTAGACCATTTTGTCCGAGTGTTACTACGACTAAAGGGAGACAACGCTAAAATGACTTTATAGAGAGGGGACACCTGTCTACGGTGCCCTGCGCTCGTTGGAATATGAAAGGCAAGGTTCATTGAGTGACCAGTTTTGCAGGGAAGTTTGGCCATTTAGATGGTACAGATGCACGCAGCCTACCATACTGCAGCAGCTGCAAAGGGTTCCTACGGACATTGGGTACGGCCTTCGCAATGGTAAGGAAACAACCATCCAAATAAAGATCTCCTAATGTGTTGCATTGCAGACTGCCCTACGTTTTCACAAGCCACACATCCTGTGTTGGTGGAAGAGATTGGCAGTGCCACAGTTTTATGTCTTGTGGTGGGTCGGAAAGAGGAGTCTGAATCCTCGGACATTCTTATTCACTTTCATTCAAATTAGAAGAAAAAGGCCCAATTCCCCTATCTATCTGAAGGTGCTTGTCTGTCGTCAGGAAGTCTCACATAAAGAAAAGTCCTCAGTCCGAATCCAATTCTACCTGACCTTACCATTAAGATAACTAACTTAAACAAGTCCAGGAGATTGACTTGATTCTCCTGGTGTGCCAATATCTTCTGAAAAGTCTTTGTAGAAATATCTCAATTCTTGTGCTGATTGTCTACTTGTCTTCTGTAAAGTTTTCCTAACCGCATACATTCTTGCTTGTTTGCAGGAGACTTAATCTTTTACAGGGGTTATAAACATAGGTAGTAGTGTTTTATGAGTGTTAGATGAAAGTGGTTACCAGTAGTAGTGCAATTATGTATAAGGCACATGCTTATTGTCAGTACAAGACAAGTTTGACATGACAAAGATATATAAATGACTTTTTTTAAATAAATCATAAAATCAACAAATATCACATAGCAGCACCACTAACTTATTAGTATAAGGGACTCAAAAGGAACAAAAATGCTGTTTGTCACAACGTGAAGGCCTGCAACGTAGTGCATTTTCTAATCAAGATCGGCAAATCCTCAATAATGCAGGTCGTCTGTGGCATAGTCTGCCCTGTACTATGAAATATGCCCACCGCCAACAAATCCGGAGTACTAGATCTGAGAATACAGGGTTATGTGTAATGCTGTACCATATACGACACTCTGGAGCATACAGTTCACAATTTTTCAGATCTGAGTGAGGACCCAAACATGAATCTGATCTTCTGTTAGCAGTGGCATAGATCGTGCATGCTGCAAGAAATGTATGGGTTGCATTACCTAAAGGTGCATGGATATTTGAGCCTGTTTTACTTTCAACATGTCTCAGTAGTTTAGCTAAAAATCAATTGCACTAACTCACCTTCGATACTTTTCTGGCTCCTAGTGATTGCATCGACAGTCAAAGCATCGACAAACTATACCATTGACACCAAAGCATCTAAAAAAATGAATAAAGAAAAACATTGAATGCATTTAAAAAGTCATAATAAATTATGGGGGGTTCCCCCCAAACCTCCTTTTTAATGGTTTAAAACACATTTTTACTAAACTAAACCCTTTACCATTGAAAACAATGCATTCAATGTTTTTTTTCAATTGTATGGTTTGTCGATGCTTTGTTTTAGATGCAATGACCAGATGCAACTTTTCTTCATCAAGTATTTGTTGACTTCTTTCCTGCCTTTTTGCAGCATAAAGGTATGTGGTGTTCCAGTTAAACATTTAGAAATCCAAAGCCACCCAGGGCATGTAAACATGTGTGTATCTTCTTTACAGACCTTCAGTGGCATACCCCTACTCTTAGATCTGTGAACCCTTTCTACTTATCAATTTTCCTCTTGTAGGTACAGTGCAACCTTAACATGTTTGCTGCTCTTCTGTAGAAACATATATTCTTTTTTTACCTTGACAGTACCCCGTTGCCAACTAAAATTCTGCAATCTTAGCTTTGTCCTCCAAGCCTGCTTAATTTGTATTTTCAACATTATCTCCTGGTTGGAGGTGAGTGAGAAGAACAGACCCTCTTCTTTCTGTCCTCTTTGTCATATAGTGGATGAACACCACCCTTGGGCCTTGCAGGTAATTTCCCACAGGCACAACTTTCTCTCCTCAATTGCCCCCTAACCCCACCACGGACAACCCTCCCTCCCAGCCTGTTTGCACTCCCCCAATCCCTTTGACCTCCTGCTAGAGGAGCGCGCCTCCCTCATAGCTAGAAAGCCACCCTAGAACGTGTGCCTGCTTTGCAGACTGGGAGAAAGTGTTAATATTTGTGGCTGCTGGAGGAGGATGGAGTCTCACAACCTATCTTTCATCTGTGGCAAATGAACCTGTAATCTGTGGCAGGACTGGTTCAAGATGGTCACCCTTGACCCAGATCCCTCAGTTCCTGGACCTTCAAAGGACATCATTTCACATGCTTGTATGTCCGAAACACTAAATATCTGAGGAACGCAATTGCCATAATTCTGTGAGGAGAGGAACCCTTTTGCATCCGGCAAGCCAGCACTGCGAGCGGAGGAAAGAACAATGCTCTTGCTGGCCTTTGTGTGCCCGGGCGCTTCCTGGAGGAGGCGGGGCTTGGACCGATCACGTGACCTATCACGTGACTCCAGAGACCGAGAAGAGGCCGAAGCATCCACCCTTGCGGCGTTAAGCCCGGTGGAGTAAAGCCCTTAGGCTGTTCGGCAAGTGAGCGGCTTAGTGGGAAGCAAAAGGCTCAGCATGGACTCTACATCACACATGAACGTGGGCGATACGGTAAGCATTCAATTACCTAACACCCGTAGTCGTACGAAACTGCCCGGCACCGGGGGCTCTATGGGGGGAAAAAAGTGAGGCACCGAGTGGCGCACATGTCCAAGGTAGGCTATGTTTTCAGCCTCCAGTTGCGCCCATCTCCCCCACTGACAGTATGAGCCACACAAACAAAGCCGCTGCCTCCCTGATTTCCCCCCCCCCTCACCCACCCCTCCATTTTCCACTCCCCCCCGGCAAACTCCTTACCTATCCTGGACAAATTCCAGTTCTCACCTTTTATGAAGTTCCTCTTTTAGCCACGACGGGTCGCAGTCTGCTGCATGCGACGATGCTGATGGAGATGTGCTTGCGCATGGCGATGATATCATGATAGCAGACTCAGGCAAAGTATGTGGAGCAGAGCAAAGTCACTGTTTGGGAGGGGAGGGGTGTCGGTGAGGGAAGTAGCCAGGAATGAAGGCTTCTGTCTACCACAGCAAGAAGCCTCCTTCACCACAAGGAAAAAAATGAATAAAGCTAAAGCACCAAAAACATTTATACCAAGCATTCTATATGAGAGCATTCAAGCAGCAGCGTATGTGGATGGCATGGAAAGCCCCCAAGCCACAAAAACAAAACTACCAGCAGCAAAACAAAATGAATACAAAGTGTGTGAGAAGGACAAGTCAAATCTATCGTTCCCCCAGAACAAAGAACCAATGGGTTTTCCAGAAAAGAGCCTCGCACAGTGCAACACCCAAAAATCATCTAATGTCGAGGCACATGAAAAAATAAATGCAAGAACAAATTTAATTAATGGGATAGGTGGCCCTATAAAACAAGTTCCTATGTGGAAACCCAAACCGCGTGCCTCATCCCTTTCTAGAATAAAAACCATAAGATGGCACTTTAAAAAGAAAGACTTACTTGCTCATCAAAAAGATCATACTTTGGGAACCAGGGTCATGGACTCCAAACAGCAGCAAACTGAAATGGAAATGTCAAATCATGACCTTATTCTAGCTTCGGGCCAATGTGAGCAAATGATGTCTCAGGACGAACAGCCCGAAATGGAAAAAAGCGGTTCTACCAATATATTTAATGACAAAATAATCATACAGACCGAAGGAATTAAAAACGTGACCACAAAAAATGCAGCTTTTAAACAGCAGAAACAAGCTGATAAATTGGAGGAAGCTCAAAGGACATCTATAAATGAACCTATAAACTCCTCAACTCCGCAGACAGTACAAACAAAAAGGCAACACGGAGAGGTGGAAGGAAATAAATCTACTGCGTTTATGGACCAGGAAAAAAGAAAACAAATGGAAAAAAAAAGTACCACAAGTGCAGAAGAGGTAGTAATAAAAAAACCACTACAGAACTGCAAGACAATGTCTTTCTTCCATCACAAATGATCAATGAAGACGTACCCCAAGAAATAAGTAGTAGCACGATTTCAGCCACACAGGATGACGAAGAACACATCGTGCTAGACCCCAATAGTTTGGAAGCGAAAGAAAAGGATCTTCGAAGAGAACAAATTCCGTCACAAAACCCATGGCCATCAATAGACATCTGCGCAAACATGCAAGCAGCTGTAGGGTCAATGATGACGATAGCTCTTGGACCATATTTAAAGCTATACGAGGCACTACATGAAAATTGTAAGGATCAAGCATTCATACTGGCTCAAATCGAAACAAAATTATCAAAGGTGGAAAAACAGCTTGAGGCAGATAAAGAAAGATACAAGAAAAGAGTCAGAAAAAGACATAATCGAGACCTTAAATGACCTAATTGAAGAGGCGCGGCAAGAAAAGAGATCCTTTTTGCACTGTTTCAGTGAAACCATCAAGCTACTTAAATCAGAGAGCCAAAAAAATCGCATCCAATCTGAGAACAAAAGTACCCTAACAGAAAAATTGGACACAACCCTAAAGTCGAGTGAGGAACAAAAAAGGGTAAATGTGACGGACTTGCGGAGTAGAAAAACCGAAACAGCAAGCTCTTGTGTGATAGATCAAATGGATAGTCGAAATTTGCCAATAGGCAATCGAAGAAACGAAAGAAACTTGGAAGATGCCGTGAACAATGGCCAAATGGTACAGACCTCACAACATAATGATGGCCAAAACCAGCATAATGGTATCTATCCATTATTCTCGATCGAAAACATAAAAGAATTAAAACGACCAGACAAGGCCAACAAATCAAAGGATGAGTCAGGAAAAGAATACAAAAGACAGAAGTCATAGAAAAATCAGACAAAAAGTCTAAAAATATGCCAAACCAAAAAAAATGGACTTACGAAGGAACACGGCAATTCATCAGAAACCTAAAGCCTATAGGACAAGAGACACTGAATCCTACTCAACAAGTGCAAATAATGAAAAAAGGGAAGATCCACCACAAACAAAAAACCAAGATCGAGAATACATCAAAGATATGGAACTAGAGAGTACTTTAGAAAGTTCCTTAAATGAGTCAAATAGGCAAGAATCCTTACTACTCCTATCAGTATACGAGAATGAAAGCTTACAAGAGTCAATGGAGGACAGTGAAGTGCCTGGAAACAAAGAAAACAAATCACCGGTAAATCTAAAAGACCCGGCCTCGCCCTTTCAAACTCTGCATGAAAAAAGAATGCAAATTGAAAAGAAAAAGGATCAGGAAAAAAAGCAACAACATTTGCTTAGCGCCATGATTGAACAATCTAGCAAAGGACGAGTAAGAAAGAGCACAAATGAAAATAAGCGCTCAGGACCGAAAAGCTCCTACGATCACGATGAGGCAAAAGATAGGAGCGATGAGAACAAACTAGAGCCCTTCAACAACCAAACCCATTTATACAAACTAAGAATAGAGAGAGTCCTAAGAGCAAAGGATGGCTTGATCTTAAATAGGTCAAATCTAATGAAACTTCTGCATAACGTCCCACAACTGAGTCATTGAACCGAAAGATATAAAAATTGTAGAATTCCTGAATGAAGAACATTCGGACAGAATATGCATACATTTAAAATCAAAGGCGGTCATGAACTCAATATGGCAAGCAGCAGACGACCTTCGAGTACTGGGCTTTGATGTCAAAACAGAAAATCAACAACAGAGTGAAAAAGATCAAAAAAAGAACATACTAAAGAAAAAAAACTCTGAAGAGCCAAAACAGGCCCATGGAGACCAAGTGAAGATGAAGTGGATTATAGACCAATACGGCTCTCTCCAACAGTTCTACAGGCCCAAATGCTCTTCGGATGAAAATCAAAGTAAATGAAAAATTGAATCTGGCCTCCGAATCGAACATTGAGCATGCCATTGAAACAAAAATTGATACAGAAAGCTCATGGGGATGGCTAGCAAAAACACTGGTTACAAAAACAAAAGAAACAAAAAAATAGATCGAAGTCCAGGATTCCCGAAGAAAAACAAAATACGCCTCCTGGAACAGAAGAGGTTTTCATCATTTGGTTGAAAAAATTAACGAAATCTTGACCGCAGACATCAGTTGTATCCAAGAGTGTTGGTTACAAGAAAAACCATACTTACATGGAGCGACCTGCTACCTGAACAAAGCTCTCAAAGGAAAAAAAGGTAGAACTTCTGCAAGCCTCTTAACCATTATAAAGAACACGTACAATGGAAAAGTAATCCGTACGATTCAGCCATCCTCTCAGATACAAATAATAACTGCAACAAGAAACAAAGAAATGGCAACCCAAATGAAAGAGAGAAAACAGACTCTGATTATCTTTAACATGTATTGGAATGTCAAGGCCAAAGATGGACAAACTTTTCTGGACACGCTTACCAACTATCTAGATCAACTGAGATCAGAATACGACAACCCGGCACTAATTCTGTGTGGTGACCTGAACATCACCTGTGACAAAAACAACCAGGCAAACAGGACGAGTCATAATCGGCAAAAACAATAGAGAACAAGAAAATGGCAAATGAAAATGGAGAACCGTGACATCTTACAAGTGAATGGTAATGTCCAAGGAGATTTAGTAGGACAATCCATATGGGCATCATACAATTCAAACGCAACTCTGGACTACTTTTTCGTTGATCGAGAAACTTTCGGCACTAGAATGTCTCTAAATATTCTACCAACAAAAAGTAGTGATCATAAAATTCTAATACTCACTTGCTTAGACAAATATCGCTAATGAAATTGAGACGGAAAAAAATATTTGGCCAACTGAAGTTGATATACATGAGGGTCGAAATAGACTGAGAATAACAACGAAAGTGATTCCTTTGCTAACCAAATCGATAAAGAAATGGGAATCTATAACAGGAAAAGACGTTGAGTATGAAACTTGTCTTACCATCTTCAGAGTGGCCACCGCAACTAAAAGAAGAAACACAAAAAACAGGGTGCACCATTTTAATGCCGAAGTAGCGGGAAAAAAAACGACAGCTAGCACGAGAATTAAGAGCCCTGACAAAACAGAATATTGCTTGTGATGATATGGCAATAAAGAGTAAGGCCCTGAAAAAAGGGCATCGAAATTGGGTCAAATCCCATAGGGCGATACTGTTTCAAAAGGACTCTGAACAGATGCTTATGGCAACACGAAACAAAAATGCAAAATACCTATGGTCCTTGCTAAATCAAAAAGGAAATTGACAAGGTGAAGAACAACTTAATCCGAATAATGAAAGCAAATTGGAACAATACTTTGAAGCAAAGTACAACTGTGAGCTTACAAATGATTTATCCCCCCAAGTAACCAACAAGGAAAATGGCTGGGATATCAAATTTACGCAAAGCAAAATCCTAGCATTGATCATCAAAGCAAGCAGATCCAGAGCCCCAGGGCCAGATGGCCTGACAAATGAAATACTAAAGCAAGCACCAATGGTATGGGCAAACATGTGTTTTGTACTCTTCACAAGAATAATACAATCAATGCAGATTCCAGAATCTTGGACAACGTCAATCACTATTCCGATACACAAAAAATGAGACGGAGCATGTCCAGAGAATTATCGTCCAATATCTCTTTTGGATGTCATAGGCAAACTCTTTGCCGGTATATTACTAAAAAGATTAAGGGAATGGATTCAAACCTCTGATAATTTCGATCATAGACAAGCAGGCTTCATAGAAAACGTAGACTGTAGTCTAAATCTCCTCATTCTAAATTTACTAAAAGCAAAGACCATCCAAGAAAACCAAAAACTCTTTATTGCTTCCATAGATATGGCGGCTGCATTTGACAGTGTGGATCGACAAACTCTATGGGCCAAAATGACAGACAAAGGCTGCCCGAGAGACCTGATGGAAGCCATCAAAATCCTCCACACAAACACATCTATGCATGTTAGATTGGATCGAAAGGGAAATCTAACAAAGGCAATCGTAACAAAGTGTGGGCTCAAACAAGGATGCCCACTAGCGTCCATACTCTACAACTTTTATATCCTGAACGTTAAAGACTGTCTGGAACCACCAAGAGCTTGTTCTCCTAAAGTAGGAGAAAAAAAAATGTCTGGAAGCCTTAAACATTCATTTGAAAGAAATCAAACAAAAAATTAATCCAGAAAAATCAGTCATAATGATAATCGCAAAACCAGTTCCTACTTCAAAGAAAGTTTTCAAATGGCACATAGAGAATGAAGCAATAAAAATAGTGAAAGACACAAAATACCTAGGAGCAATCGTGAGCCCGAATTGGAGTGAGCAACCCTGGATTGATCATCTACAGAGAAAAATAGATCAACTAACATCATAGGCATTAATATTAAAAAGAAAGTTCTGCAAATTTTCCATTGTCCCGATTGTAGAATTTTACAATGCTAAAGTAATCCTTACCGTAACATACGCTGGAGAAACGGCCTTGAGAATCCCGTGGGAAACGTGGGACAAACTTGAAGCCAGATTCTGGCGTAAATTGCTGAAAATCCCTGTGTGTACCAATAAGCATTATACGGCACGAGCTGGGATTATATTCTATGCAAGCTCGAATAGTCTGGAAAACATTGGCCACCTATAGAAAAATCTCAGTAGAAGATTGTCCAAAACCGTATCAAATACTAAAGAAGGAAGGAGGAGGAATTCCCTTTTGGCCTTTGGACGAATGGAAACTAAAATGCAAGGAACTATTGCAAAACATGAACGTATCAATGAGTGCCCTATGTCAACATCCGAAGAGAGTAAAGTTTCTCCTGCTATCAATTGATTGGGCAGAAACGGAATGTGCGAGAGTGAATTCGAGTCATCATACCTTGTCCAAAAAGATAGCTAGATGCCCACAGACACTGCCAGGATATCTACAAAAAAGCGCCAATCAGAAGCATAGAGACCTAATAATGCACTTCCGTTTGGACATCCTAAGAACAAGGACAAACCTGGTCAGATACGGCCAGGCAAAAGAAAATCTTTGTAGGTTATGCAAACAAGAAGATGAAACAACTCGACACCTAATCATGTTTTGCCAAGAGCTCACAACCGAAAGGGGATGCCTATTACAACCAATACTGTCTCCAGCATGCAATCTTGATTCTGACCTATGGTGGTCAGCCCTATACGACAATCCAAATAGGAAAACTACTAAAGCCTTAGGGATTTTTCTTGAATCAATGCTAAAGAAACTTGAAATGGTGCAAAAACATAATGGACAAAATTTGGTTAACACACAGCCAAACCTGGATCAAATCTGATGCAGAACTAAGAAAGAAACAAAACAATAGGTTTGGCTTGTGTATGTGGATGAAGGAAAAATGTGTTTAAGCAAATGTTTGTATTTTTTTTACGCTGAAAGCTTTAAAAGAAAAAAAAAATCTGAATTTTGAAGTTCTCCAGCATGGGGTCTGGCATGGATTCACATGCTCATGAATATTCCCCGTCGTCAGGCTGGGAATCCTCGGTAAAGAAAAAACCAGTATCAGTTTCGTTTCTGATCTGTCTTTCGTAGTAATAACCAATCACTGGTCTCTGCGTCATACTGACCACAGCCAATGACTGCCCTCTACCTAAGCACCGCCTCTGGCAGCCATCTTCAGATTTTTACCGCACGTTCATGTGTTGGGATCCTCGTGCTATTGCTCTCGAGCGTTAGTGCTTTTTTTTCGCGCTTTTTCAAAAAAAACTTCAATTTTTTCGGTCAAAAGAGCCTCAAGCTCCACCGATCCTACATCCGATCAACGGGGACCCGTGTCGGATTCGTCTGTGCCCCTCAAGGGTGAAGATTTCGTCGAGCTACACTTCGGAGGACTCCAGAAGCTTCTCAGGCCCGGTCTCGGAGATGGCCCAGGAGAAGGGAAGCTCGACGCCCGGAAAGCTGTTCAGGGTCTGCCCTGGATGCCAGCTGCAGAACGTCTTTAACGAAGACGAACACTCTTTCTGCCTTTACTGCCTTCATGAGGACAAGACGCACGTGGAGAAGGACTGTGCGTTTTGCGGCAACATGTCGGAACGGACCATGAAGGACCGTCATCAACGTCTCGCCAACTGGCTGGAGGGTAGGAGCCCGTCTGGCGAGAAGAAGAAGAAATCCGAGCGGTCTTCTAAGACCTTTGAGGGCGCCCCGGCGACGGGGGCCCAACATAAGGCCAAGCACCGCGAGTCCGCTGGCACCGGGAGCGCCGAACGGTCGGGCTCTACGGGCGCCAGGCAGGGCGCACCCTCCCCGGTACCATCAACCACGAGCCAACGCTCTGGGTCGGGTAAGAGGAAGGCCGAGCACCCGGCGAAGCTCCTGGAGAGGCCCCGGTCGAGCTCTAAGGCAGAGGAGGAGCGTGGCAGTGCCCCCTCCCTCAAGGATAAGGCGGTGAGCGCACCTAAGGTGGTGAAGGCCTTGATCCATCCGACCAAGCCCTCTATCGAAACGGTCGCGGCGGCCCTGGCTCAGCCTGTGGAGGCTGCGCCAGTGGTGGCGACCTCAGGGCCCAGAATCTCCCTGCCTCCTCGGAGGGAGTCTTCTTTTGTGCCCATCGATAGGACCCCCGTGAAACCCTCCGTGGGGAAGAAGGGGGGGCAGGGCGTCGTCGTAGATTCGGCCTCAACCTCAGAAGAGGAGCTGATCGAGGTCTTAAGCCACGGCCTAGGCGTGGAACAAGGCCAGCCCGTCGGAATGGACCCCGACGCGGGTGACGACGACGACATCGTCGAGGATACCGACGGGGCCCCTGCTCGCCCGTCGGATTCCCCTCTGCCAGCGCCGCGAGACAACTCGGCGGCCATTTTGTTGGCCATACAGTCCTTATGCACCGAGATAAGGACGAGGCTACCGTTACCGACGGAGGAACCTCTCCCGTCGGGGGATCCAGAACCGGGACCTTCTGGTGTTCCCCCTACCAAGAAAAGAAGGATCCATCCTCCACCTCCTTTTCAACCGTCGCGCCCCGTCCAGCCCTCCTCCCCGTCCACCCGAGGGGATGATACGGGGACTGACACGGCAGCGACGGGTACGGACGACGAGGCATACGACGAGGATTTTCCGTCGTCGCCTCCCACCAGGGCTTCTCCGTCCGACGAGATCGGATCTTTCCACTCCATGATCTCCAGGGCTTCCGAGCTTTTCCAACTCTGCCCTGAGGAGAAGAAAAAGGAAGGCTTCCTTTATCAGCGGCGCGAGGCCAAGAGGAAGACGGTCCTCGCAGTGCCTCTGTTGGACGACATTTGGGATGAGGGCCTTTCCCTCCTCAAGAACCCTTCCACTACGCCAGCTAGAAGAGACCGGTACGAGAAAAAGTACCGGGTCCCGGACACGGCCCCCCTATGCCTCCGGGCGCAGCCTACCCCGGACTCCGTCGTCTCCGCGGCAGCCAGGAAGAAAGCGGGGGGGGGTGCGGCCTCCAAATCGACTTCCCCGCCGGACGGCGAGGGGAAGAAATTGGATGCTATGGGACGTAGAGTCATCTCGTCGGCAGCGACGACGATTAAAGCGGCCAACGCCTTGGCTATCGTGGCCCGCTACGACAGGGAGCTCTGGTACAAGATAGCTCCCCTGCTGGATTTTCTGCCGGACGACAAGAGGGCGGAGGCCCTTGAGATCCTCCAGGAAGGTGAAGTGGCTTCGGACCACGCCATCACCGTGGCGACGGACATCGCCGACACTGGGTTCCGCCAGCTGGGCAACGGCGTTTGCCTTCGACGTCGTGGATGGCTCAAAGCTACGGACTTTCGGCAGGACGTCCAGACCAGAGTCCTGGACATGCCCTTCGACGGGAACAACCTGTTTGGGAAGACAGTGGACGATTCCCTTCAGGCCATCAAGGCGGATACTGAGACGGCCCGGGCCCTTGGAGTCCTGCAGCAACGACGGACGCCCTTTCGGAGCGGCGGAGGCAAGGGCGCCTCCAAAGGTTCCGGCGGCGGTTTCGCTTCCTACTGTCAAGCGGCCCGCTCGTCGTCGCAAGAGGCCTACAGAGGACGAGGCAAGTCTAGCGGACCCTGCCGTTGTCGCCAAGGAGGTCAAGGCGGCAAGGCCGCGTCCAAGCAGGATTGAACCGGCCGTGGGGTCGGGCCCCCACCGAAGCACCCCGGTGGGAGGCCGGCTGGCGGGCTTCGTCAGCGTGTGGGAGTCCATCTCCACCGACCGTTGGGTGCTGGACGCCCTGGCCCGGGGCCACGCGCTCGAGTTTCAAAGAAGGTGCCCGCGCGTCCCCCCCTTGGCCAGGAAAGAACTTCACGTCCCTCAACTTCTCCTGGAGGTAAAGGCGATGCTCAGAAAGGGCGCCATCGAACTCGTCCCAAAGAGGCTTCGGGGCTCCGGAGTCTACTCGCGATACTTCCTCGTGAAGAAGAAGACGGGAGGATGGCGCCCCATCCTGGACCTGCGACGGCTGAACAAGTTCATCAAGGCGCAGAAGTTCCGGATGGTCACCCTCCAGCACGTCCTGGGTCAACTGGAGGAAGGAGACTTCCTATCGTCGTTGGATTTGGAGGATGCCTACTTCCACATTCCCATCCTAAAGGGGCACCGAAAATTCCTCAGGTTCGTGGTCCAAGGGCGTCATTACCAGTTCAAAGCCCTTCCCTTCGGACTACGGTCGGCACCCAGGGTATTCACCAAGTGCCTCGCACCGGTGGCGGCGCAGCTGCGCCGCGAGGGGATTCACGTCTACCCCTACCTGGACGACTGGCTCATCCGCGCCAAGACGAAGGAGCTCGCCGTGGTCCACACGGCAAGGACCGTCCAACTCCTCACGGACCTGGGATTCTCCGTGAACTATGCCAAATCCCACCTGGTGCCCGCGCAAGTCGCACTGTTTCTGGGAGCGAGGCTCGACACAGTGTCCCTTCTGGCCTCCCCGTCGGAGGAGAGGACCAGGACCATCTTGGGCAAGGTGCAACGGATGTTGGTGGCCGACGCGGCCAAAGTGAGATCCATCAAGTCCCTCCTCGGGATGATGTCTTCCTGCATCTACCTCATTCCCATGTGCAGGCTCCGGATGCGCCCGTTGCAAGAATTCCCGGATGCGCGCTGGATCCAGACGACGGGCAGCTTCGAGGAAAGGATCAAGCTCGACGAGAATTTCCGACGAGCGATACGGTGGTGGGGCACCCGCGCGCATCTGACGGCGGGCATGGACTTCCAGACCCCAGCCCACCAGGAGACTGTGACCACGGATGCCTCCCTGGAAGGGTGGGGAGCGCACACCGAAAATCTGCACGCGAGGGGACTCTGGCTCCCGACGGAGAAGTCCCTGCATATCAACGTCCTGGAGCTCCGTGCAGTGTTTTGGGCCCTCAGGTCCTTCCTTCCGTCCCTCAAGGGCAAGGTGGTGAGGATCTTCACCGACAACACCACCACCATGTTTTACATCAGGAAACAGGGCGGAACCAGGTCCCCAGCGCTGTCCAAGGAGGCGCAGGACCTGTGGCATTGGGCCGTCGCCCAAGGGATTTTTCTGGTGCCGTTTCATCTGGCAGGGATAAAAAACACCATCGCCGACTCACTCAGCAGGGAGCTGCGCTCGTGCCACGAGTGGGAACTACGGCAGGATCTGGTGGATCGCCTCTTCCGACGGTGGGGCACACCCCAGATCGACCTGTTCGCGACGGCGACGAACACCAAGTGCCGGAGGTTCGCCAGCAGGTTTCCCCAGACGAGGAGCATGGGCGATGCTTTCTCGTTCCCCTGGGAGGGCCTGTTCCTCTACGCGTTCCCTCCCTTGCCTCTGCTGATCCGGCTCGTCAACCAGCTCAAGAGGTCACGGTGCAGGATGATCCTCGTCGCACCTGCGTGGCCGAGGCAGATATGGTTCCCGGACCTTCTGGACTTGTCAGCGTCCCCGCCGATCAAGCTGCCGGCGGACGCGGATCTACTCTCCAGGGAAGGAGGCGCCATCCTCCACCACGACCCGAAGTCGCTGAACTTGCAGGCCTGGCTCCTGCAGCGCTAGAGTTTGGAGGATACGACATACCGGCCGATTGCAGAGAGGTTCTTGCAAAGGCCAGGGCGTCCTCGACTCTTAAATGCTACGGACACAAATGGAAGAGGTTCTCTGTCTGGTGCCACGCGCAGAAGATTAACCCTCTACGGATTACGGCTCCCCAAGTACTGCCGTACCTGCTGACGCTGGCCAAAGCTGGTTTGGCACACGCGTCCATCAAGATTCATCTTGCTGCGATCTCCCGATACACCAGAACCACGGGGCGGACGTCCTTGTGGTCTCATCGTCTGGTGAAAGAGTTCATGAAGGGACTGTTCAGATCGTTCCCGCCGGTGAAGGCTCCGGCCCCGGCGTGGGAGCTCAACGTGGTGCTGACCAAGCTCATGGGACCTCCGTTCGAGCCTCTGCACTCGGCCCCGTTGAAGTTTCTATCGTGGAAAACAGCTTTTCTTGTGGCCATCACCTCCGCACGACGAGTGGGAGAGATCCAGGCCCTTTCCTGCAAGGCCCCGTACTTGACTTTCCACGACACGAGGGTAGTGCTCAGGACGCACCCCTCCTTCATGCCCAAGGTACCGTCGGACTTCCATCTCAACGAACCCTTGGTGTTGCCTGTGTTCTTCCCGTCGCCTTCGTCGCCGGCTGAGAGGACTTTGCACTCGCTGGATGTAGCTAGAGCGCTGAAGTTCTACGTGGACCGCACGAAGGGTTTTCGGAAGACGTCACAACTCTTTGTGAACTTTGGACCTGTCAATCAGGGGAAGGCTCTCTCGAAGGCTTCCATCTCCAGATGGCTCTCCGGCTGTATCATGTACTGTCACCGGTTGGCAAACCGACCGCTGCCTGGCCGTCCGAGAGCCCATTCCACCAGAGCGATCGCAGCTACCACGGCGTTCCTATCTGGTGTGCCCCTGCTGGACATATGCAGGGCTGCTACGTGGAGGTCGACGCACACCTTCACGAAATTCTACTGCGTCGACCGGGATCCCAGGGAGGAGTCCAGGGTCGGCCAAGCAGTGCTGCGCAACCTGTTCGCCTGAGGTGAGCCTGGTGAGGAGGTAAGATGCTTAATGTTGAGTTGATGTGATGCTTAATGTTGAGCCTTTGCCACCTCCCGTGGTTGTGCGTGTGTGTACTGCTATGTATTCTTTATTCATGAGCATGTGAATCCATGCCAGACCCCATGCTGGAGAAGGAACAAGTTACTTACCTGTAACTGTTGTTCTCCAGCATGGGTCTGGCATGGATTCACATGCGAACCCTCCCGCCTACCCCTCTGCGGCTCTTCACTTGGTCATACTGCCACTTCACGTGCTTCCAAATCTGAAGATGGCTGCCAGAGGCGGTGCTTAGGTAGAGGGCAGTCATTGGCTGTGGTCAGTATGACGCAGAGACCAGTGATTGGTTATTACTACGAAAGACAGATCAGAAACAAAACTGATACTGGTTTTTTCTTTACCGAGGATTCCCAGCCTGACGACGGGGAATATTCATGAGCATGTGAATCCATGCCAGACCCATGCTGGAGAACAACAGTTACAGGTAAGTAACTTGTTCCTTCTCCAGCATGGGGTCTGGCATGGATTCACATGCTCATGAATATTTCTCGTCGTCAGGCTGGGAATCCTCTGTAAAGAAAAACTCAGTTTCGGTTCTGATCTGTCTTTCGTAGTAATAACCAATCACTGATCTCTCCGTCATACTGACCACAGCCAATGACTGCCATCTCCCTAAGCCCCACCTCTGGCAGCCATCTTCAGATTTTTACTGCACGTTCAAGTGTTGGGAGTCCTCGTGCTTAGCTCTCGAGCTTTTGCTGCGTCTTTCGCGCTTTTTCACTTTTTTCGGTTAATCGAGCCTCAAGCTCCACCGTTTCTACTCCCGTTAATGGGTACCTGTTGCGGGATTTTCATACGCCCCTCAAGGGTGAAGATTTCGTCGAATCAACCTCTTGGAGGATTCCAGAAGATTTGCGGCCTACTTCGAGATGGCCCAGGACGTGAGTTCGTCACCCGGACCAAAGCTGTTTCGCAGCTGCCCTGGATGCGGGCTGCAGAATGTGTTTGAGGACGAACATTTGCGATGCCTCTACTGTCTTCATGGGGACAAGACTCATGTAGAGAAGGACTGCCAGTTCTGCAAGAACTTGTCGGGGCGGACCATGAGGGACCGTTGATCCCGTCTCGCCAGCTGGTTGGAGAAGGGCTCAACGGGTGAGAAGAAGAAGAAAGGGTCCGAGCGGGCTTCTAAGTCCTGTGCGGGCGCCCCGGCGACGGGGGCCCAACACAGGCCAAGCGCCGCAAGTCCGCTGGCTCTGGGAGCGCCGAAAGGTCGGGCTCTTCGGTCGCCAGGCAGGGCGCACCTTCCACGGCACAGTCAACCACGAGCCAGCGCTCCAGTTCGGGGAAGAGGAAGTCCGAGACCCCGGGTAAGCTTCGGGAGAAGCCCCGTCCGATCTCGGGAGAGGGGGAGCGAGGCGTCGCCCCTCCCCCTAAGGAGAATGCCCAGGACGCACCTAAGGTGGTGAAGGCCCCTACCCAGCAGGCAAAGGCCTCTATCGAAGCGATTGCGGCGACTCTGGCCAAGCCGGCAGAGACCCCGCCAGCGGAGACTGTCTCCGGGACTAGAGTTTCCCTGCCGCCAAGGAGGGAATCCTCTTTTCAGCCCATCCTCATGGGCCCTGTGATGGAAAAAGGGGGGGGGACCACGGTAGCCTCCTCGAGCTCGGAGTCAGCCTCGGAGGGGGAACTGACCGAGGTCGTGAGGAATCTCGAAGTCCAATTCGAGAAGGTTCGATCCCGCAAGGAAGATCCTCGGGAGATAACCGAGGAAGACGACGATGGCGAGGAAGAGCAGCCTTCCCTTCCGGCGCAGCCAGAACCTAGGCCTCAGGATAGCTCGGCGGCCATTTTGTTTGCGATCCAGTCCTTATGCTCTGAGATGAGGACGAGATTACCACGGCCCAGGCCGGAGGACCCGCATCCTGGCCCGTAGGGAAGTCCTCAGAACAAACGACGGAGGACCCAACCCTCTCCTCCACTCGCCCCCGTAAGGTCTGCAGTTCCCTCCTCATCCTCCCACGAGTCGCGAGATGACGGTGCGGTGGGCTCGACGACGGGTTCTGAGGGCGACGACGGAACGGGTCTCCCGTCGCACAGGCCTCTCCGCCCGACGAGATTGGCTCATTCCACGCCATGATCGCCAGGGCGTCCAAATTTTTCCAGCTCTGCCCGGAGGAGCAGAAAAAGGAAGGTTTCTTCTATTAGCGCCGGGAGGCCAAGAGGAAGACTGTCATCGAGGTGCCTCTAATCGATGACATCTGGGAGGAGGGCCTGTCGGTACTCAAGAACCCCTCGACAGCACCAGCCAAACGGGACCGGTACGAGAAGAAGTACCGGGTACCCGAGACCGCTCCCCTGTGCCTCAGGGCCCCACCACCACCAGACTCGGTCGTCTCGGCGGCGGCGAAGAAGAAAGCGGCGGGGTCAGGAGTCTCAACATCGAATTCCCCTCCGGACGGTGAGGGTAAGAAATTGGACGCCATGGGGCGACGGGTCATTTCGTCAGCAGCGACGACGATCAAAGCGGCCAACGCCCTGGCGATCGTGGCCCGTTACGACAGGGAACTCTGGTTTAAGCTGGCCCCCATATTAGACTTCCTACCGGACGACAAGAGGTCCGAGGCCCTGGAAATACTTCAAGAAGGCGAGGTGGCGTCGGACCACGCCATAACGGTGGCAACCGATATTGCCAATACCGGGTTCCGCCAGCTGGGCAACGGAGTTTGCCTACGACGACGGGGTTGGCTCCGGGCGACCGACTTCCGTCAGGACGTCCAGACCAGGGTGTTGGACATGCCGTTTGACGGCAGCAACTTGTTCGGGAAGGTGGTGGACGAATCCCTCCAAGCCATAAAGACGGAAACGGAGACGGCCCGTGCCCTAGGAGCCCTTCAGCAACGACAGCCCTTTCAGAGCTCCGGAGGCAGACAGGGGGCCTCCAAGGGATCCAGCGGTGGCTCGTCGTCCTACCGCCAGGCAGCACTCTCCTCGTCTCAGGAGGCCTACAGGGGTCGCGGCAAGCAGGGAGCGCCTCGCCGCCGTCGGCAAGGTGGCCAGGGCGGCAAGGCCACCACCTCCAAGCAGGACTGAACCGGCCGTGGCCTTGGGCCCCTGCCGAAGCACCCCGGTGGGAGGCCGGCTGACGAAGTTCGTCGGCGTGTGGAAGTCCATCTCCACCTACCAATGGGTGCTGGATACCCTGGCAAGAGGACACTCCTATCGAATTCCTGAAGAAGTGCCCTCACGTTCCACCTGTGGCCAGGAAGGAAAATCACGTCCCGCAACTGCTGTTGGAAGTACGGGCTATGCTCAGTAAAGGTGCCATCGAGCTCGTCCCGAAGAGGCTCCGGGGCTCCGGGGTGTACTCAAGGTACTTCTTCGTCAGGAAGAAGACGGGCGGCTGGCGCCCCATCCTGGACCTTCATCGTTTGAACAAATGCATCAGGTCACAAAAGTTCAGGATGGTCACCCTCCAGCACGTGCTGGGACAGCTGGAGGAAGGCGACTTTCTATCGTCACTGGACCTGGAGGATGCATACTTCCACGTTCCCATCCTCAAAAGTTCCTCAGGTTCGTCGTCCAGGGACGTCACTACCAATTCAGAGCACTGCCGTTCGGATTGAAGTCGGCCACCAGGGTCTTTACCAAGTGCCTAGCACCTGTGGCGGCGCGGCTGCGCCTGCAAGGGATTCACGTCTACCCCTACCTGGACGACTGGCTCATCCGCTCAAGGACGAGGGAACTCGCCGTCGAACACACTGCGAGGACCGTCCAGCTACTCACAGACCTGGGATTCGCCATAAATTACCCAAAGTCCCACCTGGTGCTGTCGCAGGTGGCCCTGTTTCTGGGAGCGAAGCTCGATACAGTGAAGCGCCTGGCGGCACCGTCGGAAGAACGAACACCATTCTGGGCAAAGTGCAGCGCCTGATAGCCACGGACGTGGCCATGGTGAGGTCCATCAAGCCCCTCCTGGGGATGATGACCTCTTGCATCTACCTGTTGCGCCTCTGCAGACTACGGATGCGCCTTCTTCAAGAATTTCTCGACGCCTGTTGGATGCAGGCGACAGGCACCTTCGAAGACGGGGTCCCCCTCAACGAGGTGTTCCGGCGGGCGATTCAGTGGTGGGGCGTTCGAGCTGGCAAGGACTTTCAGACGCCGGCGTACCAGGAGACGGTGACGACGGCCGCTTCCCTGGAAGGTTGGGGTGCCCACACCGGAGATCTCAACGCAAGAGGCCTCTAGCTCCGGGAGGGGAAGCTCCTGCACATCAACATCCTAGAACTCCGAGCCGTGTTCTGGGCTCTCAAATCGTTCCTCCCGTCGCTCAAGGGCAAGGTGGTGCGGATCTTCACGGACAACACCACGACAATGTTTTACATACGGAAGCAGGGAGGCACCAGATCCCCAGCCCTATCCAAGGAGGCACAGGTTCTGTGGCACTGGGCGGTCACCCAGGGGATGTTCCTGGTTCCCTTCCACCTGGCAGGAGAAAGAAACGTCATCGCCGACTCGCTCAGCAGGGGGCTGCGCACGTGTCACGAGTGGGAGCTGCGCCAGGATCAGGTGGATCAACTCTTCCGACGATGGGGCAAACCCCAAATCGACCTGTTCGCAACAGAGACAAACTTGAAGTGCCAGAGGTTCGCCAGCAGGTTTCCCCAGCCGAGAAGCATGGGCGATGCGTTCTCGTTCCTCTGGGACGGCCTATACCTGTATGCGTTCCCTCCGTTTCCGTTGCTGCTTCAACTCATCAACCAGCTCAAGAGGTCCCGGTGCAGGATGATCCTCGTCGCACCAGCGTGGCCGAGGCAGAAATGGTTCCCGGACCTTCTGGGCTTGTCAACGTCCCCATCCATCAAGCTGTCGGCAGACGCGGATCTTCTCTCCAGAGAAGGAGGCGCCATCTTCCACCACGACCCGGCGTCGCTGAACCTGGAGGCTTGGCTCCTGCAGCGCTAGAGTTTGGAGGCTACGATATACCGGCCGACTGCAGAGAGGTTCTTGCAAAGGCCAGGGCGTCCTCGACTCTCAAATGCTACGGTCACAAGTGGAAGAGGTTCTCAATCTGGTGCCGAGCACAGAAGATCAACCCCCTACGGATTACGGCCCCTCAAGTGCTGCCGTACCTGCTATCGCTGGCAAAGGCTGGGCTAGCCCATGCCTCCATTAAGATTCATCTGGCAGCGATCTCCAGATATACCAGAACCACAGGACGGACGTCCCTGTGGTCCCATCGACTGGTAAAAGAGTTTATGAAAGGACTGTTCCAGTCGTTCCCGTCGGTGAAGGCCCCGGCATGGGAACTTAACGTGGTGCTGACCAGGCTCATGGGGCCCCCATTCGAGCCGATGCACTCCGCACCGATGAAGTTTGTGTCGTGGAAGTCTGCATTCCTGGTGGCCATTACCTCTGCACGACAAGTGGGAGAGATCCAGGCCCTATCCTGCAAAGCACCTTACTTGACTTTCCATGCCTCGAGGGTGGTGCTTAGGACGCACCCCTCCTTTATACCCAAGGAGCCGTCGGACTTCCATCTTAACGAGCCCCTGGTGTTACCATATTTCTTCCCGTCTCCTTCGTTGCCGGCCGAGAGGACTTTGCACTCGCTGGATGTGGCTAGAGCGCTGAAGTTCTACGTGGACCGTATGAAGAGTTTTCGGAGGACATCACAGCTGTTTGTGAACTTTGGACCTGTGAATCAAGGGAAGGCTCTCTCAAAGTCTTCTATTTCCTGATGGCTCTCCGGCTGCATCATGCACTGCCACCGGTTGGCTAACTGACCGCTGCCAGGCCGTCCGAGAGCCCATTCGACCAGAGCGATCGCTGCTACTACGGCGTTCCTATCTGGTGTGCCCCTGCTGGACATCTGCAGGGCTGCTACGTGGAGGTCGACGCACACCTTCACAAGATTCTACTGCGTCGATCGGGATTCCAGGGAGGAGTTCAGGGTCGGCCAAGCAGTGCTGCACAACCTGTTCGCTTAAGGTGAGCCTGGTGAGGAGGTAAGAGATGCTTAATGTTGAGTTGTTGTATTGCTTAATGTTGAGCCTTTTGCCACCTCCCGTGGTTGTGCATGTGTGTACTGCTATGTATTCTTATATTCATGAGCATGTGAATCCATGCCAGACCCCATGCTGGAGAAGGAACAAGTTACTTACCTGTAACTGTTGTTCTCCAGCATGGGTCTGGCATGGATTCACATGCGAACCCTCCCGCCTACCCCTCTGCGGCTCTTCACTTGATCATACTGCCACTTCACGTGCTACCAAATCTGAAGATGGCTGCCGGTGGCGAGGCTTAGGGAGATGGGAGTCATTGGCTGTAGTCCGTATGACGCAGAGATCAGTGATTGGTTACTACCACGAAAGACAGATCAGAAACGAAACTATTACTGATTTTTCTTTACCGAGGATTCCCAGCCTGACGACAGGGAATATTCATGAGCATGTGAATCCATGCCAGACCCATGCTGGAGAACAACAGTTACAGGTAAGTAACTTGTTCCTTTTCATTCCTTCCCTTCACCTGTCATCAGCTCCCAGGATTTTCCCAGCTGTTGGCTGTGGTGAACGCTTTGCTTGGCTTACATTTTCTGTCAACTTTCCAAAAATTCCCACTACCTTTCAAATGCTCCTGGTCATTGGAATTGTGGCAGAGACCTGACCAGGCAGTGCTTTTCCTCCCGAAGACTCATCAGCATTGTCCAGATGTTACAGCAGTTTCTCGGATCCAATCCCTTTTAACTACCTTCTGTTTCTCATGGCCTCTTGCCCCTCTATCGCATGAATTCTGCTTCCGCAGAAGGTAGACTAGCATCATATAGCCTTTATTTGACATTTTTGTCATTTGCCATAACGCATGATTATCAGAAAATTAAAAAATAAAAACAAGATACATAAAAGCCCAAACTGCATCATTTAACAATGGGAATTTCTAGAATATACTCGCAAAAGTGGTGGTTCACCAAAGGTGAAGTACTAGCCCTATGGCGAAAACATATCCTAGCTACACAATGAATCTATAATGGCTACACGATATGAGAATTAATTGGCTAGGATAAGTGCACAATACATCAAATTCCAATTGTAAGCGATAAGCAATTCAATCTCCTAACATTGTGTGCCCAAGTTTCACAATATTCGAACACAGTAATTACAATTATACTTGTAGATTTTGTAGGCAGAATCAAAAAGTGCAAGTAGCAAAAAAAGTGTATATGATTGATACAATTTATAACAAGTTAGATACACAAATGTTGATAAGGTAGAATATGTGGCTGCTGCGCTGCCAACGGTCTCAATTCAAAGGCCACATGACAGGCCTCTTACAAGGGATAACTGTTTAGAGCACAAAGTTTACTTGTCGGCTGACATCTTGCTGGTATAGGGAATCTTGCAAAAGACACTTGGAGCAAGCATGTATTGATTTTTATTTCCTCCCATGAGTGGCAACTGTTGCTAAGTTCTTGATGATCTCTTCGCCCTTTAAATGATCTTTTGGCTTCAGTGTTAACCAGAAGTGGTAGTCCCCACACTCAAATTTCTGTCATCCTGCTGGACTGAAAAGGTTCAGGTCCACCCTAAACCTTAGTTCTCTGGACAGGGCCAAGAGACTGCAGTATCTAGAACTTCTGGACATGTCTGTTCATGCTTCCTCTCCGCTCCTAAGGAGTGTCTACCTGGAGTCCCAGTTGGAGGGCAGCATCCTACATCAGAGCCCATTCAGTCTCAGCCTATATCCTTGTTTGCCGAGAAGTTGACGCACAAGGAGTGGGACATCCGTCTGCTATGATCCTTTTGTTCATGAGCCTGCTGTTGATTTTCTCAGAGGCTGCAAGAGGCTTTCATTCTCTGGCTGATGTCACAACAAAGGCTTGTATCTTCTAACTAAGTGCTCAGTCTTCACCTTGCCGTCAGTGAGAGGTTAACGAAAGGGTCCACCACCCAGTGTGCTGTACCTGGGGATATAGCATGGGGAGAATCAACTAGCTACCTGTTTTTTCCTCACATATAGAAGGCTCGGGGTCACCACACGATGAAAAAGGACAACATATGTTTCTTTAATGGACCCACATCAGAGTAAAGTAAAGGACCTGATTACTAAAGACAACTATGAAAGCATGTTGCATGCACTTTGGGCCCTTGTCAACTCCATCTATTTGGAAACTGACCATCAAACTGGAAGAAAGATAACCTGGCGTACCGAATGTTCAAGCATTCGGCCATGTTGGAGGGAGCAGAGGAGAAGGTTCATTGGGCAATGGAGGAGTGGCAGTCCACTCGGTTGGCACTGGCTCCACTTGCAGTGCCCTGGAGCAGTGCTCCTGCTTGGGTTTGATAGGATTCCAAGATGGTGGATGGCCCTTAACAGCATGGGGTCCATGTAGTGCAGAGCTCCCACCCCTCCTTGCAAATTGAATCACCTGTGCCGCAAACCCAATTTAAGAATGACTCATACACGAACATTAGCCCCAGGTAATAACCCTCTACTGAAGAACAACCCCCCGAGGAAGGGGTTAGGGAACCTGTACAAGCATGGCTCGAGTAATCCTGTCTGTGAGCTCTTAGACGGAGAGAGGTGAGTCAGACAGGGTTCAGAGCATTTGGAGAAGGCAATTATTTGGGGGAAATAACGAAGGAGGGAGTAGTGCGTAAGGAGATGGTGGGAAAGACGTAAAGCAGTGAAGGAGTAGAGGGGCAGGAGGTTGAGAAGAGGTAGTTCGGAAGAAGTGAACATCGTAAAGACTATAGTATCAGCATGAAGGAGGAAGGTAGTTGTTGGGCTAGGGAAGCTGCACACCAGTAAGGGAGAGTTTTTGGACCTCAGTAGAGAAATCAAGTGCCAGGCCTAAGGGCTACAGAGTGGTCAAAAGGGCTGAGGAACCTGGACTTGACGTCAAAACTGGTTTAGTTAGAAGGGGTGGTAGAATGAGCATATGGCAAGGCGTTGAGGGGGTAGGGGGTGCTGTAAGACTAGGACACTTGGAGAAGGAGGTGGGGAAAGGTCCCCGCCCAAACCACACGAGAGCAAGGATCACCCCAACTTCCTGAGAGATCTGGGTCCTGATTCTCGACATATACACCATATTTAATCATGCCATGTTTGTCATGTAAATATTTTGACTAGATAAACTGGGAAACTATTTTGAAGTGTTGTAAGGAACCTTTGCACTGTGGAGACTAAACAATGAATGAGGTAGAAATAAAGTTCAACGGAAATTCCGGAATTAGTCGGATGGCTTTGACAAACTACAAGTTCAGGGGAGCAAAGTACCTAAATGGCTTCTCAAGTTTCTAGCGGGTCCCTTCAAGGTTAAATGTTTGTGCTGCAGCAAAGTCTTTGGGTTCAGGACTGGCCTTCTTCCGGGATCTTTGATTCACGAAAAGTACTTGTTGCATGGGGTCATCTCTCCTTTCTTTCTCCTTCGCTTATGTGACCTGGCCTTACTAGTTTGTTTGTTGGCTTTCTCCTGGATCCACAATGTCTGGTTTTTGACAGGCATGTTATCAAGAGAGAAGGCACAGACAACAAAACTCCAGTTTCAACAAGCTTTATTAAAATGCCAGGATGATGAAAGGCATACTTGCCCTATAAATAAGGTATGGACTTCTCTTTCCTAAAGAAAACTAAGGAAAGTGAGTCCAAATGAAAGTTCTGTCTGTGTCCAAAACCTATGCTTACCCTCACATCTAGAAATTAACAAAGTGTGGGATTCTCCTCAACCAAAATAGTGTTCAAAATTTGTCACAGCTGTTCTCAGCTTAAGTTAATGCTGGGCCTTCTGCTTCAGGCTTAATACAGTTCCAATAGTTGGCAGTCTAACCAATGTTCCACTAAATCTTGTGGTTCCTACCCCCACGTTGAATTTAGCACAATTCTCAAAAAGGGGTTCTCATGATTCCCTTGCCCAAGATTGCACTGTAGTATTCATATGACTTGCCACAAAGTCTCATGCATGTCACCATCAAGGCCCCCCCCCTTGGTCTAGAGGCAGTGTCAGACCACACAGTCCACCCATCACTTGACACGCAACCAGGAGCCCTTTGCTTCTTCTTGACTTGATTTGCACTGTATGCAAACTTCACAGTGGGGAACTCGCAGGTCTAGGTGCAGTTGTCAGACCACACGGTCCACCCATCTCAGGTTGCGCAACCATAAGTTCCCTCCTTTGGCCTTCCTTGCAACAGTCTTGCACATCAGTCTTTGGCAAGTCTTCTCCACATTGTCAACCTCTTTGCTTTAGTTCTTTTAACAATGCTGCTGTCATGCAGCCTGACATCCCTGTCAGTTCGTTTGCCAATGTTCGTTTCAGTGTTTAGTATGCTGGTATTTAATATGCCTTGGTTTTAATTCAAACACTTTCCATTCCGCTCAGCATTTAATATTGCATATTTTCATTCACACTGTACTTCTCATTCAGT
The DNA here is from genome assembly GCF_040938575.1 of Ambystoma mexicanum. Lineage (NCBI taxonomy): Eukaryota > Metazoa > Chordata > Amphibia > Caudata > Ambystomatidae > Ambystoma > Ambystoma mexicanum. Next base: position 255,580,782 of record NC_090939.1, read on the forward strand.
TTTATATTCAAGATTGCGTATTTGCATTCAAGCAGTTCTTTTCGTTCAGTTTGATATTCAGGAGGAAGTAGTTGCATTCAGTTCCGTTAACCACTACTTCCTTGCCTGTGGTTCCCTGGGAGCGCTCTGGTGCTTCCAAGTCATCTGACCCTCACTGGCTCTTCATGCTCGACCGCAGCAGTCCCTGCTGCTCCTGCTCTCCTGCTCGCCAGCCGGGATGCAGGCTGCCTTCCTTGCCAGGCACTTCTCTGCACTGCCAGTGATCGGAGCTGCTGCGGATTGCAGCGGTTCTGCTCTTCACTTGTTTTACAGCTCCAGCTTCCTCCTTCACTTGCACAGGTTCCTGGTCCTGCACCCACCAGGCGACTTGCTCGCTCTGGGTCTTGTGGGTCCTCTGGGATCGTGGCCAGTCTCCTGACCTCCTGGTCTCTTCCTCCAGGGCAGCTCTATCCTTATAGTAAGGCAGCTCTCTCTCCTTGCACCAAGGCGGCTCTTTTCTCTTTGATTTGGGCTCCACCTTTTATACAAATGAGCCTAGTTAATAGGTCTTGGATCTGTATTTAGCTGGTATTCCCTGACTATAACAAATCCAATTACTGGGACATGCCTGACCTTCAGTAGTGGATGTCTGCATACTCCTTCTTTGGCCTAGCACTATAGTGGTGTTTCACATAGGAAGTGTGTACTACTCCGAGTCCCCTCTTCTCTCAGTACCAGGTAGGGATGAATGGGGCATTGTGGGTTGGGAATGTATATAACCCATAGAGGCTGAGGAAGGGTCAAATAAATCAGTGGTATTAAAGCGGGGGTGTACCATGTCTCGCCCACGGTCACACTCGCCCCAATCCCCAAGGACGCTCCACCAGGTGATCCTCTCTTGTCCAACCCCAGGGCCGGGATCCAAATGCAATGGCACAGAAGATCCCTGGAGAGTAGATGCAAGTGTACCCTCAGGTTTCTCACACTGGTCCTCGAGACAGTCTTTCAATCACATTGCTGGGCTTCTATAGGCACCTCCCACTGTTCTGGAGCACACAGTCCAGGGGAGCTTGGCAGGATGAGTTTGGCCAACTCTTCTGCCTCTCTCGAAACGTCCCCTGCTGTACTCTGATCTCTCTGCCCTCCTTTCTTCCAGACTCCCGCTTCCTTATCTGCCCTCTTCATGGTCTTCCAACTCTAACCATTGTGCATTTCAGTCAATGGTTTCAATGTCCTAAATCGTTATATAAACTCTTGGTCTCCTTTTAGAACCATCCGGGATCGGTATACTTTTTTAAAATTTTAACTCTGTATTGTTTTTTACACATCATTTAGATAACACGCCACAAATTACATAACATTCATTCTAGCACGTCGTGCCGGGAGTGTCCATCTTCATTGTCTCAGCGCACGATCTTGGTCGTCTATACTCTGATCTCTCGTAACTTATTTGCAGCTGGATATCTTCACCTTTAGGGTTATCTAACATTAAGTCCATCTCTCCTCTGCTAACTTGGGCTTTTCTTAACCATATCTATACATGTGTGCGTTCCATGCAGGGCGCTGTAGTGTGAGTACCCCCTGGATTACTTATGCATTTTCCTCCCGACAACTTCCAGTCTCAACTGATTTAGAATCGCCTGGAGGACTTTCGCCGGTGGTGCTTGCTTTGTGTTTGTCGGACCTGTCCAATGTCGGGTTGAGTGCGCAGTAGAAATCTCCTGCCCAGATGTAGGTCGCCTCCCTCTATGGGACTAGTCAAGGTGCAAGTGACCTGAAGAACTTTGTGGTGTCATGATTTGGGGTGTATGTATTCACTAAACAGTTCTTTGTTTTCTAACATTCCGTGCATTATGATCAACCTACCCTCCTTTTCTTCTTGCGTTATAAGCTGGAACCGGATGTTGGGGGCTACCCACGTTGGTGGTACTCTGGCATCGGTTTAGCCATACATTTGTCCTCCCCACTTTTTGCTATTTTGGACTGCTTTTCTTTCATCAAGTGGAATTCCTGCAGCATTGCCACCTGCACTTTCTGTTCAACCAAGCATACACTCTGGGGTGGGAAACACCCGAGGATAGCCCTCAAAACCTTCCAACGTTCAGTCTGGGAAGGGGGGAATAGGGCTCCCGAACATCCAAATCTACTACTGGGCGACCCAAATGGCGACGGTAAACGACATGTTACATGGTAACCCATTAATCCCCCCTATAAGGACCGAAATAGCTGCAAGACATGTGTCCCCGATTGAAAGCCTCTACAACCAGCAGAAGCGCCCTCCCGAATGCACGATAGTTGCGCATACAGCCCAAGTATGGAAGGAAGTACATAAATACATAGGTTGGGACAACAAAATCACCCCAGTCCAGCCCATCTGGAATAATGCCCACCTTACAGGTCTCAGTAACCTCCCGAAATGGCCAAACTGGGTGGCAGCCGGTATACAAACCATCCAGCAAATATATGTAAACAATCAGATAATATAGTTTGCAGAGATCTCGACAACATACGATCTTTCAGCCACCGAAAAGTACCACTATGGACAACTACAACATGCACTTACCGAACAAAGGGCCCAGCTGTCGGACATGCCGGAGTGTACGCCCATAGAAAGAAACGTAGTTATAGACAATGTGAAGAACAAGGTCACATCTACCATGTATAATGCCATCTCCTCGTTTGCCACGAAAGAACTGTTGAGCCTGAAAACAAAATGGGAAAGAGATGTGGGCCCAATATTACCCGAAGAATGGATCTCAACTTTGATGTATCCTAGGGACACTGCAATCTTGGCAAGAATCAGACTCATCCAGCTGAAAATACTTCACAGAATAGATTACCCTTGAGTAGCATTGTACAACTGGGGTAAAACGACTGATCCCAAATGCCTACGCTGCAAACAAGGGAAAGGAACCTTCTACCACATCCTCTGGCAATGTACACGAATACAAAACTTCTGGCATAAATGTAGTGAACGACTCTCAAGGGTCATGTGCAGACCAATCCCAACAGACCCCAAACTCCTTCTCCTGGGAATTGAAGAGGAAGGGGATATGTCTCGCTTTGAAAAGCTGTTACTCCCTCAACATCCACAGCAATAGCCAAAAGAAACATCGAGCAACTGTGGGGCTCGGAAACAACTCCAAAGTATGATCAATGGATATCAGACGTAGATGCTATCGTTCTAATGGAACGCCGAGTCTACCAAGCTAGAGGCTTCCCAGGTAAGGCAGACAAAATCTGGGGGAAATGGGGAACAGATGCTGTAAGTCACGCACAGAACAAACAAATGGACCCGGGGGTACAGCCTTGCCCCGGTCACAGAATACAATATCACCTGTCACCACTTGAATGAGACAAACAAGAGAATGCCAATTGCTGTTTTAATTCTATCTGTATCTTATTTAATCTGTGTTTCTATATATTTATATATCCATCCAGTACATGTTCACACTGCTCTACCATTTGTATGCACGGTTATACGCTTGTGTATTGAACATCTTTGTATTATGGGACGAAAATGCAATAAAAATGTATTAAAACACCAAGCATACACTCTTAGTCTCTTGACGTAATTATTCAGCCGTCATACATTCCAAGTGGCTATTTTGATCATCAGGGCACATTTTGGCAGCTCATGCTGTGGCCCATCTTTTCCCATGGGCCCGTTTTGTTCTCTCTAACGTGCCTTCTGGCCTCTTCCTCTGGTGTTTTGCTTTCTACTTCCCCTACTGGTGTTTGATCTTCCTCTTCCCATGCGACTCTGCTCGGAGTTGGCTTTGCTAGGTTCCGTTGCCCTTCAGGTGTCTGGTGATACTTCCTCTACTTTCGTGCTTTTGTCTTTTTTCTTCGTGCACCCTTGTGATGTTCTTTGTGTCTAGTAATTGCTCCCCTTCTCGTGCCACCTTTCAACCAACAAACTTTAACTGTTCAACGCCCAGCCACCCTCCCCCTGCTCGGGCTCCGCTGCTTTCATTGCACAGTCCCAGTTCCCTGAGGCTGGCCCACCGTAGCGCGATGCCTTAGAACTGGCATTTCAAACTTTTTATGTTCTGTGGGGTTGTTGTGACGTCCATCAGAGCAGCCTAGGGATCATTCTCCTCTGTCTCCTGGTATAGATTTCTTCTGGTCTTGTATTTTATATTTGGTGTCTTCTGCGTTCTTTTAGGTCCTTACAGTCTCTTCCACCGGTACCTTACTGCGGTGCGTTCCTATCATTATGCATATTTCTGGCGTTTAGTTGGGATATTCCTTGCTGGTCCATCCACTCATGGGCTTCCTCCGTGGTTTCAAAGATATGGGTTCTGCCGTTTCATAGCATTTCCAGTTTGGCGGGGTATACTAGCATATATCTGACGTTTGCATTTGAGTCGTTACTTTGTTGGACCAAATCTTGCTCTTTGCACTAATATTGTGTAGTCTGGGTAAATTGCTATGCTGGAGGAGTTTCTGGTGATCACGCCTCCTTTTCTTGAAAATGTATCTTTTCCCGGTCCTTAAAGGTCATGATTTTGACTATCATGGGTCTTGTGGTGGAGGCTGGGGGGGGGGGGGTACGTTGGGTGGCAGTTTTGGTCAGGGCTCTGTGGGCTCTTTGTGCTGCAAAGCCCTGCGATAGTATCTCAGCGCCTACTTCTTTTAACAGTAGATTCTCTACATAATTCGTGGGGTCCTTGCCTTTGCCTTCCTATCCTTCCAACAGTCCGACAATGCATATGTTATTTCTTCGTGCTCTCCCTTCTGCATCTTTGGCTCTGTGCTCGAGGGTTTGTATTCAACCCAGCATGTCTGTCACCTAGGATTGGGCAGTGGTGATGCTATTGCTGTTATTCTGCACTTGCTGCTCGGCCGTACTCACTCCGTCTGCCAGAGCTCGAACGTCTTGTCTCCATAGTCCCACGTCCACTATTACTTCATCTAACTTGTGTTCAAGCGATGTCTTCAGCGCTGCAATTGCTTCCAGGCTGGGGCCGTCGTCTTGTCGCACTGTGTGCTGTTCTGCTCCAGCCGTGCTCGTACTGGCATTCACCAGGTTGTGTTGGCTAGTGTCTTTGCGAGCGTAGGATTCCATGCTGGTCTCCTTACCCTTGCCCCCACGTTGTTTCTCCGGCATGTCCTGGTGTCTCAGTTCTTGATGATTCCTGTGCGTTTCTGCCCTTTCTCAAGTGGCTGGTTTGCGTGGTGTGGTCCAGTTGCTCAGGTGCGGGAGGATACTGCACTTGTTTCTGGGCCTTCTGCGCACTGCTCCGTTGTTTACGTGGCTTGCTGCTCAATTTTGTGTGTCAGACTCTGGTCTACTTCCCCCGCACCCCCTCCACCTGCTTGATCCGGCCTCAGTGCCATTGGTTCTGGTTTCTCGTTACCTTTCTGCTTCTCTTTTGTTCCCAGGGGTGTGGGCTTGGATAGGTTGCGGGGGATGCATGCTTCATGTCTCTCCGCTTTCTCACCATGTGTGTTCTCGGTATTAGTGCAGCGCTGTGGTTCTTGCCGCCTTGACTACATGGGTCTAGGCGACCCCGTCTCTCCTTCCCCTGGGTCCAGTGGGGATTGCGTGTTGTGCAGCCTCTGCCCTTCCCGCCGTTGTTTGTGCCATGTGTTGGTTGCTCGGTGGGGTTGTCCCCCCCCTAACCCTCTCACTGTATGTGCAGCTTGCTTGCACTGCTGTGGGTCTGCTGAGTGTTAGACTGCTGGGGATGGTCTTTTTCCCTGCTCTGTCAAGCTCCAGGGTCTCATGCCTGCCACTATCCCACCCCGTGCTCTGTTCGGTTTGTTGTGCAGTTTCAATGGTTTGTGTTCTCCCATGTGCACCGCCCGTCTCCAGGTGGAGGCGGGCCCCCTCGGCTTCCACAGGTTTACGCTGTATGCAAGATGTCGCTGAGTTCCCCCAGTGTGTTGGTTATGTTAGCACTCTGCGCCTGTGAGCCCTCTTATTCATCAGCCCCCCACGGGCCGTGGTAGGGATTCAGGATTCAAGGGGAGGGGGTTCTTTGCCTTGTGTCGTGTGTTCGTTGCCTTCGCCCCTTGTGTTAAGATGGATTTCTGAACTCTGACTTGATGGACAGAGGTTCAGAAGGCCAGCCTAGTTTCTTGAAACTGGGTAAGCTCTGGACAAGCCAGACCAATCAAGCTAGCTATGGTAGGTGGTCAAGACGAAGTCTCAGGAGGGGTGAAGGTGACTGAAAGACCTCAATGAGCACACAGAGTAAGGACACTTACAAATTACTCCAGACAGGTGTTATATCAAAAATATAGACACATTTGTTAGGCAGAAACCTGTGCAGTTCCCTTAGGGACCACTGCAAAAAGTTTAAGACTACAGGAGTTGGCAGTAAACCCAATTGGTAGCAGTCTGCACCACCCAGATTTACCTGGTAGCTGTGGCTGAGCAGTCAGACTTCTCTCAAGAAGAGTTGGGCAGTATATAGAGTATACACAATAGGGCTAAAAATACAGTAGCACAAGCACACTGACCAGAGCTTTGGTATAAAAGTATATAATTATTTATTTAAAAACACACTTGTAAAAATACACTGGCACTAATGTCAAGCAAGTTCAAACACAGTCACTATGTATATACACCTCCCTAGTTAATTATTCGACAAGTCTAGGTTAAGACACCACTTATTTAGCAAAACAGAGGTGAGCACGTAACCGTTGATGGCACTCAATAATTTGTTTAAAAAGGGAGAGAACAGGCAGAATAGGAAAAACGCACATTACCAACACTTTTAAGAAACCACAGCAAGTCAAGAAAGGCAGGGTCTACTGTAGAGCAAAAAGTTCATAGTCCAGGCCCACTCTTGGAGAGAGCAAGGCGGAATGTGCCCAAGATCACACAGTGGAAATGCACTAAAAGTATTTGCAGAAAAGTCAAGAGGTTGGATCAAGTCACAAAGGTAATGTTAGCAGATCCAAGGTCACCCCAGGATAGTCTGTCAAGGGTTTACGGGACACCTTGTACAGTCTGTTGCAAGGGAGACCAGCCGGACACAGTACCTGAAATAGTGAGAAAGCTCCAGCAGGGGCAGTTGTTCCTGGCAGCGGGTGCAAGTCGGAGCTTCGTCCAGGGGAAGAGATGATCTCAACGTGGAGGAAAGCTGGAAGTCGTTGCACTGCCAGGGAAGAAACCAGCCGAGGAGTTTCCCGGTTAAAAGGTGCGACCCTTTTGTTCGCGGTAGTGGTGAAGCATGGCTATCCACCCACTGGGGTGCTTGGCACGGGCGATTCGACCACGAGACTATCCAGGAAGGCGAAAAAGGTGAACTGGTTGGTCCCACCAGCTCAAAGGGAAGAAGACTCTCCTGGAAGAAGATGATCTCTATCGTCGGAGAAGAGGTGAGTTCGTACAGCAGGGCTCCACCGGTGGTGTCGCCGTTGTGGATGGCTCAGCTTCTCCCCTCTTCGGATTCTTTAGGCCCTGTGGCGACTTCTCAAGTTCAGGTCCCCAAAGCCCTGATTTCATGCAGCAAAACCCCCATTCATCAGCCTAGCTGTCACTCAAACATGCTAAGTGGTGAGCCGGGTGGCTCACCACTGGGCCAATCACACGAGTGCGACTCGAGTTGCCAAGGCAACTCAGTCCAGGGTGCCTAATACCCCTCCCACACATCCTGTTGACCCCAGACAGAGTGGCACCATTTGGAGGGCTTCTGTGGAGAAGCCCGCCAAAAAGTGGAACAAAGGGCTCGACTTGGCTTAGAGTTTCAGAGGCGAACACAAACGCCATTTTAAAACCGAGTCCTGGCAAAAAGACCCAACTGGGGAATAAATATTAAATAAATAACCCGGCGGTATCTTTAACATTGCACCAAAAAGTGGTGCGTTTAAAATGAATGGGAAAATCCCATAGGAAATATTCCGGTGGAATATTTTCGTGGTATCCACTGCCACCAGCCAGAAACTCGACAAGGGGGGACTGGACAGTACCCCCTTGGAAAACAGACCCAGGGGCAATCAAATTACACCTACCAGTACTTCCACAATATGATGGTTTGTACTGGTTCTGCTCACAATTTAAGACTAGTAAAGCCAATGGTGACTTTACATGCCCTGGGAGACAGTAGTCAGTCCCAGGGTATGGAGTCTGTTTGGGGGTCACTATGACTCCCCTGTGTTACTGCACTGGGGGGTGCTGTGTAACACACCTACCAAAAACGCATGAAGCCCTACGGAGTAAAAGACCCCATAGCTCATAAAACACATTACCTAGTCAAAGGACATTCTCAAATCATGCCTAAGAGGGGGAGAAAGAGTCTCACTCTTAGCAGGAGAAAAAAATAAACCCCAAAAATCCAGCAAAGCTGCTGGGGGACTCACTAGGTTTGGGAAATTAGCCTTAACAGAGAATTCTCCCTAACAACATTTATTACAAGGCTTTTGTAACTCAGACCATAGCAAAAGAATCATAGCAATACTAAGTAAATAAATACAATGCTAGCAATACAATGTTAAAAGAACGAAATATGTCGACAACCTAGAAGGGAAGGAAACGGGCAGTGCAGGTAGTCTTTAGGCCCCTTCAACATTAGCAACACACCTAACTAAGAGGCAGTCCAAGCCCTAAGAAGAGAGAAGCCTTGCGCTCAATAGTAGATGCAATGCAAGTGCACGCGGTTGTTCCAATGGGCAAAACGGGGTCTCTTCAGGGGTCTCTAGCAGCTCAGTAAGGTAGATGAGGCGATGAAAGATAAGTTCCCACTATTCAGGGAGGACCTCTACTTGAAGGCAGAGGCAGTTCCAGAGTGCGGGATGGAGTTGCTAGTTGTCACTAGCAGTGGAAAGTAGAGTGACCCTTGGGGGCCACTCGTGCATAAAAATTGGCACTGGCGCTATGGGCCACCGGTTAGTGTTTGAAGTACTCACCGGTCCCAGGCGCTCTTGGACCCAAACTTCGCCAGTTCGGTCCACTTCGCTTGCAGGTACGAACGCCACAAAAAGGATGTCTCTGCGGCTTTCAGTTCCTGAGATACAGTGAGGATTCCCAAACGGGACAGTATCGATTTTTCTGCTCCAGGGGGATGGATCGACCTGGTTTCACTGCAGCAGGCTTCAGGGGCAAAAGGGTCACAAATGCAGCGTACTTGTAAAGGTTGTTGCCCCGGCAGGGCAACACGGTAACCGCATATGCTCCGGTCCTGGCCCGCTCGTCTCACTTGAGACCTGGGAAAGCCAAGTGTACGAAATTTGGTGTGAGGGTGCCGTGGATACAGAGCTAGCAGTATACCAAGGGCCTCCTTGAAACGGTGACAGAGCAAAGTAACTGGCTAAGCTGATCAGTCCACTGGTTGACCCAAGGACACTTCCGAGAAAGCTTTCTTGCAGGTTTTGATGAAGGTGCCGAGAATAGTTGGTCCCACTATTCCAGTGGGTCGAAGCGTCTTCGCAGATCTTCTAGAACGACCAGATGCAGTCCCACAGGACTGACCACAGAAGTGATGGGTGGAAGGTTTCGAATTAATCTAAACCACTGGCAATTGCTCTGGGCAACCTTCCACACCACCGTTTTTTAGCCCGTCTGCGCCATTGTAAAAGGGGACCAGTCATGTGCAAATCAGTCAGCAGCTGCCGCCAACGAAGGTAGGAGCCCAGCCCGAACTGCTAGGCTTGGTTTTCTGTGCAGAGGGGACCTGGCCTAGCAGTTCGGGCTGGGCTGCTACCTTCGGTGGCAGCAGCTGCTGACTGATTTGCACATGGCTGGTCCCCTTTTGCAATGGCGCAGACGGGCTAAAAAACGGTGGTGTGGAAGGTTGCCCAGAGCAATTGCCAGTGGTTTAGATTAATTCGAAACCTTCCACCTATCACTTTTGTGGAGGGGTCCCACAGGACGACAGCGGGCTCAGGGTGCCAAACCTTCAGCGGGTCACCAGCGGTTCCTTGACTCAGCTTCGTAGTTTCAGGATACTTGGATCCTATCCTTCGTTCAGTGAGAACTCCAGAGATTGACATGTATGGGTGTTTTCAGCCTCCTCTTATCCAAAGTTCCCTTTCCGCCAAAACAGAGAGGACCCAATTAGAGATCTGCTCACAAACACACACTTCATACGTGGACCAATCATGGACCACAGTGGTCCCAGTCAAACACAGGACTCCAGACTCTCTGCCACCAGGATATGTATTGGGGACAGACACCCCAGCCCACATCCTGGAGGCGCACACACAAGGCATGCAGGAGCCTGCGAAAGCTTGGCGTTTCGCGGGCAACTGTCCAAATGAGGACTTCCCCAGGTCGACTTGACCTGGGGAAGGTGAAGAGGCATAATGGCCAAAGGACAGGACGAAGAACCTTGTGGCATGGCCATTTTGGAGCCAATCCACCTATTCGTGCCAAACACTGTTAACGCAGTTAACCAATAATGCGAAATAATGTGAAAAGATAGCTGCCACCAGCCCTGTCCATGACACATCTGCACATCTCCTAAAAAAAAGTCCATCGGGAATATCTAGGGCCTTTGGAAAATGACTACAGACCCAAGTACACTACTGGAAGGTACACTGTGTACTTGTTACATGTTGCAGAAAAGTTGCAAAATGGGAAAAGGACTAAGAGAAACAAAGTTTTCCAGTACTGACTGTCTTAAGGGCATGTCAGTTTCCCCATTAAAAGTGAGTGAAAGCACAGAGGAGTGCAGCTGAAGGCTGTGCTTCTATGGTAAAGTCAGTCTATGGTGTCTAAACAGCAGCAAAATGTTTGGGGGTGTACACATGGAGGGAAAATTACATACAATTAAGAAATCTTTCATAACACCGTGGCCTGTTCTCCGGCTTCCCGCTCTCCATTCTCTGGGCTCACCTGCTTCCTGCAATTGCTGTCCATTATGGTGCAGTCTACCGCAACGCTCCTTACTGCTGCCTCCGCTCCATCCTGTACTAGCTCCTCTCAATAGCATCTTCGGCAGCCGGGCATCCGCTGGCTTTGCGGTAGCATTGCAGCTTGCCTCAGCCTCGTGGGAGTACCCGCTGTCTCACCCTTCCACTCTGCAGTCTGTATGGCAGCTTCTCGTGGCCTCCTGCGCACTCGCCTGCACCTCCTCAGTGAGCAACCTGGCTTCCGTCCACCATCTTGGTGCATGTTCTTTGCGGCTCTGTTTCGGAACGCTGTGTGTTTGCTCCTCACCTGTCTTTGCAACAGCTTTTCACCCAAGTGTTCGCCTCGCCTTCGACACCTTCTCATATAATTTTGTAACGTATCGGAACAGTTTTACTGATTCATCCATAGGAGCTCTGAGGTGCTGCTTCCTCACTTCATGTCCGCCAAGCCACGCCCCCGGGATCAGTATACTTATTTCCACTCCCCTTTATTAGTCTTGTTCTACCCCCCGACCCCTTTGTAATTGGGCAATGCTTGTCTCCCAATCTTTAAAGTCCCTACAGTACATTCTCTCCCATCTGATACTAGTCTCAATATACGTATCATGCCTCGTTATCTCATTATCCCTTATGGAAACTACGTTTATCGTTCTTCAAATTGTTCCTCCCACCTTCACCCATTTGGACACCTACTTTGCTCTTCTAAACACACTTTTTTCCTTTGTAGCCTTCATCTCTGCCACTTCCTTCAACCCCTTGGGTACTGCCCACTTTCTCTCTAATTTCCAGCTCTCTCCTCTAGAATATCTGTCTTCATCCCTCTGGTCATCACTTTCTTGTTAAATTCACCCTCTTTGGCCACCGGTCTCCTACCCCTTGCCTCTTACTCCTGCTCTCTTGACTCTGTTGCCTGGTCCCTCCCCCCGCCCCAGCTGCCAGGTTCCAGTGTGTCCCAGCCGCCCAGACCTCTCCCCCACAGTCTTCTGGCATGTTTGAAATGAGGAATTCTTCAACTTGTAAGTAAAAGAGGCCACTGTTGGAAGGATGTATCTTTTAATTTCTTCTGATGGATGTGGATTGTAGGGTTCACAGATCTGTTGGACTAAGCAGGTTTCCTGTAGCCACCAAGGAAATTCTCCACATGGAAGTATTTCTTTGTTGGGGGATGTCAACTTTACCTTTTTGGGGCCAAGTCTGTGAGAAAATGATTTCTTATGTCCCGAACCTCTGGCATGAAGAGATATGATATATGATATGATATTTTATTTGCTCCTACCCAAGTGTTTCAGAGCGCGACAAGGCAAGGGAGAGGGACAGGGGAGAACAAAACGACGATCTTACTAGGCCCAGTGACATTGAGATCGTGCATGGGAAAGGGGGAAAAGTACGTGGAAGGGAGAGAGTCGAAAGTGCAGAGCAGAGGAAAAACAGATAAATAATAATAAATAAAAATAAAATATATAATGGAGCAATAAAGAGGGGTAGTATAGCCAGCAAGTGCTACGTTTACTGCAGCAGAACTTGGTAAGTCGGATAAGTGCATAAAAAGAAGAAAACAGGGGTTAGGGGACTGTATGGGTACAGATGCAGTCCTGAGTGCAAGGGGTGGCTGGGAGGCAGTGCAGAAGCATGGCAGGGTGAGCATGTAACTGGGCCAAGGGGACGGAGGGTGGCCAGATGCACAGTACCAAGAGAGCAGATCAGCAAGGGAGAGTGGGAGCAAAGGCAGATGCAAAGAGGAAGGTCTTGAGGTGCTTCCGGAACCAGAGATGGTTCTCCTCAAGTTTTAGAGAGGCAGGAAGGCTGTTCCAGAGGGAGGCCCCGGCCAAAGACCGATCCACCCCCGGCTCGTTTCTTTAAGAAATGGGTGTCCCTGAGGGAGTTGGAGGTTGAGGAGCGAAGAGCTCGAGAGGGGAGGTATTTGCGCAGGGATAGCTGAAGGTATTTTGGTCCCAGGCCCCAGAAAGCCTTGTGGACAATGCAGAGGGATATAAATGTAATCATTGCATCCACTGGGAGCCATTGGAGAGATTTCAGAGCTGGAGAGATGCGATCCCAGGGCTTGAGGCCAAGGACAAGTCTTGCGGTCTTGTTCTGGACTAGTTGCAGAGGGCAAAGTGTAAAGGCAGGTAGATTTAGAAAGCGGCTGTTACAATAGTCCAACCTAGAGAGAACCAGAGCTTGGGGGACAGTGAGCTTCTGGGGGAAGGAGAGGAAAGGAAGAGTGCCTCTGAGGAGGTGCAATAGGAAGTTTGACTTTTTAGAGACCTCAGAGATGTGGGTGGAGAAGGAAAGTGTGGAGTCAAAGATGACCCGAGGTTCTTAGCCTCACAGGTGAGGCTAGGAGGAGGGCCAAGCGAGGCCGGCCAGAGAGAGGGGCTAGGTCTAATCTGGGCTGCAGGGTAGTTGGAGATCACATTGTGGATTTCGAAACGTCCTTGCAAGATTGACACTTGGGGTTCTTAAGATAAAACGTTTTGTAGCAATACTTGTTCTATTTAGATTCTAAGCTTTATGTGGTATATACCTTGTGCCTTGTAGATAGGTTTGCAGAAAAACTTGTCTTTTCCTAATCTTCACCAACTGGTAGGTGTGTAGATGGTAGGGGGGAGTAATAATACCACCCCTATGTTTAACCCTCTCCCCTGTTCACCCCGTCCCCCTCCAACCGTCCCTCATTGTTCTAACCTCATCTAACCCCCTATTGTCGTACCCTCCAGTCTTATCGACATTGCCCTCTGGAATGCCAGATCCCTCTGGAACAAGACGGCAGCTGCTCTAGACATGTTCTTCCGACTTAACCTTCAATTCTTCTCTATAACTGAAACTTGGATCCCCCTTTCAATTCTACTGTACCTGCATCTCTCACCACCCCCCCCTCCTCCTCCTCCTCTCATATCTCTCTCCCTTATGGTTGCAGAGGCGGCATTGGTCTCCTCTACCATCCTAAATGTCTTTCCTCCACTTCCACTCTCTCTTCCTACCTTCCCTTCCTTTGAATACCTGTTCAAATCCTTTACTCCCCTTCACGCCATTTCCTTTCTAATCATCTACAGACCTCTTGGCCCCCCTCTCTTCCTTTTATGATGACCTTGACCACCACCTCTCTCATCTCTGCCTCCCCCTGCCCCCTCACAGTGCCCAGTGACTTCAACCTTCAACTTTGCACTTCCTCTCAACCTTCCCCACTCCTCTTCATTCTTGACTCCTATCTTCTCTCTCACCTCCCTACTCCTCCTACTCACTCATCTGGCTCCACTCTGGACTCTTGATCTGGCTCCACTTTTGACTTCTCTTTATCTCTACCTACTCCTCCTCATCTGTTTCTTCCCTTCCCAACTATCTCTCTGACCATGCTCTACTTTCCTTCTCTCTCACCCCACCTCTCCCTTCGTCCACTCCCTCTTCTTCCCCATTTCCTTCTCTTAACGGGACCTCTGTAACTTTAGCCCTTCTCTCTTCTTTGATACCTGCTCTTCTTCCCTTCCCCATCTCTCCGACTTCTCTTCCTTCTCGGACAATGACGCCCTATCCTCTCGATTCTCCTCTATCTCCTCCAGTCTCGATCAACTCTACCCACTTTCCTCCTTCTGCCCTTCTCGCACACCTTCTCCGCCTTGGCTTTCCATTCACCCTCTGTCCATGTGTCACCTCCTCCGTCGCCTTAAACGACGCTGGCTCAAATTCCGCTCTCTGGCTAATAAAACCACCTATTTCTCATACCACTCTCTCTATGACTCTGGTGTCAGATCGGCTAAACGTTCCTAATACTCTGACCTTCTCCACTCACAAGCCTCGCACCCTCGTATTTGTCAAACCCTTTATCCTCTTCTCTCCCCGCCTACTCCTGACCCCTCAGCCACTTCTTCTTCTCCCCCCTTCCGACTTTGCTCACTTCTTCTCTTCCAAAATTCTTTCCTTATGCCAAAATATTCTTCTCTCCCCTTCTTATTCCCCTCCTTCCCCGTCTCTCTCCACCTCTTCCGCTTGCATCCATGACTTCTCTCCTGTCTCTGTCCAGTGTCTTCCTTCTCCTGTCCAAAACTCATCCCACCGCTGCCCTCTCTGATCCCCTCCCCACCCTCCTTATTCCTACGATCTACCCTCTTCTCATTTCCTACTTAACCACCTCTTTCAATATCTGTCTCTCCTCTGCCACCTTCCCTTCTGCCTTTAAACATGCTACCATCATCCCTCTACTGAAGAAACAATCTGCCACCCCCCTTCTTGCATCCAACTTCCGTCCAATCTCGCTCCTTCTATTCCTCTCTAAGCTTCTTGAACGCCTAGTCTACTCTCAGCCTTTGTATCCAATCATTCTCTCCTTCCCCCCTCTCAATCTGGATTCCGCCCTAAACACTCCTCTGAGACCCCTCTCACATATGTTCTCAACTCCCTCCTTACCGCTCGCTATGCCAAGCAATCTTCTGTACTCATCCTCCTTGACCCTTCTGCTGCCTTTGACACTGTTGATCACCCCTTACTTCTCAATACTGTTTCTTCTTTTGGCTTCAAAGGCTGTCTTCAATTGGCTCTCCTCCTACCTCTCTAACCGTTCCTTTTCTGTCTCCTGGGGTGGCCGTACCGCCTTCCCTATCCCATTGGACTACGGTGTTCCCCAAGGCTCTGTACTCGGCCCTTGCCTTTTCTCACTTTACACCTCCTTCCTTGCCCCTATCATCTCTTCATTCGGTAAACCTCACCATTTCTATGCAGACGATACCCAGCTTCTCCTCTCCTTCTCTTCTTTCACTCCTGACCTCCACTTCAATCTATCTTCCTGCCTTACTGCTATCAAAAACTGGATGTCTTCCCACTTTCTCTCCCTCAACACTGACAAGACTGAAGTCCTATTGTTTCCTTCTAACACGCTTCCCACTCCCTCCTCCTTTTATCCACTCCCCCGCCCCTTCTAATCTCCCCATCTCTGCTCATGCTCACAATCTTGGTCTCCACTTTGACTCCTCCCTCTCCTTTTCCCACCATATTTCTCTTAGCTCTCGCGTCTGTCGCTACCATTTCTTCAACATTCGTAAGATCCGTTCCTCCCTAACCTTCCATGCCACTAAACTCTTAATCTCTTCCCTCACCTTTTCTACTGCTCTACTCTCATCTTTGGACTCCCTGCTTCTCATCTTGCTCCCCTCAAATCCCTCTACCATTCTGCTCTCCGTACCCTTTGTTTTCTTGCGCCTCATGACTCCATTTCCTCTTCGCTTTCATACCTTGACTGACTTCCCTTTCACTCCCAACTTAAATTTCAATTAATCTGCCTCGTTTTCAAATCCCTCCATGATCTCGCTCCCCCTATCTTTCCTCTCTCCTCTCATTCTACACTCCCTCACGTTCCCTGCGATCTGCTGATCTCTTCCTACTCACTGTTCCTCCATCCCCCTGTGCCACTTCGCATTTCCGTTCCTTTCAGCTCCTAGCCCCCTTACACTGGAACTCTCTTCCTTTCTATCCACTCCACCCCCACGTACACCACCTTCCGCGCCTCATTGAAATCTCTTCTCCTATCCCCCTTGAAATGTCATCCTTATTCCGTGCTTTGACCCCCTCTTCTCTTCCCTTACTCCTCCCCATCCCTTCACCCGTTTACTGATCTAGGTAAATTGTTCTACATACTGTTTCACTGAATTCTCATGATTGTAATTGCTTCTATTTTATTATTCTTTGTATTCTTGTTCTAATGTAAAGCGCTTTGGTGTAAAGCGCTATATAAACTTAATAACTACAAAAATACAAATAATATGAGGGGATTTAGTGGTTGGAATGTTTACCTTGTGGCGAGAGACGTTTGGCAATCTTTGAAACAGTTAAGATTAGCTTCCCCCATCCCCAAAAGTGCCTTTCTGATGTATTAACATTTCTATTGGAACATATATGTATTACTTAAATTGTAAGTGGCTAAATATATATATTTTTTGTTTATACCCCCTGCTCCGATTGCATCGGGTTTGCAGTTGTTCATGATGTTGCTGGAGGTGGAAGAGGCTGAAAGGAAAATGTTGCTTATACCAGAGGACCAACGGCCCTGGTACCTTGATAAGCAGACTCATCGGGTGGAAAGGATTTACCATGCCTTGAAAGTCGAGGAGTGCAGTTACAATGGAGAGTAAGTACACTGAAAGTTTTATTTTTATTCAAGGGTTATGAATTGTGGTTACTTTATATTTTTTCAAAATTTTGAAAGGGGTGTAAGAGTGTATGTGTTGTGGTTTTGCGATACATCTCACTCAATACACCGTCTACCACAACATAAAACATGGAGTTTTGGGTTAACTAGAACCAGCATTGCTTCCTATGTATTCTTATTTGAGTTTTATATAGCAGAAACCTTTTTAGGAAACCTCAGCATGCTGTGCATGCCATTGGAGATAACCTGCGATAAGGGGTTGGTTGGGGCGGTGGGGCTTGGATTATATTCTCCAGCATGGGGTCTGGCATGGATTCATGAAAATTCACTGTTGTCAGGCTGGGTATCCTCTGTAAAAGAAAAAAGTTTCACTTTTACTTCCAAACTGTCATTCTCCTTTAAACCAATCACTGTCCTATGGGCCATACTGCCCTCATCCAATGACTGTCCTCTCCCTAAGACCCTCCTCTGGCAGCCATCTTCAGATTTTTACCGCACGCTTCAGCGTTGGGAGTCCTCTTTAGTTTATTTTATTGTATTTATACCACGCAATCACTGACCCGGAGGCTTAAGGGTACCCAACAAGACAATAACAAGACAGAACAAACAGAGACGATCAAAGCGAGCGAAGGCGATGGGGATATATTATAGCTGTCAGGGAGTCGTCATGCAAGCTCTGCGAGCATTTTGTTGTGTTTTTGACAGAAAAAGGTTCTATTTTGGTTTCGAAAAAGCCCGTCTGCTCTTCTCCATCAGTCGACAGCGGGGATCCATTGTCTGTGAATTTCAGCGCCCCTTCCGTGAAGATCTTCGAAGATTCCAGAAGGCCGTTGGACCTACTTGCGCCCTCCAACCTTGGAGGGAAGGTACCTCCGACCTTGGAGGGAAGGTACCTCCGACCTTGGAGGGAAGGTACCTCTTCAAGCCCTGCACGAAGGGCATGCTACGGAATGTGTTTTTTGAAGACGAGCAGCTGCAATGCCTCTACTGCCTGCTTCCGGACCACAAGGCAGTGGAGTGCTAGATATGTCTCAGGTTCTCCAAGAGCACAATGGTTATGCACAGTGGACTGGCCGCGTGACTGAACGACAAGGCCTCTGACCCGTGCTCTGAGCAAGGTCATGCCTCAACCAGGACCGGCCGGTCCGAGGATCGGTCTTCTAAGGCCTTTGAGGGCGCCTCATCCTCGGGGGGGCCCCAAGATGAGGCCAAGAACAGCAAGCCCGAGTCCACCGGGGTTGCCGCGGAAGCGGCTCCCAAGGTGGACAGGGCTCGATCGACATCACCCCCTGCCTCCATTACCAGCCGACAGTCGCACTACTCAAAATAGAATTCATCCATCCTGGCTAAACTGCGGGAGAAGCCCGAGAAGCCACAGACAGAGGAGAGGGTCAAACTGCCCAAGAAGGCCCAATAGGCACATATTATACTTTGTCAGTGATGGAGTTGATGGCAGATGTTCTCACGACTGCTAAAGGGCTGACCCTGTCAAGGAAGCCCCGCAGCACAGGCGTGGCACTGCTGCAGTGACTTTGGCAAAGTCTGCTGGCACGCCAGAAAAGGGGAGACCGGCTCAGATGCCAGTTCCTCAGGGGGGGACAAAGAGGAGGCAAGGAGTCCCCAAAACAGCCCTCCCAGGCCATGCCCCAAGCCAGGGAGGTTTCATCCATGGACGAAGAGGGCCTGTAGTCCTTACACACTGTCCACAATGACGTGTAAGAGGATGACTACGACGATGGCGCAGCGCCTAGTGTCCCAATCCCACCAGCTCAGCCGAAAAATGTCTCAGGACATCCTGTTGACCCTTCACACCTTGGGTGTCGAAGATCCAGAAGAGGATACCACCAGGGCCGGTTCCACGATCCCCCAGGCCCGCGATTAGCTGCCAGCGAAGAAGAGGAAGAGTCATCCGATGCCCTAATTTCAGCCTCCACGTTCAGGTCAGGCCCCTTCTCCCCCAGCAGACCCAGATACGGTTACAGGGACGGCTGATACAGCCACGAAAACAAGGATATCGTCACAGCGGATGGTGAATCTATGCATTTGGATGCGCCACCTAGGCCGTCCCCATCGGATGAGGTGGGGTTGTTCCATTCCATGATCACCAGAGTCTCCGAGCTATTCCAGCTTGTGCCCGAAGAAACAAGGAAGGAGGGTTTCTTGTACTGGAGACGCAAGGCCAAGACTAAGACAATCATGACGTATGGGAGGAGGGGCCTGGCCCTCATGAAGATCCCTTGCACGGCTCCGGCCAAACTGGATAGGCTGGAGAAGAAGTAACGGGTGCCGGACTCCGCAACCAAGTGCCTGAAGTCGCAACCATCGCTGTATTCGGTGGTATCTGCGGCCAAGGAGAAGCCGTCGGCTAACCCGTCTTCTTCGGTGCCTCCGCACAGTGATGGAAAGGAGTTTTGGCGCCATGGGAACGAAAGGGAATTACACTGCAGCGTTCACTATCAAGGTGGCCAACGCACTTGCCATCCTAGCCAGGTACAACAGGGAGCTGTGGTACAAGCTAGGTCTGATTTTGTAGTTCCTCCCCAATGATGAGATGGAGGCAATCTCTCTTCCAGAACTGGGGGGGTAGCGTCTCATCACGCCACCAAAGTCGCTGGCACAGGATTCCGGCAGATGGGGAACGGTGTCTGCTTTAGTCGCCAAGGCTGGATGAAGGGTTCGAATTTTTGCCAGGAAGTCAAAGTGAAGGTACTGGACATGCCCTTCGACAGAGAACCTATTTGGGAAGGTTGTCGATGAGTCCCTACAGGCAATCTGGAAGGCTACAGCGGCTGTTCCCAGGACTATGGTAGCGGAGGACAGCATTGCCCGTAGGGCAGAACGCCAGCGCTGAAGCAAGCCTGAACCGACAAACATTGGGCCTCCACCCGTGCACCCCGGTGGGAGGCCGGCTGACCAAGTAGTAAGCGAGTGGCGAAAGATCACCACTGACAGATGGGTGCTGGACGCCCTCGCCCAATGACATACCCTGGAGTTTCAGCACAGGTGCCTGTAGATCCCCCCCCCCCCGTAGCCCATCAGGAGCAACACATCCCAGAGCTCCAGGAGGAGGCACGGGCCATGCTGCGATAAGGGGCGATAGAGCTAGTTCCTCAGCGACTCCGGGGCTCTGGAGTCTTCTCCAGATAATTTTTGTTCATCAGGAAGATCGGGCTGGAGGCCCTTTCTAGACCTACAATGTCTGAAAAAATACCTAAAGTCCCAAAAATTCAGGCTGGTCAGGTTGCAACACGTGCGCTGCCAACTGGAAAAGGGAGACTTTGTCGCTGGACCTGGAGTTTGTCTACTTTCACGTCCCCATTCACAGGAAACACCGAACATTTGTATGCTTTGTAGTGCAGGGACAACACTACCAATTCAAGGCCCTAACATTCAGCTTGAAGTTGGCCCTCAGAGTGTTCATGAAGTACCTTGCCCCAGTGGTGGCCCATCTACGCCTACAGGGCATACACGTATACCCATACCTGGACGAATGGCTGATTCCTGCCCACTTGCAGAGCTGACCCAAGGACACACGGACAAAACCGTCTGGCTACTAACTATCCAAAGTCCTGCTTGATGCCATTGCAGTGTCTTGCCTGCCATCTCCCTTGGAGGAGAGGATAGCAGCCATTCTGGGGAAGGTGCAGTGGCTGTCGTCAGAGGATGGCCATGGTGCGAGCCATCAAGTCATTGCTGGGCATTATGTTGTCCTGCATCTACCTCGTCCGTCTCTGCAGGTTGCAGAAGCGGCCCCTCCAGGAATTGCTGGATGCCTGTTGGATACAGGTGTCCGGCATCTTCACATACAAGATTTTGCTCGACGAGTTCCGACGGACAATGGTATGGTGGGGAGTTTGCACCTACATCGCCCAAGGCACTGGATTCCGGAACCTGCCACCCAGGAGACGGTCACCATGGACACCTGCCTAGAGGGATGGGGAGCGCAGACTGGATGTCTGCACGCCAGAGGCTTGTGGTTACCAGAGAAGGATCTTCATATCAACATCCTGGAGCGCGGGCAGTGTTCTGGGCCCTCATGTCACTCCTCGTGTCCCTAAAGGGCAAGGCGGTAACTATCTTCACGGGAACACCACCACCATGTACTTGCGTCCTGTCCCCTTTCCTCCATACTGAATGGAAGACGGAACCTTTTTCACCAGAAACCTTCTTCCCCTTTAAATTTAGAGGTGCGGCCCAGGGAGCATGCGCTGCCCTGACCCCGCCCTCCGGCGCCACACCTCAGTCCCCTTTTCCGCATCGACGGGAACGGGCCGAATTCATCAGTGATCCTGAGTTTAGCTTCGGCCATGCAATTCCACGCGCGGATACTGTCTTTTTATCATTCAGCTGCTTGGTGCTCAGGCGTCACGCTCCTCCCCGGTGCATGTCGACTTCCACAGGGTTCAGAATGTGTCCTTCCCGCAACGGGCTCTCCCCAACTTCAGACCCCCCCATACCCTCTGCCTATGTTGCCTTGGCCCAGACCGCAGTTTGCAAGCTTTTACAGCGTGGGGCTCGTTGTTCTCGAAAGCGCTGAACAGACTAGACAGCTGGAGGGAGCTCTTCCAGAAGTCTCCTCCAGAGGATCTCAAGAACTTCGTGAAACATTGAGCCAAGCCCCAGGAGGGCCACTATTCTCCATCGCACCCCGCAAAGAAGACTCCTTCTCAAGGACTCTCCCGCGCGGAGGGACCGTTCAAGTCCTTATACCTGCACGTGTACCGAGGCTGCTGCAGCTACCGGCCGAGGAATCCTTGGATCCTCGGATCCTCCTGGTGGTAGTGTTGAGGGACCGGAAGTTTCTCGTACTGGATTGTCATCCGAGGGGCTCTGCCCTTGTACCGGCAATATGGCAGAGGGGCTACGCTCTAGTACTGGCAGTACATCTGAGGTGGTTCCTAAACGCAGCTCTACCAGCCCCCCCCCCCCCCCCCCCATGGTCAAAGGTGTCACACCTACTGGGCCTAGACCCGAGGAGCAGGGTAGGCCTTGTGATCCAAACGCAAGCGTCTTGGAGGAGGCTGGGCCCAGCGAGCCGAGCAACACGTCGCAGGCACGTGGCAGGCAGCTCGACAAGATGGCCGCCATTACAGGAATTTGACGAAGAACAAGTGTCAAGGTGGGACTGGCCTCAACCAGGTACGTGGCCTACAGCCTATCCCTTTTATTTGCGCGGGTCAGCTTCTCACTGTGTCCATATGGGCAGGGTATGCAGTGGCTCCAGCAGCTCCCGTCTAACTCGTCAGTACCCCATGCCACCTCTATGGCCAGTGAGGAGGGGTTCTTAGAGAGGTTCCTTGGCCTCATGAGGTCACCTTGTATGGAGGTTATCCTCAGGGACGCCATCGGGGAAGTGCTCCTGACTATGCTAGTGGCACCGCAAGTGCCTCCACCTGTGCCCCTGGCCCTGGTGCAGCTGCTTGTCCCGGCTCCCCAGCCGACTACTCAGGCGGTTCCATACCAGCCTCTGCCGCCTCCTCAGCCCAGGCTGCGGTTCCTGTGCCCCAGCCTCTGGCTCCAACTATTCCTCCACCTCCGCAGGATCCTCCTGATCCGCAGGACACGAACCAAGAGGAAGATCCAGACATACCATCCTCAGCCAGAGCCTTCCACGAACGTCTTGTGGGCTGGCCGGAATACCTGAGCCTACCCGAGCCGGAGGTCAAGCAGCCGGCAGAGGGTGTTTCTGGCTGAAATCCTCACGTGACGCCCCTCTGCCAAGACAGGGATTCCTCTGCAGACCGATGTAGTCTCCCTGGCCAAGAAGGGCTGGCTTAAGCCCACTGGGCCTAGCCGGTCAATCGATGCCTGGATGCCAAGTACAGGCAAATGGAGGAGGAGGGGTATACATTTTTGCTCTCGGCCCAGCCTCAGCCACACTTCTCGGTGATGGCTGCGGCATCACTATTCTCCAAGCAGCAGTCGTCCTCAACTGTCTCCTCTGTGGCGCTGCTGGGCAAGGAGGAGACTGTCTTGGAGGCGTACGGCAAACTCTATTCCCGCGCGTCATTGCATCCTCGTCGGGCCAATGCAGACGCCATGCTGGTGGCGGCTACCCAAAGGTTATGGCAGGAAATCGCGGACTTCCTCCCGGAACTCCCTACACATAGCCAATCACGTTTTAAAGCGGGGCTCGCTGAGGCTGAGCTGGTGGCGCATGACCTAATGGAATCCACTGTGGCCCATATTGACACCTTTGGCCGTGCCATCTGTATCACCACAGAGATGAGAAGGACAGCCAGACTCCGGCCTACGAAATTCAACCCTGACGTCCAGGAACGCATATTGGATCAACCGTTCGAGGGTGTTGGGCAGAATCATATGCATTATTCTTAGGGAACACTACATATAATTAAGACTACAAGTGATAGTACAATTTCACCTTTGGTACAAGCCTGTGCTACACAGTAAAGTGGTAGCGATGGCTGAGCAGCCAAACACATGTCAAGAGCAAATGAGCAGTAATAGAGATTACACAAAGGACTACAATTACTGTGACTCAAACACTGACAC
This sequence comes from Ambystoma mexicanum, assembly GCF_040938575.1. NCBI lineage: Eukaryota > Metazoa > Chordata > Amphibia > Caudata > Ambystomatidae > Ambystoma > Ambystoma mexicanum. Next base: position 255,604,219 of record NC_090939.1, read on the forward strand.
AAGGTTTCTGGTTAAAAAATATAAGTACATTTATTTTTAAACCATCTGTTCACAAAACACTTCACTTCTATTACATAAAACCACTCTCTAAATATACCACACACAATCAATTCCTCTTGTTCCGGTCAATTCGAGATAAGTACATTAAAATTTGACAGACCAGGGTTTTGAAACAAAGACGTTATCGTGGGTTAATACGCGATCACTTTTGACAGTAATGACAGTTCGGTCTTACTAAAAATAACACGTACCCGCGAGAAGAAATGCACCCTAAGTCAAACATACTTGGCACATAGAATTTAAAACAAGGGAATAGTAGGTAAAAATCATAGGCAATACTTTTGTCAAGGCAATAGAATCAGAGGACGTTTTTCTAAGAGGCAGATAAAGGTCAATAGGTCTGCGCCAGTGTCGAATGGAGCAGGGGCTCTGTTGTCGAGGATCACACAGTTAGAACAGTTCACAATTAAAGTTTGCCAGGAGTACTAGGTATTGGCAAAAGGGAAGCAAGTTATAAGACGGAAGGAAGAAAAGACAAGCCTTCGGAAAGGAAAAGGGTTCGCCCCGATTCCTCGAGGTCGGAAGGAGAGAACGACCAAATGGACACAGTGCCTTATTCGGATGATGAAAGCTGGTGCTACGGCAGTTGTTCATGGTAGTTCCTGCAGACTCACGGTTCCTGAAGCTTCAGTCATGGGGACAAGGTGGAGGTCTGGAGTGATCTGCACTACCCAGGGATGAGGCCAGCAGCAGCTAAGCAACGATGAATAAAAGGTGCGCTCCTTAAAAACAGGAGAGGGCTCTGCTGATGGCTATCCGGACCACTACATCTCTGTGCAGTGATTTTGACCCAGAAGAGGATTCCCTGGCTGTTGAAGGTGAGCTGGTTGATCCCACCAGGCTTAAGGGAAGACTCTGTACCGGATCTTCTCTGTTGTTGAAGGGGAGATAGCTCAGGACTGCAGCAGGGCTTCACCAGGATCCAGGAGTTGCAGCAACCGTCTTCTTCTCGGCTTCTTGTAGTTCCAGTGGTGGCTCTGACTTCCAGCCCAAGAGTCCTGCCTTTTATGCCAAAATCCCCCATTCACACAGCCTGGCTGTCAATCACACAGCAGGGGGGGTTGACCGGACCGGACAACCACTTCAGCCAATCGCCAGAGTGCAACTTGGGTCTCCAAGGAGACCCTGTGCAGGGGGTTACTAAACCCCTCCCTCACATTCAGCCCACCTAGACACCAAAGGACGGCGAACAAAGAAACCAAACCTGGTTTGGCGCGAAAAGCAAACCAGAAAGACATTTCCAACACAAAATGGTGGGAAACCACGCTAGGACCCTAGATAAAAACAATATGGGGTAGCAGGTTTTATGTTTGAGTCTGTCACCACAGCCAGAACATTAACACAGGAATCTGTGTAAAAATGATAGTTACCACTGCCACCAACCATGTCGAGTCGAGAAGGGGGACACAAAGTGCCCCTTGAGTTACAGAAGGACAGGGGAAATATATTCCCCTCCAGTACTCCATTGTAAGATTGTTTGAACTGGATCTGTATTTTAAAAGGACTAGTAAAGCCAATGGTGACTTTACATGTTTCTGGGGGACAGTAGTCGTCCCCAGAAATGGAGTCTAAAAGACATCCCTGTGTCACTGCACTAAAGGTGCTGTGTGACACACAAATAAAGATGTCTCGGGAGTTGGTGACACTCCATAGCCCGGTACTACACACACAAAAAATACACTGTAAGAGTGGGAAAAAGCTCACACTCTTATTAGGTGGAAAAAAATAAACCCCAGATATCCAGCAAAGCTGCTGAGGGACTCACTAGTTAAGGGAAATTAGCCATAAATGAGAATTCTCTCTAACAGAGAGGGGGGCAAACCTCTTCCACTCTACCACGGGGGAGGAGCTGGAAAAGATGAAAAACCACTCACAAACGACCAAATCTTTATCCATCTTGACAAAGACCACACCCAAGTCGTACACCCAGTCACAGTAGTGCCCTGACAGGGGGCCTACATATGCAGGGTTCCGCTGCTTCCAGAAACGGAGATCCAAGCAGCCGGACATCTCGCCATCTCCGTACTGGTGCAAGCAACAAAAAGGGGGGTGGGGGGAGAGTAAGGGCTTTTTCCAGTCCCCCCTCCTTCGCGACAGCCTCTGAGTGAAAGAAGGCATGACACGCCCCTTTGGGTCCACATGTCTCCAGTGGGGGGCAGGCTTGCTCTCCATGCACATTTCTGGCACCAGAATTTCATGGACCCCTGGATCCTCTCTGTAGTATCCACGGGGAACTGCCTCCTGTTAGGCAGAAACCTGTGCAGTTCCCTTGGGGACCACTGCAAAAGATTTAAGACTACAGGTGTTTGGCAGTAAACCCACTTGGTAGCAGTCTGTACCACACAGATTCACTTGGTAGCTGTGGCTGAGCAGTCAGACTTCCCTCAAGCAGAGTTAGGCAGTATGTAGAGTATACACAATAGGTACAGAGATACAGTAGCACAAGCAAACACTGACCAGAGCTTTGGTGTAAATGTATAGAATTATTTATTTAAAGACACACTTGTAAATTACACTAGCAGCAAAGAGTTAAGTAAATTCAGCACAGTCACTAATATATATATATATATATATATATATATATATATATATATATATATATATCCCTAATTACTTATTAGACAAGTCTTAATGAGAAACACCACTTATTTTCAGACAGAGGTGAGCGCTTAACATAAGATGGCACTCTAAAAAGTTATTAAAAAGGGAGGGGAAAAGGCAGTTATGGAAGCACACAAGTTTCAATACTTTTAAAAGAACCACAGTAAGGCAGGCTAGGCAGAGTTCTACTGGAGAGCAAGGAAGTCAATTGCAAGGCCCACTCTTGGAGAGAGCAAGCAGAAGGGGTCCAGGTTCACAGTGGGGTTATGCCCAAAGAGTCTTGTAGGTAGTTCGCACACAAAGAATGAAATTCATTCAGGAAAAGTTGGCTAGGTTGTCCCAGGCCAGCTCAGGTTAGAAAGACGAGGCTTTACTGTCACCCCGAACAATCTGTCGCAAGGGAAGCCAGGCGGGACACAGTACCTTAAGTGTGAAGGAAGCTCCAGCAGGGGCAGTTGTTCCTGGCAGTGGGTGCAAGTCGGTGTTTCGTCCAGAGGAAGAGGTGGTCTCGCTGTGGAGGAAAGATGAAGGTCGTTGCACTGCCAGGGAAGAAACCAGCCGCGGAGTTCTTCGGTTAAAAGGTACTACCCTTCTCTTCGCGGTAGTGGTAAGCCGTGGAATTCCAGTTGCCGGGGTGCTTGGCACGGGCAAGGCGGCCACGAGATGCTCCAGGAAGGTGAAAAGAAGGCAAAACTGGTTATCCCCACCAGTCAAAGGAAGAAGACTCTCCGGACTGGAGATCTCCTCTGTCGTTGGGGAAAAGTGGTGAGACGGTTCAGCAGGGCTCCACCGGGGTTTCGTCGCTGCAGGTTGGCTCAGCTTCTCCCTCCTCGGATTCTTAGGTCCTTTGGCGACTTCTGAAGTTCCAGCCCCCAAAGCCCTGCTTTTATGCAGCATACCCCCATTCACTCAGCCTAGCTGTCAATCAAACATGCGAAGTGTTGAGCCGGCCGGCTCACCACTTGGGCCAATCACACAAGAGTGCGACTTGAGTTGCCAAGACCACTCAGTCCAGGGTGCCTAAACCCCCTCCCACACCCCCTGTGGTACCCAGACAGAGTGGCACGACTTTTGGAGGCTTCTGTGGAGAAGCCTGCCAAAAAGTGGAACAAAGGGCTCGACTTGGGTTGGAGTCACAAAAGGGAACATAAACGCCATTTTAGAATAGAGTTCTGGCAAAAAATACCAACCGGTGAATTAATATTAAATAAATACCAGCGGTATGTTCGAGGCTATAAGAATTAAATAATTGTTTGTAGTCTCGAACAATGGGAAAATCCCATAGATATATATTCGCGGTCGAATATAAAAAGTAGTATCCACTGCCACCAGCCAAAATTCGATCAGGGGGGACGGAGACGTGCCCCCTCGGACAACAGACCCCGGGGCAATCGAATTGCCCCAACCAGTACGTCCACAATATGATGGTTTGTACTGGTTTCTGTTCATAATTTGGGAGTAGTAAAGCCAATGGTGACTTTACATGCCCTGGGAGACAGTAGCCAATCCCAGTTTATGGAGTCTATGTTTGGGGGTCGCTACGACACCCCTGGGTTACTGCACGGAGGGTGCTGTGTAACCCACATGAACACATGAGACCCTATGGAGTAAAAGACCCCATAGCCCATAAAACACATGGAAAAACAAAGGAACACCTCAAATCATGTCTAAGAGTCGGAGTAAAAGAGTCTCACTCTTAGCAGGAGAAAAAATAAGCCCCAAAAATCCAGCAAAGCTGCTGGGGGACTCAATAGGTTTGGGAAATTAGCCTTTACAGAGAATTCTCCCTATCCCAGCAGCTCCTCCCTCATCCCCTCCACTCCGACAGGTTGGGACAGCAACTCTTTTTGACAGAGATCCAGTCGCTCGTACAGAGCCAGGCAGTAGAGGAAGTCCTAGCCTCCAAGCGAGGCTTGGGCTTTTACTCCAGGATTTTCACCATTCAGAAGAACCACCAGGCGGGCCTGAGAGTTGTGCTGGACCTTTCCGCCCTCAACCTCTCCTTACCCCTGCAAAAATTCAAGATGTTACGCCAGCTTTTATTGCAGAGACATTGTTCAAGGGAGAATGGATGTGCTCCCTGGATCTGAGGGACGTGTACCTACACATCCCGATTTGGCAGCCCCATCATTCTTTCCTACGATTCAGGATCATGGGCTTCCATTTTCAGTACAAGGTCCTTCTGTTTGGCCTCAACTCGGCTCCCAGGGTCTTTACCAGGCTCATGATTATGGTGGTGGCCCTCATCAGAGCGCAGGGCCTCCATCTACCCATACCTCAAAGACTGGCTCATCAGGGCTACATCTCCGGAAGAGGTGCACCACTCTTCCATGCCCTTATGAACAATCTCAAGAAGTCACAGCTGCAGCCCGCGCAGACTGACATTCTTGGGCCTCATCTGGGACACGTGTTCCGAGAAGGTATTTCCGTCGGAGAACAAGATCTCGGCCATCAAGAGGGCCACCCCCCACTTCTTCAGCAGAGGTGTGACCTTGGCATGGTGGTACCAACATCTCCTGTGTCTATTGGCGGCGGTCCTATTAGCCGTCCCGCGCACGAGATTGAGGACGAGGAAGATTCGGCTGCAATTCGTGGTCTCATGGAACCAGGAGCAGGGCTCTCAATCCGAGATGATCAACGTTCCGCCATCTCTCCACCCGGACCTGACATGGTGGTCCAGGGACTGCAACCTATGGACGGACAAGCCCTTTCGGCTGCCTACCGCATAGGCCAGTGTCACCACGGATTCCTTGCTTGAGGGCTGGGGAGCCACCCTGGACGATCTCTCTGTCCACGGCACATGGACTCTACAAGAGCAAGAGTACCACATCAATTGGCTAGAGCTGAACGCCATCTGGCTAACCCTCGGGGCATTCCTACCACTTCTCAGGGGCAAGGTTGTCCTCATCCAGACAGACAACTCGACCAGTATGTACTATGTCAACAAGCAGGGAGGCACCAGATCCCCGCCCCTGTGCAGACTGGCAATCAACATGTGGGAGCGGGCCCTGTAAAATGACATCTAGTCAGTCCACCTCCCGGGGGAATCCAACATGGAGGTGGACAGGCTCAGCAGGCTTGGAGCAGACAATTACGAGTGGCAGCTAAACAACCTCGTTATTCAGGAGATCTTCCACCTGGGGATGACCCCACCTGTTGTTCTCTTTTCCACCTGGCACAAGAAGTGCCCTCAGTTCACCTCCTGGCAGGGACACGGCCCCAGGTTCCTCGGCGACGCATTTTGACTTCAGTGGAACGGCATGAGGACGTACTCCTCTCCGCCCACACTGCTAATTCAGAGTGATTTGCAAGATCAAGGAGTCTCACCAACTCAACATCATTCTAATAGCTCCATGGAGGCCGGCCAGGCCATGGTTTTCGGGGCTGCTCTGCCTCTCGGAGATGCCTCAGATTCACCTCCCGATGTGCCCAGCACATCCAAGAAAATAGGCTGGCCTTCTGAACTTCTGCCCACCAGGTCAGAGTTCAGAAATCCATCTTAACAAATTAATGTACAGCGGTGGGATAGGACTGAAGGTATCCAGTGTTGCATACTAGTGAAGGCATTTAAAGTTATTTCTACCCAGGACACATAGTGAATATGAAAACAAGTATCTTGTTAACCTTAAATGCTTCTAAATCTGAAACGTAAAGAAAGGTGTGCGCTGAGAGGGATTTACCTTCTCAAGGCACAAAAATGGAAATTAGTCAAAGAATCCTGGAATGGCAAGAGTGACAACTCAGTGCCATAGCTCCTGAGGAAAGTGCAGAAGGTGGTGGGGCTGCTCTCACTGGCAGAACTGACAAGTCTGTCACTGCACTCATCAATGGGGCCCATGGGGATTTAGATAAAGTGATGTCCCATATTTCCTCTGCCAGTGCTGATGCTGAGGCCATGCTTGAATTAAAGAAGAAAGAACTGCTGTTTAGGCAGAAGGAGCTTGAATTTAACAAGGCCAAGCTGAGGATGGAGCAGGCAGAAAAACAGAAGGACCGGGATCACCAGTTGGAACTGGCCAAGCTTCAAGTTTCCAATGGATCGAAGGGTCCTGGACATGGGTCTGAGTCTTCCTCTCATCCTCTGTTCCCTAAAGATCTGCTTAGTGTGTATGATGACAAGTATGACTTTATAGACTGGCTGAATACTTTTGAGTATGCATGTGAAGTTCAACAGGTTGACAATGCTGATAAAACTGCCTGGTTACTTAGCAGACTGCCCCATTCTGGCTGCAGTGCCATTATGGAAATGTCAAAAGCTGAGAGCAGATTTTGCAATGCTGAAGCAAACTCTCATCTTAAAGTTTGGAAAGACTCCTGCCCAATACTTTTAAAGATACAGAGAGTACAAAAAGAAAGAAGGTGGTACTTGGGCGTCTTATGTAACTGAATCCTTTAAAAACTTGACTGGCTGGGTTGAAGGTTATAAGGTCTCCACTTTTGAAGGCATGATATGTCTTGTCATGCTTGAACACATTTTTGCATCTTGTTCCCCTGAGCTTAGGCAGCATTTGGCAGATTCAAAGGAGATGCATCCTAAGAAGCTAGCCATAGCAGCAGATTTGTGGGTGTCACATAGTGTCCCATAAGGACAAGACTCATCCTGGTAAGCAGGAAGAGGGGAAAAAGTCCAAAGATAAGGAGCATGGTGAATCTGATAAAACTTCCTCCCAAAAGGACCACAAAGTAAAAAAAAAAAAAAGGGTAAGTCACAAGATAACTCGCATGGTAGTGGAGGTCACCCTCCCAGACAGAACTCCGGTTATAGTAAGCCTCCCTATGTAAACAGACCCAGTGGATCTTGTTTTGCTTGTGGAGCAACTGACCGTGTGAAGGGGGGGGTCCCAGATGTAAGATCAACACCTTGGGGTCCACTCCGCTAATCTGGCCTTCTCCTCCTATGAGGAAGAAGAGATTACAGGAGCATCCTTCTCAGATTCCTTCCCCAGTGGCATAGATTCTGAGGTAGTTTTAGTTCCCTGGGTTCCTGTGAGCCTAAAGTCTCAGAGGCTTATGCTAGGATTCCAGATAATACCAAGCACTACTTTAAGGACAGTGTGCTGATCAAAGATACTCCAGCTCTTAGGGATAGTGGGTGTAGTTGAATCTACCTTGGTAGACCCAGAGGAAGTTGCCAGAGCTACTCTGTTAACCACTAAGTTGGCTTACGGCCCACCTCTCATGTTTGGAGTAATACCTGTAACTCTTACTTTGAATGGTACAGCAGTGAGGATTCCAGTGAGCATTCAAGAGAACGTCCCAGGAAAGGTCTTGATGGGAAATAATCTCAGAGCTTTAGGGCTTGTGGGAGATGCATCTGAAAGACCCTGCACACAGTCTTAAACCAGGGCAGCACTGGCCAAGACCAGTGCAATGCCCCAGCCAAAGGGGAAACCCAAGGCTAAAGGAGTCAGAAATTCCAAAAGAGGGAAAGTGAATATTCCCTTTAACTCACCTACCACTGAGGTGGAGGTAGTTGGTCAAACACCCGAACCTGATGAGGTAGTGGTGTTGCCTGAAGTATTTGATCCAAATGACCATCCTGAACTAAAAGATTTTTTAGTAGAAGGTGGTCCTGACAGAGAATAATTCAGTAAAGGCCAACGTGAGTGCCATCTCTGGAAGGCTAAGGAGACAGGCCTGCTCCTAGCTTGAGGGTGAACCTCCTGGGAAGCATAGGATTTATTGGGGAGGTTGGCTCCTGTACAGTGAGCCTACAGAGTCTACAGAAGGAGACCATAGGAGGTTGGTGGTTCCCCTTGCTGTAAGACCCTTCCTCCTGCAGCTGGCGCATGAAGTGCCCCTTCCTGGTCACGTTGGAATCAAGAGAACCAAGCAAAGGTTATCCTTGCACTTCTACTGGACCAAGATGGGGGTGCAAGTAGAAAGTCACTGCAGGAGTTGTGCCACCTGCCAGTTATCTGATAAGAGTTGCTTAACAATCCAAGCTCCATTGGTACCACTCCCTGTTGTGGGTGTACCATTTGAGAGGGTAGGGATCAACATTATTGGTTCCCCCTAACCCCCAAAAATCCTCAGCCAATAGGTTATCCCCACCAGTCAAAGGAAGAAGACTCTCCGGACTGGAGATCTCCTCTGTCGTTGGGGAAAAGTGGTGAGACGGTTCAGCAGGGCTCCACCGGGGTTTCGTCGTTGCAGGTCGGCTCAGCTTCTCCCTCCTCGGATTCTTAGGTCCTTTGGCGACTTCTGAAGTTCCAGCCCCCAAAGCCCTGCTTTTATGCAGCATACCCCCATTCACTCAGCCTAGCTGTCAATCAAACATGGTGCTGGTCGACCATGCCACCAGATATCCCGAGGCCAACCCATTGAAGACTGTGACTGCCAAGTCAGTTGCAAAAGAGTTACTTGGCATATTTACTAGGGTTGGCTTCCCTAAAGAAGTTGTCTGATAGGGGCAGCAACTTTATGTCAAAGTATATGCAGGCCATGTGGAAAGAATGTAGTGTCACCTAGAAGTTTTCATCCGAATACCACCCACAGACAAATGGTCTTGTGGAAAGGTTTAACAGCCTTGAAAAGCAGGATAGGGGCTCTGGAAGAACCCAAAAGAAGAAAATGGGATCTTCTGTTACCATTCTTACTGTTTACTTACAGAGAGGTACCACAAGAGGGTGTTGGCTTCAGCCCCTTTGAACTTCTGTTTGGTCTCCTTGTAAGAGGATCTTAGCCATAGTCAAGGAGGGGTGGGAGATGCCCACTCCCCTATTACTACCAACGTAATGGAGTATGTGTTAGGGCTCAGAAAAAGGATGTTAATCCTGATGGGTCTGGCTAGTGAGAAGCTGAAGGCAGGGCAAGCACTGGTAAAACATTGGTTTGACCAGAAAGCTTCCCTCATCACTTTCACACCTGGTCAGGAAGTCCTGATCATGAACCCTATAAGGTCTAGAGCTTTGCAGGACAAATGGTCAGGCCCTTACAAAGTGGTGGAGTCACTGGGTGAGATCAACTATTTAGTGGACCTTGGAAGGGCTGGACAGGCTCCAAAAGTGTTCATTGTAAATAGACTGAACGCTTTCATCCCAAGAGTTGAAATCGCTGCACTACTACTGGCTTCAGATGTTGAGGAAGAGGAGTCAGAACCTCTTCCCCCATCTGTTCCAAAGTGGTCCTTCAGACAGCTCCTTTGAGGGTGTCCATGTGGCCCCTCACTTGACTTCTGATCAACAAGCAGAGGTGAAAGGTTTGCTTGGGCAGTTTTCCCCTTTGTTTTCACATTCCCCTGGTTTGATACCTTGGTGCAAACATGACATTGACGCAGGATACAGTGTACCTATCCACAGTAGGGGATACAGAATGTCAGACAAACTAAGGTCTTACATTAAGACGGAGATCAACAAAATGTTGGATCTTGGGGTGATTGAACCCTCTAGTAGTCCTTGGTCCAGCCCAATGGTATTGGTTCCAAAAGCAGGTACTTCTGAGTTGAGGTTCTGTGTGGATTACATGGCTCTGAATGCTGTCACCAAGACAGATGCACACCCCTTGCCTAGAACAGATGAGCTGGTGGATACTTTGGGTGCCTCCAAATACCTCCGCACATTTGACGTCATTGCAGGCTGTTGGCAAATAGCCCTTGCAGAACATGCCAAGGAGAAGACGGCTTTCTCAACACCAGAGGGTCTTTACCAGTTCAGGATAATGCCTTTTGGGTTGAAGAATGCACCTGCCACTTTCCAGAGGCTTGTGAATCATGTTTTGAATGGGTTGGATGAATTCTGTCTTGCAAATGTGGAAGATATAGCAGTTTTCAGTGCCACCTGGGAAGACCATGTGAAACACCAATATTGTGTTACAGGCTCTTCAGAAGGCCAACTTAACCATAAAGGCCAGTAAGTGCCAGATTGGACAAGGATCAGTGGTCTACCTTGGACATGAAGTAGGTGGAGAGAGGATACAACCTCTACCCAGTAAAGTACAAGCAATACAAGACTGGCCTACCCCCACTACTCGGACCCAAGTGAGAGCCTTTTTAGGACTCGCTGGGTACTAGAGAAATTTCTATGGCACCATAGCTGCCCCTCTAACTGCTCTCACCACTCCAAAGAAACCCAAGAAGGTAACTTGGTCTGAAGAGTGTGAGAAGGCCTCCAATGGCTTAAAGCACTCCTTGTACCAGGCCCGTTTTCTCAGGGCCCCTGATTACCAAAGACCTTTTATTGTGCAGACAGATGCCTCTGACACTGGGATAGGAGCTCTACTATTTGTATTTGTATTTATTTTATTTATAAAGCGCAGCCAGGCCCGGGGGCATACGGGCGCGTAAATTAGATCTGGTTACAGTTACAATTAAAAGCCGTCAACAAAGGGTTATGTTACAGTTACAGGTATGTACATATTTAGTGTTGCAGGTGCATATAAACATGATCAAAGATGTCATACATACATAGTGTACAATCAGCGGACAATCACAATAGGAGCAGTAAGTTAGGCTGTCATAGAGTCCATGTTGTGAAGCCAACACTTCGTGTTATGTTTGAAGCGGTTAAATGACGGTTCTGCTCGCAAAAGCGCTGGGATTGTGTTCCATAATTTAGAAGCTTGTACAGGGAAGCTAGCTCCTCCCGAGTTATGAAGTTTGAATCTCGGTATGGACATAGTGTTAGCTTGTGCTGCTCTGAGTGGTCTTGAGGAGGTGTGAGGCGTAAGTTGGTTGGTAAGGTATGCTGGTGCCAAGTTGGCTCTGGCTTTGTGTGTAAGGGCCAGAGTTTTGAGGGATATTCTATGCTCGACTGGGAGCCAGCGTAGTTTGCGTCTAGTCTCAGAGATTTGCGCCTTTTTGGGAATGTTGAGGGCGGCCCTGATGGCATTATTTTGAATTACTTGAAGTTTGTTGATGTTTTTGTGGCTAGTGCCTAAGTAAAGGGCATTACAATAGTCTATTTTGGATAGGACTAATGCTCTAGCAAGAGTAATGCAATTAGGTGGGGAGATAAACGGCCTGCATGCAGTGATCAGCTTACAGGTGTAAGCGGCTGATGATGCTACTGCATTAGTTTGTTTGGAGAAGGATAAGGTAGCATCTATGTGGATACCAAGGGTTTTGGTATTATTTGACACGGGGATGAGATTGCCATCTATGGTGAAGGATTTGAATGCATGATTAAGATTTTTGAGTTTGGCGTGGGTGCCAAGGATGATCAGCTCAGTTTTTTCGTCATTGAGGCAGAGACCGTGTTGTGCCATCCATGCTTGTATTACTGAGTATATATCATTAAGGGTTTTGCTGTCTGTTTCATAGTTGCCCGAGATAGGAATGAGTATTTGAGTGTCATCAGCGTAGTTGGTATATGTGACACCCAGATAGTCAAGGATATCAAAGAGGGGCTTTGTGAATATATTATAAAGTGTCAGGGACACACAAGAGCCTTGCGGGACTCCACAGGGTACTGGCGAGGGTTCAGCAAAGTCAGTGGGAGAGAAGACCCTCATGGTTCTGTTCGCCAAGAAGGAACTGATCCAAGCTGTGGCTGAGTCTGAGAAGTGTGCTGCAGTTTTCAAGTGGTGACAGAGTGTTTGGTGATTGACCAAGTCGAAAGCTGCTGACAGGTCAAGCAGTAAAAGGAGTGCTAGTTTGCCATTGTCTTTTAGGATTTGGATCTGAGTCGTGAGGTCTATTAAAGCAGTTTCCGTACCGTGTCTAGGTCGGAAACCTGATTGCCTAAGTCCTAAGAGATTGTTTGATTCTAAGTAGGCCTGTATTTGTAAGTAGGCTGCTCTGTCCAGTATTTTTAATAAGAAGGGTACAGTCGTTATCGGCCTATAGTTAGACGGGTTGGCTGGGTCAAGTGTAGGTTTTTTGAGGAGTGGTATGACCCACGCGTCTTTTAGGTTATCAGGAACTATTCCAGATTTAAAGGATGCATTGATGAGGTTGGTGATGAATGGTGCTAGTTCGTGCGCAACGGCTTTGATGGTCAGTGCAGGGCAGGCATCACCTTGGCAATTTGAAGGTTTGAGTTTCCTGATGATGTTTTCTACTTCCCACGTTGAAAGGGGTGAGAAGCTGAAAGGTTTACAGGTTGACTTAAAGGTAGGTGATTTGTTAGGTAATTGTTTGTAGTTCGGGTCGGCTAGTAGTAAATGAGAAGGGTAAGGTGCACCCTATTGGCTTCATTAGTCGCCACCTTAAGGACCGAGAGCTCAGATGGTCCACAGTGGAGAAAGAATGTTTCTCTGTTGTGTGGGCCCTAAGGAAGCTGAGGCCCTACCTCTATGGGACCCACTTCACTGTGCAAACTGACCATAAACCCTTAAAATGGCTAATGAACATGAAGGGAGAGAATCCAAAGTTGTTTAGGTGGTCCATAAGTCTGCAAGGCTTTGACTTCACTATTGAGCATAGGCCAGGTGTCCAACATAGCAATGCTGATGGGTTGTACAGAATGTTTAACCGACCTGAACAAGAAACTCATCCATGGGTGGATTAGTTCCCCCTGGCCCTAGTCTGGGAGGGGGCGAGTGTTAAGAAAGATTTCATAATTGTATGTAATTTTACCTCCATGTGTACACCCCCAAACATTTTGCTGCTATTTAGACACCATAGACTGACTTTGCCAGAGAGAAACAGCCTTCAGCTTCACTTCCCTGGGCTTTCACTCACTTTTTATGGGGAAACGGACATGCCCGTAAAACAGTCAGTACTGGCAGACTGTTTCCCTTAGTCCTTTTCCCATGTTGCAACTTTTGTGCAACATGTACACAATGTGCCTTCCAGTACTGTGTACCTGGGTCTGTAGTCATTTTCCAAAGGCCCTAGATACTCCCGATGGACTTTTTGTGAGATGTGCAGATGTGTCATGGACAGGGCTGGTGGCAGCTAACGTTTCGCATGATTTTGAACCTTTTCCTGCCATATTAAGCGCGTTTGGCACGAATAGGTGGCCTGACTCCCAAATAAGAGATAAGGGGGCGGGGGCAAGAAGGGGACCCTCTTTTTTTTGTTTACTGGGGGCCTGACTCTAGAGGGTATATCATATAAGAGAGCAAGAGAAAGGAGTCAAAAGCTACCCCTGTTTAAAGACATAGTTAAGGGTTGCAGCAAAGGAACTAGGTTTAACAAATACTAGTCATAAGCCATGGTCAGGAAAAAAACATTTTTTGTAATATTTATTTTAGAACACACATCTAAAAGTTGATGGGCCACTAAATCACACTGGGCCTTTTTTAAAAAAAAAGACATACATGAGCCCTTGAGGGCAACAATATACTGTCAATCAGGGCACTGCAGACTCTCTGGCTCCCAGGATGTGTATTGGACCCAGACTGTCCAGCCCACATCTTGGAGGCACACACGCAATGCATGTAGAAGCCCGCAAAAGCATTGTTTCGCGGAAAAATGCATGACCAAATAAGGACGGACCCCGGTCGACTCGACCTGGGGAAGGTGAAGGGGAAAGATGGCCAAAGGACAGGACAAAGAACCTCATGGCATGGCCATTTTGGAGCCAGGCCACCTATTAATGCCAAAAGCGGTTAACATGTCAGGAAAGCGTTAAAAATGTGAAACGATGGCTGCTACCAGCCCTGTCCATGACACATCTGCACATCTCACAAAAAGTCCATCAGGAGTATCTAGGGCCTTTGGAAAATGACTACTGACCCAAGTACACTGTACTGGAAGGTACATTGTGTACTTTTTACATGTTGCACAAAAGTTGCAACATGGGAAAAGGACTAAGGGAAACAGTCTCCCAGTACTGATTGTCTTAAGGGCATGTCAGTTTCCACATAAAAAGTGAGCGAAAACCCCAAGGAGTGCAGCTGAAGGCTGTGCATCTCTGGCAAAGTCAGTCTATCGTGTCTAAACGGCAGCAAAAAGTATGGGGGTGTACACATGGAAGGAAAATTACATACAATTATGAAATCTTTCCCAACATGCCTCAACCCCATTCTTGGACTTATTGCCTCTTTCCTCTCAGTTAATGACTTTGCTCACACTTTGCTCACTTCTCATCCAAGACTGCTGAGATCTGTGATAAACTCCCTACTTTCTTCTCTCACCCCTCTCTGTATGTTCACCGCCTCCTGCCCAATCTTATAACAACTCTGTAGTTGAGGAATGGGAGAAAAAGTAGTCTTCAAATAAGACTGGGAACATGTAGGGTTCAACATCTCCTTTATTTGGTTGCACTGAACAACCCACAGCAAACTGCTGCATGATGCCCCAAGAGGGTTCCCCTTTCCTCTCAGGAACTGCCATAGCCAGAATGTCAGACCCTGAGAATTCTTTCACCCAGAGAGGCATTTGATCTCTACATAGGGCTCCTTGCATGAGGAAGGAGTTGTCTGGTCCAAGAGCTATGAAAACAGTGCTCATTCCCAACAGCTCCCATCCATTAGACCTGCAACCGATCATGTGCCCCTGGACCACATTTCATGACATACCACCATTTATTAATTCATAAATGTTTATTGGTTAAAAAAAGTCCATGAAATGGTATGCAATAATTGGCGTGGCCAAGATGACGGGGTGAACGGACATGGGCAGTGTAAACTCTGTCCCTGCAAAAGGAGAAATCGAGCGAATTCCTGCATCCCCTGCTACACAAAGTGGGGAAGGCTGCAGGCTCAATGCTGGTGGAGAGAAAGAAGCGGCTCAGTGAGTCAAGCAGCAGGAGAGGAAGCCGAGCGGTCCTAGACTGAGGGAGACTCGCAGAGAAAATGGCAGCTGGTGGAGAGTATGCAGAGCCGGAAGCTGTGACCCCGGCAGGAACTGATTCGCATCAAGGCTAGGATCGCGGAAGAGCAGCAAGCCGCCAACTGATGCGCATTTCAGCATGGGCCGGGCCTCCAGTACAGAACAGGAGATAAACAGACGCGACGGTGAGATCAGGAGAAGATGTGCATGGTGGGATAAGGTGTGCACGGTGGGATAAGGTGTGCACCCGGAGGGAGAGGAGAAGTCGGGCCAGCACAGTGGGAGGGCTCTCGTGCCTGAACGGCAGAGGCACAGAGAGCAACGTTTGGAGCCTGGCGGCACCCGCAGAGAAGGGAGGGTGGGAGTGGCCTGCTGAGAACAGGCTCGAGGCAGAGTGGGCCCATGAGAAGAGCAGACGGCCCAAAGATCAGGGCCCAGGCAGTGAAAACAACTGGAGCACAGTGTGGAGACACCAGGGCAGCCTGGTGGGTGACCGCAGAGCTAACAGGAAGGACATAGTAGGACTACACTGTGGAAGTTGTAAGGTCCAGAGGGTAGCAAGCGGAGGAAGGCCCAGCAGAATGTAACGTTCTGGAAGAACTGAGACCGCAACTGATTTATGGCGACGGAGAGGGCTGTGGGACTGCTTAACAATCCACAAGTAAGGGGAAAGCCTGAGAGCAGGCAAGCACGTGTTGCTGGGAGGCCACTCCATGAGAAAGGGGAACTGGCTGGACTACTGAGCAGAAGCGCCAGCAGTGGTCTGAGAAAGGGGGTCTGGTGAGGCTCAGGGTGGACTGATTGGTGCCAATAGCAAAGGGCTTGACCTCGCGGAAGGAGGGGAGATTAGCTGAGGAGCGCACCCATCAGCTCAAGAAGAAGAACAGTGGCGGAGGGGTGACCAGAGGAGGAGTGGCAAGCGTCATCCCCTTCTCATCATCCCCCCCTTAGAAGTGGTGAACCCAACCTGCGGAGGTGGCCCGGAGGATGTAGATTGGACTGAAAAGGAAAGGCACCAGAGCTGGAACACTGGAGCAGAAGGGACCCTAGCGGGGGCCCACTCAGATCACGATCCACTTTGGGTACCAGGTATCCAAAGCAGCGCCCAGGGCTGAATAGATGGCGTTCACCAAGGAAGATTTGCATGCTGCCCTGGCCAAGTTTAAGGGGGAGATAACAGAGATGGTCAAAGCAGAAGTAGCAGCATCAGGGTTGAGCACTCAGGCGAATTGCAGAGACATTGATGCACTAGGTGAACGAGTGATGTTAGTGGAGGGGCACATCATGTGACTGGCTGAAAAACTAGAAGTATTTACACATTGCAGGCTCAAGGGGCAGATGAACGGGTAAGAACCTTGGATTAAAAGTGAGAGGATCTGGAAAACGGATCACGGAGGGACAATGTCTGGGTTAATGACCTGAAGGAGGTGGTGAAAGGCACGGATTTGAAGGGTTGCATCCGGGAGATGTTTATGGACCTCACAGGGGGGGGGGGCGTGGCTGGAGCATTAAAATCAAGACTGCATAGGGTGGGGGAGTCGGAAAGCAGTCCCAGGGGCTACGGCAAGGAAATTCTGGCGAATGTGCACAGCTTCAAAGACCAATCACGGTTTATGACTGCGGCAAGAAGACAAGGGAAAACTCAGCTGAGGGGATGTGAAATACAATTATACGATGACTTGTCTGTCAACACTGGCGAGGAGAAGGTTGCTTAAAGCACTCGTGCAGGAACTTAATAAGAGGAAAATGTGATACTGGTGGCTCTTCCCGATCAGGCTCCAGTTTCGCACGGGGAATGAGGAAAAGACTGTCTCTCAGGTGGAGGACGGCCTGAGAGCATTAGGCATGCGTCCCCGAGACACTGTGGAGGCAGGAGCAGAGAAGCAACAAGAGGAGGTGTCGGGAGCAGAACAGAAGCCCCTGTGGTCGAGTTCAAAAAAAGGAAGAAGGCGTGAAGGGGACAGATGAATCAAGGAGGGTTTGTACCATAAAAGCTTGCAAGCCTCGCCATTGGAGACACATCGGGCTAACTAAGGAGATGGGGGAGGGACAAGGGGGAGCGGGGAGGAGTGAACAATGCACAATGTTTGTATACAGGCTGATGTCTAGCACCTGAACGATGGATCCAGGGATAGTTATGGGTGGGGTATAAGCTACTAGTCTGGGGGGGTGGGTGGCGCAACCAGGTAAAACACAGTGTAAGGGGCTTGATCTGGGAAACGAATATGTCCAGGGAAGAAAGGGCACTAAAAAATAGGGAGAGATGTATAAGTTTGAGTTATGGAATGTGTGGGGGCTGAACAGCCAGAATAAGAGTAGCAGTCCTGCAGGAGATTGAAAAAAAAAGGGGAGCAGAGATAATCTGCCCGAAAGAAACGCACCTAATGAAGGGGGATCTGGGCCGTCTCCATAACAGGCAACATCCACTTCAATACCATGCTGTAGCGGGAAGTAAAAGTTAACAAGTCTATGGAACTGGAAGAGGGCCACGGTAAAATGGGACCCAGAGGTGAGCTATATATTGGTAAAGGGGAGACTGGGAGGGAAATTGTACACGTGGGCATTAGTGTATATACCTAACCAGGGACAGGAGAGATTTTTGGAGGGGTGCTTGGCGAAGTTGGGCAGATTTGGGGATGGTGTGCTGGTTTTGGCAGATATATTTTATTTATATCATGCTCGTACAGAAGTGTTTCTAGCAGCAATTGCAACTTAGCCATGGACCAGACTATGGATCTGCCGGTAAGAGTGAGGGGGCACGCAATGGAGACAATGTCCAAACAGTTGAAAAAGGGAATTGAAGAAACGGGTCTCAAGGCTACATGGCTGATACACCACCCACAAGACGGGGACTACTCCTTCTTGCATGTCCATAAAACATATTCCAGGATGTTGGGGACCATTTTCATTTCTGTGCCAATACTCTTCAACCTTGGAGAGCCCCAGCTCTTTTGCTGTAGTCGGGAGGGGGGGGGGCTTTTTAATTTGAACTCCTGAGTGAGTGGGACTTTTTTCTCAGTCTTGTGTTTTCCGACTAGGACCTTTGTGTTTCTTACTGTTTTATGGAGTCTGGTAAACTCCATAGCCACCTACTTTTTGCATTAATACACATAGCACCTATTGTGCAGTGCCACTGAGGTCCCTTGGACGTCTTTGTTTAAATACATTTTCTTGGGTGAACTACTTTTGCCAAGAATAGTAAGATTACTTTTGTCTTACTTACCTTTTCTTTTGTAGGTCCAGCACACACCACCATATGTGAGGTGCTGGGCAGTTGCATAGTAACTCCTTTATCCCATTTCTCATGTAACATTCTGGTACACTAACTAACTTGAATGGCTGGTGGCAGTGGTTTCTTTTTTACTACCTTTTGCCATGTATCTGCAAGCTGATTCCTCAGCTGCAGTACAGCACCCATGGGTGACCATTTCCTCAAAATGGCCCCTGTCTTTTTTCGCCATTTCTTGTCGGTTCCTTCTGGGCTTTTACTCCGTTGTTTGAATCTGGTTTGAGTCTTTGGTGCATTTTGCCTTTGGCGGGCTTCAGCCCTTGAAGCCCGTCCAGGCTCCAGTGTGTCTGGAAAGGCAGGAAGTAAGGGAGGGTCCTGAAACTACCCTGTCCTTTGTCTCTAGGTGTGCCTGAGTGAAACCAGTTCTGATTGGCCGGCTGTCTGTCCGGGAGATTTACAGCGTAGGGCTGGGAATGAAGGGGAACTTGCTTAAAAGGTGACGTTTTTGGGACTAGAGGCAGAGTCTACCACTGGAAGACAACATCCGACGAAGGTGTGAAGAGATGCCAGCAGCACCCTCCTGGACCGCAAAGTGCCTGTGAAGCCATAAAGCTGTGCTGACCCCATTTCTGATTTGACTGGTAAGACCTGTATGGGAAGACTTCCTCCCTTGGGCTGGTGGGGACCAACTAGCCTTGAGACAAGCTTAATTTTGGCAAGCCCCCAACTTGCTGTGACTTTCCAAGGCAGCAGAATCCCAATGCCCGGGGCCCCTGACCATCCTAGAGTGCATTGTCTTGGGAAGTGCGAATCCAGCCAAAACTTTGTGGGCCTCCAGAGGATCCTACAAAAGCAGGAAATCCTTATCCAGAGTCCCTTCACCAGAGTCCAGGACTGATGGATCAAGTGGCTTCTAACCGGAGCTGTTTGTTCTTCTTTGGCTCTTAGAAGAAGGTGCCAAAACCACAAAAGGCCGCTGAATCAAGGAGAATCCACTTCTGCAGAGCGGAGTGGACTCTTGGCTGTCCTGGCTACTTAAAAGCCTCCTTCGGAACCTATTGCCGTTGGCAGTGCTTGTTCCCTTACAGGTTTTAATTGTTGAACACTAATATTGCTGGGATAAGACTGCCAACATGCCTCGCCCCCCCCCTCTTTTTTTCTAAGTACAACGTATGTTGTGATCCGACTAACTTTTCCCTCCTTATAACTCAATATTGCAATGGCGATTACAATCAAGTGTTATTGCTGACCTCAAATGACGTCACTCAATGTGCTGGAATATGTATATCACATGAAAAGGTTACTCACCTGATTTATTGCTCTTGTTGAATTGAATCCTAACTTTGGGATTAATGTTAATATTAGTTGCTGCCTTTTAAAGATGGTCTAAATATCTTTGTGTATTTAAAAATAAGTATTTATACTGTTCTCTTTGTGTGTAAGTATTTACTTGGATACGTGTATTTACTGATTTCATTCTACAGCTCACATTACTTGATTTGTTTTATTTGCTTTGGTTATTAAATAACCTTTACGAAATAGAATAAAAAAATGAAGATGCAGAATTTAAAATTTCAGAAATATTTAACAGGAAAAGAAAATAGTTCTTACATTAAATTATTCTATTTATATCGCAAAATAAAACCACATTATCCACACCGCCAAGCTTTCTAGTCATCAATCAGAACTAAGTACATAGATACAGAAGAAAAAACTGAATAAATACATAGATCGATTTGCTAGAATAGCTTAGAAGTCAGAAAGAATACGTAGAACTGCTATCTTTAGTGAAACTGATCTACCATGAAGCATATCCCACCACAGGATGTCCACGTAGACTTTCTAAATTTGCATCAAATTTTAAAACAATCAATCCACTCCTTCAGTGCTGAACACTGTTAACCAGTGAAAGAGCGTTTCATTGCAATTGGCAAATATAAAAAAATCTACAGAAAGTCATTTTGATAGTCCACTCACCCCTTATTGCCATGATCTCTTTAGTCCTCAGAACATTACATATAAACCTCATGAAATAATGCTGTTGATTCTTGTCTGGGAATCTCATGAGGTAAGGTTCGAGGCAGTCCATTTTTTATTTTGATGACAAGCTGAGAGATAATTTTCGTGGCCAGTACTGTGTCCACTGTTCTAGCCCAATAATTATATATCACAAACCTTTTTACCTTTCGTGGTTGCGATATAAGGGTTTCAATTGACGAGACCAGTTTTACGAGGGACTGAACGCATTCCTCCTTTACAGTTGATACAAAACCTATCTTTGGGATGCCTTGAAGCAGGCACTTGCCTAATAATGAGTATAGTGTCGTACTCAGAGTGATGTCAAGTTTCTGACATGGAGATCACCTTCGCCATTACTCTAAGCTTTTTCAATAGACTGCAGTCCCAACTCATATTGAATTGCTGAGAGGGGGATGGATTTGGGAAGGCAGTACAGAATGGAGTGCCAGATCAAGGCCTCCAATTTATTCATCTTTGTCCTTGCTGGAAATAATTCCAGACCATAACACAGCTGATGGATGATCTTAGCCGAATAAAATCGCATTAGTGGCACCAATGAAAATGTACCGTATTTGTTGTCCATTTTTTTCATTTGCGCAATTTAAGTACTTTCTCATGTAGGTGGTTTCGATAGTAGCATTTCTTGGGTTTATCAAAAATAGGGAACCCTAAATGGGTCATAGAGGTCCTAATGGTGAGTTTTTCATGATTAAAAAACCATTCATAGCCTATTGGCAGGGATAGTTTACTTAACGGCATCACTTCGGTTTTCTTTGAGTTCACTTTCAAACCATTAGAGATGATATATTCATTCAGTGGAGTTATTAAATGTTGTAAGCCCCTAGGTGTATGGTCCAAGAGAAGAAAGTCGTCCTCATAAGCAGACCAACAAACCATAGCCCCCTCATTCTTGGGCGACACAAAGGAAGGCTCGTCCATTCTATTACCAGCGTCCGCCATATATAGATGAAACATGCATCCTTGACGAAGACCGTTGGATGTATTTCTGGAATGAGATAAAAGGCCCTCTCTATTTAGGTGAACTTGAATTTGGGACCCCTCATGCAGGTGGATCAATAGGGATAGTACACCTCCTGGCATTCCATATGTAATTTCAAAGGGTTGCTCTGTCCACTAGATCAAAAGCAGGAGAAAGATCCATGGCTGCCAAATATATTGGAGGACCACTTTCCTTCCAGGCAATCGATTGATGTATACTCATTAGAATCCCTCAAGGATCCGTGCCCATTTATTTCCTAATGCCAATTTGTTGTTTCGTCAGGATATAGTTCATGTTACTCCAGTCCTCTACATACTTTAAACAATAGCAGAAAATATTTTACAGTTAGCGTCCAGTAACGCTATTGGACGATAATTCTTGGGGCTACACCTATCGCCTTTTATTATAAATTGGGACCACACATGAAACGTGCCAAGAGAGTGATATACATCTGGTCCGAATAATATCTACAGATAGTAAGTATAGTGCCTTTGCCCATTAAACAGGTTTACATTTGAGGGTTGTATTTGTTAACTGGTTTGGCCCAGCTGCTCAAGAGAGACTAGCCACATTAAAAAGATTCTTGATGACTTCCAAGATGGCCGCCGGCGATAGAGGTCACATTTAAGTCGCGCTCCCGCCGGGCCCAAAACAAATAAGCACATTAACAGCGTTATTCCGAGAGTTTATGCATCGGACTCACCGCCGCAGCTTCAGAGGGACAGGGGACGTGGTTGCGAACGGACGTTAACCCGGTAACACCCTTCCCGCCCTCCCCCAAGGGAGATTGTTCGCCTGGAGAAACGACCGCCCGGGGGAGCATCCGTGTCCCGCTGACACGGGGGAGAAGCGGAAGTCGATCCAGCGGCAGGAGCAGCTGGCGCACTGCCTCGGGCGTGCAGAGTCTGGAGTGGAGCGGCTGTAGAAACACAGGAGCGCAGGCCTGACGGGGCGTGCGCAGCCCTTACCCCCCGGGACGAGGCAGGCGGGAAGCGCCGAACAGGCGGAGAGGGGCGGTGGGCCAAGTGGGCCCGAGCAGATCCCCACGATAAGGGGAGACCAGAGTTTGCAGCAGGACCGGCACCATCGTGGCACACGGGGCCCCCAGCATACTGAGCGAGAGAAGCGCAAGAAGGAGGGGGCACTACCAGTTTACCAGCTGATACGACAGGCAGGCGCCACTCACGGAGGAGAAGCGGCCAAGATTTGGAGGTGAGCGCGCCTGCAGTATTGCCCCCCTTCTCTTCCCGGAACGTAACGCCTTGGTCAGGTGGTTGAAACCAAGCAAGGCGTAGCCCCAGGGACAGTGAAGCGCCACCCCCCCTTCTCGCCCCCACATAAAAATACAAAGCGAATAAGCCAGAGGGGGGCCACGGCTCCATGAGAGTGAGCACACAACCCCATCAAATTACTGGGAAACTCTCACGTCCCGGGGGGGACGTAGGAGAGGCCAAAACACTTGCCCAACACAAGACAGTCCTGCGCACACTAAAGGGGCACGAACCCCCCCCCAGCTGCAGTAGCATAACAAGGAGGGACAGCTCTCGCCGGTTCGTTGGGGACCAAACAAAGCAGGCATACCTGAAAGAGGCGTCCAGAAAGGGCATAAGACCCCACAAACAAGGGAGATGTCACGGGCAAAGGGAAAAGGAGACACCCCTCAACACACGCCGCAATCCCACAAACAGGACACAAATCTGATTCAACTGTGGTCCTCGGACGCATCGGCGTCCCATAAAGACAGGGCAGGCGAAGGACCCTCCGTAGACTCGGATCCCTCAAACCAGAGCACCCTTCCGCCGACAATGGATGACATGCGGGCCTGGTTCTTTGAACTCCAGGATAAGTTCGTGTCCACAGTCCAGGACCAATTTGCCACAATGAGGAATGAGATGAAGCAGGCTGTGCAAGAGTTGGAAACTGATGTGGCTAAGTCGGAAGAAAGAACAGACACCGTGGAGAGAATAGTACAAAATATGGAAGAGGAAGCGAAACAGAACAGTGAAACACAAGAACATCTGGTTCGGCTCACTCATAACCTAGAAATTCAATGTGAAGATCTGGAGAACCGTTCACGCAGATCAAACATTCGCATTAAGTTTGTGCCGGAATCGGTGACGGACAAAGACCTCAAGAGTGCAGTACAAGATGTATTCAGAGAGATAATTAAGGCACAGAACTCAGAGTACATTGGGATAGAATCCATAGGGTGGGTCCGAAAAGAACTGGAGCCCCAGGGGAGAGACCAAGGGACGTATTGGCGTCAATTACATCCTATACACAAAAGGAACTGATCCTAAGGAAGGCGAGGCAGCTTGATCACATAAGGATGAATGGAGTGGAAATACAATTGTACCCAGACCTGGCCTCGGCGACACTCCTAAAAAGGAGGGAGATGGTCCCTTTGATGAGGGAACTGGTGGCGAAAGAAATTAGATATGTGGATGTTCCCATTTGGCCTACTATTCGAGTGGGAAGGCAAGCAGAGAAGAGTGACCTCCTGTGAGGAAGGCCTCAATGTAATGGGCAAGCACATGGAGGAGACGGAAGTGAGAGATGTCAGGACAAGGGAGGACCCTCACAAAAGGCCAAGAGGATGGGAAATAGTGCGACAGAAGAAGAAACGGAATGGGAGTGGGAAAGCAGGGAAACCAACAGGGGACCAATAGAGACGCTCAATCTGGGTGGCTGCCTCGTCCTCCGGAGGGGATAGGGCGGATGAAGGACTAGAAGAATCTCGAATACCTAGTGGCTTGAGGCCCGGTGGGAGACCGGGTGGGACGCGACAAAGGTCGGAGGATGATGCAGGGTTTTTGGACTCTGCGCACAGTTAATCCCGGGTTATGAGAGGGCTGGGAGTGACGGGTGCAACGCCTTAGCAACCATAGGTACCAGGGCCCTCGGGAAAGATGATGAGTGTGTTTACGGTTGGGGGAGGGGCAGGGAGTGGGACACTCCGGAAGAGGGAAGGAAACACAGCATAAGGAAACCAAGGCTAAAGCATCAGGGTAGAGGCGATGGGGAAGCTTAGAATATTTTCACAAAATGTAAGGGGGCTGAATTCGCCGGTGAAAAGGAAAAAAAAATGGAAGCCTTGGTAAGAAGGGAGAAGGCGGACATTCTGCTCCTCCAGGAGACACATATTAAGGCACAGGATAAAAAGAAAGTACACCTTACAGAGTACACGATCTGGGCACAGGCGAACGCAGGGGGAAAAAGAGCCGGAGTGATGATGGCCGCAAAAGGGGGCTTGGTAGCAAACATTATAGATACTCGTGCAGACAGGGAAGGGAGGTATGCATTTGTTAATATCTCAAGAGAGGGTTACAGGCTTACCCTGTCGGCAATCTACTCGCCGAACTCTGGGCAGGACGGATTTCTCCGGGACACCCTGGGGAAACTAGAGGATTTCGCAAAGGGGGAGATTATAATGGGGGGAGATCTGAACATGGCTTGGCAACCTCATATAGATAGGAGTGCGGGGGGGATGCAGGCTCAAGGGACCCCATCCAAACAATTTAAGCAAAGGATGGAACAGATGGCGCTGTGTGATGCCTGGAGGGAAATCAAGGGACAAGATAGCAGATTCACCTACTACTCGCACGTGCATAACACGATGTCGAGGATTGACTTCTTTTGGGTGTCGGTGGGATTGATGGGAAGGATTCAGGATATTGAAACGGGATCAATAGCTTTATCAGACCATGTCCCGCTTTGGCTAGATATACAGACTCCAGGGAGGGGTAGGGGCCTCTAGAGATGGAGAATGCCGCCCGACATTCTAACGGACCAGGTACTGGGGGGGGAACTAAGGGATAAAATCAAGGAATTTTTTGATCTAAACGATAAAGGAGAAGTTCCTCTGGGGCGGTATGGGAAGCCTTTTGAGGCAGTAACTAGGGGTCATATAATAGCACTAAAATCCGCCGAAGATGAACAGCATCAAGAATGGGAAAGGACACTCTAGAAGAAACTAACAGATATACATGGAGAGCTGGCAGTCCATCCCACAAGAACCCACAAGAAAGCAATGAAACACGCGCAAGGACAGCTAGAGATGCTCCGCAACACAAAAGCAGAGAGGATCCTCTTTTACTTAAAGCAACGCTACTACATCAGGGCCAACAAAGCGGACAAATATCTAGCAAGACAACTCAAAGAAAAACAGAAATCAATGACGATAATGAACGTCAAAGATGCACAAGGAAGGCCGCATACAGAATCGAAGGACATAGAGGCGGTCTTTAGGGCATTTTATCAAGATCTATATGCAACTGAGAATCTGGATGAGCAGTAACAGGACAGGTTCCTACAATCTATCCCCATGCTGACAATAACAGAAGAGGATAAACAGGCCCTGGAATCCTCGATAACCGAAGAAGAGGTACACAGGGCAATAGCGGGCTTCCCACTTTCAAAGGCACCAGGCCCGGATGGCTTTACGGCCCCGTTTTACAAAAAATATGCAGACACACTAGTTCCAATCCTGACACAGCTACTAAACACTTTCAAGGACAATGGAAACGTATCTCCATCCATGAATGAAGCGAAAGTCCTGGTGTTCCACAAAGCAGGTAAAGACCCCACTCTCCCGGGCTCATATCGCCCGATTGCCCTAATAAACTTGGACGCAAAAATCTACACCAGGATACTGGACGCCAGACTGTCACCCCTCCTCCCGACCCTAATAAACACAGATCAATCAGGTTTCATCCCAGGCAGGCAGACGCATGATAATTTAAAGAGGGTTATCCATCTGATAGAAAAAATAGGCATCACCCACACACCAGCAATATTACTTTCCCTAGACGCCGAAAAGGCCTTTGACCGCGTAGAATGGCCCATTCTTTTCAAAACACTGAAGCACATGGGATTCGGATAACAATTTATAAAAATGGTTAAGGCCAATTACAACTCCACATCTATAAGAATAGCAATAAATGGAGAAGTCACGGATAGGGTGGAGATATCAAGGGGTACGAAACAGGGATGCCCTCTGTCGCCTCTGCTGTATGCCATATTTCTGGAGCCCCTTCTAATTAAGATATGAGAATCTGAGGGGGTGAGGGGGATAGAAATGGCGGGCAGGCAACATAGTCATTGGGTACGCGGACGACATGCTCCTGGCCCTGGAAGACCCTGGGAACTCTATACCTAGAACTATAGAAATACTGGAGGAATTTGGGTTTGAGATCTCGGGCCTGAAGATTAATAGGAAAAAGTCAGAGATCATGCTCCTAAAGGGAGACAAGGACACACTAGAAACAGCGACAGACATGCTATGTCTAAAAACAGTAGAGGAGGGCATTAGCTACCTGGGGGTGACACTCACACATAGGGTGGACAAGATCTATAAAAGCAACTACACACACCTTCTGACCAGAGTTAAGAAGGATCTAGAAAAATGGTGCCCACTCAGAATCTCATGGTGGGGTAGAATTCAATCCGTAAAAATGAACATACTCCCCAGGGTACTATACTATTTTCATGCCCTCCCAGTAACCGTCCCTAGCTCCTTCTTCAAAGCACTCTCCAAAGCCATATCACATTTCGTATGGAACAGGAAACCTCAGAGGGTTGCCAGAGCCACACTTACGTCACCAATAAAGGCTGTCGGAATGTCCCTCCCACACTTTAAGAAATACTATCAGGCAGCCCAACTCTGGGTCCTGAAGGAATGGTTGGGGGAGGATCAACTGACAACCTGGGTAACACAAGACAGGGCGGTCGCTAGGACCCCCCTGGAGGAGCTACTGTGGAAACGCAAACAACACAGGCATCGTAACCTTCGTCGAATAAGCGAGGTCATGAGAACCACCCTCAACGCCTGGGATGACAAAACCTGAAAAGGAATCATGACCACCCCACTGGCCCCCTTCACGCCTAACTGCCGGAACCCACAGTTCCCACCAGGACAGGAAACCGGTGGCTTTGAAAAATGGGAAGCAGCAGGATGCAGGAAAATTGGTGAAATGATCCAGGACAAAGAAATACGAACTTTCGCAGAATGTAAAAGGATGTGGAATCTAGCAGAGGCTGACAGATATAAATACGAACAAATAAAATATTGGCTAAGTACGCCAGAAGTCTTCCAGGCGGCCACAAGGGACCTTACATCATTTGAAAACTACATAATAACCAACCCAGGGGACAAGAAACTGGTGTCAACACTGTATAACTTCATATGCACAAAAGAAGAAGAAATCAAATGGACCTATATAAAGAGATCTGAGTCCACGCTGGGGGAAGAAATAACAGCAATAGGAGGAACTGTGGACGGTATCCCTAAATTAACCAGGGCAGTCCAAACCAGAGAAATGTGGTTGAAAATAATCACACAATGGCACTACACCCCAGAGAGACTTGAATCAATGTACCCGGAAATGTTGGATCGCTGCTGGAGGGGGTGCCCGGTCACAGGAACGTGGAGACACTTCTGGTGGGACTGTCAGGGAGTGAGGGCTTCTGGAAAGACTTGCAGACGGAAATGACAAAATATTTTCCAGAGGCAAACCAAACGGGGGAGAGGGTATGGCTGTGTGGTTTTAAGGACCCACAGGTCAAACAGGGCACAATGGAGGACCTTCATGGGAGCTTCATGGGACTAGTCATCGCGGCACGGGCAACGATTGCTCAAAGCAGGAAGAAACCAGACCCGCCTCGGGTATTTACCTCGCTGCATAAAAGTGTGGTACCAAATGACTATGGAAAAGATTACGCATAATCTTCAGGATCCAAACAACTCCTTCATGAAAGAGTGGGGTCTAGTGCTGGAATATTTGAAATCGGACTACATGGAACAATGGTGCCCGCACAAAATCAAAATATCAGACATATTCAGCTTGTGAACGCTTTTGAAGGAAAGCCAGATGAAGACCTGAACTCTTCTGGGGGATTGGGGAGTGTGAGGGGTTGGAAGTTGGGAGAGGATTTGAGTTGAAGTGTCTGTATAAGAAAACCATAAAAACATGTTTAAAAAAAAAAAGATTCTTGATGTCTTCAATGGTAAACCTAACCTCCCAGTCCAGATAGCAGTGTCCGAGTCTTGCATTCATAAAGCAAACCAAAATGACACACCCTCACCTCCTCAGAAATAGAATTGGTGTGTGCCATAACTTTTGTCGAATCTATGGCATTCACCAGAACCCAGAATTGACTGGAACTTCCATCTTTTAATGCAGCCACCATTTGTAAACTATTGTTTTGGTACATACCAGCCCGATGCCCCTTTAACCAGTTTTTTAACTTTTGTTTTCCCATCCTAAAAAGCTTGCGCTTAGTTTCAAGTGAGATGCAGGTTTTCATTATCTGACTAATTGCCTTACGGCAAGTACTCTTACGTCCCGTCCCCTTTCCTCCATACTGTATGGGCGTCCCTTCCAAGGAACGGGAGACGGAACCTTTTTCACCAGAAAAAACCTTCTTCCCCTTTAAATTTAGAGGCGTGCGGGGGTGCGGCCCAGGGAGCATGGACTGCCCTGACTCCGGCGCCACACCTCAGTCCCTGTTTACGCGTCGACGTGAACGGGCTGAATTTACCAGCGCTCCAGGATTTGGCTTCGGCCATGTAAATCCACACGTGGATACTTTTATGTGTCTTTTTTGTCTTTTCTTTGTCTCTATCATTCAGGTACTCGGTCCTCAGGCGTCATGCTCATCCCCGGCGCATGTTGACTTCTACAGGGTTCAGCAGGTGTCCATCCTGCAACAGACTCTTAACTTCAAACCCCCACACTCTCTGCCTACCTTGCCTTTGCCCAGGCCACAGTTGGCAATCATGTTCGGTATGTGACTCGCTGTCCTCGAAGGCGCTGAAGAACAGACTAGCCAGATGGAGGGAGCTCTTCCGGATGTTGCCTCCAGAGGACCTCAAGAACTTCGTGAAGCATCGAACCACGCCCGAGTTAAGGCCGATATATTCCAGCGCAACCCACAAGGGAGGCTCCTTCCCAGGGAGACTCCCGCGTGGGAGGGACCGACCAGGTACTTCTACCGGCATGTGCACCGAGGCTAATTCAGCTACCGGCCTTCGGGTTGAGGGATCTTCAGATCCTCCCGGGCGCAGTGTTGAGGGACCGGAAGGTTCTTTTACCGGGTCTGCACCCGACGGGTTCCGCCCTTTTACCGGCACCATGGCCGAGGGGCTACGCCCTAATACTGGCAATACGTCTGCGGGGTGTGCCTAAACGCAGCTCTACCGACCCCCTGGTCGAGGGTGTCACACCTACCAGGCTGAGGAGCAGGGTAGGTCTTGTGATTCACACGCAAGAGTCTTGGACAAGGCCGGGCCCAGCGGGCTGAGCACCACGTCGCAGAAACGTGGCAGGCAGCTCGACAAAATGTCCGCTGCACCAGAAAGAGGCACCCGTCTGACGCCATTCCATGAATTCGGCAAAGAACGAGTGTCAAGGTGGGACTGGCCTCAACCAGGTACGTGGCCTACAGTCTACCCCTCATTTGTGCAGGGCAGCATTCCTTTGCGTCCATATGGACAGGGTATGCAGCGGCTCCAGCAGCTCCCCGCTACCCTGTCGGCACCCCCTGCCACCTCTTTGGCCAGTGAGGAGGTGCTCTTCGAGAAGTTCCTCGACCTCATGAAGTCACTTCAGATGGGGGTTATCATCGAAGACGCCATCAGGGAAGTCCTCCCCGCAATTCTAGAGGCACCACAGATGCCTCCGCCGATGCCCCGGCACAGCTGGCTCCCCAGCCAGCTCCACAGGGGGCACCAGTGCAGCCTCCGCCGCCTCCTCTGGCTGCGGGCTCTGTACCCCAGCCTCTGGCACAAACTACTCCTCCTCCACAGGATCCTCCAGATGCACAGGATACGGATGAGGAGGAGGATCCGGACACACCATCCTCAGCCAGGGCCTTCCACAAATGTCTTGCTGGTCTGGCGGAATAGCTGGGCCTCCCCCCAACCCGAGGTAGAGCAGCCAGCAGAGGGGGTTCTGGCTGAAGTCCTCACGCAAAGCCCCTCTGCCTAATCGGTGATTCCCCTGCAGACCGATGTAGTCGCCCTGGCCAAGAAGGGCTAGCTCAAACCCCACTCGGCCCAGCCGGTCAATCGACACCTGGACGCCAAGTACAGGCAGATGGAGGGGGATACACTCTTGCTCTCGGCCCATCCTCAGTAACACTCGTCGGTGATCGCTGCAGCATCACTATACTCCAGAACTGTCGTTCTCAGCCGCCTCCTCTGTGGCGCTGCTAGATCTTGGAGGCGTACGGCAAGAAACTCTATTCCAACGCATCCTTGCATCTTCGTCAGGCCAAAACAGATGCCGTCAGGCCAAAACAGATGCAATGCTGGCTGCAGCCAACCAAAGATTATGGGGGGAAATTGTGGACTTCCTCCCGGAACTCCCCACCAGAGCCAATCACGCTTTAAGGCAGGGCTAGCTGAAGCCAAGCTGGTGGCGCATGACCTCATGGAATCCACAGTGGCTCATATCAATACCTCAGGCCGGGCCATCTGTATTTCCACGGACATGAGACGAACAGCCTGGCTCCGGCCAACAAAATTCAACCCGGATATCCAGGAGCGCATTCTAGATCTACCGTTTGAGGGGGGGACCTTTTCTACTCCTCTAGACAGAGCTGGACAATAAGAAAAACAGCTCACAAACGTCTAAGTCTTTATCCATACTTGCAAAGACCACGCCCAAGTCGTACACCCAATCTCAGCAGCGCTCGGAAAGGGGTCGTACGTATGGAGGGTTCTGCGGATTCCAGGAACGCAGATCCAGGCAGCCGGACCGCTTGCCGTCTCAGAGCCAGCCCAAGCAACAAAAAAGGGGGTGGGGGAAGAGTAAGGGTTTTTTCCAATTCCCCCCCCCTCCTCGGCCTCCAAGGTAAAGAAGGCATGACACACACCTTCAGGAACCAAGTGTCTTCGGTGGGGGGCGTGCTTGCTCTCCATGCACAGTTCTGCCGCCAGAATTTCACGGACCCCTGGATCCTATCCTTAGTATCCACGGGGTACCTCCTTCCTATCCCAGCCTTTCCTCCCGCCTCCACTCCCACAGATTGTGACAGCAACTCATTTGGCGGAGATCTGGTCGCTCGTAGAGAGCCAGGCAGAGGAGGAAGTCCCATCCTCCCAGCGAGGCTTTGGCTTTTACTCCAGGATTTCCACCATTCAGAAGAACCAGGCGGGCCTGAGAGTTGTGCTGTACCTTTGCACCCTCAATCTCTCCTTACCCCTGCAAAAATTCAAGATGGTTATGCCAGCTTTTATTGCAGAGACATTGGACAAGTTTGACTGGATGTGCTCCCTGGATCTGATGGAAGCGTACCTACACGTCCGATTTGGCAGTCCCATCG
Source organism: Ambystoma mexicanum (assembly GCF_040938575.1). Taxonomy (NCBI): domain Eukaryota; kingdom Metazoa; phylum Chordata; class Amphibia; order Caudata; family Ambystomatidae; genus Ambystoma; species Ambystoma mexicanum. The sequence goes on from NC_090939.1 coordinate 255,636,112, forward strand.
GTCTTTCCTACTGTTCAGGATCATGGGCTACCATTTTCAATACAAGGTCCTTCTTTTGGCCTCCACTTGGCCCCCAGGGTGTGGCCCTCCTTAGAGCGCAGGGTCTCCACATCGACCCATACCTCAACGACTGCCTCATCAGGGCTGCATCTCTGGAAGCGGTTCACCACTCTTCCCATGCCCTTATGAACACACTACACGATCTGGGCTTTTCACTCAATCTCAAGAAGTCACAGCTGCAGCCCACGCAGACTGACATTCTTGGGCCTCATCTGGGACACATGCTCAGAGAGGGCCTTCCCGTCGCAGGACAACGTCTCGGCCATCAAGAGGGCCACCGTCCACTTCCTCAGCAGAGAGGTGACCTCGGCATGGTGGTACCGCATCTTCTCGTTCTACTTGCACCGTCCTTATTAGCTGTTCCGCACACTAGAATAAGGATGAAGAGGATTCAGCTGCACTTTGCGGTCTCATGGAACCAGGAGAGGGGCTCTCAATCTGAGATCATAAACGTCCCTCCACCCGGACCTAACATGGTTGTCCAGGGACTGCAACCTACGGACAGGCAAGCCCTTTCGGCCACCCTCACCGCAGGCCACCATCACCACAAACTCCTCGCTCGAGATCTGTGCAGCCACCCTGGACGGCCTCTCAGTCCACGACACCTGCACTCGACAGGAGCAGGAATACCACATCAGTTGGTTGGAGTTGAACGCCATCTGGCTAGTGCTCCGAGCATTCCTACCACTTCTCAGGGGCAAGGTTGTCCTCATCTTGACAGACAACTCGACCAGCATGTACTATTTCAACAAGGAGGGAGGCACCAGATCCCCTCCTCTGTGCAGGCTGGCGATCAGCATGTGGTAATGGGCCCTAGAAAACGACATTTACCTCACGGCAGTATCCAACCTGGAGGTGGACAGGCTCAGCAGGCTGGGAGCGGACATTTAAGAGTGGCAGCTACCAACCTCATTCTTCAGGAGATATTCAACAGGTGGAGTCACCCCCACGTGAATCTCTTTGCCACCTTGCACAACAAGAAGTGTCCCCAGTTTGCATCCTGGCAAGGTCAGGTCCCCGGCTCTTTGGGTGACGCATTTCACCTCCAGTGGACCGGCATGAAAGCCTACGCCTTTCCGCCCACTCCCCTGATCCACAAGGTAATATACAGAATCAAGGAGTCTCGCTGATTCCTCATTATTCTGATGGCTCCATGGTGGCCAGCCAGGCCATGGTTTTCGGAGCTTCTCAGCCTCTCTGAGGTGCCCCCGATTCACCTTCCGATGGGCCCAGCACATCTTCTGGCGCAGCAGAGGGGAAGTCATCCACCCTGCCCCGGGAAACTAGCCCTTACAGTGTGGTACCTGAGCAGGTAACGCTTCGGCACCTTAGCCTCCGACAGGCCAATCTGGAGATCATACAGGGCGCCAGGAGCAAAGCCACCAGGGCCCAGAACAAAAGCAAATGGACCAGATTCTGCCATTGGGCAGACTCCAAGGGTATCGACACCTTGGCGTGCACTTTGGATGACATGCTCTCCTTTTCGGCGCACCGCCCTCATTCAGGCGTGCTGGTGCACACCTGCCGCACATACCTTGCTGCCATTAGGGCTTACAGGAACTCGGAGGAGGGCCTTTTCTCCTCCTCCAACCCTATTGTCAAACATCTGACGGGTCTTGCTAGGCTCTCCCGTCCATCAAGAGACTGCACCCTGTGTGGGACCTTAACATAGTCTTTGGCGCCCTAGTGCACAAACCATTCGAGCCAATGGCGTCTGTGGACATCAGGCTGGTCACCATCAAGACGGCCTTACTAGTCAGTCTTACCTCGGCTCCCAGAGTCAGCGAGACCCAGGCACTGGTCTTTTCCTGAACCATATACCACCTTTCACAAGGATAAGGTAGTCATGCAGACGCACCTGGCATTTCTGCCCAAGGTTCCGTCTGCTTTCCACTTGAAGGAGGAGATATTCCTTCCTACGTTTTTTCCCGATCCCAAGGACAAAGCACAGAGTCCTGCACTGCTTGGATGTCAGGCCTGCTATAAAGTTCTACTTGGACAGGACCAAGGGCTTCTGCAAGTCGGACATTCAGAGGCTCAAGACCAAGCATACGAGGGCCAGCACAAGCCACTTCCGGCCAACATGCATGCCCACGCAGTCGGGGCCAAGGCAACGGCCATCGCATTCCAGCGCCATGTCCCTTGGCAAGTCATAAGCAGGGCAGCCACTTGGGCCTCTCCCTCGGCTTTCTGTAAGCATTACTGTTTGGATGCCAGCTCTAGATCTGATGAGGCTTTCAGACAGGCAGTTCTCATGAACCTATTTGCTTAAGGATGGTCTCCTCTCCACCCTGGGCCTACATTCAGTTGTAATCGCCCATACAGTATAGAGGAAAGGGGACAGGACGTAAAGGTAATTATAAGTTACTCACCGTTTTGACTAACATACTCTTAGTCCATAGTCCCCTTTCCTCCATACGTCCCATCAACCTCCCACCTAATAATACTGGTGTCATTTGTTAAATCTATTGTTGATGCGTCAATGGGGACTGAGGTGTGGCACCGGAGGGCGGAGTCAGGGCAGCGCATGCTCCCTGGGCTGCACCCCTGCGGGCCTCTAAATTTAGTATGGAGGAAAGGGGAATATGGACAAAGAGTACATTGGTCACTACGGTGAGTAACTTATAATGTATTTTCTTCCCTTTCACAGCATTATAGAAACCATGCTTATGCCTTTGACTTATCGGTTTAGGAAAGGGTCTCTTCACAGTTTTTCCAATAAGTCGGTCAATGTAAGGGCCAAAGCAGTCATGTGTATATAGAGTGCTTTCTTTCCCGTTTTAGCGCACAAAACTCAGAAATAAATAAGGAGTTTAAGTTAAGGACATTACCCTCATGCCAGTTAATTCTGGATTTTGTGTTATTCATGTTGAGCGTTGCCTTGTTACAAATTGCTGCAAGGTCCCCCCCCTTCCCCCGATGCCAACAGGAAGGTAAGTTATAACATCTTTTTTTTAAAAACTTATTTTTATTGTTTTCACAGAATAAACCGGTTACATATAACCAACATTTCCCTCTCAATGTGGCATTCATGATCTCGCTAATACGTAGGTTTGGGTGTTGCTTAAGTTTCCATGAAAGATCTTCTAGAGGTGTTCTTGCAACCGCCCTGTCGTGGGTCACCCAGATCATTCGCTGGTTGTCCCCTAGCCATTCTTTCAGGATCGATAATTGCGTCGCATGGTAGTCATTTCTAAAGTGTGGGCGTGCTAGTCCCCCTTCTCTGATTTGAGATGTGAGGACTGCTCTGGCAACTCTTGGGGTTTCCCGTTCCATATGAACGAAGAGACTGCCTTTGCCAGTGCTTTGAAGAATGAGTTCGGGAGGGCCTGAAAGTAATACAGCAGCTTAGTAAGAGTGTTCATTTTTACCGATTGGATTCTTCCCCCACCAGGAGATATTTAGCGGGCACCACCATTCTAGTTCCATTTTTACTCTGGCTAGTAGTGGGGGGGTAATTCCTTATTTTAATTAATAGCAGCTCCAGGAATATTGCGTAAAGGAGGGGGTAGAGCGGGCAACCCAGTTTTTTTCCTCTAGTGATCTTTACCCTCTCCGTGATTTCCCCATTTACTGCTATTCGGATCGATGGGGAGGTGTAGTTGGCTTTGACCATGTTTATATATTGATTCCCAAATCCCATGTGTTCCAGGATTTTAAAGAGTATGGACCATTCCACCCGGTCAAAAGCCTTTTCGGCATCCAGTGATGATAGCACTGCTGGGGTGTGGGAAATGTTTATTTTTTTATATCAGGTGTAATAGCCTCCTCAGATTGTCATGGGTCTGCCTCCCCGGGATGAATCGTGTTTGATCCGGGTTTATTAGGGAGGGAAGTAGCGGGGAGAGCCTAGCTGCCAGGATTCTCATGTAAATCTTAGAGTCTAGATTTATCAAAGCAATGGGTCTGTATAAGCTTGGGAGGGGGGTCTTTCCCTTGTTTGTGAAATACCAATACCTTTGCCTCGTTCATGGATGGGGTTACATTCCAGCTGTCTTTGAAAGGGGTTTAGCAGTCTAGTGAGGATTGGGGTTAGGATGTCCTCGTATTTTTTATAGAATGAATCTGTGAAGCCATCCGGGCCAGGTGCTTTGTTGAGCAGGAGATCTTTTATAGCCTTCTTTACTTTACTTTCCGTTATCTGGGTATCTAGTGCCGCTTTGGCTTCTTCTGGTATTTTTGGGATGGGGATTGACTCCAGGAATCTATCTTGGTCTGCCTCATCTGGGTGCCCTGTTGCGTATAATTTCTGATAGAATGCCCTGAATGACTCCCCAATATCATTGGTGTGCGTTAGCGTGCGTTAGCGTGTTTCCTTGTGCATTTTTAATGTTCCGGATGGTCATAGACTTTTGCTTCGCGGAGAGTTGTCTTGCTAGATATCGATCTGCCTTGTTGGCTTTGATGTATCTTTGCTTGAGGTAAAGGAGGTGTCTCTCTGCCTTTTTGTTACGAAGGAGTTCCAGTTGCCCCTGCGCGTGTTTCAATGCCCTCTTTAGGTTTCTTGTGGGGCGTGTCATTAGTTCATCTCAGATTTCCGATAGATTCTTTTCCAGTTCACGTTCCCATTGTTGCCTTTGTTTGTCCCTTGCTGCTTTCAGGGCGATCATTTGACCCCTGATTACCGCCTTGAACGCCTCCCATACTGTGCCCAAGGGGACGTCTCCTGTGTCGTGATCGAAGAACTCTGTGATTTTGTCTCTTATGGTCTCGCCCATCACTGGGTCTGAAAGTAGATCCTGCGGCAGCTTCCATTGCCATAGGCCTCCCCCTTTACCTGGGGTCGTTGGCTCCAGCCAGAGCGGTGCATGGTCTGACAGTGATATGGGGCCGAGCTCCATTCCGTGAACCTTACCCAGAATCCCTGCCGAAACCCAAAAATCTATTCTCGACATCTTATTGTGTATGTGCGAGTAATATGTGTATCCCTTGTTTTGACCTTTATGCTCCCTCCATGCATTGCAAAGTGCCATACCTTCCATCCTTCTTTTGAGGTGTTTGGATGGGGCGCCCTGGTGGTGCGGTCCAACCGCGCTCCTGTCCATCTGACGGTGCCAGGCCATATTAAAGTCACCCCCAATTATTAGCTCACCTTTCGCATACCCCTGCAGCCTCCCCATTGTTTCCCGCAGGAAGCCATCCTGGCCCGTGTTTGGTGCATATATGGATGCCAAAGTTAGCATGGCATTATATAGTTTGATATTGGCAAATGCATATCTTCCTTCCTTGTCTGTGTGCTTGTCGATCATCATTGATTCCATTCCCCCTTTATTGCTATCATCACCCCTGCACGTTGCTCTATTGCGTTTGATTGTGCTAGTACATTGTATCCTCTAAAGCGTATTTTCCCCCTATCCAGGGCTCTGTGTGTTTCCTGAAGGAGGAGCATGTCGGCCTTTTCCCAGTAGAGCATATTCTCCACTTTTTTCCTTTTCACAGGGAAGTTCAGGCCCCTAACATTCAGCGTTAAGATTCTTATCTTCCCCATTTCAGCCGGCCCTTATAGGCTACCCAATTTGCCAAGGCAATGTAGCCCCCACTCTCTTCCGGATAATACCCCCCCCCCGCACCGCCCCACCCCCCCATACTCCCCATTGTCCCCCAACCATTAACCTTATTTCAACTTTGCTCCCGAGGAGGGCCCGGGTACCTATGGTAGATCTGGCGTTCCTCCTATCGCTTCCTGCCCTCTGTAGGCCTCGAGACTAACTTTGCGGTGAGTCCTAAACCCTGTGACTTCCTCAGGCCTAATGCGAGTCGTTCCTGATCCGCACCGGGCCTTTAGAGTCTGATTTCGATTACCTTCATTGGATACCGTTCCGCGTACCTTGGATAGAAACGGAGCCCTTTCAAATTTTGCAGAATTGAAGCCTCTATTCTGTTGTAGTTGACTTATAGTTTCCCCTCCCATTCGGTTTCTTTTTCTGGTGGACCATTTCCCACCCTCTTGGCCTCTTTTGCTGTTCCCCCTTGGTCTTTTCGCCCTCGCTCAGAGTCTCCTCTGCCTGGATGTCCATGATGTGTAGCCCCTCTTCCCAGGTGGTCACCCCCCTTTGCTTTCCTTCCCAATCGAACAGCAGACCGAATGGGAAGGTCCATTTGTATTTTATTTCTTTCGCTACCAGTTCCCTTATCTATGGGGCCATTTCTCTTCTCTTTAGGAGTGTTTACGGCTGACAGGTCTCGATAGAGCTGAATGTCCACACCGTTCATCCTGATTGGGTCCAGCTGCCTCGCTCTCCGTAGGATGAGTTCTTTTTGCAGGTACGAAGATATAGCTGCCAGCACATCTCTGGGTCTTTCCCCTGGTGCCCCGGTGCGCTTAGGGCCCACTCTGTGGATACGTTCTATTCCAATGTCCTCCGGTTCTTGTGCTTCAATAATGTACCTGAAGACTTCCTGCACTGCTTTCTTTAGGTCCTTGTCCAAGACTGATTCTGGCATATTTTTTATGCGAATGTTCGATCTGCGGGACGTATTTTCTAGGTCTTCACACTGGATTTCCAGGTTGTGGGTTAATCGCACTAAATGCTCTTGTTTTGCTATTCTGTAGAGCCTCATCTTCTACGTTTTGCACTATTTTTTCCAGGGTGTCCGTCCTTTCTTCCAGGTCGGCAATATCGTGTTTACCGTCTTTGCTTGCCTGTTTAATGTCGTTTTTAATTGCTGCAAATTGGTCCTGCACTGTCGACATGAGCTTGTCTTGTAGTTTTACAAACCAGGCGTGCATATTGTCTTTTGATGGGGGTTGGTTGCCAGAGTTGGTGTGAATGGGGTCTGTTGTAGGAATTCTAGTCTTCCTGCGATCTACCTCTGGTTGTCGCTGGGGTGTCCGATGCCCACATCTGTAATATACTGGAGTCTTGTTTGGAGGACTATGGGTTCTGTTGGCCCCCCCCCCCCGTTCCCTTTCGCTTTGGACATAGCCCTTTCAATGTTGATATGCCACCACTTTGTCCAGAGTCTTCCACTCTCTTATGGGGTGGCTGCGCAGGGCTCTCTCAAGTGGTGCCTCTGGCGATCTCCTTCTGAGCTTTTGAAGTATATTCGTTAGGCTATCCGTCAAGTTGGGGTTTGCTGAGAGGGTAATGGTCCCAATCCTGAGCTTATTTCTTTCCCCTTGGGCGAGACCCCAGGTATAAGTGTCTCTCAGATGGTTATAGATGAGGGTGTCTCAATTTTACAGTTGTCTTTTCCCTCCCCTCCGTTCCTCGATGCCCCCTTTCTGACCGTTTGTCTATGCGCGGGGTGATGGTGGAGGTGGGGCCTTCCCCTGTTGGGACTGGTCATGCCCAGCCGCCTTCTGCTGCTGTGCGGGGCTTGAGGGTGCCCCCCCCCCTGCTTATGGCTCCCTGGGTCCCTTCGCCGTCTTGCTGGGGCTGAGGGGGTGGAGTGGGGGAGCCTCTCACCTGTCAGTCCGCCGGGCCGGCGACTGCCGTTGGTGTCCCCCGCCTCAAGGCTGCAGCGTATGTTCGAGTCCTGCGCTGGCTGGCTGTCTGCCTCCTCCCCCGCGCCACCTCATTGTCTGGGGGAATCGGGGGCTACAAGCTCCGTCCTCGTGGGCAGCTGACGTCTTCTTCGCCCTATTGGGCTCTGTGGCACTGGAGTCCCCGGCTCGTTCCTCCCGCCGCCTCTGCACGCTCCCTCTGCTACGTTTCTCCTGCCCGGGGCGGCCCAATCAATCCGCCGCCGCTGTTCCACCAAGGTGCAGGATGATACGCTCCGCCCTGCTTCAGCAGCCCACGAAGCGCGGCTGCTCTAATCTCTATGCTGCGTGGGAAGATTCATAGCCTCGGTGGGGGAGGGGCGTTCTGCTCACGCCGTGTCGCTGGAGTTCGGGCTTCGGGGATTTCACTTCCCGTGCACGTCAGGTGTCTCTGGGCATGGATGGATGCACGCTGGTGGAGCGGGTACCCTCAGGTTCGTAGCTTTATGTGGTGCTGCTGAGAGGCCCGGCAGGAGCAAGACTCTCACACATCTCCCTGCGCCGGTGGCCTTCTTGGAATCGAGCTATAACATCTTATGGTCACTCAACTTGGTATTATGTATATGAAAATCTTTTCCACAGTTAATAAGTGCTTTAGACATAAATATAATCTATAGTCTACGTTCGCTTACCATTGGACCAGGTAGAGGGGTTTGCTGTTGTGTCCTGGAGAGGGTTTGCAGAAAATAGGCCCAAATTCAGAAAAGGTTCATGCCAAAGCTGTCCTTGGAGTTTATTCCTTTTGCCCCCCCAGGGGACCACCCAAGATGGTATTTTGGTTATTCAGATGTATAGGGGTCAAGAGTCCTAGATCCTTATAGTGTGCAAAACCCTTCAATCCCTCTATCGCAATTCCTGCATTTAAATCGCCTACAATAATAATCCTGGCCCCTGGTGGATTTACCATACACTCCTCAATCAAAGCATTTATCTTTCTCAGGATCACATATAAATTTAGTTGGAGGTTCCAATAGATGTTCAAGAGCAGAATGAATTGTGAAGAATATCTCAGTTTTAACTCTAGCATAACTGCCAGGACTCGTATAGTCAAATGTGCACACTCTTTAACTGTAATATCCGCCCCATTTCTTATTGCAATTAATAGACCCCCATAAGGCCTCCCTCTCAAGCCCTTAGTGGCGAGTACAGATCGAATATCAAAGCCACCCAGTATCTGCGGACAAGTCATCCATGTTTCTAGAATGCAAATTGAGTGTTGGGTTAGCATGTGGCATAATTCTACAGAGGTACGCAGATTGAAGGAGCCTCTAGAGTTCCAAGATATTAGGGAGACCTGGTTAAAGTTGTGTTTTTAAATCTTGTAATTGGGAGATGGTCTCTAAGGCTGAGGGCTAGCCACCTCCAGTTAAGATCTTGCTCCGCTCCCTGTTGCAGACTCCCACCCCTCTGGACCACCTCCCCAACCTGATTCCCTGTTCCTAGACCAGCAAAATTCTTCCATTAGGCAGAGTAGAGAACCATGAGCTAAGGTTTAAGAGGTCATATCCCAATTTATTAAATTGGTTTACCTTCGATAATAGGGCTTCATATGCTACACGGGAATGGAGAACTAGTCGATGTGATCATATCGATCAGTATGAATGAAATCAACCAGTTTTATGTATCCGGTAGTGATGAGTCTGGGCCACCACATCCAAACATATAGTACATAATCACACTAGTATCATCGAGGAAGCGTGGTTGCCTTGATAACACTGTGTTTAATTCACTTTTAAAGACTGATTAGGGTCCCTCACCTCCTTCCCTGGCCCCAGGCCTGGAGGCAAATCAGATTCTCCCCTGGACCCCATTTCTTACAGATGCTACCCTAGTTCTGAGGATCTGACCCCTTAGGCTCTACTTGAGCCCTTTTAGTAACATCGTTCTTATAAATCCCCGGCCCCTGATTTCTATGGGCATTCACAGTCCTTTTAAATTGAGCAGGTTGACTAGAGGAAGTCCACTCAACCCCTTTAGGGGAAGAGAAACCTTACTAGAAACCTCTTTAGTGGACAGTGGTGCAGCTAAGGCCAACTGATCCAACAAGCATTTCACTGTATTCTTCACCATTATTTCCATCTGTAAATTAGTACACATATGATCCTCTTTAGGACGATTAGTTTCAAAGTTGGTCTTACTATCACCTATATTCACTATCTGTGTGTCCTGCAAAAGGGCCCTACGGTTAACATAGGGAGTTCCTCCCTGGCCAGTTTCCTCAAGACTACTAGATCGCAAATCCTTAACACTACGGTCAATGGTTTTAAAATTAGATGTTGTTCCAATTTGAATTATGTGCTGCCAACCCCCAATATCCTCAACTTTCTTTTGTATTAGCAAAAAGGTTATGAAAACACTGCCCACTTTATGGTTTAGGGAATCGGTCCCTGAAATTGATTTATTTTGTTTTCCTCACCCCCCCCCCCCGCCCTTAAGCTTCATTGTATCTGTAAGGGAATCCATAGCCTCATTGGTTGTGTCCAGTGAAGATCTATCCCTTCTGCGTTTGCCCCCCCCTTTACTTCTGATTTGTGTTTTCACTTATAGAAATTTCGATGCATTCATCAGCCTCACTGGCCGACGAATATTCTTGCAAATTGGCAAGGGAGTCGACCACCTCCTCCCTTACCATGTTTCACCATGTATTTCTGGCAAGCATAATTCAAGCTTTTGCCAGTAGTTCTCAATTTATATTATTTTTCTGCCCCCTGTTTAGTCTGATTCAGAGAACCCAGAGGAGCGGATATCATTTCAGAGGGCCTATTACTGGCTTGTAGTTGGTCTCCGATTTCGGGGTGCATATACAGAGTAGGCTTGTTTTTATTTTTTGTATTTTCCATTGCCTCTTTCGGGGATTCCGTTGATTTTCTCATGGATTTGGCTAGTGGATCGGCTGGTTTATGCAGGTCAAAAAGGACGAGCATCAGGGAAACGGACATTTGAAATTAATCAGTTGTATTACAATTGCCCTTAAGCATTTTGTTTGTTCCCTACATTCTACTAGAATAGCCTTGTTCGACCATCCCGAGAAGGCTCCAACCTCTGCAGCTGAGGGGACCGCCTCCTGAGCCGATAGCATGGAAACCTCCAACCCCTCACCCTGTCCTTTGGCTATTGGGACAGGGCCAGGAGCGAGATCTCGCCAGCGTAGAAAATGGGTGGGGAGTCCATGAAGGACAAGTCTGCCCCCTCCGTAGGTAACGGAGCCTGCTGGATGATTTTAGGGGCGGGCCGTAATGGTGTTCCTCACCCGGGAGCAGAGATCCCAGAGTCCACAAGGAGCGGCGAAAGCTCACCTCCCTCTTCCTTGAAAATAGCCTCCTTCAGGTTGATGGGAGGGAGAGAGAGGGGAAGCGCCAGAGCGCTAACCATGGTCTTTCTTTTCGGCCTAAAGACAAGTGGAGCAGACAATAAGTCCTGAAACGTCCCCGCCCTCCGTGACTTCTCCTGCCTCGTGCGAGGATTTGGATTCATCTTCAATTGTAAAAAACAGAATACGAATATCGGGGTGCCTAGCCACCACGTACATATTTGTCTTTAGATGGGCTTTATCTCTATTCTGTAATCACAGAAACATACATTATACCTCACCCCAGCGCCCCCTCGACCCAGCGAAAATCAAACGGGCTCTCTGGGTATTCCAGGGATGCCTTTGCGGGGGGTCTATGTAAGAAGTGGTTTCAAAACAGGGGCGTGGCTTCACACAATAGAAGACAATCACAATATTCTGTAAAGTAATAGATATATGTGGGAACAATGTGTTTAATATGTGATAGGAGTCACTTATTTGTTTGAGTTTGGAGTCCACGTACAGTGCATCATCTATTTCCTTAAATTGGCCGTGCAAGCAGGAACAGGCAGAGAGTAATCCGGCCAGCGTCTTCAGGCAAACAGGCACTCTGGGATGTGCGCCATCTCATACAGCTCACGGTGGTCAGTCAAAATGTCAACAACAAAAAAAGGTTGAATGTATAATTTTTTTATTTGTTTTTTTTTGGGTTCGGTAAGTAAAAAAAAGGGGTAAAATAAAAAAAATAGAAAAAAAGGGGGGTTGGAACCCCATTTTGAAAAAAAACATATTGAAAAAGAAATTCGACTTTTTTTTTCGACATTTTGACTTACGACATTTTTGTTTTCGACCAAATGACTATAAACCACAGCTCATATTACCCCTCTTAAGATAAGCCTGGCTACTCAGTCACTCCACCAACTTGTGTAGTACAGGCCTATATTATAATTTTGCGAGAGAGGGGCGCCCGCTACCTTTGTACTATTTGTTAAGGAACCTGGGATTGGTAACCCTAGGTCTCCTGGGGGCAACCAGACGTGGTCTCCCTCTCACTGTGCTTAGAGAGGCATCAGCTTCACCTCACTGATGATCCCCAACAAGGGTGAAACACGTGTATGGGGTTGCTGGTGATACTCTCGTTCAGATTGGAATTGCCATTGTATTTCGGTGCTGGACTGCCCCTGGGCAGGACAAAGACTGATATGCAAATGGATATTTCCCATCTGTGAAAGGCACAGTGAGTAAAAGCAGTGGCTGCGAACTCTCAAGTGGTTAATAACCACTGAACAGGTTATCATGTCTGTTCTTGCGAGAGAGGGGCGCCCGCTACCTTTGTACTATTTGTTAAGGAACCTGGGATTGGTAACCCTAGGTCTCCTGGGGGCAACCAGACGTGGTCTCCCTCTCACTGTGCTTAGAGAGGCATCAGCTTCACCTCACTGATGATCCCCAACAAGGGTGAAACACGTGTATGGGGTTGCTGGTGATACTCTCGTTCAGATTGGAATTGCCATTGTATTTCGGTGCTGGACTGCCCCTGGGCAGGACAAAGACTGATATGCAAATGGATATTTCCCATCTGTGAAAGGCACAGTGAGTAAAAGCAGTGGCTGCGAACTCTCAAGTGGTTAATAACCACTGAACAGGTTATCATGTCTGTTCTTGCGAGAGAGGGGCGCCCGCTACCTTTGTACTATTTGTTAAGGAACCTGGGATTGGTAACCCTAGGTCTCCTGGGGGCAACCAGACGTGGTCTCCCTCTCACTGTGCTTAGAGAGGCATCAGCTTCACCTCACTGATGATCCCCAACAAGGGTGAAACACGTGTATGGGGTTGCTGGTGATACTCTCGTTCAGATTGGAATTGCCATTGTATTTCGGTGCTGGACTGCCCCTGGGCAGGACAAAGACTGATATGCAAATGGATATTTCCCATCTGTGAAAGGCACAGTGAGTAAAAGCAGTGGCTGCGAACTCTCAAGTGGTTAATAACCACTGAACAGGTTATCATGTCTGTTCTTGCGAGAGAGGGGCGCCCGCTACCTTTGTACTATTTGTTAAGGAACCTGGGATTGGTAACCCTAGGTCTCCTGGGGGCAACCAGACGTGGTCTCCCTCTCACTGTGCTTAGAGAGGCATCAGCTTCACCTCACTGATGATCCCCAACAAGGGTGAAACACGTGTATGGGGTTGCTGGTGATACTCTCGTTCAGATTGGAATTGCCATTGTATTTCGGTGCTGGACTGCCCCTGGGCAGGACAAAGACTGATATGCAAATGGATATTTCCCATCTGTGAAAGGCACAGTGAGTAAAAGCAGTGGCTGCGAACTCTCAAGTGGTTAATAACCACTGAACAGGTTATCATGTCTGTTCTTGCGAGAGAGGGGCGCCCGCTACCTTTGTACTATTTGTTAAGGAACCTGGGATTGGTAACCCTAGGTCTCCTGGGGGCAACCAGACGTGGTCTCCCTCTCACTGTGCTTAGAGAGGCATCAGCTTCACCTCACTGATGATCCCCAACAAGGGTGAAACACGTGTATGGGGTTGCTGGTGATACTCTCGTTCAGATTGGAATTGCCATTGTATTTCGGTGCTGGACTGCCCCTGGGCAGGACAAAGACTGATATGCAAATGGATATTTCCCATCTGTGAAAGGCACAGTGAGTAAAAGCAGTGGCTGCGAACTCTCAAGTGGTTAATAACCACTGAACAGGTTATCATGTCTGTTCTTGCGAGAGAGGGGCGCCCGCTACCTTTGTACTATTTGTTAAGGAACCTGGGATTGGTAACCCTAGGTCTCCTGGGGGCAACCAGACGTGGTCTCCCTCTCACTGTGCTTAGAGAGGCATCAGCTTCACCTCACTGATGATCCCCAACAAGGGTGAAACACGTGTATGGGGTTGCTGGTGATACTCTCGTTCAGATTGGAATTGCCATTGTATTTCGGTGCTGGACTGCCCCTGGGCAGGACAAAGACTGATATGCAAATGGATATTTCCCATCTGTGAAAGGCACAGTGAGTAAAAGCAGTGGCTGCGAACTCTCAAGTGGTTAATAACCACTGAACAGGTTATCATGTCTGTTCTTGCGAGAGAGGGGCGCCCGCTACCTTTGTACTATTTGGTAAGGAACCTGGGATTGGTAACCCTAGGTCTCCTGGGGGCAACCAGACGTGGTCTCCCTCTCACTGTGCTTAGAGAGGCATCAGCTTCACCTCACTGATGATCCCCAACAAGGGTGAAACACGTGTATGGGGTTGCTGGTGATACTCTCGTTCAGATTGGAATTGCCATTGTATTTCGGTGCTGGACTTCCCCTGGGCAGGACAAAGACTGATATGCAAATGGATATTTCCCATCTGTGAAAGGCACAGTGAGTAAAAGCAGTGGCTGCGAACTCTCAAGTGGTTAATAACCACTGAACAGGTTATCATGTCTGTTCTTGCGAGAGAGGGGCGCCCGCTACCTTTGTACTATATATTAAAAGGTAGGTTACATAATACCAACATAGGTCTTGTAAAGTCCCACACCAGTTGGATTTACAAATTCTTACCTAACACGGATAATTACATTTTGGCAACGCAGTGGGTAGTTCAGGCAATTGAGAAAGTACTGATGGGAAGCATGACGATCTCAGACCATGCACCAGTCATATTGGAGTGGAAAGGGAGGGGACTGCGGGGAGGCTGCAAGGGCTGGAGACTTGAGGAATTCCTTATATGGGACCTGGAGGTGTAGCAGCAGCAAGTGGAGGCCGGAATTCACAGGTTCATAGATGAGGGTGAGGGAAGAGATGGTAGAACAGTGAGCTGCATTCAAGATTAGGGCCAAGAACTGCCTCGTAGAAGCCTCGGAGACGAAGGGAAGCGAGAAGAGAAGCGGAGATGGACCTAGAAAAAGAAATGCGGGAGCTGGAGGCTGCCCACAATCGGAAGGGAACATAGTTGCTAGGCAACTTGCCCATGCGAGGGGGCAACTTAACAGTTTATTGGTAGGTCAGTGGAGAGTAGCCAGACATTCTATGCAGTGGTCAAAGTGGCCGGGAGCGGTGCTCCTCTACTTATTTTTGTTGTTGTTGAAGTTTTACAGTTCCTATACTTTTATTTTAAAAAGAAACCGTTTTGGAATGGTTTAGTTTTAAAATAAGTGTAGGAAGAAGTTGAAACCTGCTCTTCAGTGCCGTGCACTGAACATTCCCTTAAAAAGCAGGTATGTTTAGAGGTTTGGATTGCAAGTGCGAGGGGGGCATGACGATGGGGTTTGTGGGGAGCGAGGCCACTGATTCTATGAGCGTGGGAATAAGGTGGGGACTGTGCTAGTGGGGCAATTGCGGGCCAAGGAACAGAGGGAATTCATAGCTAACTTGGAAGATGAAGGGGGTAATCTGGTTGGGATGGAGGGAGATAAACGCAGGAACGTCCAGGATTTCTTTGCGGATCTCTATAGGGGGTAGCCACGTGGTAAAGAGGAGCAGACTGCATACCGGACAGGGTGGGCAGGACTGCGGCTGTCTGCTGAACAAATAGAACAATTGGAGGCACCCTTTATGTGGGAGGAGGTGCAAAGTGCGATAGCGCGGCTAAAACCACACAAGTGTAGGGGCAGACGGGCTGATGGCAGCGTTTTACACAACAATTTGCCAGTTGCTGTCCATGAAGATGGCGCACTTCACCCTCATCCTGAAACTGGGGAAGAACCCACATTTGAGCTCCTCATTCTGGCTAATAGCTCTTACCAATGTCGATTCCAAGCTATATACATGGGCCTTGGCGGCCAGGCTGGCATGGGAAATTCCGGAACTAATAGCACAGGACCAGTCTGGATTTAAGTAGGGTCCTGCACATAATCAACAGAGCCACAAGGGGGCGGGAACTCTACGCCTTCCTGCTTACTAAAGCTCGATGCCAAGAAGCCGTTTGATCGCGTTAACTGGGATTTCATGAGCCAAACGCTGAGCTGGGTGGGCCCGAACTTTGAGGATGGTTCAGGCAAATTACAAGACTTCTCAAGCTAGGGTCAAGGTAAACCAAAGGCTGACCAGCCCGTTTTCAATTACCGGGGAACCAAACGAGGGTGCCCAGTCTCCCCCCCCCCTGACTGTCTGGGCTGGTAATGGAACCCTTTGCGCATCGGATAAGGGGGAAAAGGGAGGTGCTATGGATGAAATTGGCGAGCTTGCATCACAGAATCCGTCTATTCACTGATGTGGTCCTCATGGTCAGTAGGCCGGAGACTTACCTACCGGCAATAATGGGGGAGATGCAGGCTTTCTCTGCTGTATCCGGTTTTAAAATGAACTATTCCAAATCAGAGATACTCAGTCTATCAGTGGGGGAGGAGGAGCGGAAATGTTTGCAGAGAAATACCCCATTGAAGTGGGTGACTGATCTGGTTACATATCTGGGGGTGAACATGACAGCAACCATAAACAGAATCACAGGGACGAACTATCCACCACTGATGAGGAAAATTCAAGGAGACCTGGTGAGATGGAAAGTGGGCTGTAGGTATCCTGGTTAGGAAGGATTGCCATTGTGAAGATGAATGTTCTTCCCTGTCTGTTCTCTTTCAGGCGATTCCCCTACCAATACCGGACAAGATAAGGGCGATGATATGGATTTCAGATGGAACCAAAATAAGCCCTGTATAGGGAGGAAGATTTTATTTAGAGGTAAAAAAACAGGGGATCTGGGAGGGAGCGGGGGGGGGGGAGATTAGGCTGCCCTAGGGTAATTAAAAAATACTTCCAGGCAGCACCATTGAAGGCACTGGCAGAATGGGAAAGAGAAGATAACCAGAAGCAGTGGGTATCCATGGAACAGGCAGTAGCAGGAGAATATCTCTGGAAAATGCCCTGGATTAGGAAGGAGGATAGGCCGGGAGGGCTCCTGGAGAACCTAATCACCTAAGGAACACCATGCGGATCTGGGACCAGTTGAATAAGAGGCTCGGGTTAGCACGTTGGACATCACCAGGGACACCTGTCTTTCGTAATACAGCCTTCCCGCCAGGGAGGAATAATAGGTTCAAGTGGTGGATTGCAGGAGGGGTGAGGGAGATTAAGGATCTCTATGAAGGGAACCAGCTCAAATCGTTTAGGAGCTGCTGTAGGGAGTTTGACATAAGAAAATAGGATCTCTCTGCCTACCAGCAGATCAAACACTGGTTGAGTGCTCCAACGATCAAGGAGGGGGCCTCGCGGGACCTAATGGAATGAGAAAGGCTGCTGTCATTTAGCGAGAATAATAGAGGACTGATCTCGACAATTTATAAGATCCTGTCAGATGGGGAGGGACTGGAGAACGGGGCAATGAGAAACAAATGAGAGACTCGGCTGGGGAGGATATTCACGGATGGGGAGTGGGGACATGGTATAAAGGGATGGTACAGATCATACACATCAATACAGTACCAGGAGCTACAATATAAAATGCTACACAGGTGGCACTACACCCCCAGAGAAGCTTTATAAAATTAACAACTCACAATTGCCACTATGCTGGTGGGAATGTGGGGTGGAGGTAACAGAGCATATTTGGTGGGGATGCCCGCAGCCAACACACTTCTGGCAGGAGGTGAAGTCAAGGGTGGGTGGGATACTGGGACTTGACATAGAAGTGGACGGGGCTATGGCAATCTTGAACATCCCGCTGACGGAGGAGCATTGTTTGGGAGGGCGAGTGGGAACGCGATAGTCAAAAATGTTAATGAGAGCCAGATGCTGCATAGTGAAACAGTGGAGGCAGAAGGAACCACTCTCCATTATGCAATGGTACTATGCAATCTGGGACGTTGTTGGTGTGGAAACAAATTAGTGATTTTACTGGGTATAATGGGAAAGTTTGGCCAGCCTTTCTTACCTATGCACTTATAGACTATACTCGCTTATTGTTGGGGACAATTCTCATTTTATGGTTAATTTCCCTCACATAGTGAGTCCCCCAGCCGCTTTGCTGGATTTCTGGGGTATTTTTCTCACTTGGTAAGAGTGTGCCTCTTTTTCCCACTCTTACCTGTGTTTTTGCCACGTGTATTTCATCTGCTTTTGTGATTGTGGACTCTGGAGTACACCACTTCAGTAGCCTCCTTCTTTTGTGTTACACAGCACCTTCAGTGCAGTGACACAGGGCTGTCTTTTAGATTTCCCACCGACTCCATTTGAGGCTGACTACTGTCCCCCAGAAAAGGGTAAAGTTGCCATTAACTTTACTTATTAACCACAGATCCAGTACACCCCATTTTACATGGAGTACTGGAAAGGGTTAATTCTTTGCCCTTTGTATCTGTACCTCCTAGAGCATTGTTTCGCTCTTTTAACATTTAGACTTGGCTGGTGGCAGTGGTATCTACCCTAACTTTCTACCGCGATTATACTATATAAACGTGGTATTGTTTTTGGCTATTATATTAGCCTCGAATTTAAACACGCTTGACCAAATACTTTTTCTTTTGGCTCTGGTCGGGTTTATTCACCATTTCTTTTTGTTAAAGTCCTTCTTGTGTTTTACTTTGCACGGCAAATCAGGTTTACCTCCTTTGTTCACTGTCTTTTGGTGGTGAGCTTCTGCCAAGAAGCCTTCCTCGAGGCGCCTGGGTGTCTAGGTGGGCTGAATGTGAGGGAGGGGTGTAGTCACCCCCTGCACAGGGTATCCTAGGAAACCCAAGTCGCACTTTTTCATGATTGGCTGAGGGGGTTGTCCGGGCTGGGCAACCCCCCTGCTGCGTGATTGACAGCCAGGCTGTGTGAATGGGGGATTTTCGCATAAAAGGCAGGTCTCTTGGGCTAGAAGTCAGTCGCCACTGGAACTACAAGGAACCGAAGAGAAGCAGAGAAGAAGAAAGCTGCTGCAACTACCCCATCCCGGTGAAGCACTGCTGCAGTCCTTTGCTATCTACCCTTCGACGACCAGAGAAGATCCAGTCTCGAGTCTTCTTCCCTTGAGCCTGGTGGGGATAACCAGCTCATCTTCCACAGCCAGAGGATCCTCTTCTTGGTCGAAATCGCTGCACACAGCTGTAGTAGTCCGGATAGTCATCTGAAGAGTTTTTCTGTTTTTAAGGAGCACACCTTTTATTCACCGTCGCTGCTGCCGGCCTCTTCCCTATGCGACGCAGACCCCTCCAGATGTCCTCCTTCGCACCGAAGCTCCAGGAACCGTGGGTCTGCAGGAAACTACCAGGAACTGCCGTAGCACTAGCTTCTTCAATGAATAAGGTACTGTGTTCTGCTTCAAGAATTAGGGTGAACCCCTTTTATACGCCTCCAAGGCTTGCCCTTGTCTTCCCTCCTTCTTATAACTTTTTCTTCCTCTGTTGACAATATCGAAGTACTCCTGGCAACGTTGAATCTTGAACTGTCCAACTGTGTGATCCTCGACAACAGGAACCCGGTTCCACTTGACACTGGCTCCGACCTATTGACTCTTGAATTCCTGTCAACTAGTGTTCTCTGATTCTCTCTTCCTTGACAAAAGTATTGCCTATGATTGTTGCCCCCTACTCTGGTTAACTCAGGTGCTAAGTATGTTTTTGCTCCGGTAACATTTCTTGCCGCAGATTTCTTTAGTAAGACCGAATTGTCATTACTGTCAAAAAGCGATCGCAAGTGTTCTCCCGGTAACGTCTTTCGTTTCACAACACCTTCTGTTAAAACATAGGGTACTTACTTTGAATTAGAGGTACCAAAGTGAATTGGTTGGTTGTAGTGTATTTTACGTGTGTTTTTGAATTAATAGAAGTGTTGCGTTTATAACAAATGGTTTCAAAATAAATGTACTTATATTTTTTTAACTGAAACCTTGAGTCAGTGTTTGCTTGAGTCACAGTAATTGTGGTCCCTTTGTGTAATCTCTGCTACTGCTTATATACTCTTGAGATAAACCTGGCTGCTCCGCCACTGCTACCACTTTAACATAGTAATACAGGCTTGTACCAAAGGTAAAACTTGTATTGCCACCTGTAGTCATAATTGTGTGTAGTGATCCCTAAGGGCACTGCACAGGATTCTGCCTAACACGTATACATTCCGAAGGGACTGAGGATACTTAGGAGGTTACCGGAGGAAGAGGATTGAGCCATGGTGGAGGTACTGATGGACTGCCATCCCTAGACTATTGGGGGCGCAGGGGGAGTTTGATGAAGTTACTGTTGGTAAGTTGATACCAGATTAACTATGCAAATTGTTATACTATTGTACTTGTTCATGTGCTAATAAAGATTTGGTTGAAAAAAGAGTAAATATTGCAGAAAAGCATGAGGAAGTGGTTTAGGATTAACCACTCATAAATTCTAAAAGAAAAGGGAGTGTAACAGACGATGCATTTTGGCAGCTAGCACAACCCTGGTCACTTTTGTATGTTTGTATAAGCATGTGCATTTCCTTGTTTAAATTTTCTACTGAACTTGAGAGTAGGAATGTATTTTAAAGGTCAGTAATGCGCACTTTGTACATAAACCATGGCAGAAACAAAAAAATAGGCCTAACGGGCAATATTTACCATGCCACATATTGTTTTAATTAAAAGGTTTTTCTCTACTGTTAATAAAAATGGTATACAACAATTCATAACATACATACATCACATTGATATGAAATACATAATACCAAATACACCAAGAGATAATTAAAATCCAACATAAAAAATACAAGTTTGTAAGATATGAAACTGGCATTCTATTATGGCTAGTCCCTCAGATTTCTCATAGAACACTGGGAGAATTGTCCACAAATTATTTTCTGACTTATCGCTCCTCTCAGATAGAACAGAAAAGCTCATGCAACGCATGTCGAGTTAGCCCAAGGAAGATGGTATAATGCGGGACGACATTGATCAAATTGCTGTTGTCCTAAGACAGGAAGTATTTTACTTTTTCTAATATCTTAACATGCAGGGTAGAAAGTAAAGTGCATTAAATCTTCTACTGATTTGTTACATAGCTGACAACTAGTATCCCTGGACTATCCTTGCCATTTTACAGTATTTGCTTTCAGCAAAAGGCAATTAAAACAAGCTTTTGTAATAAGTCACTTGTCATTTTTCTTATGACTCAACCTATTAGCATTTGATTCTCATAGATCCTTAACAAATGAAATAAACTACTTTTGAAGAAAAACAATTTGGCAATTGTCCAATAAAACTGGTGGTGAAAAAAGTGCAAGTACATTGATATATGTAAGGTGAGATCCAATGTAGTGTGGCCAGGGGATTTTCAGCAGGCCATCTCGGTTTAGAAGATCTAATTATGGACTGGGTAAGAGCCGCATTTGATTGAGCCAGATACGCAGCCAATGGAATATTGGAGCCATGCGCCATTTGTCCTCCAGGACCCCAATGGCCAGTTCCAGCTGCACCACAAAGTTGGGTGCAGTTCTCGGGAGACCCAGAAGCTTTTTACAGAAATCATTTTCCAGTATTTGTAGCTCCGACATGTTTAAGTATCCACAAAGCGAAGGACCATAATTAATTGCAGACTTAGTCTTAGTGCCATATACCTTAATAATCATGTTGAGTGGCAGACCTTTACATAATGATTAAAACGGGTAATCCCTCTTAAAGATTGCTTCATCCGTAATGTCTGTTTATTGATATCGGCTTTGCCTGTCGAATATCGGTAAAAGCACATACAAAGGTAATCATAAACCTTTGGTATCACTTCCCCATCACTAATCGTCCTTTGCATTTTTATGATTTTCTTACCCCTACTGCAGGCCATGACAGACAATTTTGCTGAGTTTACCTTCAAATCCAGATCATTTATAAATTTGGTATATGCATCAGTTTGTTTTTTTAAGTGCTCCCAGCGTGCAAGCTATAAGCTCTGTGTAGGCCAAAAGGAGGGAAATGCCCTATTTTTTTCCCAGTCTAGGATAGTTCACATTAGTGTCTTGCAAAGCCTTATACAGACCATTGATTTAAAGGGTACACTGTGCATGGGTGAGCACGCATCCTTGCCTTGCTTCTAGTTTTTCATTAAAGTGAAATGAAAAACTGAATCCTGCAGGAGACCACTAGGGGGTCGGACAAAGATGGCTGCATGAGTGTGGAGCTCCGCGCTTGGCCAGGCCTTTCATTTATCAGAGCATCCCCTTGAGCAGGACCACGCGTTCAGTAACGGGGCGGATTGTGAAGGGCAGATCTAGTGGAGAGCAGCAGGCCCGGATTCAAACACTGCCAGTGCAGAGGCCCATGGCACCAGGGCATTTGCACAGATACCGGAAGAGGGGGACTCGCATCAGCAGACACTGCAGAGATCGGAAAGTGGGCGAGTCCCACCAGCATTAAAAAGTAAGGTGCCAGTCTCTACTCCGGCCCCCTTTATCCTCCGCTGCGTGGCATAGCAACAACAGTGGGGAAGCGCCGGCACTGTTGCAGGGCAGGTCCGTGGACCGTGAGGCAGCTGCGCAGGAACCCCTCCCCCAAAGCTGCAGCCTCACAGAAACAGAGTACACATAGCACAGCAGGGTGCCCGACTCCACCTACCCCCACACAAATAACAGTGGGGAAGCGCTAGCACCGTTGCAAGGCAGGAACAAGGGCCATGAAGCGGCAAGACAGCTGCCCCTCCCCAAACAGGACACCACGGGCTGAACGAGTTCGCAGAAGCGAGCAGGGAGAGATCCAGGCACTGCGCTGGACAGCAGGCTGTAGCACTCCCCCAGCAAAGGAAAGGACAAAGTCTCTTGGCCCCCCCTGAGCAGGCAGGAGGGACCCCTGACAATAAAACTGCTACACCCGCCGAGGTGCTGCAATATCCCAGGGGTTAAAGGGGGCGGAGGCATAGTACAGGCCCTGCCAATATAGGCTGGGGCCAAGGACAAGCCCATCAGAAAAGGGTCCTAGTAGAAAAGTCATGGAAAGGGCCCCAGCGCCCAGCGGGCATGGAAAGACCCAAACACGGTATTGCAGGGAGAGCAGTGCAGCGGAGGTACCAGGGGGTGCACAGCGGAGGATATAAGCATGGCAGGCGAAGCTGGAGCAGAGGTGGCGATCCTGGGGGGCATACTGCAGGACTTGCAATCAGTGCTATCGGAACTATGTGCATTCAGGGTGGAGGTCCAAGGCTTGCTGGGTGTGCTTACGGAAGGAGTCACAAAGGTGGAAGACAGTGGCACCTTGGAACACTTGCACTGTGTCGCGACATTGGTGACGTGGAGGTAGGGATGCAGCTGAAGGATCTCGACAGGGAAGTGCGGTCTAAAGTTGATGACATTGAAAATAGGGAGAGGAGGAACAATCAATGCGTTTGGGGGCTCCCATGGCGACAAACTCCACAGGATCTTGAAAAGTCTCTGCTGCGGCTTGGGGGCCTCACCAGAGAAGGACAATACATTAGAGTCCACAGAGGCGCAGAGCCCAGCGAGGGACCACGCTCAGTGCTAGCGAAATGCCTCTACTACACCGATGAGGAAGAAATCCTAAAATGAGCAAGTGAGCAGGGCACGAATGAATGCGAAGGAGCTATATTAGGATATTCCAAGATCTAGCGGCCTACATCCTTGAACAACGTCGCAAATGCACTCCCCTGACGAAATGGCTTCAAGGGAACAGAGTTTGGTACCATTGGCGTTTTTCCGTTCACTCTGTTTGATTTTAAGGAAGAGAAAACTGTGTTGCATTAACATGTCACTCTCCTAAAATAACTAGAGTGAGGAGGAGCAGCAATCTCATGGAGCACTTCAAGGGTGCATTTGCCCACCCAAAGGGAGAAAAAGACTGGAGCGCTAGACGTTCTAGGAAGCCAAGGGCCCAGCACTCATCCCCTCTGAAGTGAACTGTCGCTTTAACAATTTGTTGAGGGACGGGAGGTGATAGAGACACTATCCTGCCAGGCATGGGCATGCTCAGTGGGGAAAGGACGGTCAGGCTGACCGCTAATCTCTACACATCCTGGTGACCTGGGGATATCCAGGTGTCTCTACTGAGTTGGGCTGTTTGCCCTGTTCTTGTTTTCTTGGGGTTTCAGGGTTGGGATTGATATTGTGGGTTAGGGAGGGAATTGTGGGAGGATACAAAGGGGATGAGTGAAGAGTTGGGTGGGCCGGCATGTACAGGGAAGGGGCGTCTGACCTATGGAAGGTCGATGGTCACAGGCATAGGGGAATTTCCCAGACAGGGATATGGTTTATCTGAAGGTTGCGACCCTCAACTTCAAGGGACTGAATTCCCCAAATAAACTGTCCTTGACCTAAAACATGTTCCGGTCCCTTAAGCGATCTATCCTGTTCCTGCAGGAACTCATTTCAGACAGGCGATGGCGCGTCCCCTAAGGAAAGGGCCAGTGGGGCAAATGTTCCGGCCCCCCAATAGGGACCATAAAAAGTAAGGGGTGGGAATTGTCCCAGCAAGGTCCTTCTGCATGAAGGAGTTTGCATGAAGGGGTTTCAAATCAAGAGGGGCTTTGGAGGCAGATTTTTGGCGCTGAAGTGTTATGTGGAAGGAGTCCTGTTCACCTTGTCCATGCTGTATGCACCCACTGTGGGCCAGATGCACTTTCTCAGAAAGGCCTTTGCAGCACTGGGTGAATGGGGGGAGGGACATGTACTAGTAGGGGGGCTTCAACCTACTAGCAACTCCAGGGTTGGAATGGTGGTCAGCGAGAGGGGGAGCAACTAAGCAGGTGGGAAAGGAGAACAGGGAATTTGCTGCCCTCCTTGAGGACAACTTCTGGGCATATGTGCGGAGGGCGTCCCACCCTCAGGTGGAAGGTTACACCTTCTTTTCCCCCCCCCGAGACAATGTACACCAGAATTGATCTACTATTGATCCCACAGGCACAAGCAAAGGATATTACTTCCCCCAAAACAGAAATGGTCACATGGTCCGATCACGAAATGGTGACAGCGTCCTGGAGATTTGAATCCAAAAGAAGAGTCAATCCTGGGTGGCGCTGTAATGATGTACTACTTCGGGACCCGGTTTTCAGGGAATATTTGGTAAATGAAATACAATCCTACTTCGAGATCAATGAGACAGGGGAGGTCCAGCCCAATATTGTGTGGGACGCTGACAAGACCACAATACGAGGACTGCTAATAGCGGAGGGGGCTCGGAAAAAATATGAGAGGACTTACCAAGACTAAGCTACAGGAAGAAATCTGTGGGCTCAAGTGAATGGGGAATGGGGGACAGGACAGACTTTCTACATGACATAAGAGACAGGCCTTACATACCACACTTACGGGGGAGGTTTTAAAGAAAATGAGATACAAAGCAACAGTTCTACGGAAGGGGGAACCGGGAGGGGTCACTACTAGCTAACAACGTCAAGGGGAGTAGAGGGTACAGACGGGAGGAAAAGATCGGAGACAAAGAAGGTGGGAAGGCTCCAGAGCCGGGGGACTGAGCGTTCAAGACATACCTGGAAGGCCTGGCAATCCCCCAAGCTCACCCGTGATGGTATTGCGGCCCTAGTGGCCGTGCCCATGGCGAAAGAGGTAATGGCCGCCATAGGGAGATTGAATGCTGATAAACCCCGGGGGAGGATGGGTTCACCACATTTTTCGTCAAACACTTTCAAGATTTGCTGGCAGCATCATTGACAAGGGTTTTCAATGACTCCAGCGAAATAGGTGAAGTGCCCCCCTCCTTCCTGGAGTCCAGAATAGTGGTGGTACCCAAGCAGGGCAAGGACCCTACATACTGTCGGGCGTACAGGCCCATCTCGCTTCTCAATGCGTATGCTAAGCTCTTTGCAAGTGTACTGGCTACCAGGCTTGACAGGGTTCTCCCTAGATTGGTCCACCCAGACCAGACTGGTTTTATAAAAAATCGGCAGGGGGCAGACAACACTCACCTATGGTTAACAAAAGCAGAGCCATGATACTATCCTTAGTCGCCCAGAAGGCTTTTAAGTGCGTGAGCTGGTCCTTCTTAAAAGGGGTGCTGGCATTGGTGGGAATGCAAGGCAAGTTACCGCCTTGTACTCCACTCTCTGGTCAAGAGTGGTGGTGAACTGGGAGGAGTTGCGACCCTTCATGCTAGGAAGAGGAACCAGGCAGGTGTGCCCACTGTCGCCGCTCCTGTATGCGCTGGTCATGGAGCCTTGGGCGGTGGACGTCGGGGCAGACAGCTTAATCCGAGGGTTGCAAGTGTGGGGAATAAGAGTATAAACCAAGTCTATTTGCGAACAGGGTCCTCCTGTATGCAACTCGCCCCCAGGCCACCCTCACGACACTACTGGAAAAGCTTGAGATATATGGGCAACTGTCGGGCTTAAAGGTGAACCTTAGCAAATCTGTGGCATACCCGGTGGGACCCGAGAAAACCCAGATTGGTGCAAATATGAAGGGACTAGGTTTCTGAGTGCATGGAGATGGGTTCCGTTAACTAGGAGTGGAGATTCTAGGAGACCTTGGTGCTTTATTTGACAGTTCCTTCCCCCAGCTATGGGAGAAAATAAAGGGGATCTCGACTGATTGACCAGACTTAACCTGTCGTGGATGGCGAGACTCAATTGTATCGGGATGGTAATCCTTCCCAAATTCTTATTTCTGTTCCTGATGCCCCAAGTGGTTGCCCCAGTGCCCTTTCTAGAATTGGTCACTCTCAGGCCTAGGATAGCATATAGAACCTTCATTCTCTCACGGGGGGGGGGGGTCCTGGATCTCAGGACATATTACAGGGCAACCCAGCTTTGCGTGTTGGTAGATCACCTGAAGTAGCACTCGGAGAAGCTATGGGTTGCAATGGACTACTCAATCCTTTCACCCTGGGCGAGTGGGTATGGGTCCACGGAGAGAGATACCAAGTAAGGCCCTCAGATACCCTCTGTTGGAGGTGCTGTGGTCTATCTGGAAGGAAGGGAGCAAGATGAGGTGGATCACAACCTACCCCACCCCCCAGCTGTATCTGTGTGCACCCCTCTCCAGCCCCCCCCAGGATTCTTATAGAAGACCCTCAGCAATTTCAGGAATGGTATGTGGCGGGGCTCAGTAGGGCAGGGCAGGTGTGGGAGGTTGGGGAATTTTTGTCCATGGAAACCCTGGAGGATGGCCTCCATATTGTCCAGATCTCCCCATTTTGTGATTTGGACCTCTCAAAAACTCAGTGAGGACACAATTTAAGAAGGGACTTTACAACCTTTTGAGTCCTGCTTCTACAGGGGCTGGACACAAAGGGTTGTATAGCAAACATCTATAAAAGTATTGCTGAAAGCTGAACCCCAGCGGGACCCGAGGATGGGCTGAGAATCTGCAAAAAAAAGATAGTTGATGAATTATGGGCCACCATATATAGAAGGGCTCCCCATTCCATGGCCTCCAGTTCAGAATGCAGGCAATCAAGATCCTGCACCGTTGGCACCAACATCCCTCGAAACACCCACCCCCCACACCCCTGGGCCGCATAGGCCAAAATTTACCCAGGAGCAGACTCAAAATGCTGGAAGTGCCGAACCCTGGTACAGATTACGTGGTGGGGATGCTCCCACATGCAAACCTACTTGGGAGAGGTCCTTTCGTGGATTAGGGGGATCTTTGGGATCACGCACAGCCCATCTCCTTGGGGACACCTGTTTGTGGTATAGGAGGAGGAGGAGGAGGAAGAGGAAAACCACATGACGCGTACCCTCTTGTTAGCGGCTAGAAATTGTGTGGCTCAGATGTGGAAGCGGAACAAAACCCCCACGGAAAGGGAATGGCTAAGGAAGGTCAGAGCGATCTATGGGATGGAATATTTAACACAATGAATCGAGGGTCAAAGTTGGTGAAATGTTAGTTCGTTTTTTGAAAAATATGGTGCCTAGCCTGAGGGTTATCGACAGTAGGAGCATACAAGCGCCCCTAAAGTTTTTTGCGTGGTTATAAGGGATGCATGCCGTAGGTGGTGGTAAAGAACACACAGTAAGGATAAGACGATTGTTTTTTGCAAATGCGGTTTGTTTGAAGCACCTTAACTTCTTGTTACAAAGTGCTAATAAAAATTTCATTCTGAAAAAAAAAAATCTCCTGCAATCCATCAGCCTGTGCTCCGAGCAGGGGCATGCCTCACCCAGAACCGGCCAGTCGTGGAGTGGGCGTCTGTCCTTTGAGGGCGCCTCACCCATGGAGACCCAAGATAAGGCCAAGAAGCACTGCAAGTCCAGTTCCACCGAGGTTGCCACTAAAGCGGGTCCCCCGATGGGCAGGGCGCGTTCAACATCACCATCCACCTCCATTGCCAGCCAACTATTGAGCTCCTCCTCCAAGAGGAAGTCGCCCAACCCGGCTAAGCTGCGGGAGCAGCCTGAGAATCCAGGGTTGGGGGAGTAGACTGCCGAACTGCCCAGGACGGCCCAGACGGCTCAATAGAGGTCTTCGTCAACAATGGAACTGGTGGCAGCTGCTCTCACAAAGGCACATGGGGTGTCCCTGCCTCCGAGGTGAGAAACTGCTGCAGTGGCTTTGGCAAAGTCTACTGGCACACCAGAGAAGAGGATGCAGTCTCTGCGCCAGTCCGTGTCTCAGGCCATGTGGTTTTCAGCCACGGACGATGAGGACCTGGAGTCCTTGCACACGTTCCACGTAGAAGAGGAGGAAGACAGTGATGATCACGCAGAGCCTAGTGCTCCGATCACGCCAGCTCAGCCGAGATTTATCTCTGGACATCCTGTCTACCCTCCACACTTTGGTGTCCGAGAACCAGAAGAGGATGCCGCATGCCCCAGGTCCTACGCCCCGCCACTCCCTACCCCCCCACCCCACCCCCTTTCCCCCCAGGCCTGATCAGCCTGATAGTGCAAAGAAGAGGAAGCATCATCCGACACCCCTATTTCAGCATCCACATCTGTGTCGGGCGCCCCCCCGACCCTTGTGGACACGGGGACAGATATGGCCACAACAACTAACAATATCGTCACAGCAGGTGGGTCTCTACAGCCAAGGGCGTACCCACCTGATGAGGCAGGGTTGTTCCATTCCATGGTCACCAAAGCCTCCAAACATTTCCAGTTTACGCCTGAGGAAACCAAGAGGGAGGGTTTCCTGTACCAGAGGCGTGAGCCCAAAAGGAAGATCATGCTGGTGCCCTTTCTGGATGACGTGTGGGAGGAGGGCCTGGCCCTCTTAAAGAACCCTTGCATGGCTCCATCCAAACAGGATAGTTTGGAGAAGTAATACCGGCTGCCAGAGTCTGCACCCAAGTGCCTAAGGTCGCAACAGTCACCGGACTCGGTGGCTTCGGCGGCCGCGAGGAACAGCATGTGAAGCCTTCCTCGTAATCAGTCCCTCCGGACAGCGAGGGGGAAGAAGTTGGACACCATGGCAAGGAACGTTATTTACACAGTGGTGTCTACCATCAAGGCTGCCATTGCACTGGCAATCCTGGCCAGGTTCAACAGGGAGCTGTTGTACAAGCTGGGCCCGATTTCTGGATTTCCTCCCTGACAACCACAGGATGGAGGCGATGGCCCACTTCCAGGAGGGAGAGGTGGCATCGGACCACGCCATCACGGTGGCGCTGGACATCGCCGACACCGGGTTCCAGCAGATGGGGAACAGTGTCTGCCTTTGTCAAGGCTTGCTGAAGGCCACACATTTCTGCCGGGAGGTCCAGGCCAGCGTACTGGATATGCCATTCGACAGATTGCCTTTTTGGTAAGGTCGTTGACGAGTCCCTGCAGGCCATCAAGGCAGATACAGAGATGGACCGTTCCCTGGGTATGCTCCAGCAACACCGCTCTTACTTTCCCTCCTCCAGATGTTAGTCAAGCAGATCGGCGATAGGTTTTCTCCTCGTACAGTCAGCCTTCCAGGTCCACAACCCAGAAGGCCTATAGAGGCCGTTAACTGGCCTACGGCAGAGGTGGTCAGCTCTGCTGTTGTCCTCAAGGCAGGCTGCCAGTGCTGAAGCAGGCTTGAACCGCCCATGATGTCCGGCCCCCACCAGTGCACCCCGGTGGGAGGCCGACTGACTGGATTTGTCAGCGAGTGCGAGAAGATCACCACCGACAGATGGGTGCTGGACGCTCTCACCCATGCACATACCCTGGAATTTTACCACTGGTGTCCGCTGATCCCTCCGGTGGCCTGGCAGGAGTAGCACATCCCTGAAAACTTGGAGGAGGTACAGGCCATGCTACGAAAAGGGGCGATAGAGCTGGTTCCACAATGACTCTAGGGCTCTGGAGTCTATTCCAGATACGTTTTAGTCAAAAAGAAATCTGGGAGTTGGAAGCCCATTCTAGACCTGCAACGTCTCATCAAGTACCTCAAGTCCCAAAAATTCAGGATGGTCACGTTGCAGCACGTGCTCGGCCAACTGGAAGCAGATTTCTTGACGTTGCTGGACCTGGAGGACGCCTACTTCCACGTCCCCATTCACAAGAAGCACCAAAAATTCCTGCGCTTCGTAGTGCAGGGACGGCACTACCCGTTCAAGGCCCTCCCTTTCAACCTAAAGTCAGACCCCAGGGTGTTCACAAAGTGCCTGGCACCGGTGGCAGCCCATCTGCGTCTATGGGGATACACATGTACCCATACCTAGGCGACTGGCTCATTCTGGCCAGTCCGCGAGAGTTAGCCGTCGAAGACACGGAGACGACCATCCAGCGGCTGACAGATCTGCAATTCTCCATCAATTATCCGAAGTCCTGCTTCACACCATCACAGAACACGATGTTCCTAGAAGCCAGACTCCATACAGTCTCCTGCCTAGTGTCACCCACGAAGGAGAGTAGCGACAATTCTGGGGAAGGTGCAACGGCTGTTGTCTCTGAAGACCGCCACGGTGCGGACCATCAAGTCGCTGCCCGGCATGATGTTGTCTTGCATCTACCTTATCCAGCACTGAGGCTATGGATGCAACCTCTTTAGGAGTTGCTGTTCACTCACTGGATACAGGTGTCCGGAAGCTTCGCAAACAAGCTCTCGCTTGACGAGTTCCGTCGGGCGATATGTTTTCTCCTGGCGGCTTTCACTCCATCACCCGGGCAACAAGGTTTCAAAGCCCCTCATACCAAGCAATGGTCACCAGACCCTTCCCTGGAAGGTTGGGGAGCCCACACCGGACCAGAGGCCCATGGCTTCTGGAGGGGAAGGATCTACAGGCAGTGTTCTGGGCCCTCAAGTCATTCCTCCCGTCTCTGAAGGGCAAAGTGGTCAGGATCTTCACGGAGAACACCACCACGATGTTCTACATCTGGAAGCAGAGGGGGGCTCATACCCCGCACTCTCCAAAGAAGCGCAGGACTTGTGGCGCTGGGCCGTCAGACGCCAGGTTCCTTTTCAACTGGAGGGAGTCAAGAACACCATTGCCGACTCACTCAGCAGGGAGTTGTGCTCCTGCCACGAGTAGGAATTCGGCAGGACCAGGTGGACCGCATCTTCATCAAGTGGGACCCCAGATTGATCGGTTTGTCAGAGGTTTGCCATGAAACACGTGTATAGGCGCGTTACAAATACCATATCATATATCATATCATATCATAGCTGATTCCACCAACTGAGGAGCTTGGGGGATGCGTTCTCCTTCCCGTGGGAAGGCCCGTCTCTGTACGTGTTCCCGCCATTGCCTCTCCTGCTACTAGTCAACACGCACACGGTGCTGTTGCAGGATGCTCATCATCCCGGCGTGGCAGAGGCAGATTTGGTTCTTGGACCTTCTCAGCCTGTCAGTGTTGCCTCTGGTCACACTGCCAGTGGTCCTGGATGTTCTCACCAGAGAAGGAGGTGCAATTCTGCATCACGACCCAGGATCACTGAACCTGAGGGCTTGGCTCCTGTAGCCTTAGAGTATGGAGGATACGAGTTGTCACCAGACTGCAGGGAGGTCCTTTCCAACACCAGGGTGTTGTCAACCTTTAAGTGCTATGGTCACAAGTGGAAACTCTTCGCTACATGGTGCCGGTCGCAGAATATCACCCCTCTGAGGGTCATGGTCCCGCAGATTCTTCCATACTTGTTATCCTTGGCCATGGCCGGACTGGTGCATGCCTCTCAAGGTGCATCTGGCGGCCATCTCCCGCTACACCAGGTCTCCAGGAAGATCTTCGCTTTGGTCTCGCGCCTCGTCAAGGAGTTTTTTAAAGGACTGTTTCGATCTTTCCCACCGGTGAAGGCTCCTGCTGTGGTGTGGGAACTCAACGTGGTTCTGACGAGGGTCATGTGGGGGGGGGGGGGGGGGGTCAGGGGCTCCTTCCAGCCTCACGTGGAAAACAGCTTTCCTTGTGGCCATCACCTATGCCAGGAGGGTGGGTGTGATCCCGGCCCTATCCTGCAAACCGCATATCTGCCTTTCCACGAGTCGAGGTTGGCGCCGTGGATGCACCCCTCTTTCATGTAGAAGGTTCTGTCGGAATTCCACCTCAACAAGCCTTTGATGTTGCCCATGTTTCTCACTAATCCTTTGTCACTGGCTGAAAGGGCCTTGCACTCACTGGACGTTGATCGTGCCCTGAAGTTCTATGTGACACGCGGAAGACTTCTCAACTGTTCGTGAACTTTGGTCCTGTGAACCATGGGAAGGCCTTGTCCAAGGCTTCCATCTCAAGGTGGCTCTCGGGCTGCATGACGCACTGTGATCGGTTGGCAAACCAATCGCTGCCAGGCTGTCAGAGCTCGCTCCACCAGAGCGATTGCTGTGATGACAGCAATCCTGTCTGGTGTGCCCCTGCTGGACATATGCAGGGCTGCTAGGTGGTGGTCCATGCACACCTTCATGAAGTTCTACTGCATCAACAGGGATTCTAGGGAGGAGTCGATAGTCAGCCAAGCAGTGCTACGCAACCTGTTTGCTTGAGGCGAGTCTGTTACAAAGGTAAGAGTAATTGCTTTTGTTGAGCCTTGCCACCTCCCGTGGTTGTGTAATGTTGTACTGTTATGTATTAGTTATTCATGAGCATGTGAATCCATGCCAGACCCCATGCTCTGGAAGGAACAAGTTACTTACCTGTAAAAATTGTTCTCCAGCATGGGTGTGGCATGGATTCACATGCAAACCCTCCCTCCGAACCCTCTGCGGCTCTTCTTGGTCATACTGCCACTTTACGTGCTTACCAAATCTGAAGATCGCTGCCAGAGGAGGGGTTTTAGGGAGAGGACTGTCATTGGCTGGGTGCAGTATGACCCAGAGGACAGCGATTGGTTTAAATGAGAAATAAAGTTTGTAAGTGAAAGTGAATCTTGTGCTTTTACTGATGATTCCCGGCCTGATGACAAAATATTCTTGAGCATGTGAATCCATGCCAGACCCATGCTGTAGAACAATAGTTATAGGTAAGTTACGTGTTCCTTAGTTATTACCCGGGTCAAGTCTCAGTGAGTATCTAACTAGCATATTTTGCATATGTGGTCAAAGAAATGTTTAACAGAACGGCTATGTGGACTGAACAGCTTAGTAGACACAACACTTTGTAGAGAAAAGGCTTTGTAAGCACAAAGGATTGCCCTCTAGGCCCTGACATGGGGGGGGGGGGGCTCTTTTCACCTTATTTACTCCTACATAAACAGACCCCACTCAATGTTTGCGTTTAGTCCATTCTGTACCGTCTACTTTGTAAATTCACTTTTGTTCTGCTCTCTGTAAAAGTAGATCCCTCTCGGTGGACCCTCAATCACTTTTATTATAAACCAGTGAACGTGTTTCCGATTTAGTTTTCCGAAATGGGCCATCATGGGCTTATCCGCCACTGGGTTCTTGAGGCAAGAACAGTGTTCACAAATACGTTGTCTTTCCTCACATTTTGTCTTGCTATTATAAACCAGCTCACATGGGCATTTTAATGCTGTATTGGGCCCACTGTGTACATTTTCCAGCTTCCAATTAAGACAAAATAGGTCTTTTTGTTTGTGTCTAGTCGGGCCACATAACGAACATAGTCTACACTTGAAATGCCCCACCACTGGTGGCAGTGCCCTTAATGTCATTTTAGCACATGCATTTTTCCAGGGTTTTCATACATGTTTACTAAACTGTCTTTTAGGTTTTTCTGCCTTTTAAACCCGAACCTGGGTTTTTCTGTGGACAAATTCTGAGGTTTTAACGATATGCCAGTTTTTTAAGAATGAGTCTTCGAGGGGATTTTGTCCTGCAACGTATTCCACATTGATTACCACAGCTGTGCTGCTTCGGGAAACTTTTTCAGCGTAGGCGTCCTGTGTCGATGACGTCGATACGCTCCCTCGAGGACCTCCTCCGACGGCCGACATCACCAGATGTTATATGTCGGATGCATAATGCCCGTGCCTAAGTTATGTTTTTTCCGCGAACATGTTCGCTTCGAAATCTCAGCACGCCTCGGTTCTCTTGTGAATCGGTTCTTCGAGTATCGTTGTGTTAAATGAAAATATGTCTTCGTCTTCTGCTACCCCGAAGTCGGGGCTTCAAGAAGTGTCGGGACTGCGGTTCCAAGATGTCTCTGACGGACCAGCACATCTGCCTCTGGTGCCTCGGTGAGAGCCACACCACTGATGACTGCGACGAATGCCAGTCTTTGACGTCGAAGGCCTTGCAGGAGCGGAAGAAGAAGCTGTCGGCGGGTAGGGATTCCAAACCCCGTAAGTCGCTGGACTTTCGACCGATGATTCGAGGGGTGACTCTCCGAAATTCCAGGGGGTCTCGTTCCATGAGTGGGTCCCGTCATTCCTCGGCCTCTTCGAGGGCACAGTTCCGTGAGCGCCTTCGAGAGAAGCCGGCAAGGAACGCTCTAGAGCCACCACTCGCACGCCTTCGGGCTTGGGTGGTTGTTGCGATTACCGGGAACCTTCGAGGTCCCGGTCGGACAAGGAAGATCGCCGCCGTGCCCGCTCCAGGTCCCGGTCCTCCACGCCATTGAGACCGTTGGAGCCTGTGAGGCCTTCGAGGGAATTTCTCGAAGCTCCGGCTCCGAGGAAGCCATCGGGGTTGAGGCCGTCGAAGGATGCGCTCGGGGTCCAGCCTCGAAGCTGCTATCGAAGTCGTCGGCGTCTCGGTCAACGTCGACACCACTCCAATCAGCGCCCCCATTGCCTTTTGTAGATGTGTGGGTTCTGGTGATCATTGCCCACGGCTACTGTCTTCCTTGCCGGCAGAGGCCTCACGACACTCCACCGGGGAAGCTCTCTTTGAAGAGTCTGGATCCGCTCCTTGCGCAGGAAATCAAATCCCTGCTGGAGAAAGGTGCCATAGAACTAGTGCCTGTAGCAGAGAGGTACAAGGGATGGTATTCCCCATATTTTTTGATCCCGAAAATAGACTGGGGATTGAGAACCATCATGGACTTGAGTGGTTTGAACAAGCTCCTCAGGAAGGACAAGTTGAAGATGGTTACTCTCTCTCAAGTCCACCAAGCCCTTAAACTTTAGGACTGGTTGGTGTCTCTCGACCTCAAGGACGCTCACTTTCATGTGCCGATTCATTCCAAGCACAGAAAGTACCTGAGGTTCACGGTTGGCGACTCACATTTTCAGTTTCGGGTCCTGCCATTCGGATTGACCTCCGGCCCGGGGGTCTTCATCAAGCTAATGATGGTGGTGGCAGCGTATCTCAGGAAAGGAGGATTCACGTCTACCCCTACCTGGACGATTGGTTGATCAGGACGCGCTCTCCCGAGCAAGTCCTGAATCATCTGTCAGTCACCTGCCACTCCCTTAACAGACATGGCTTCTCCCTCAACATAAAGAAGTCCCACTTGACACCTACCCAGCGGCTCCGGTACATCGGAGCAGTGCTAGACACATCCCTGGGGCAGTGTTCGCCTCCACAGGTGAGGGCTCACCACATTCTGCAGATGGTGAACAAATTTCAACGTGCCCAGAGTCTCCCGGCGTTCAAGTTCTTGAGATTGCTCGGCCTCATGGCATCCTGCTTTCTACTGGTGCCAGAGTCCAGGCTGCGGATGAAATCTCTTCAGTGAGCACTCAAGATGCAGTGGTCGCAGTTCTCCGGCATGATGTCGGACCCCGTTCAGATTCCACCCTCGGTCGCCCAGGAACTTCTGTGGTGGGCCGTCGAAGGAAATCTGCTCAAAGGGTCTCCGTTTTGGCAACCATGGCCAGAGGTGACGATTGTGACGGACGCATCCCTCACGGGTTGGGGTGTTCATGCCAACGAGCTGACAGCCAGCGGTCGTTGGTCTCAGTCGGAGTCCAGACTCCACATCAATCTGTTAGAGCTGTGGGCTGTTAGGCTAGCCCTGAAGGCTTATCTGCCATCTGGCGGGGGAAGAATGTACTGATTATGACGGACAATACAGTGGCCATGCACTACCTCAACTAAAGGGGGTTGGGGGCAGGGTCACTCCCACTGTGCAGAGAGGCGATGCAGCTCTGGTTCTGGGCCATCCAGCAGGATATTTCGATCTTGGCAGTTCATCTTGCCGGAGACAAACATGGCAGTGGACGCTCTGAGCAGGCAGCGCACGGTCTCTCACGATTGGGAGCTGGCTCAGGAAGTTCTTTTGGAGATCTTCGCCCTTTGGGGAACCACGCAAGTGGATCTCTTCACCACCAGTGTCAACTGGAAGTGCGAAAGATTCTGCTCCCGGGAATTTCCTTGAAGAGGAGCCTTGGGGAACGCGTTCGTAGTAGAGTGGTCCTTCCCACTACTGTATGCGTTTCCTCCAGTCCCCGTCATTCCGCAGGTATTGCAGAAATTCGGTTCCCGGATGATCCTCATTGCTCCAGCATGGGCCAGGAGAGCGTGGTACCCGGACCTTCTAGACATGTCCATCTGCCCTCCACGTCGTCTTCCCTACCGAGACGATCTGCTCTCACGGGAAGGGGGTTGAGTTCTCCATCCAGAGGTCAAGTCTCTGCTTGGTATCTGAAAGGCTGAGATATAAGGATTGGGACCTCCCTGAGGACGTGATGGAGGTGCTGCTTTCGGCCAGAAGGCCCGCAACGAAATCCCTGTACCGTTGCCGTTGGAGGAAGTTCCGCGACTGGTGCGGGTGACAGAATGGGGATCCTTTTTAATGTTCCATTCCTTTTGGTTTTGTCTTTTTTGCTTTCTTTAGCCCACAAGGGCCTGAATGTGAGTACCATTAAGAGGTACATGGCGACACTGTCCATATTTAAGCGCTCGTCTGAGGAATGTTCCCATTTTAAAATCCCCTTGATTTCTCAGTTTCTAAAAGGGCTAACTCTTGTATTTCCACCATCGCCTTTCCAGGTGCCGGGATGGGATTTGAATTTGGTTTTAAAGTTCCTAATGGGAGCTCCGTTTGAGCCCTTACATTCTTGTCCGTTGAGACTGTTGTCCTTTAAGACTGTATTTTTAGTTGCGGTTACTTCCGCAGGCTGAGTGAGTGAGTGAGTTGCAGGCACTTTCCGCCAAACCATCCTTTACTGTGTTCCATAAGGACAGGTTTGTCCTTAGGGTACGGCCTTCCTTTCTTCCGAAGGTTGTGTTGGAATTCCATCTGAGCCACAAGATAATTCTTCCGGCATTCTGTCCTCCTCCACATCCTGGTAAGGAAGAGGAGAGGCTTCATAGGTTGGATCTTAAGAGAGCTTTGAGCTTCTTTCTCACGGATGTCCCGGGTCAGAGTGGACGATCAGCTTTTTTTTGGTTACGCTGGAAGGCGTTTAAGTCAGGCTATTTCTAAGCAGACCTTGTCTAGATGGATCATTTTGACGATCTCTGAATGTTATCGTTTGGTGGGGAAGGACCCTCCTGTAGGTTTACGGGCCCATTCTACTAGGGGTATGGCTGCCTGTACTGCATTACAGAGGGTGTTCCTATTCGCAATATTTGCGGAGCGTCCACATGGGCCTCTATCCATACTTTTGTGAAATATTATTCCCTGGACTCTATCCATGGGCAAGATTTGTCCTTTGGCAAGGCAGTCCTCTATTCTGCAATTTGATTGGGCATTCTAAATTTTCTAAATTCTTTTCCCACCTCCTTACGTTGGTTCTGCTTTGGGAGCCTGTCAAAGATGTGGAATACGTCGGAGGACACAATCCCCTCGAAGAAAAAGATACTTTCTTATCTGGTAACGTTAATTCGATGGGATGTTCCTCCGACATAGTCCACATCGTACCTTCCCTACCTGCCCCGCTACAGAATTTCTTTTGCGATTGCAGCTTCCATTACCACAAGGTTTTCTGTGATAGGTCTGGCAGAAGATTGGTGCCACACGTTCTGGGGGAAAAAACTACAACTGAGGCTACGGGCGTCGTGCGTCCTACATATAATAACATCTGGTGCCGTCGGAGGCGGTCCTCGAGGGAGCGTATTGACGCAGGACGCCTACGCCGGAAGTATTCCGAAGCAGCACGGCTGTGGTAATCAATGTCAAAGATGTGGAATCCGTCTGAGGAACATCCCATGGAAAGAACGTTACCAGGTAAGAAAGTAACTTGTTCTTCTCAGGTCATTGCTAATGGGGCTGACTGTGGTGAAACATGTCATTCTTTACAATTTGATTTTCTCTTCTTTTGTCGAGCATGCATCGATCTGGGGGTTACAAGCCCGTTTTCGTGCTCCTTGAATGATTCTTTTGTGGTTACATATGTTCTTTTAGTTTTATTGTGAGGTCCTTACTCATGTTTCAAACCCAGCTAGTGTAGAGCAGTTCCTTCACACTCGAAGAAACTGTCCTAACAGTAAGTTGTTCCTCATACTCTGTGGATGGAAACTGTTGTAACTTAACAGACTATCTTTGTCCGTTGGTTTCCTATACAAGATAGTTTCTAGACCACCCTCAGTGGATTTTTGATTTAGAAGGTCCAGGAATGCCATATTTTGTTTATCATATGCCATCGTGAAATTGATGTATTGCTCTTATTCATTTAACCATGTGAAGAACAAAGAAAGATTTTATTCAGAGCTCTTCCAGGTCATGAAGACATCTATATATCGATGTCACCCATTTATATGGACACTGAATGGGTTTTCTTCACTGTAGATGGTTTCACATTCAAAGTGATCCATATATAGATTTGCTATATCGGGGGCAAAAGTTGCCCCCGTGCTTTTGATTATAGAATTTTCCTTAAAGAAAATGATTCTGTGATTGTGATTTTAATGCACTCCAGGATTTGGGACTTAGATTTGGGTGTCCGTTCATCATTCTAGGAATTGCCTAATTTTTACACTAGCCATCTGAGGGATGCTATTATAGAGGGCTTCTACATCTAGAGTCATGAGAAAATCATTCTGATCTGTTACAAGGGATTTCTTTTTGTGTCCCTTTGTACACCAAATGAAGTCTGTGTAGATGGAGAGAGGCTTGATTCTCGAGCCCATCGCCAAGATCTTCTGCCTGCCGGCTGGTGTCTCAATGTTTATGAATTTCAGGCAGAATATAGAAGGCCAGAATGGTTGGATCTGCTCTTGGTAAAGTTTGTTCGTCCATATCTATCCAGCCATGGAGAAAAGCATGTGCTATTAAGCTCTTGATTTCTTCTTTTACCCTCTGAGTGAGATTATTCTCCAAAATAGTGTAGAATGCAGGATTGCTTAATTTCCTGAAGACCTCTGTTTTGTAAGCCTCACAGGACAATTCCACCACCTTTCTCGGCAGGCTTTACTATGAATTTAGGGTTGTCTTGTAGATATTTAAGAGTTTGTCTTTGTCTCTACTTCGGTTGTCCCGATGATCATTTTTTTTATCTAGACGATTTTTACTTTCAGTAAGTATTTTATTTTGAAAAACCAGCATTGCAGATCTCCTGTATTTATACCCACTAAACTCCAATGGGCGAAGCATATACAAAAAAACAGGCTGCAAAGTTTTCCAGGAACACATTTTTTTCTGACAAAGTTCTAGAAATGTCAAATTAAAAACACAAAAATACCCATTGTTGAAAAATTCCTCTCTGCTATTTAAAAGTCCTCATTGTGCAAGTGTAGACCCACTAAATCTTTTTATTGCTTTAACACGTGCTGGGGAAACTTCTGATTTGTTCAAAGTGTTTCTTGAATTCAAATGAACAAGTACGGTTATCAGTGGATTAACTAATCTTTTCAAATACATATTCAATAATGTTAGAACTTCTTCTTTAGAAGACATGCTTTGTTTCCACTGAGCTTTCGACTGGGATGTTCCCATTAATCATTTATTCTATTTTTTTTCCTTACTTGTTTAACTTTTCCTATTCTGGCTCTTCTTTTCAGAGAGTCCTAAGGGACCAAGCAAAATCATATGTTTGGGTAAGTTCTGTTTCCAAATGGCTTTTATACTCTGCACTTAGGAGTGCAATCAATCTTTTACATATTAATCGTTGTATCATCTAGAACTACTTTTTCTTACTGAGTCGTTGCACAGTCGTACTTGTGCTGGTTTCTTGCTGAACGCTACTCGCTAACCGAGCGTCGGCACCAGTTATGAAAAGAAATGGATCCATTTCTCTTCATAACTGGTGCAGACTCTCAGTGGATCAATTTCTTTCTAGAACAAAGCATTAATCCACTGATAACCGCACTTGGTAATTTGAATTCAAGAAATACTTCGAACAAATCAGAGGTTTCCCCAGCACGTTTTATAGCAACGATAAGATTTAGTGGGTGACACACTTGCACAGTGAGGATTTTTAAATAGCACAGAGGAATTTTTAAATAATGGGTATTTTTGTTTTTTTGCTTTATAGTTTGGCACAAACAAATGACAGCATACCGGATTCAATTGCAGATTTAGTGAACGATTTAGTCCTGATGAAGGCCCGAGATTAAATGTGAGAATGCAGGGGGATGTGTGTATCTCAGGAAGAGGGCCGAAACAGTGTCGACCAAGATCAAACTAGATCCCATCAATTGACTAGTCTTTTTCTGCTAGGGACATTCATTATTTTTCTATGCCACAACACTACACAGAAGTACATATCTAAATCATGAGGAAATGAAGAGAAGTTATGTCTACTAAACTCTACTTATGTACTAGCTGTGTTGTGTGTGGTTTATGTCTATTCAAGAAATTTGGAAAACAAGTTTTCAACGTCTGCTCTGTACTGATGGACTGTTTAGTATAGATTAAACAAATTGTTGATACTAACCCGGAGCACAAATGATTTTGTCTGTGTTACATTGGGTTATGTTTTTGTGGTTTGACTTTTTTGGTCAATTGTATGTAAATGAGTAAGTATAAAAAAATATTTTGTATAATCGAAGCATATGTTTTTGGATAAAATGAAGCTTTGTTGCTAAACCTGTTTTATGTAACGTTGGGTCTGTATGGTGTGTTACCTTGAAATAAGTGCAAAAGGTAGGGGTTACCTGTTTTCTTTCTATATACTGTGTAATAAAACGTAGTGTCTTTAAAAGGGTCCCCCGAAAATAAAAAGTATGGAAGTACCCATATATTTCCTTTGCTCAATATAGCCCTCCAATATGTTAGCCAAATTCTCACAATCTATGTACGAACATTCCAGTGCATATGCTATGCTAGTGACTAGTTTTTGACGATACGAGACAATACCAATTAGACTTTATCAGCCGTCCCTGGTGACACATTTTTATCGAAAGCATAGTAGCCAATGCTTTAGTAGAACTCTTTTTAAATAGTGTTTATTATCTTTGTTGTAAATGGACATTGTACCCCAAATAGCAGTAGCTATAAACCTTATTCATCTGTCCCTCTAGAGTTGGAATACTCATTCTGCTCCTGTTTGCCTGGCCAAATCTCATAAATCTTGATTTGTCCAGATGTATCACCAAATCAAATAATTTGTGCATATTCCATTACGGTCTTTGCACTTCTACAAATTCCCACATATCGGGGCAGACATTTCACCGGCACAATTCAATCTTACCCGCGCAACATTATTAGCGTGCAACATCTGACAAGCATTGATAAGGTGCTTTGGCATCTTCAGTCTTTCTAGTTTTTCTGATAGCTGTA
The DNA here is from genome assembly GCF_040938575.1 of Ambystoma mexicanum. NCBI lineage: Eukaryota > Metazoa > Chordata > Amphibia > Caudata > Ambystomatidae > Ambystoma > Ambystoma mexicanum. The sequence continues at coordinate 255,677,682 of NC_090939.1, forward strand.
TTCAATCAGCCGTATCAAATGCCGAAGCAAAGTTGACAAAAAGAATGTAAAGCAGTAGGCAAGATATGCTTTCGCCTTTTGGATCAAAAGGTTAACTATGGATATATTGTAAGTTGAGGAGAGACCCTTCTGAAATGGCGTCTGGAAACGGCTCAGTACTTGGCTATCTGCGATCCACTCCTCAAATCCTACACAGCAATAAAGAGGCAAATATTTTACTATCTCCACCTAATAATAATAATCTATAGTTCAGAGGATCGTTTCTTTTGCCATACTTAAACACAGCGATACTATTGGACTGTGGCACGAAATAGGAATACCTCCTGTTCTAACAATCTGATTAGACAGTGATAACTAAGTATGCACCCATAAATCAGGATCCGCCCTCATGGCCATATTCGGTACACCATCGGGTCCAGGCGCTATAGACTGTTTAAAGGAATAGTGCGCTCAGAAATATTTGCTAAAATGATGGCCAATAGTCTAAAACATAGTTTAGACATATTTTTAATGAAAGTTCCTATGTGAACACTTTGAGCAAACGAGGCTCAAAGCGTTTACATGGGAGCATCCATTTTGCCATTTCAGGCAGCCTCATCAGCTCTGCCCTGGCGGCACTAAACACGCAGCAAAATCCCCCTACTGGGAGCTTTTGCTTACTGCAGCCAGAGCAGGGCTGAGGAGGCTGCCTTCACTTTACTTTAAGTTTTCGGTACTCCCCAAGCCCAGGGAAACACAGAAAACGTAAAATGAAGGCAAAAAGCCAAGGCACGTCAATTAAAAATACAACATTGTAGTATTTGTGATTGCTGTAGTTGGAAAACCACGGAAACCATTAATGCAACAACATTGTTCTGACTGCGGCGGCTTTCGCGTGGAGTCACTTGGCCTCCCTCAACCCTGGTGGAGTCCAGGAGACTCCAAGCGAAAGCTGCTGCATTCAGAATAATACGTTGTTGTATTCGTAAATACCACAGCATTTACAAATACGTTGTATTTCTCACTGTGGCAGCTTTTGCCTGGAGTCTCCTGGACTCCCTCAGGGTTGGGGGAGCCCAGGAGACTCCATGCGAAAGCTGCCGCAGAGAGAAGCACTGCAGCATTTCAAAAGAAGCGTGTTTCTGCCTACCGCAGCTTTCACTTTGGGGCTCCTGTCTCCCCTGGGGAAGCCCCAGAGACCCAAAGTGAAAGCCAAGGCAGGCAGAAACACTGCGGCATGGAAACACAACCGCATTGTTTCTACCTGCCTTGGCTTTCGCTTTGGGTCTCCCGTGCTCCCCCGGGGGAGCCCCAGAGACCCAAAGTGATAGCCACAGCAGGCAGAAACACAATGCGGTTGTGTTTCAAAAACGCTGCGGTTTTTCTTTCTAAGTTTCTCGGGCTCCTCTGGCTCGGAGGAGCGCGAGAAACTTAGAAAGAAACCTGCAGCGTTTTTAAATACAACTGTCATGATGCCTACCCCCGTGCATCAGGGCCAAGCCCATCAGCTCCGTGAGGCCTGAATGGGACTATTTTATTACAGGGACTATTTTTTACTCGGGTGTGGTTCTATGGAACTTCTTACCTGGAACTACTTTGGAGGCTATTTAAACCACACCCGAACAACAGCACATGCTTCGTGTTATTCTGCATCCAGCAGCGTAACGCTCACCGTGCCTGCAGTCTGCATTCAGTCTTCTGCCACGCCCGCCTCGAAATCTGGAGCTCCTAAAACAAAGAGGAAAGAAAAGGACAAGGTTAGAAAACAAACTCACCTGATTTCTTATCCATCTCGCCTCCGGACCTGGAAAGAACATCATTTCTGTACGCGTCACAGGTCCAGCTGCAGCGCCATGCCATACTCACCAGTCCTCGCCGCATCTTTCGATTCGGCGCTGCCTCCGTCATTTCTTCGCCGAACTCCGGCACCTGGGGGACAAAAGAAAACAACAAGGTGAGCCGAGAAAACCAACAAATATAACTCTTATCACCATAGACTTACCTGATTTACCACCGGATGCATTATTCTATAACTCTCCACACCTTCATGTGCTGGACCTGCAAAGAAAGAGAAAACAACACGTTAAACACGTGCAACATTTACCGGACAGCGTTGGCTAATAGAGATTCTTACCAGAGCGCCACGAGAGCATCGGCTCACGATCTCAGCTGCAAGACCAGGAAGGAAGGGGGGATAAGAGTGAAACATCGGACCTATTGAACTCTATGAACTTGATACTTACCAGACCCTGCCAGGAACCTCAGAGTCAATACTCTCCGGAACTCTCCCACGCCTTCAAACCAGTGAAGTAACTGGCATTAAAGCGCCTCTGCAATCCATGCAGGATGGAGAGCTCATCTTTCAAGAATATCAGGAGAGATTGCTGAGAGGGCACTTCGGAGGTGATTAGTTGGGAGGACTGTGGGGGGGGTGCCATCACTTGAGTCCACGGGTGGCTAAATCTATCTGTCCACTTGCAGGAGAATACTTCTATGGGTCAAGCAGACAAGATTCGGAGGGCCAGTCCAGTCAGTCATCTCTGCACTACGCATCACGTTGGTGGATACCGCAGCCGTCCGGATCCGACCGACGCCCCTGTGGGAGCCAGGTGAGCGTAACAACAACGTTGTATTTATGTTTGCGGTAGCTTCAGCTTGGAGCAACCCCGTAGCTTCAGCTTGGAGCCTGAGGGCTCCAAGCTAAAGCTACCACAAACATAAATACAAAGTTTTAAAACCTGCAGTTTACTTTCTAGGTTTTCCGGGCTCCTCCAGCCAAAAAAACTGCAGCTAGTGCTCATTTAAAAAAAAAGAAATTGGCACTTGCCGAGATGCAGCTTTCCTGCCTGCAGTCTCTGTTCTCCGTCCTCCGGCACCAAAGAAGCAAAAGCCACCCAGTGTTAGCTTTTGTTTACTACAGCTGGCTGACTTTTGCTTCATTATTGCTGCAAGGGCAAGAACAGGCGGCATCCATTTCACAAAATGGATGCCTCCTAGTGCTTCCCATTTTAAAGTTTGAGCTTCATTTGCTCAATACTTTACATAGGGACTTTTGAAAAAAATATTTTTTAGATTTTTCTTTTGATTATTGCCCATCTTTTTTTGTCAATAATATTTCTGAGCACACTATTCCTTTAAGCTTCTCTATTAGTCTCACTGTATTGTCTATGTCAAAGCTAAGATTCAGCAGGCCTTGATAGTTCAAATTAAAAGGAAATTGCACCCCAACTTTTTCAACCTTATAGAACTCCCAAATGTTGCCAGCAATGCAGTTTGCCAAGACGGTCTGCTATTGCTTACCCCTGCTATTAAAGGTACTCCACATCTGTTTGCTCAAATGTTCCCACATGGCTTCATATAGAGACTGCCACGAGCTATTAGCCATGAACTTATGATGCCGTTTTAGCCAGTTTCTGTAACCTCTCCATGTTTTATCAGTCGGTCTGCAATAGATTGTCTGATCTTCGTAATTGCTTGTTTTAGGCTACGTTTCTCTTTAGTTATAACTTTGTCATAAGGGCATGAGTACTTTGCGCCCTAAATGCCTGACCTTTACTTCTCATTAGAAACTTGGTAGTGTGAGGAGCCAGGAATGAGACACAGAGGACTCCCAGTTTTGGCTAAATACTTTTATTTGAGGGGTTGAGGAAATGCCTTACTATCCCCTTCCTAGCAGGTATTGCTCTACCTCAACCAAAAACGAAGGGGTCTGTCGGTTGTCAAGATGTATAAAGTAAAACGTATGTCCTGTGTCGGAAATCCTATTCTGGTCCTCACACTCTACAAAGTAACTCTTAGGTGTAAAGGATATTCTCTCTGCATCTCAAGGTGCACACATGTTCCAATCAAATGAAAAGTAACTCCAACCAAAAGTTCGAAGTTGACAATGTTCACACAGCACTAGGGAATGAGTTCCTTCCCCAGATTCTTGTTGCCAATATTCAAATTTATTGTAGCTCAATAGGATGGCTTCTCCCTCTTTGTGCGCACACAGTTCTTGGAAAAAATAACTCCTTTCCCCAAGCTCCTTCTGCAAGTAAGTTCAAAACCAAGAATTCAAAATAAAGATCCTCGGGCATGTGACTTCCTTAAGGATTCTCCTCAACTTAACACACACTTGATTTGCCTTGTGTAATCTCTCAGGACTTCTTTACAGTCTTTTACACAATTCTCTTCACCAGATACACTCCTGCCAAGACATTCATAGCACAACTTTATTGCGTGTCTCTTGTACCCATGAATCAATCTTATCCCAATATTGGTGTATTCCTTCTTGTATGGTTCTCTTCTTCCTATAGAGGACTTTTGTCCCTCTCTCAAGTTCATGCACGTTCACTTGGCTTTCCGTTCCTGCCCCTTTAAGTTGTGGGTTCAACAGCTTATTTATACATTAGTTTATGGGTCTCTTGGCCTTTTTATATACTTTGCTCCGTTCACTCGTGGTATGGCTTTTATATTGTTTAGCTTCTTCTCTTATTTGGCTTACTGATAGCTATTTTGCTCTTGGGCAACCTAGTAACCCTTTCCGTTCCCCTGGGCTTATTGGGTATTCCAAGTGTCTCTTGCACCTCTCTGCTTTGGTTTTCATCTGCTTCTGGGCTTGGCGTGCGACCAGTCATCCTCTGCGCTTCTGCCATGCTGGTATTTGTGCTTTTGTCACCTTCTGCGCTTGGTGTACGACCTGTCATCTGCTGCGCCTCTGCTGTGCTGGTCTTAGAGCCCCGCTGCCTTTCGTTCATGGGCAGCGCATCCTTTGCACTCCGGCTCCTCCTTCTGCTGGACAGACCAGCCTCAGCGTCTGCCACGGCATAGTCTTCCCCAACGTTCCAGTCGGTACTAGTGCAGATAACCACGCAGCTTAGCGTCTGCAGCTTTCCTGCCTTGCTGTCAGCTAAACTGCAGCGTAGGCTTCCCGGTCTTGGTGATCCTTACTGATCTGTCTCTTCCTTGTCTCAGTAGTTGATGGAAGATTCTGTATGTATTGTTGAGGCAGATGGTATGGGACTTTCTAAGGAGTAATCATTATTGCTCTCTGCCTCTTCCTCGTCTCAGTAGTTAAACTCTTACATTGATGGTCATGTTGGGAATGCTGGTTTTGGTATAGGGATAAAGATACGTGGTGCAATAAGCCATTAGGGCTTTGGGAATTGAGATGTCTTCAAGAGGGAATAGGGGGTATGTGACTTCCCAATGGCACCCCGAAGGTGGCCTCCGCCAGGTGGTCCTCACTTATAAAGACACCCCCAAGGTCAGGATCAGTAAGCGGCTGCCTTCCCCTGGACACATATGGAGAAACTAACTCAGTGAAAGGAGTGAGGATATCAGTAGCTTCATAACACTAGCAATGGCGCTAATCCAATTTATGATTTTATCAGGAGAATTTAACCTTTCATACGCTCTATCCAAATGCCCCAGATGTTGTGTTATGGCGCCAGATTTCTCTCGGACCAAGCCACATGATTTAGGCCATTATTTACTAATATCTCAGCAACTTTATCAACATCCCAGCTTATATTCAGTACCAAATTGGTAATAACTGCTCTTATTATGTTAACAGAAAAAAGCTGGGGATATGGGCAGCTAAGCCAGAGGATTCTGGGAGTGGTCAGCAATGAAAGACTGACACGAAGATACATTTCTCAATATTAGTCCTTTTATTAACAGAACAAGGGATATGGATGAAGGCCTAACTGTCCTTATCCTAACGCGAATGTCCCTTCGTATGAAATGAAAATTAAAGCAGGATGACCAGTAGTTGAAGTGTACAAAAAGAAGTAGTGGAACTATGTTCCCTGCTGGCCTGCAGACACTCCCCACAAACCCCATCACCACGCCCCCTCCCACACACAATACAAACCCCCAAACACTTGTACCTGCTATTTAAGGGAACGTTCAGTCTAGTGCACTGAAAGAGCAAGGTGCAACCTCTTCCTACACTTTTATTTTAAAACCATTCCGGAACGGTTTCTTTTTAAAATAAAAGTATAGGAACTATAAAACGTAATTTAAAGTAGAGGAGCACCGCTCACTTCGACCACTGAGGATGACCTTGTGTCCAAACTCAATCTGACCCTAACACATACAAGAAAACAGTGCAAGGAAAAGTGCAACACCTCAAACTTAACTTTTAACAAAAGTGCTTCTAGTATCCAGGGTTAACTCCCGTCTCCTGGATTACTTCAGTTAAGTTATTCACAATGTTCTTCTATCCAGTTTAAAGGCATTACAAATGTCTTAACTAATAACCTCAGGATGACGAAACAATTTTCTTTTCATAACGTTGGTTCAGATAAAGCAAGGAAAAGTCTTTACTACTAGAATGGCAAAGCAAATGTCTTGTTCAGAACAGTTATTCAAGTATGGGCAAAGGCATGTCTTTTCAAAGCTTCTGGTTGACTTATTTTGCTTTTTTTGTTTTTTTTAAACTCCAACTCAATAGAAGTTTCTCTGTAAAATCTCCTGCCAGGAAACTTCTCAACATTAACTGAAAAAGCTTTTGATATCCTGGTTTACTCTCCTGCCAAGAATATCCCCCTTTTGGTTCACTTAGATCTCCCGGTGTACTCTCCTGACAGGCATACTTGTCCAAAAAGGCTTCACCACACGATATACTGATCAGTCTTCTCTGCAACATTCACTCTCCTCTTAGATATTCTTATTGTTGCACATCTACAGTGGCACTTCAGTTAGCACTTGAACCAATCTCCCTCACACTGGCATTCCTTATGAGGGTTTGCACAAGCTCCTTTTGTCAACCTTTCTCATATATCAGGTTAGCTTTTGGCAGTGCTTGTTCCAGTTTTCCCCCCAACTGGCATCTCATGTCGAAAGAATTTTACACATTTTGCCTCTTTATTTTTTTTCTTTTGTTCGCAGTAATTCATTACAAAACTATGCCAAATTAGAAATTAGTCTTCTCCTCATCCTTTAAAATGGTTCAAAAGAAAGATAAAACTGAATAACAAGTAACTGAAGGGGGAAAGAAGGTGAAAGTGGTACAAAAGTAAAGAAAAAAGCAGTAAAATATTCTTCCCAAACCAGATAAGTTTATCGCTACATCTCACACCACAGGCTTTTGACTATCCACCACTAGTCCACGTAAACTCTTCTAGTTTACACTATGGCAATATTTCATTCATAAATGCTATTATTGCTACGACCACCAACACCTTTTCCCCACTTGGAATAAATGTCCATCAGGCGTATGCGTTCATGGATGGGGGGGACTTTTAAGAATTGACTGAAATGTTTTGTTCTGATTTCAAGGAGTCCTGTACAGAACAACAGTAAGTGTTTTAAGGTTTCCACTTGGTATTTTCCTGAACAGAAACGGCATTTGTTGTTTTTCATTGCTTTTAGTAGGGACCTTGACCCACTGATTTCAATTGTCAAAAAAAGGTTGTGAAAACCGGAAGAATTGATCTCTGTTATGTCTAAACAGGAACTTGATCAGGTATTTAAACACCAAGGGCCCTTGTTTTGTTGGCCCTGTTCTGGTATAACTTATAGGTAGAAGCCGTGTTTAGGGTAAACATCGTACTCCCCCCTGTTTAGTTTTCAGGTTGTTTGGGTTGGTATTTAGCTCTTGTTTAGTAGACCGCAGTTCCCTCAGTTTTGCCCGGTCTCCTTCGATCCATTCTTTACGCACCCCGTTTTTCTCATTCGCAATTTCGTTGCAGATCAGGTCCATAATAGTTGTATTAGCACAAAGACACTGCATGAATAGTGGCAATTGCTTCCATTCCACAATCGATGTCAGTGATTGGAGCCCCAGTACTCTATTCACTATTTCAATAGGCAGAGACCCCGGCACTCGGCGCACTCTTCCAAAAGGTACCCTCCAGGGTTGCGTCAGATCCATATGGTTGCGTTGGGACCACTCATCTTCTAAAGGTCCACAACCAGCATCATCGAGAACAGATCACATTTTTTGTTCAATATAATTGCCTGGGTTGCCAGAGATTTTGCCTTCTGCCGAAGGGAGTCTGAAACCAGGGCCTCTGTATAACTGTTATTAATCGGGATTCCCATGTATTTGAATGTCACAACTTGTTAGATTCATTTGTTGTCCATTTCACACTCAGTTTGCTTTGTTTCTTAGCTTTCTCCAGCACTAAGATTTTCGTTTTTGCTGTGTTTTATCTGAAGATCGTTTGATTCCACGTACTTGCTTCATTTGTCCAGTTGATGCTGTAGCCCTTAATACCAGGTCATCCGCGCATAAAAGACGGCTTACTTGACCCCCGGCTATCTGTGAAGGAAAACTATTTGCAGTGCCTAAGGTTAAGTTAAGGTCAGCTAGGAATAAATTGGTTAGTGCTGGACCAAAAAGGACAACCTTGTTTGAGGCCTCTGTATGTAGGTATTTCCTGGGACAAAAGACGTCTTTTGTTCAATCTGATTCTCATATTGGTATTTGAGTGCAGCGTGACAATCGGTTCTAGGATTGATTTTGGGCAGTTCCTTGTCTGTAATTTGCTCCATAAATGGGATCAACCCACCTGGTCGAAAGCTTGTACGAAGTCTACAAATGCTAAATAGATCCTTGGTTTGGTTTCCCAAACCATCCCCTTCAGAATCGTAAGAGTCAGGATGTTTACACCTGTGCCCATGCCTATAAAGAAACCAGTTTGGAATGGACCATTCCTTCCTTCCTTCCTTCCTTTCCTGGCCATTTGTTTAGCTTTTTAAGGACCATTGATCCAAAAAACGTTTCCGATGACGTCAGAGAGTGTTAGGCAAAGTTTGAATGCAGTACCCTCTGGGAACACTACAAACTACTATGACTACAGGTATAGGCAACCCAACCTTTGGTATAAACTTGTACTACACAGTTTTGGTAGCGTGTTGAGCAGCCAAGCTTATTTAAGAGGGGAAATGTGAGCAGTAGTGGAGTTAAACAAAGATTCACAGTTACGGGTATTCAAGTAAATTCTTACATTCAAGGTTTCTTACATAAACAATTAATTTATCAGTCAGTTATAAAACCTTTGTTAGAAGGGAGCAATAGAATAATTTTGAAAAAAACGCCAGGGCGGGAGGGAGAGTTAACCGGGTATGGCCCTTACTCTCAACTAGTTTTAACACAAAAAATAGGGCAGAAACCACTGAGGAAATTTGGTTATAGGTCATGTGAATCCAAAGGCCTACATGGGCAAGGACTGATGTACTAGAACCCAGAGAGAGGGAGCACGTACTACAAGGCTGTGGTAGAAGGACAGAAAAGGGATAGAGTGAGTATCTAACTAACCCTGCCTAAGTGCAATGCCTCCACTAGGTAATGGTGCTGTGCCACTTACAAACAGGGGATAGAAAAAGAGGTAAACTAACCACTTCTAAATGGGTAATACTTTCAGCCTTGCTGGTCCTATTCCACTCTCTTCCACTATGTGCAAATGTGTATTGGAAGAGAAGTATTCAATGGTAATTAAAAAGTAACACCAATGGTCAACTGAAAAGGCATCTGGTGGGGTATCAGCCAGTTTATTAACCACTAGATTGTGTATCTGGCCATAGTGAACTCAAGTCTAAAAACGACACAAACACAGTGACAATGTTCAACGGAACATTCAACAAAGACGACACCAAGTCCCATACTCCGTCTTCGGGTAGTGTTAATGGAACGGGTTGTGGGCAATTGGTAAAAGGTATGCTCAAACTACAAGGTAGGCCCAGTTTGTGCCTCTTGTATTTAGCAACCACCGTCGACCGGTTTCAGTGACAGACATGTAGGTGAGGCCACTCATCAGGACAGTCTTCTACTCCCATCAATCGGTTCAGTCAAAAAAGAGTTAGGAACTGACCATATTGAGAGATAAATGGTATGACAGTTGGAAGTGTATATACTTTACCCCCAAGTTGTTAGTGCCGTGAGGCTGGATCAATTTGAGAGGGAACCTATGGGAAACAAAGGAAGTTTATGTAGCCATATTCGCCTCTGAGCTAATGACTTCAATTAAATTGAATATGAATCACACATAATTAGATATCATTCATGAAAGCAACACTGATAATACTGATATTTCAATCGGTCGAAAAGGTAGGTACTCCTAGTTTGTCTACACCACATCAGAGGGTGGATAAACACACACACCTAGATTTTACATAGATTAGTTAATTTAATCGGGAACACTGATTTACCATTTTAGTGTACCGTGGGGCATCCCCAAGGTAGAGAACCCCCTACAGGTGTAAAGTATAACGGTTGTATGGAGGCGTGATAACCACATAAACCCCCTAAGTGGAGTTGACGGGGCAAAGCTAGGGGTCTAATTGACAGAAACATGGTTCTCGTATCACCAGGTGAATAGCCTGTTGGGTACACATACCTTGAATTCGGTGATCCCTGTTCATGATGTAATTGCAGGGAGTAGAGTGTCCACATTAGTGTGAAAACATAGATCCAAGCCCCAGGTGTTCTAAGGAGGAAGAGGCATGTGTTCTCATAAGAGGAGCTGGCATGTAGTCAAATAAAATAGCTGGTGAATAGTCATTAATGTAAGACAAGTGCCTGAGCCTGCCGGCGCAGCGGCTAAATATCAGTCAAGAAAGTAGCAGGTGGCTCCGGTTGACTCTAGCAAGCTAAACTAAGAGCACCAGTGAGTTGTGAACTCCAAGGTACACATTTTTCCGTGGACACTTACTTGGAAAAAGATGTACGCACGTGGAAATCTGTGTCCTGACGATCAGCGTGTGATTCGCGTTCTCAGGGAAAGCAGCTAACTTTCTTGATTTGTAGCCGGCTCACGTGACACGTCGGTCACGTGAGCAACATCGAGCGCCTGGACAGGAAGTCAGGCAGGACTTCCAATCCGACTGAGAAAGTCCCCACGGGGTCAGGCAATTGTGGAGAAGCTGCCTGTTATGCCTGTAGAATACAGGCAGGCACTGAAATAAACATTAGCCCTCGTGGCAAAAAGAGGGGCAGAGTATAGATCTTTTCTGCGTATTAAGTTGGATGAAATCCTAGTGGTAGCCAACACAGGGAACGTGCGCAAGGAAAAGGGCGCTGGCTCACGTGGGACAAATCGGATCTCGTGAGTGGCTTTGGGCGCCTGGCCAGGAAGTCAGGCAAGGCTTCCAGACATGTGTGGGTTATCTCTACGGAGTAGGCAGTCAATTTGAAGCTGCCGACACGCACTAAGAATGCCCTCAAGAGTGATGGGTTCTTGGCAGTGGCAGGGCCAAGGGATAGTTCCTTAGTACATTGACCAATAATTCTGAGTCATTTGGATTAATGCCACCAAGGACCTCAGAGGAGCAATGTAAAAGTCAATGGCTGCACTAGGTCAGACATGGAGTTAAGAAGGGCTAAAGAAAAACCCAGAGATGGTATAGAAACCTACTGTACAAAGGCCTAAGTGCCTTCTCTTGTATATACAAAAGATTATAGGGAGATAATTTGGCATCCCGTGCTCTATCATAATGACGAAAGGGGGATGTCAGGGCATAGCCTGAGTTAAATAGAACCTCACAGAGGGTCCGGGGGTTGTCTCTACGGATGATTCTACAAATAGCAGTGTGGCATACAAAGTTCATGTGATCAGAGCCAACGAGTGCCACGGGATGTTCTCATTCAGGCCAATTATGTCTGTTTTTAGCTGAAAGACCCATTTTTGTTCTCTTTTTAGTAAAAGGCTAGCCCCTCTTCTGGGGCATTTGACTTTCTCAATTCTAGTCCAACGATGATGCTTGGCCTGATTATGTCAGGAGAAATGTTCCACCATGGGGGCATTGTATTTTGTCTCCATGGGGTGCTTAGGTCAAGGGCTTTTGTTCTTTTTGTCAAGATGCATACATTGCATTGTCCACAGGGTGTGTCCAAGTGGCTGGGTAGTATCCCAGAGGGTTGGTTGATCTCGAGCCTCATGTGCAGGCGCATACAAATGTACCAATGTGTCCCGAACATTTCTCCTCTTTTCATTGCAAAACATGGGACAGGTAAGGTCACAGTGCCAACTTTAAGAATGGGCCACAGTTTCACAATTTCCCTCTTGATCTGATTGATTTTACTTGAATAGCTGAACACTGCTGTAATGGTTTGCTCTCCTGTCGGATGCACCTTTTGCTGCAATGTGATCTCACGGGGGATATTCCTTGCACGCTTCCTAGCGTTTTTTATAAGTTTCATGGGATATCCTCGTTCCGAGAGGCGGTCATTGAGCCCCTTCGCCTTTAAATCATATTCCTGAATGCTGGAGCAATTGCGTCTATAGTGCAGGAATGGGCCAAAAGGCAGATCTTCACAGGGACTCCTAGGATGGAAGCTAGAGAAATCTAACAATGAGTTGCGGTCCGCCTAACAATGGCTCCACCCTCATCGGCCTTTTTGATGGTAACTGCTTTGTTGTTACTCAGGTTGCGGAGTGCATCCCGCTCTGCTTTGGAGATATTTTGAAAGCCAGTTCTGTCATCTTTTTCGATTACTTCCGTTTTCTTAAGGATGGCTTTTTCAAAAGTGATGGACTCCACAGATACATGGGGGAGGGGGTGGGGTTGAAGGATGATCTGGGATGTAGTCCAGTGACATCCGTCTCTCTCCGTGTAGCCAGATCTTGGTCCAGCGTCCCGAAATGTTGACGTAGCTGGATATTTCTCATAAGTTTGGCCAGTTCGATTCTGGTTTGGAAGGCGTCATGTTGGACTGTGGGCGCAAAACTTAGGCCTTTTTGTAAGATCTGGATTTCCATTGGAGTTGAGATGTATGTTGAAAGATTCATCCCTAGTAGTTCTGTGGTCGTTGTGCTCCCTTGCCCCTGGTGACTACGGGAGACCCCAGATCTTGGCCTCGGTATAAGAAAGGCATTTTATTGATGTTTTGTCCTCGTTGATTGGAGCTGGCCTGAAACTGAACCCTTCTGTCACCTGATTGGTCACGGTTACGGGAACTATTGCGCTCATGTTCTCTGGATGTACTTGGTCTGTTATCCTCATTTGAACTCCCACTGCTGAAGGTCCAAAGTGCTGGTGTGTTCTCTTTTTTGTTATTATTTTGTTTAGTTTGCCATCCCCTCTTGGTGGGGTAGAATAGTTTCTGAGCCGCCCCTCCATGGGATTCATCTTAGTATGTGTCTACAACGTACGGGTAGGTTTTCTCATGGGAGAAGGCTGAAATATCTTTTTTCAATTTCTGGATTTTCTTATTTAAGTTAAATTCCTTGTATTCATTGATCAGGATATCTAATTCTTCCAATTTTTTCTTAAAGTTTTCTAGGTCTTTCGCAGACTTAAGTATATCGATTTGCTGCTTGATCTCGGTCATCAATTTCATGGAGACAGTTTTAGTCGTGTTTATTATTAAAATCAACCAATCTCTAGTGCATTTATTGGCTATATAGCTCCAGTCCTTGCAAAACTTTTTGATCTAGAAATATTCTGGGCTCAATCCGGAGGATTAAACAGTCACGTGCTGCCTGTGCACGCAGATATTACATCACTATGAGCCCATGTAGTTCTGTCCTGATCAATTGCTTCTTCAGTCCTTCTAGTTCATTCCATGTGTCATTGTCCACTAATACCTGGGATATCGGGACACCGCCTATTCAGGAGGGGGCGGTTAGAATGGTTTCCACCAAGTCTTTGGCGAATGCCAGGTAATTGGACCCAGTCATATTAATGCTGACGTCCACCATCTAGGTAGATGGAAAAATGGAGGTAGCGAGGATGTCTAGCCCGGCCAACTTAGGCCAAGGAGCGTATGTAGGTGAAAGTGTGTGAGGGTATAGACAATTGTACCATCTCAGTGTACTAATCCGCAGAGTTGCTTATGTACCACGTGACGGATTGAGCCCAGAATATTTCTAGGTCAAATACAGTTTCGCATAAATGCACCAGAGATTGTTTGATTTTAATAATAAACACGGCTAAAACTATTTCCATGAAATTGATGACCGAGATCCAGCAGCAAATCGATCTACTTAAGTCCGCAGAAGTCCTAGAAAACAAAGAAAAAATTGGAAGAACTAGGTATCCTGATCAATGAATGCAAGGAATTTAACTTGAATAAGAAAATCCAGAAAACGAAAAGATATTTCAGCCTTCTCCCATGAGACAACCTACCCGTACGTTGTAGACACATACTACGACGAACCCCAAGGAGGGGCGGCTCAAACTCTTCTACCCCACCAAGAGGGGATGGCACCTAGACAAAATAAAAAGAACAAAAAACGAACACCCCAGCGCTTTGGACCTTCAGCAGTGGGAGTTTAGATGAGGATAACAGACCAAGTACATCCAGAGAACATGAGCGCAATAGTTCCCATAACCGTGACCAATCAGGTGACAGAAGGGTTCAGTTTCAGGCCAGCTCCAATCAACAAGGACAAAACATCAATAGAAGGCCTTTTCTATACCGAGGCCAACGGGGCAGAGGTCGAGGACAAGATCCGGGGTCTCCCGTAGTCACCAGGAGCAGGCGCAAGGGAGCACAACAACCACAGAACTACTAGTGATAAATCTTTCAACATACATATTAACTCCAATGGAAATCCAGATCTTACAAAAAGGCCTAAGTTTTGCGCCCACAGTCCAACATGACGCCTTCGAAACCAGAATCAAACTGGCCAAACTTATGAGAAATATCCAGCTACATCAACATTTCGGGACGCTGGACCAAGATCTGGCTACACGGAGAGAGACAGATGTCACTGGACTACATCCCAGATATTCCTTCAACCCCCCCCCCCCATGTATCTGCGGAGTCCATCACTTTTGAAAAAGCCATCCTTAAGAAATTGGAAGTAATCGAAAAAGATGACAGAACTGGCTTTCAAACTATCTCCAAAGCAGAGCGGGATGCACTCCGCAACCTGAGTAACAACAAAGCAGTTACCATCAAACAGGCCGATAAGGGTGGAGCCGTTGTCGTGATGGATACCATCAACTACGATTGCATGGTTTCCACCCTGCTTGAGAATGAGGAAAACTACAAAGTGCAAGCGGAAGACCCCACAGAAACTATAAGTGGGACCATCACCAACATTTTGGAAGAGGCAGCATGCAAGGGCTTCATTAGTGCCAAAGAAGCCACTTTTCTCAACCCCAAATTTCTTAAACTACCAGTGTTCTATGCCTTGCCGAAAAAGTACACCAAGGCACCCAGCCTCCACCGGCACGGCCTATTGTGGCAGGGATCGAATTTATTCTAGAACCCCGCTGTTTTTGTAGACTTATTTCTGAGACCGGAGATTCCGAAAATGCGATCCTATCTAAAGGATACGATGAGCATTCTTAATATGCTTAATAACGTCACCTTTGATCCCAACACACAGTTTCTGGTCACATTAGATATGGAAACACTTTACACCAACATTCTTCAGGCAGCAACCTTACAAATTGTAGACTTCATTGTACAGTTGGCAGAATTGGCACTAACAAAAAATGTCTTTTTGGTCAACGTAACATTCTACCAACAATGTTCCAGCACTGCCATGGGGGCCACGTTTGCTCCGTCGTTGGCTAATTTGTATGTTGCTGATTTCGAAGAGACACACATTTATGTAGAAGAGAACCCTTTTAGATCACAGGTCTCTTTATGGACTAGGTACATCGATGATGTGCTGGCCATTTTCACAGGAATAGCATTGGAGTTCAATGACTTTATGGCCTGGTTGAACTCAAGAAACAGGTACCTTAAGTTCACACACTCCATAGCGAAAGATATCCACTTTCTGGATGTAGAGATCTCAGCCACTGAAGGGAAGCTAGCTATGACCGTTTTCAGAAAAACTACAGACCGCAACTCATTGTTAGATTTCTCTAGCTTCCATCCTAGGAGTCTCTGTGAAAATCTGCCTTTTGGCCCATTCCTGCGCTATAGACGCAATTGCTCCAGCATTCAGGAATATGATTTTAAAGGCAAAGGTGCTCACTGATTGCCTCTCGGAACGAGGATATCCCAAGAGACTTATATAATTCGCTAGGAAGCGTGCAAGGGATATCCCCCGTGAGATCACATTGCAGCAAAAGGTGCATCCGACAGGAGAGCAAACCATTACAGCAGTGTTCAGCTATTCAAATAAAATCAATCAGATCAAGAGGGAAATTGTGAAACTGTGGCTCATTCTTAACGTTGGCCCTGTGACCTTACCTGTCCCAGGTTTTGCAATGAAAAAGAGAAGAAATGCTAGGGACACATTAGTACATTTGTATGCGCCTGCACATGAGGCTTGAGATCAACCAACCCTCTGTGATACTACCCAGCCACTTGGACACAACCTGTGGACAATGCAATGTGTGCATCTTGACAAAAAGAACAAAAACCTTTGACCTTGGACTAAGCACCCCGTGGAGACAAAATTCATACACCAACTGCAACTCATCCAATGTTATCTATTTGATCACGTGCCCATGCGATAAAAAGTACATTGGCATGACCACCCGACCAATTAAAAAACGCATTCAGGAACATATGTCCTGCTTACGGACTAAGTGTGACGAAACCCCCATGGTGGAACATTTCTCCAGACATAATCATCAGGCCAAGGATCTTCGTTGGACTAGAATTGAGAAAGTCAAATGCCCCAGAAGAGGGGGCGATATGGCTAGCCTTTTACTAAAAAGAGAACAAAAATGGGTCTTTCGGCTAAAAACAGACATAATTGGCCTGAATGAGAATATCCCGTGGCACTCGCTGGCTCTGATCACATGAACTTTGTATGCCACACTGCTATTTGTAGAATCATCCGTAGAGACAACCCCCGGACCCTCTGTGAGGTTCTATTTAACTCAGGCTATGCCCTGACATCCCCCTTCGTCATTTTGATGGAGCACGGGATGACACATTATCTCCCTAGAATCTTTTGTATATACAAGAGATGGCACTTAGGCCTTCGTACAGTAGGTTTCTATAACATCTCTAGGTTTTTCTTTATCCCTTCTTGACTAACTCCATGTCTGACCTAGTGCAGCCATTGACTTTTACCTTGCTCCTCTGAGGTCCTTGGTGGCATTAATCCAAATGACTCAGAATTATTGGTCAATGTACTAAGGAACTATCCCTTGGCCCTGCCACTGCCAAAAACCTATCACACTTGAGGGCATTCTTAATGCGTGTGGGCAGCTTCAAATTGACTGCCTACTCTGTAGAGATAGCCCACACATGTCTGGAAGCCTTGCCTGACTTCCTGGCCAGGCGCCCAAAGCCACTCACGAGATCCGATTTATTTATTTATTTATTTATTTTTCTCCTTGCGCACGTTCCCTGTGTAGATTAGCACTAGGATTTCATCCAACTTAATACGCAGAAAAGATCTATACTCTGCCCCTCTTTTTGCCGCGAGGGCTGTTTATTTCAGTGCTTGCCTGTATTCTACAGGCATAACGGGCAGCTTCTCCACAATTGCCTGACCCCGTGGGCACTTTCTGAATCAGATTGGAAGTCCTGCCTGACTTGCTGTCCAGGCGCTCGATGTTGCTCACGTGACCGAAGTTGTGTCACGTGAGCTTGCTACAAATGCAGAAAGTTAGCTGCTTTCCCTGAGAACGCGAATCACACGGTGATTGTCAGGACGCGGATTTCCACACGCGTACATCTTTTTCCAAGCAAGTGCCCACAGAACAATTTGTACCTTGGAGTTCACAAATCGCTGGGGCTGTTAGTTTAGCTTGCTAGAGTCAACCTGAGCCACCAGCTATTTTCTTGACTGATATTTAGCCGCCGCGCCGGCAGTCTCATGCACTTTTCTTACATTTATGACTATTCACCAGCTATTTTATTTGACTACATGCCCGCTCCTCTTATGAGAAAACATGCCTCTTCCTCCTTAGAACACCTGGGGCTTGAATCTGTGTTCACACGAATGTGGACACACTCTACTCCTTGCAATTACATCATGAACAGGTATGTGTACCCAATTGGCTATTCACCTGGTGATATGAGAACCATGTTTCTGTCAATTAGACCCCTAGCCTCACGCTGTGAACTCCACTCTGGGGCTATATGTGGTTATCACCCCTCCATACAACTGTTATAGTTTACACCTTGTCGAGGGTTCTCTACCTTGGGGACGCCCCACGGTATGCTAAAATGGTAAATCAGTGTTCTTGATTGAATTAATTATACTATGCAAAATCTAGGTGTGTGTGATTATCCACCCTCTTATGTGGGTGTAGATAAACTGAGTAACTACCTTCTCCACTGATTGAAATATCAGTAGTAGCAGTGTTGAGTTTGTGAATGACATCCAATTATGTGTGATTCCTATTCAATTTAATTGAAGTCATTAGCTCAGAGGCGAATATGGCTACATAAACTTCCTTTGTTTCCCATAGGTTACCTCTCAAATTGATCCAGCCTCATGGCACTAATGACTTGGTGGTAAAGTATATACACTTCCAACTGTTGTACCATTACTCTCTCAATATGGTCAGTTCCTAACTCCTGATGAAAGTGGCCTCACCTAAATGTCTGCCACTGAAACCAGTCGACGGTGGTTGCTACATACAAGCGGCACAAACTGGGCCTACCTTGTAGTTTGAGCATACCTTTTACCAATTGCCCACAACCCGTCACATTAACACTACCCTGAGACGGAGTATGGGACTTGTTGTCTTCTTTGTTGAATGCTCCGTTGAACATTGTCTGTCACTGTGTTTGTGTCGTTTTTAGACTTGAGTTCACCATGGCCAGATAGACAATCTAGTGGTTGATAAACTGGCTGATACACCACCAGATGCCTTGTCAGTTGACCATTGGTGTTCCTTTTTAATTACCATTGAGTACTTCTCTTCCAATACGCATTTGCACATAGTGGAAGAGAGTGGAATAGGACCAACAAACCTGAAAGCCTTACCCATTTAGAAGTGGTTAGTTTACCTCTTGTTCTATCCCCTGTTTGTAAGCGGCACAGCACCGTTACGTAGTGGAGGCATTGCACTTTGCAGGGTTAGATACTCACTCTCCCTTTTCTGTCTTTCTACCACAGCCTTGTAGTACATGCACCCTCTCCCTGGGTTCTAGTACATCGGTCCCTGCCAACGTAGGCTTTTGGATTCACATGAGCTATAACCAAATTTCCTCAGTGGTTTTTGCAATAGAATAGTAACACACAAATCTACTTCAATACTGTACACTCTGAGTTTCTGGATCAGGCAAGGCCCTTTTGGGATGGCCCACAGACACAACCTACACCCACAGGTGACTTCAGTAACAAGGGTTCTGGGGACATTAATACCTTAGTGTTGGCATACAGAATACTCTTAATATTTTGTAAAAGACAAAGATTATCAGAACACAAAAAATTACAAATATTCTTAAGCAGGGCAAATAGTTTCGGATAGCAAGAGAAGAGTCATTCAGTTCAATAGGCTACGCCAAAATCAATAGGCAAGTATAGGATGCAGCACTTCAGGTAGGTAAATGGAAAAGTCTTTGCACAGGTTCTTAGGAGTCTTTGAGAACAAGAAGAATCAAATGTAGGGCCACAAGCTGATTAGACTTGTGAGTTGCAGAAGGTACAAGCACTTCCACAGTAAGAGGCAAGTTCTCTTAGACTTGTTTTACAGTACCTTGGTAAAGAAGAAAAGATGCAGCTGATGACTTCTGTTCCTGTGCAGCTCTGCAGATCTCACTGTTCCTGGGCCTCGGTCGTGGGGACAAGAGGGAGGATGTCAGGGGACTCCTGCACTGTCAAAACTGGCAACCGACAAACTTTACTTTCAGTGGCTGTTCCGCGTTTCGGCCCCTTGCGGTACAGCAAATAGCAGTAAGCGTGGTTCCTGGCTGTCAAGGTGGACTTTCCTCACATCTTAGGTCCTGCACTCAACTGAGGGGGGGTCAGGCTTTGTCAGTCCTGCGTTCGTGGGAGTCTGGAGGATCTTCCAAAAGCTTTAGGCCAGCTTACAAGCCACGCACACAATCTGGTGTCCCTCTCCCTGGCTCTACGGTTTCCTGCAATACTGAGGAAATGCAACCAGCTCCGAGATGGGTGTCCAGGTGGCTTACTTGGGAGTTGATTGGTCCCACCAACTCAAAGGGAGAAGTAGTCCTTGCAGGGGCTTCTCTGTTGAACTTGGCGATTCGGACCTGCAGCAGGGCTTCACTGGGCAAACTAACGGTCCAGGAGTTTCAGCAGCCGTCCTCTTCAAGCTCTTCTTCGGTTCCTTCGTCCAGTGGTCGACTCTGCCTTCCAAGCCAAGAGACTCGCCTTTTATTCAGTTGTCTTCCATTCATTCCAGCCTAGCTGCCACTCACCCAGCAGGGTGGCTGTCATTGCCGGACAGTCAGCCAGCCAATCACCACAGAGTGCATTCCGGTCTTCTAGGAGACTAAGCACAGGGAGGTTCGGGCTCCTCCCTCACTTCCTGCCTACCCCAAACACTCTGGAGCCAGAGGCGGGTTTCACTCCTGAAGCCCGCCAAAGGTGAATGAACAAAGATCAAACCTGGATTGGCGCGCAGAGAAAAACTCGAGGGACCTTTCCACAAAGAAATGGCGAATGAAAGACCAGGTACCATTTTAACAAAGGAGTCTCAGCGCCGTTTTGAAAAACATGGCTCCCGCGATTTAACGTTACCGGAGCTGCAAACAGTTCGTGGTGTGGGTAAATCATGGTAGTTCATTGCAAAACCACTGTCACCAGCCATTCTGAGAGGAAAGGGAAACATATAAAGGCTACATGAGTAACTAGACCCAGCACTTTATTGTGAGGTAGGGTGTGCTGGGTCTAGAATTGTACAGGACTAAGTGAAGTCAATTTCACTCCACTGGTCTGGGAAACAGTAGTTGATACCAGAGAAGGTATTTAAACCTTGGGAAATCTGGAAGACTTCCCTGTGGCACTGCACTGAAGGTGCTTTGTGACACAATTGTAAAAGATGATGCCTATGGAGTTGGTTAGACTCCATAACCAAAAAGAAACACTATATATAATCACATTAAAACACATGAGAAAGTGGGAAACGGGGTCTCACTCTCTCCAGGTAAAAAAAATGTAAGTCCTCAAAATCCAAAAAGTTGCTGGGGATCTCTAAGGTGGAGCGAATTAACACATTTTTGAGAATTCTCCCTAACTGAGAGCAATTGGCTGGTAGCTCTTGGGGTCTTCCCTCTCTCCTTTCTTAAATATCAGAACTACTATTGAACTCTTCGAAGATTGGGGTAGACAATGGTTGACCAGGATATGCCTAAACAGGAGCTGGATAAACTTGGCCCAGTGTGCTGGATTTTGTTTAATTATGGCGTTGATGAGGCCACTGGGCCAAAAGCTCAGGAGTTTTTCAATTTCATCAGTTTTTCTGTGAGTTCGCCGATTTTGTGTGTAACATCTTACGTCACAAGCATCTTGCTTGGTTCAAGAATGCAGCAGGCCTCTTTTTCTGCATAAAGCTTCTGAAAATAATTTACACATGCTTCCTCTGTGATGCTGTTCATCTCGGCTAGTAATGAGTAACCGGCACAGTTTTTCACCAATGACCACAATTCAGCTGTCCTTCTCCCACAGATTGCTTTTAACATTTTCTCTGAATCTTGCTGGTACAATTTCAACCTGTGAGTTCGGAGCCAGTTGTATTGTCTAGATGCTTTTTTAGCTTGAAGTCAATCATCCGGATGTCTAGATATTGTAGCTCTCATCTGTCATTTCTTTTCTTTTTGTCACCACAGTCTTGTCATAAGAATGCTGAGTAGTTCTGCCCCACCCCGGTTGTAGCTGATTTCGTACCTGGAAACATTTAAGAAGGGGGTATAGTCTACCAATTCCACCACTTCCACCGTCCCTTTGTAGACATGCCCTTGAGCAAATTGCATGGAAATACCATCTATCGCCTCTATTGAGATTTTTAAACAGGAGCCACCTTTATTTTGAACAAGGCTGCCCGTAGCTCTGTAGACTTTGGTATTTATTTCTGCTCCCCAGGACAATGCCAGCAGATCATGATCTCTGTGGATGGTTCTCACTACTTTGACTGATACAAATGGAAGGAGGCTCCTGGCGACAAATATGTAATCTAATGTTGCCTCAAAACCATCCTTTATCCAAGTTGTTAGGGGGCAGCTTGCCTTCTAAAATGTGGCCGTTTAACATATCTAAGTCTCTTAAGGACATTAGTTGTTGCCTGGCCGTTGCTCTCATTTTTGACGGGATTGGTTGTGAGCTGTTTTTTAGGGTCCCGTCCCTAGGCAGCCATCTGGCATTAAGGTCGCCACACAAGATGATGTTGCACGCGTTGTTTTTTACATGCGTCGTTCATCAGTGAGGTCACTAGCTCCAAAAAGCTTCCCATCAACATTACCCTTGGGTTCCAGTACAGGTTTACAATTGCGAGAGGTGATGTTGACGACTTTTTTTTTTCCTCTGGTCTGTGGTGACCATCCCACTATTGTCACCAGGGCGAAGTGGTTGTGAGGGCCCCTCTCAATCTGTTCAAGCCCAATCACTACCTTAATTGCAATTAGCAGGCCCAATGTTAGTGTTCCTTTGGGGCCTTTGTGTGCGGGATTAAAAATGATATTAAAACCATCCAGGTATGGCTTCCGCCAAAGCCAGGTCTTGTGAAAACACATTATATTAAAATCACCTAGGTTTGCATCGGTGTTGGTGGTAAGATGTTTGAACCCTCTTGTGTTCCATGAGGCCAGCCTTAAGTATGAGGGATTCTCCTTCTTTGACGGCCATGGTTTGCTGTTAACAGACAAAAGCACGCAAGAGCCAAGCCAAGGAGGTGTGGTCCAATGTTCCAGGCTTAATATCCTGAGGTATCTCAATCTTCCCTATACCAGTGATGTTATTGTCTAGTTGTAATGTGACACTTAAATTCATTCTTCCTGGGTCATACTGCCTTCACTTCGGCACAGGTGAAACTTGTGAGGGTTCTCTTTCGCATTTGCTTCCCAAGATGACCCTACCAGAAGTACCTAACACGCCTCCGCAGCTAGTTCCTTTTGGAGAGGGCTACAACTCTGGTCCCTTAGTTCCTTGACAGGCGATTGTTTTCCCGTACGGGCTGTAACCCTTCCAGATGTTTCTTCATTCACCTTCCAAGGTTGAACACGTCGTAGAGGACTACATCTCCAATTCCTTAGTTCCCTCCCTGGTGATAAGTTCCTCATTAAGTCTTTTTCTGCCATGATGTCAAAACCCAACTTTTGAAGTCTTTCAGTTGCTTTCAGCAGCAAGCTTTTCACAATTGGGGAGGTTGTGTGGAGGTATACACTGTCAGTGCAAAGGTTGTCCACAAATTTGATGGTCTTAAAATCGTCCGAGCCAATTCGGCAGAGGTTTAGGATACATTGAAGTAAGTCCATTACACATTTGCAATTCAAAATCAGATCCCTCCCGATCAACAACAACTCTCAAGTTTCACAGAGTGGGGGGCGCTATTGAGCAGCCTAGGAAATGGCTGCCTAACTCGAGATCCGTGCGGCACCAGATTGCATCTTGTCCCATCAGCGGAAATCTGCTATATTATCCTTGCTGCCAGGCATATACCTGCTTGCGTTCCCCCGCGGAGGTTCTACCTTCAATCCTGATCAGAATTGGAGCTCTGGAGCTGAAATATGGCCATAGAAATATTCGCCAGCAGTGGGCCTCACTGCGTGATGGGGCAGGCCGCTGCGGACCTACACGACTGAGCTGAACGCCCTGCTGCTGGGGGCTGTGTGGTAGCTGGCCTCTCCCCTTTGGCGGTCTGGGGTTGTTGCTGCTGTGACGCTGACCCGGCGCCGTGGTGCGCCGCGGTGGCCGTCCGACCTGGTGCCTCCTGAGTGCGGGTTCCGGAGGACGTCGGAGGTGGCGATTCAGCACCCGCTACTACAGGTGAGCCTGCGACGGGTGGGACAGGACCTGCAGTGCGACCGCGTTGGTGCCCTCTTGACGTGCCTACCCCTGGGGGGCCTTGCAGCTCGTCCCCTGCTGCTGCTGCGGGGGTGTCGGGGCTGGCACAGGCTCCTCGTTTGTCCCACCTGCTGCACTGCTGGGGTATGAGCGTGGGGCCCTCCTGGATCCTTTGAGACCCGCGACCTTAGCGGGAGATGCCTGGGGGCTCCCAGCGGCCCTGATCACCTTTGCCCTACGCTCCTGCCTCTTCGGCCCATGGGAGTTGGGCCGGCTGCCTGGAGGTAGCGCGGAGGCACATCTAACTCAGTGACCTGGGAGATAATCATATATACAGCACCCAGGTATCGGCTGCACGCACCTGGCCACTATTGGTGCTGACCTGGGTGCACCCATATGTGCCTGGAAAACTGGGGCATCCTATCCCATCACCCCACGTTGGGCCTCATCCCTTGGCACCACAGCCTTCTCTTCCTGTGGGAGCAGTCACCGTCCCTACCCTGCTGCCTGGCCAGACCTGCATTCTAATCTCCTAATATTCTACGAGGCACTTGCAGGATATTTGGACCCCATCACTACCTACTCACATCTACCATCCTGGATACCACACCTCTGGCCCCTGTTGCATTGCTAACTCGGCAGGAATGTCGAAACGCTCCTGAGGCTCCAGCAAGGCGGGTGCAATGGATACATTTGCCAGGGTGCACTCAGGGCGGATCCAGACCACTCGCCACTCAACCCAGATGACCCTGTTTCGCCTCCTGCCGCTCCTGCCCCGGATCTCTCTGCAATGATGGAGTCTATGGCTAAAAACTTTGCTTCCTTTCACGAGAAGCTTGATGACATTAATGCCAACGTCGCCTCTCTCAAATCCCAAATCGATAAAGCAGGCACCAGGATCACTGAGGCGGAATCCTGAATTGAGGCTAATGAGGACACGATACACTCCCTCCAGGACACTGGCAACCCACTCACGCGCGGCATGAAGACTGTCAAGGCTAAATGTGATGACTTAGAGTCCAGATCACGTAGGAAAAACATACGTATTATAGGGGTTCCGGCAAATGCTCTCAAGGGCCGAATGGAGTTGGCAGCCGAAGACCTTCTCAAGGAACTGTAAGACAACCCTGCGCTGTCCCCCTTCACTGTGGAACGTGCACATTGCGCTCAAGCCCCTCGACCCAAGCCCAGTGATTTCCCTAGGCCTGTTGCTAGATTTTTGAACTACAGAGACCTTATTCTCCGCCTTACATGGGGAAAAGAGGCAACTTCTCCTGGGCTCCTAAACCATCCGCATTTTCCCAGATTTTTCGGTGGGCTTCCAGCAGGAGCGGCGGCAGTTCCTCGGGGTGAAAAAGATGTTAAGAGAGCGCAACATCCCCTACGCAATCCTGTTTCCTGCGCGCCTCAAATTAACTTTTAGGGAAAAGCTTTACTTCTTTACAGTTCCTGATGGGGCAGTAAAGTTCATTGAAACGCAGACACCGCTCCATAACCCAGCCGAGGACATAATGGAAAATGACTGACCCACTATCTGACCACACTGTGTTTTCTCTGTTAGTTACGATTAATGGTTGTTTTTCTGTCTCTTGGTTACCCATGCTGGCTCATTGTTAAGCAGCCTACAAATGTGATGATGGCATCGCGGCCATATCGGCCTCCGGAGTGAGAAATGCTCGTTCATTGTTAGTTATGCTACATCTGGTGGGCACGCAGGCTTGCCCGTGACCCGCCCACTGTTACATTGACCCTTTGGTAGCTGCTCCGGCCATGCTGCGGGGGCCAGACCTCCAGTTTGTTACTGGCTAGTGGCAACTTGGCCATGTTAACTCATTACTTACTTGCATTACTTCTGAAGCACATATTGATTAATGTAACTGCTACTCTGGTATGTATTCCGCTGATATACATACCATACTGGGCAGCAATCCGTTTTTGTCCCACCTTGTCGCCGTTAGTCGCGTTTGGTGAGTGCGAGGTCTCTTCCACCTCAGAGGATGATAAAGTGCCATTTGTAGTTGACTGTGTGGTCTTCTCAAGTGGATTTAGTCACAAGTAGTCCCTCCAAAGTGACTTTAGTTACATGATCTTGGATATTCGACTGGTCCTTTCTGCCCAAAGTTGGTGCGGCTACGTCCTTTTGATGCTGTTGAGCTCGGCCCCGCAGCCGTTATAAACCCTTCCACTAATAGAAGTTTGGAATGTACCATAGCTAACACACTGGCTGGGTCCTTCATAGTGCCACTTAAGGCTTCGTATAACTTCATGAATGGTGCCAGCACAATAGTTATTGATGACATGATGGTTAATAAATGGGGCTTTGCTGGGTGACCGGTTGGATGGGTCAGAGAAGGTCTATCTCTCTCGATGGGTCTTTCATTCAGCGAAGGCTCCATGAAGGAATCTGAAATGGAGGAGTTTGAAGAGTAGAATTTGTGCCAAAGTGATTTTGTGTTTCTTAGATCTCGATATCTCTGTAGGCAAAGGAGGTGGGCCCGATGGTTGAGGGGCCTTCTGGGTAGGCCCTTTGTTTCCTCCCCCCAACCCCCCACAGGCTTTTCCCAGACCCTTTGCATGTAGGTGTGGGATGGGGGTTGTGAGTTAAATCGCTGTTCTCGCCTGTCCCAAGCCTCATTCTGCCCATAGAAGGCCCGGTCATCGTGCTCCCTGTAGAAGGGTACTTAACTCTGGATCCCCCATTCATAATAGCTGTGGGGGGATTTATATCCATGTTGGGGGTCCCAGGCTCCATCCTACCATTCCAGGTGTGACATATAGGCTCCAATGGGCGCCAATGGGAGTGAGGCTGTCCGCTGCGCCTTCCAGGATCTCTGCATCTGATAATTCACCTGTTGCATCATGACAGTTACAGTAATGTTTTTGACCTAGGGTTAAAAACTCCATTAATTTAGCATTGGATTGTCTACCCTTCTCAGGACCTGTTCTGTTTGGTCTATTGTATTAGAGACTATTTTTTACAGTGGTATTGGCAGGGCTGTTGTCGCATGTGATCAGCACACCCCTCCCGTCGGCTTTAGCAGCTTTCAAGTTTTCTTCTGGTGCAGCATAACGCTCTGTTAGTTTGTGAGGTAAGTTGTTCACTTTAATTGGGGTCTTAGTAAAAACGCCATGTAGGTTACTCTGACCCCCGGTGTCTAAGTTTGGGGTGCCGAATTCTATAGTGTTTTAGAAATCTCTGCATGCAGAGGCACTACCAGAGGCTTTTCACCCCGAGATGACGTGTTTGGGTGCTGACTGCTGTAATCCTGGGCGCACACGTGTCTCCTGTGTGTAACAGGCTGCGTATGACCCAAGCCTGCTGCATCCTGCGTAGCTATGCCCACGGCCTCAGATTCCGCAGAGTAATAACTGTTTGGGTTGTCTAGGGAGAATCCAAAGTCTTATAGCTAGGGACTCCTTATCCACGTTGCCAACCTCCTGACTTGAGAAAAATTGAGGAAATATGGGCGCAATGGCTCAAGAAGACCTGTTGGTAGCTCCGTATTAAGAGCTAGAAAAGGTGGGGAGCGTTGAATTCCCTCCCCTTCTGGTTGCACTTGTAGATTTTCCATCATCACCAGCGCTTGCTACTCCTCTGAGTTGGCCCCACTTGAGCCGAGGGCTGTCGTTCGGTGCTGACACAACAGATGACTCATGAACACATGGGGGAGGCGATGAGCTGCCGGGTTCCAGGAGTTATGTTTGAGCCTGGTCATCTGGTAAGGGGCCCCCAAGAAGTGTGGAGCTAAGAGTGTCTTTTACGGCTTCCAGAGATTGGAGCCGATGCTAAGGGTGGGGCGGTGTAGTGGTGGGAAATGCAGGTTGCACAGGTTTAGAAATGTTCCCCGTTTCACAGGGAGATG